>NC_138187.1:28621981-29277886 GCF_964194105.1 Spermophilus citellus | reverse complement strand
TGTTTTGTGTCCAGACTCTAAGGACACATTTCTCAGAATGCACCCCCCCCCCCATGAACACCCGACAGTGCCGAGGCAGCATGGTCCTGTCCCTCATCATGTCCCTCTTGTCTGTTCCAGTATTTGTCAAGCGAATGCATAAATTAGTGACCACACCTTCCTTCCAGCGCTCTCTGGAGTTGTCTGGCGCGGCTTCACCTGACTGCCTGAGCCGCGTTCTGGAGGTGGGCACTCCCCTGAGGGCGCACCTAGCCCTGAGGAGCACTAGGCGATACCAGTTGCGAGGGAGCCAGACGCACCCTCCATTGCTGTAGCAGCTGATAGCTCTGAGCCCTGTGCAGCCTTGGAGTCCCTCTGTGAGGATGACGTGCCCACGTGGACGTTTACATGGCCCTTGGCACTCGGGCTCGTCCAGCAGCACGTGCCCTCCGAGGCCTTTGGTTCTGTGGCCAGTGCTCCGTGTCCAGCATCAACATTCAATGAACAGCCATCCTGCTGGCGTCCCGCCTCCTAAGCCTGAGCGTGGGATCTCCCTCTACCTGCCCACTGCCCTCCTGCCACTCCCCTTCCATGGCCTGCTCGGCTGGTCCCAGGGAGAAAGCTGAGCCGACGTGACGCATGACTTGGCTCCTCTGTCTGCGCCTTCCCCATCCAGTGTTTCCGTGATCTCCTTAGTGTTCCAGGTAACGTTTAGATACTTAGTAGCATTGTACAGTCCTTGTCCTGACAGTCAGGATGGTTGAGATTGGTATTTCTGGTCTTTGTCTTTTGCCACCAAATCACTCCTCATTTCTTAATCAGTTTTGAGAATATTTTTTTTTTAATATTTATTTCTTAGTTCTCGGCGGACACAACATCTTTGTTGGTATGTGGTGCTGAGGATCGAACCTGGGCCACACGCAAGCCAGGCGAGCGCGCTACCGCCTGAGCCACACCCCCAGCCCTTGACAATATTTTGACAGACATTTTTTTCGAAATATCCTCCGTTAGCCACACCACATTCTTCTTCCAAAGTGCCATGACCCTCGTCTCCCTGGTGTCACTGGGGCTGCCCCGCAGAGACACAGCAGCAGCCAGCTAGGCTCCTGCCCTCAGGGACCTTAGAGTCTGGCAGGAGTGTGAGCATCAGTAAGTAATTACACCCCCGCACGGTGGCACACACCCGAAGTTCAGTTACCCAAGAGGGGAGCAGGGAGATCACTAGTTCGAGGCCAGCCTGGGCAACTTAGTCAGACCCTGTCTGGACAAATAAAAAGGACAGGGGATGTGGCTCAGTGACAAAGTGACTCTGGGTTCAATTCCCAGTGCTGGAAAAAGCAACGTAATTACACAAACAATTGCTGAATTTTAGGTGTGAGAAGGCACAGCTGGCAAAGGCCACCCAGGAGAGAGGGCTGAATAAGGAGGGTGGAGCCAGGAGCAGCCACTGTGGAGTGGGCACCAAACACGGCCCAGAGAGAGCTACGGCGTGCAGAGCCTGCACAGGAGGACCTGGCACACGGGGAAAACACAGGAGGAGAGGCCCCTGAGAGCCACAGGCTGCAGCATATCACTTGCCACAGCGGGGTGGGGGACACTCCTGATCCCCTGCTGTGCGGATGGTCTGAGCAGGTGGAGTATCGCCTGGCTGCAGGGATAGGTTAGTGAAAGCACTGGACACCTCCCAGCAGAAGCCAGTGCCGGGTTTAAAGCAGGACGTGGTTTGATCCGAGCTGTGCCTTGACTGGATCATCCCACACCAGTTTGGACAAGAGATTAGAAAGGAGTGCGAGGTGACATGGGAGACCGGCAGAGGGAGGGTGGGGTGCTTGGTTTCAGTGGTGGAGGTGAAGTTAGAGAGAAGAAAACAGATCTTGGCTGTACGTAGGTGGGGGGATGTACTGACTGCCCGGACCGGATATTAGGGAAATCGGTCAGGACAGCTGTCTCAGGAGGTAGCTAAGGCAGTGCTGTTACCTCATCCAAAAAACTGTACTTGTTGGCCAGGTTCTACCTGGGAGACCAGCAAAAAATGTGGAGAATACATCTCCTGTTGCTGATTGTCTTCTCATTGCTCACTTGAACTTGGCCTTTGCTGTCGGTGCCACAGCCCCGCTGTGAGAGGGCAGTGTCAGGTTTAGATTCACAAGGAGAGTTCTGATTCTACCTCCCGACTTCAGAAGGCTCGTCTGTCTGTCTCCTCGCTGGCAGCCTGTATTTTATGCCTGCCATCAGCGTGTGCAGGTTACTGCGAACTTGTATACCCTTACTTTTTTATTTTAATATGCCCTAATTGAGATTTATATTTGTGAACTTGATAATGAGGAAGAGCCTCTTAGCTGTCTGACAACATCATGACCAGTAGGCTCCCTGGGTGAGGCAGGGGCATCCCCCTGCAGCTGGCTCCCTGATCAGGAGGCCAGCACCTCCATGTCAGACCACGTGATCCCCTGTGTGCAAGGAAAGGTCTGAAGTGACCTTCACACCTACTCTCACCACGCACCATCCCCTGGACCGCACACCCAACAAGATACAGATGCAGATGAGACTTGGCTCGGGTCTCCTTAGAGTGCCACATGCGGTGGGAACATAGTATTCTGTGCCTTTGAGACAATATTCCGCAGTTGAATTTTTAGGTAAAAATAGCCTTACTGGCATGATACAAGAAACAAATGTCTCTACTCTTAAAGCGTGACCCTCTCGGATAGCTGAAAATATTCTGGAATGACCTCCTTTTAAAGGTTCTGGCATGGGTAGAATTTTACTGGGTTCTAAGCAGGATCATTGTGGCAGGCACACTCCACTCACTGGCCATTAGCCCCACACAGGCAACTTGCCCTGGCTCCTGATGTCTTCAGATTTTTTTTTACCATGGGTCTATATTTATTTCTAGAGTTGGGAGGGAGCAGCACAATTAGAAAATAATCAACTTGCAATCCAAGTTTCTGAATAGCTCTTGTTATGTATTATAGATTAGTGTGTGGCCAGCTGACTTTTTGTAGGATACTTATAAATTTGTATAAGACATGAGTGACATTTCTGTCTCAGAAACATCTCAGTGGTGTATTTTTTAGAGTTCCTAGGCAGGAGAGAAAGATACAAAGTTGGCGGAGCCGCCACCGCATGTTGGTGCTGCAGATTTGACCTGCTGCGCCGGGTTGCGAAGCTTGCAGGGAGAATCTGCAGCATGTGTGCCTCCTGGCCTCACTGTGGCCCCTCGCAAACGTCACCTCGTTCCTCCAGACACAAACTCTTGGCACACAAAGGCAGCGCCTGCAAGGGTTTATTCTAAGATTCAAGAATTAGGATGCACTTTACCAGTGACACAAAATATTCATCAACTCATGAGACACTGCTTGAACCCAGAGTGTCACCACTGACTGGTCTTCCTTGATCATCCAGAGGATTCTGGCCTGTGCTTAGGAAATGGAGATGGACACTCTCAGGTTTTCAGAAGTCCTCAAAGATTTTTTTACTCCCTCCCCCTCACCTCTTTGGTGGTGCTGGGATGGAACTCCGGGCCTTATGTGTGCTGGGCGAGTGCTCTGCCACTGAGCCACACCTCCAGCCTGGGAAACCCTTTTTTATTAAAAGAGAACTGGCTAAGAGGATTCCATTTGTAGGCCACAGTGTTCTCAGAACCTGCTCTGAGGTCCATGTTCCTGGGTGCTGGTGGAGGTTTTGATTTGCATTGAGAAAGGCTCTTCTCCCTGGGAGGATCCCTCCTGGCCCAGCATTTGAGGACTAGAGGTAGCATGGAATGGTGTCCCTACTGAGAACTGCTTTTTGATGCTTTTCTACGAGAACAAAATAGCAAGATGGTCCTTTGAGGGTGTTACTCTCAGCGAGGACACGTTACAGGTTAAAATTAGAAACCCATCCCTTTCATTCTTCTTTCTTTCCCCTCTGCCCTTGCCCAGGTCCCATAGCACAGCTACTGGGAAGGGTGATGAAATCCTGCGGCTGAGGTAGGAACACCCCTGGGATTCCGTACCCAGATTCCAATCAGGGTGCCCTGGAGACCTTCTCAAAAGGCTGCAGAAACGGAACTCTCCCATCCAGATTCCAGAGGGCACTCCAGTCCATGTATTCCAGGTCTCCTAGTGTTGGTAAACCAGGGTGGGTGCCCACAGCCCCTCCAGGGGTGCTCTGATGCCAGGGGCCTGAGATGGGCAGGATCCCCGTGGGAAATGTCCACTTTGCCTTCACAAGGTGTTTCCACTCACTTCATTAAGAATCTGCCACAGGGCCTGGGCTGTGGCTCAGTGGTGGAGCATTTGCCTCGAATGTGCTAGGCCCTGGGTTCGATTCTCAGCACCACATAAAAACGAATAAAAGGAGGTATAAAAAATGTTGTATCTGTTTTAAAAAGAGAGAGAGAGAGAGAATCCTTGCAGACGCCTGTACAACTGGACAAGAGGAGGACGTGGGCTGTGGGCGGGGAGCAAGGCTTGGGGTTGTAGTAGACATTGGGCTGCCACCTGCCTTACCTGGGGGTCCTGGCCTGGGCCTGCAGCTGCCTCAGGGGACAAGGACAGTCGTGCTTTGCCCTAGCACCTGGGGGAATGGAAACCAGATGGAGGAGCCTGGCCACCCTCTTGGGGTCAGCACGTTCACCCGGGGCCACCAGGAGTTGGCCGCAGGCATGGGTGACGGAGTGGAAGTGGCAGGGTGAGTCCTGTTCCTGCCACAGCTCCGCGCGCTGCCCTTTCCAGGGTTCTCCCCAGGGTCCTCCTGCTGCCCCCTCCTGCCAACCCTGGCCTCACCAGGGCAGAGCACAGGAGCGCCCTGCTTGGGGCCCAGGACTCCTTCCTGGGTGCCTGTGCCGAGGCGCAGAGCTGCGTCCCCCGGGCCGTGGCCGGTGGTCCTGGCCGCGGTATCAAGACAGCTTTCATCAGCCCTCATCAGCATGCTAATTGCTGTATGACTAATTATGCCCTGAATTCCAGTTGATTTTCTTAATGAGACAGCTGGGTTAATTATGTAATCGTATGATTACATTAGCCTAGAGTGCCCTGGCGAGAAGGAGCGTCTGCCGCACTGTGATGTCATCACCCGATGGCTCAGAGGGCCACGTTCACTGGGGCTGACGGCAGGGGCAGCCCTGGTGCCCCTGGGCTCTCTGTGCAGCTGGGAAGGGCTTTTCAGTCCTCGCCACACAAGGCCAAGCCCCTCACAACCCCTCTCCTCCCACAGCCCCCGCCTGCCCGGCCAGAGCCAGGCCTGCCTGGGACGGGCAGCAGCGCCTCATTTGGGCAGTGGCTTTGGCCACACCTGCAGGCCGTAGCCTGGGTTCTTTTTTCTCCACTCACCTGACAGGCAGCTTGTGGGTAAGTCCCAGTGACACAGCTTCCAGGAGTGTCCCCATGCACGCCCTTCCCATCACTTCAGCCGCCACTGCCCTTGTCCTTCGTCTGCCTGGCCCACCTGCCCTCTGCCTCCTGTCCATTGGCCGGGCAGCCAGACCAGTCTGATCTCCAAATTGCTTTTGCTCACGTGCTGCAGGAGTAGAAGTGCTGGTTTCGCAGCCCCAGGCTGTGTAGCTAGAGTGGTGTCAGACACGGTGCAGACCAGCCTAGAGTAAAAGGCTGTGTGACAGGGAAAGGGGATTAGAATTATCTTATGAGCAATGCAAAAGGCTTTCTAGCTTTGTGAAAATTACCTCGCGTGTGTGTATTTTGGTTCATTCGGTGGTGCTGGGGTCAAGCCCAGGCCTTGGGCGTGCTGAGAAGTTTCGCTCCACTGAGCTACAGCCCGACCCTGAAAAGCGCAGGTCAACTTGATGAGAGACAGTTCACATGTGACACAACACGCCCATTTCCCATAGTGTGTAGTGTGACACCATGGGGCTCTGACAGTCAAGGCAAAGGACACTCTGTCGTCTTTCAACTACCCTTATAACTCCGAGCCCCAGCAGCCGTGGTCTTGTTCTGTGAGTGTGGGTGGCTTTGTCCTTCCTGCAGACTCATCTAAATGGAACCTGTACACTGATGCTCCCCACTCACGATGGGGGGACCCCCATGCCCCACCACAGGCTGAAAGCACGAGAACAGCACCCCTGGCCTGCTGAACACCACACGGGCTGGCCACAGCACCCAACCTAGGGTCCCTCCTGCAATTGGTGGGTGTCCTGCTGCTGATCCTGCTGCACAAGGGTGAGTGGAGCCCGACGGGCGCTGCAGCCTGGGCTCGGCGCGGGCCTCACCTGGCACGGTGGCCTTGGCCTTTCCCCCTGCTGCCGCCAACTGGTCTCTGTCCGCACACGCGGCGGTGGCTCATCCACGCATCTTGTTCCAGGTTTGTGGTTATTACAGATCAGCACAGCTAGCCAGTCTGCGCTGTCACGTGAACACCCTTCATTGCTTCCAGGCCAATACCTCAGGACTGCTCCCGCACAGGGTAGCTGCCCCTGAGCTTGTGAGAGATGCTGCGCTGTGCTGGGTGCCAGCCACTCCTAATCTCAGCTACCGGGAGGCCGAGGCAGGAGGATCACAAATTCAAAGCTGGCCTCAGTGACTTAGCAAGACCCTGCCTCAAAATAGAATTTTAGAAAGCGCTGGGGGTGGGCTCAGTGGTAGAGCACCTGGTTCAATCCCAGTACCACCAGGAGAAAGGGGAAGGGAAGAGACGCCACGCTGTTTTCCAGAGTGATTGTGACTTGGTGTCCCTCCACAAGGAACAGGCGAGGCCAGCTGCGGCACGTCTTCTCCTTCCTGATGTATTAGCTCACACTGGTGAGAGTATTTTATTATGGTTTTAATTCATATTTTCCATCAACTAATGATGCTTAGTGATTTTTCGTGTGCTTTTGGTCATTCATAGATCTTCATTTAGAACGTTTTCAGTTTTGCCCATTTTTAAAAAATATTTTTTTAGTTGTAGGTGGACACACAATACCTTTATTTTATTTTTGTGTGGTGCTGAGGATCAAGCCCAGTGCCTCACACATGCCAGGCGAGTGCGCTGCCACTGAGCCACAACCCAGCCCTCTTTGCCCATTTTTAAAGGGTTATTGTCTTATTCAGTTATAAATTTTTAATATATAGTCTACATAGAAATCTGCTGTTACATATATTTATTGCATATATTCTCTCTCAGTTATTTGAAGTTTTTTTTAATACATTATTTTTGTTGTTGTTTCTTGTTTTCTTTACGTTTGGAGGATAGGTTGCCTGCCCCAAGGTCACGGTTATTTTCCCTCCTTCCTGTGTGTTTTAGATCATTGTATAGTTATCTTCACCTTCAGGGCTCTGGTGTTTTCTGAGTTAACTCCGTGTGTAGTGTGAGGTCAGGTGTGGACCCTGCCTTGTGTCACTGGTCTGTGCGTCTGTCCTTCTGCAGCGTCACACTGATGTCAGTGGCTTTCCACTCAGCACTCAATCTGATAATGTAAGTCCTTCATCTTTGATTGTCTTTTTCAATTTTGTTCTGGCTCCCTGAGTTTCAGGTTGTTGGTCTGGCCTGTCAGTGTTTGCAGACACACCTTCCTTGATTTTGATCAGGAATCTACCATATTTGTAGCTCAGCTGGAGGAAAATTGAGAACCATGGATTTTTCCCACCCAAATGTGGTACATGTGTTTAGGTCGCCATCCATTCCTCTCTGCGTTGATTCACTGTTTAACACACTGTTGCAGGTGAATTAACACCTGGTGCACGGTGCGCACACTGTCCCTTGGTAGGGCATGGTCTTGATCAATAGATAGTAAATGCCATTTTCTTTATATTTATTTTTCAATTGTTTGTTGCTTTATATGGGCATGTAATAAATTTTTGCTTAATTTTGTATCTCTCACCATTTTATACTCCTTATTAGTTCTAGACGTTTATGGGATTTTTATAATTTCCCTAAGACGTTCTTTCTAGAATATTCCATCTGCCCTTGAAGAGCACGTGCCTCCTATGGTTATTGGGTGGAGAGTCTTGTCCGCCTCAGGTCCTGCTGGCCAACAGTGTTCTGGGCTTTGGCGTCCATCTTCCTGGGTGGACTCCCAGTCTCTGGGGCAGTGCGTTATTCTCTTTTCTTGCTCTTTTGTGCTGGCCCCCTGAGTGCAGCAGGGGGGCTATACGCTCCTGGTGAGGAGAGGGGGGCTGAGGCCTCTCAGGGAAGCACCCCCTGAGCTGTAGATTTCCTTCTGGACGCCCTCTGTAGGTCGAGGAAACTCCCCTCCATTCCTCCCTTGCTGAGTGTCTTTTCTCATGAATGGGTGTCATATTGAATCTTGTCATATTTTTCCCATGTCTGTGAGATCATGTAATTTTTCCCCTTTATTCTCTTCAATGGTGACCTGGTTATGATGATATTGTAAATTTTGCTGGAATTCGTTTGCTAATACTTTACTAAGGATTTTTGCCTTTAAATCCATGAGCAATGTAAAACTGTAGTTTTACAGGTTTTTTTCCCCTTTTATTGCCTTTATTGACCAGGAAGTACTGGACTTGTAAAATGCATTGGGATGTGCTCCCCTTGTCCAGTTGCTGGAAAGGCCGCGTGGGACGGCTGCTGTCTCTTTGGAAACTTCTCTAGTTCAACTTTTAAGCTATGTAGGCCTTGGATTTTGTTGCAGTATTTTTAATTTCAAATTTACCTTCATCAACATTTATAGGACTGTCACTATCATATGTAAGACTATTGACACATAGACTGTTTTTATTTCTTCTTGAATCAGTTTTGGTAAGTAGGAAATTTTTAAAAAGTTTTCTCTGAATTAGCAAATGTATTGGCATCGTATTATCAAATTTTGTCATCTTTATCTATGGAATGTGTGGTGACGTCCCTTCTTTCATTTCCTGGTCTTGGGATCTGTGACACCTCCTTATTTTTTCCCTTCATTGGCCTGGCTTGAAGCTCTTGCCAGCCACAGTGGCACATGCTTGTAATCCCAGCTATTCAGGAGGCTGAGACAGGAGGATCACAAGTTTGAGGACAGCCAGGGCCAATATACCAAGACCCTGTCTTTAAATTTTTTTTTTTTTTTTGAAAACTGCCTGGCCATGTGGCTCAGAGTCAGAATGTTTCTGGGTTCAGTCACGGCACAGATACAAATTGTGATGTGCACACAGGAATATGGCATAGTGAATCCTACTGTTATGTGTGGTTACAATGCACCAATTTAAAAAAAAGAAGTCATACTCAACAAAAATCCTGCTACTGTGTGCTCTGATTTCTCTTTCCCTTGTTTTCAGTCCTACTGTGTTCTGTTCCCATCTGCTCATTTCTGCTTACTTTGGATTTAATTTACTCTTCCCTACCTGCACCCACAGCTCCGGGAGGAACCCAGGGTCACGCACATGCTAGGCAGAGCTCTACCACTGAGCCACATCCCCAGCCTTTTAAATTTTATTTGCAGCAGTGTCTTGCTAAATTGCTATATCTGTCCTTGATTTAGAGATCCTCCTGCCTCAGCCTCCCATATTGCCAAGATTACAGGCAAGTGCTACTGTGCCCAGCTTTTCTATTTTTCTGTTTAAATGGAGGCTTGGGGGCATTCTTTATTCCATTGTGATCAGAGAATATGCTTTATAGGAATTTTGCTCTTTAAAATTTATCAAAACTTGTTTCGTAAGTGTTCTCTGTTGATACTCTGTGTGGGCTTGAAGGAAGCATGTTCTGTGGCGTTGAGTGGGTATTGTGTCAAAGTCAGGCCGAGTTACTGGATGGTTTTCTTTGAGTCTTTTGTATCCATGATGATTTTGAATCCAGCTGTGTTATTTATTGATGGGAAAGAAGTTCTGAAATCTTTGACCACTATTGTGGGCTTTTCTTTTTCCCCTGTCAGTTCTGTCTGCCTTAGATTCATGGATTTTGAAGCTTTGTTTTGAGCTGTAGACACCTTTAGGGTCATGGTGTCTGCTCACTGACTTGATTCTTCTGGGTTGGTGTGGCGATCTTCATATCACCTAGTGTTCCTGGTCCTGAAGTTTCTGGGTCGGATTTTATCTCAGGCATGCCAGCTTTCTTTTGATGCGTGTTCCATGTTGCATCTGTGTCTGACCCTTTACTATTAACCCGTGTCTTGACATTTACGTCACATCTCTTGTAAACAGTCACGCCCTGCCTTACCAACCCATCCTGCCTGCCTGCCTTACCAACCCATCCTGCCTGCCTGCCTCTGCCTGGAGAGTTAGACCACTTGATGCAGCTGGCTGAGGCTGAGGTGAAGTCTTCCCTCTCACTCTCTCTGTCCCCACATGGTGATGTCGTTATAATTTTCCTTCTTTCCTTTGATAGAGCACGTTTTGATTGTATCTTCCCATTCACCGTGTTAGCTGAAGTAACTCTTAGTTTTGGTGGTTACTTTGGGGTACAGAGTAGCCATGTTTAACCTATCACATTATTTCTCAAAAATATTTCACCACTTCACATACAGCATTAAAGGAAATGTAGTGAATTTTAAATTAGATGAATTTTGCAGCAGACCTTCATTTGCCCCATCTCTGTCCTTACCTGTTGTGACTCATTTTACTTTTACATATCTCACAACCCTACAGTGCATTATTACTACTTTTACTTTAGTCAACTATCTTTTAAGGAAATTCAAGTGAGAAAATAGTGCTTTATCTTTATCCCTGTATTTGCTATTTCCTGTGTTGTCCGAGCCACTGTGGAGACCCAGGCCCCACCTGGCCTCGTTCCCCTTCAGTCTGCGGAGTCCTTTAATGTGAGCCAGGTGCTGCAGGTGCACCGCCAGGGGATTCGTCCGCTTTTGTTCAGCTGGGAAAGAGAAATCTCTACCTTGCCCTCATCTGAAAGGACATGTTTGTTGGGTATAAAATAGCTGGTGGTTTTGGGTTTTGTAACTATTTCTGTCAGGAGATCTCCAGCTATTTTTTTTTTCTTTTTCCTGAACATGATTAATCATCTCTTCTCTGCTTGACAAGATTGTAGGTTTTTATTCTTGTTTGCAGCAACTCCGTGTGCTTATTGGTATTTAACCTTTTTGTACTTCTATTCAAACAGCTTGTATAACTGTCTGAATTCACTGTTTTTTTCCCCCACCTACATTCCTAATCTATTATTAGTCAATTTAATCAATTTTTATTAAGATTTTTGTATTTCAAGTTTAGAATTCCATTTAAATAAAATTTTTATTTAAACTTAATTTTATTTAAATTTTTAAATAATTTTTATTTAAATTCCATTTAAATACAAATTCATATTTTTATTTCCATCCTTGGCATGCTTATAACAACTGTGCTAGTCTTGGTCTCCAAAGTCTAGATTGAGTGCTTTTTAATTTTATCTCCCTAGTTAGGTTATGAGCTATCACTCTGGATTTAATTTTAGTGGTTACTTTAGGGTGATTGGATTTGTATTTTTGCAACTTGTATATGAATTAGGAAAAGGTATTTGTTGAAACTCAACCAATAAATTTTCATTTTCTCTGATATTCAATTTTTCCTTCTAACTGTTCAGAGCTGTTGCTTATCTTATTTTAATTTGTTATTTAAATGATTTGGAACTTTTTTGGGCAAGCGTCTGTCTGTCCCCCTGTCTGGTCGCCTCGGGTTCTGTTCCACTAGCCTGTTCCCTGTGACTGCCTGTTATTCTGCATGTCTGGTCATTTTTAGCACTGCTGTGTTGACTGTCTGGATTTCATTGTCTCTTAGTGACAGTGCTCAGGTTTGGGTAGCACAGGTCAGCTTGATGATCCTGAGACTAGTTTTTGGCCATCGGTGGTGGTTCTGGGCCACCCTTGGAGGTTCTGAGCCCCCCATTCTAGGGGGCCCTCTGGTGTCCTTACCGAGTGTCCTGCGCCAGGTACCAAGGAGACACTCCCTGAGCGCTTCCCTGCTGGGCAGCTGTCCCTGTGAGTCCCCACCACAGCCTCATCATCTCGGCAGTTGTTAGGCCACCCTGAAGTGAGTGGCTTGTCGGGGCACACACGGGACGTCCAGCCCACGCTGAACCACTGTGCTGCCCTCTCCCAGGTGCAGCATGGGGTGTGGGACAGTTAATAGAGGATGACGTCACCTTTTCACATACAGGGACACGATGGTAGGGACATTTCCAAAATCTGCTCTTGAACTGTCGTCACTATAGCTTGAGTTTCCTCCAAGAAGCGACTTTTTCCCATTGAGGATTAAAGTATCGTTTTTACTTTGGAGACGTCGTGTTGGTTGGTTTTTCATCATCGTCAGGCAGCATGTCACTGATGTGAGCCATTTGCCATCTGAGAACAAGGTAGCTAATTTGGAACACGTGGCTTTTGTTAAAGAAAATTATGGCGCTCATCTTTAAGCTTAAAACTCTTAACTACTTTGCCAGTGGAAAGCCAACCTTCTGTGGTCTAGAGTCCCACGGTGTCTCCTCACACCCGCCCGGCGCCTCACCCTGAGAGCCATCCATCTCCCATGACTTCCCTGCTGGGTCCTTTGGCTCCTCAGACATTGCGTTTTCGGCCCCAGGGTTCATTCTGGCACTGCTTCACATCTTCAAGTTCTCTTCTCATTGTGATCATATTTTTCTTTACATCCTTGTCCATAGGCCTCCTCCCTCTGACCTTTTCCTGTATCAATCCCTCTACAGCAGCCACCCTGGCTCCCTCTGTGCCTTGAATGTGCCATACTCCACTAACCACAGGGCCTTTGCACTGGCCGCTGTCTCTGCTTAGTGTGAATCTTCTTCAACAAGCTCCTCTTCAGCACCAGCTCTCCTTCCCGGCTCATCTCCTTGGAGCCTGGAGCCTTCCAGCCCGATGTCCAGAACCCCGCCCCTCCCCAGTGACTCATGTCCAGCTCCACTTCCTTCCTGCACACCTGGTAGTATATGGAGCTTTTCTGTCTTGTTGGTTTTGCTTCCTGTCTGTCTCTCTCACTACACTAGAATGTCAAGCTTCCCCGCCCAGAATTTCACATGAGCTAGGTACATGCTCTACCACTGAGATGCATCCCCAGTCCCCAGGACAGGCCTGCTCACTACCATGTCCCCTTGGTGGCCAGGACAATGCTGACGTCATAGAATGCACGTCGGCCCCGGACCATTAAGCCTGGCACTTCACACTCCCTGCTCCTCTGCCTACTGCATCTGAGCCCGCAGCCCCTGTGGGCCCAAGTTCTGTGTGCCTACGAGGGCAGGGGTGCCCAGGTGTCACCTCTGCCTAGAAGGAACCCTATTGGGGCTGCTGCTGGGTTCCCTGCCTTCAGTGGGGTGCTCTTGCCTTGCCTTCGTTATTTCTGCACCTGATCTACCTACTGTGGGCTGGTTCCTGCTGACTTGGCCAAGCGTCTGTCCCAGAGCCTAACCCAGGCCTTGCCCAGAGCAGAGTCTCTTCGGAAATGCTTATTAAATTAGTACTTGGAGAGGCAGTGTGATTGAGCTGGCTGCTGGCTCGGGAAGCAGAGTTCCTAATTAGAGCTTTGCGTACCTGTTTGCCTGGCTGGCTTCGTTCCTCCCCTGTCCCTGGGGGAGATGCCAGCACCTGACATTGCAGGGCCCTCCCCCAGCTTCTGCCCAAGATGGCGGAATCAATGAAATCATGGTATGTGTCCTTAGCAAAGGTGCTGAATGAGTACAGGTGATGACATCGGTGGTGGTTATGATTATGTTGAGACCTGTGCTGCACAGGGGCCACAGAGCATTTCAGGAACTGATTGTCAGGTGACTGTAAAACACTTTGCAAGTTAGTCACATCAGGCGGATGGAGCTGGTGGCAAACTGCATGGAGTTGGAGGAGGCTGGGGGACAGGGCCTCGGGGGTCTGCACAGTCCTCTTTACGATGGATTTGTTCTCACCTGCTCCAGACAATTCCTAACCATGCTACTGAGATCGGAGGCTTGTGACATGCAGAAGAAGACCTAACGATACATTTAGGGGGTTAAATGGCATTGGAAATCATTAACGAGACAAAAAGCTATGATTTCCCCAGATTAACATGCAGGTTGGGGTTTGGCTGAAATTCATTGTTTTGGTCTTCCGCCCAAACATGCTAGAGTCATTATATTGTCATGTGGTAGATTATCTGTTCTTTAATACAAGTAATAAAAATTAAGCCTAAGAGCTACTTTAGCAATGCCTTTTACATATCCCAAAACAGTATTCAAATGCCGTCAGCATTTAGTGAACTGCAGTGAAGTTTGGAGCTGAACATTCAGTTTGTTCCCTGTTCTGTGTCCGGCGTTGCTACTGAGGCATTAACCTCTAATAGGTTAAGTCAAATGTAGATGCCACAGTGAGTAATTAGGAGATTACCAGAAATTTCATTTACAGTACAACACTCTGAAAATTTGTCTCAGGGTCTAGTTGCCATTCACTTGATAACTCGTGACTTATTTTCATATGTCCCCGATTCCTGGCTAAATTGCACAGAAGCTATTTTTTCCCTTTGGAGCCAACACAGTGGGTCCTGTCTACTTGCAAAGTACTGGCTGGAAATGTTGACAGGAAGGGGAAGGGCCTGCAGTGTGGGGGCTTAATTTTTTTAAAATACTATCGATCCTAGCTGTCGTGGGGGAAAGCCTGTCTGAGGGGCCTGAGCCACCTTCCCAGGCTGGCTCTGCTGTCCTTCCCTGATTGGAGACCAGTGCACACCCTAGGTCCAGGTGGAAGAGGCCGAGTCCTTCCGGTCATTTGCCCAGATCCAGGCCATGGAGGTAGGGGAGGGGCGCAAGGTTGACCAGAGAGGAGCTGAAATTTTACAAAACAAAGAAAAACATCCCACCTGGCAGGTTCCGAGATGCCATTTGTCTTGTTATTACTACTCCTGCCTAGTAGAACCATGTCCCCGAAATAGCTTTTGAGTTCTAATTTAACATAAATATTTTAATACTGATTAAAATAATCATGAAAAGTCATAAATGAGAAAGCCGTAGACATGCGCACGCGCAAGAGCAGTGCCCAGCGAGTGGGCAGGGCTGTGCGTGACGGGCAGTGCCAGGGGAAGCCCGCACTTGGCTCTGCTGGCCGGGTCTGCTGCTGTAAGCTCCGTAGGGACAGCGGCACCGCCGAGAGCTGCTGGCCCTGCTGGACGTGCTCACTGAGGCAGGAGACCCAGCCCTGGTTTCCAGGAACCAAGGGTGGTCTAAAAAATTAATGACTCTGGCATTTGAAAATTAAGCGAGGCCTTGAATATACACCCTTGTTGATCCGCCGAGCCCCGTGTTTAGCATTCCTCCACGGGAGACTAAATCTCTGCAGCCAGCTCACAAGTGACACTGGCGCCCAAGCCAGAAATAAGTTCAATAGTCTTTCCAGGCCCTGTGGATTTGGGTATTCTGCTCTGATGGAGCCTGAGAATCCTAAAAGAAGTGCCTCGCTGGTGCCCAGCAGGTGGATAATAATTGCTCTGTAGGCTACAGAAGGAACCATGATTCTCAAACTGACAGAACCACATCTCACATCTGTCCGTCTTGGGCTGTATCAGTGGTAAAGCTGAAGGGCATGAGTCAGCCCTGTAAATTGCACGTCTGCAATCTCCAATTTTGGATTAAAGTCCAATGTTAAGGGAATTCATAGCGGATAGCATGTTCAGTTGGCCACAAGACCTTGCAGGCCTGGCCTGGATGCTGTTCTGCTCTGTCATGAGCTTGGTAGCCTCCCAGCTTCTGGACACTAGCCTGTAACAGGGTGGTGCTGGGTCACCAGCTGTGCTTCTGTAAGATCTCAGTCTTGGGATCAGCAGATGCTCCCCCTGACTCTTCCTGGCATCCTTCATTAGCAAAGCAGGACAGCCAGGAAGAGGGATCCTGTGCTGAAATAGGGTGGCCTCCCACACAGCCTGGGGTTTCTCTCGTCTCTCGGTCACCTGGCCTGTGCCCTGTGCCCACCAGCTAGCCAGGCAACTCTGGGCCCATGCCTCTGCATCCTGGGCCTTTAGATTTTGCTTCTGTCCTACGTCTCTTTCCCAGTGTAGGGAGGCTTAGATGAGAAAGTGTCCATTACATTGTTCTGCAATCCACGTGCCACTCTTGTAGTACTAGGTGTGACTTCCATCTCCACGACAGTCCTCCAGGTTCAGCCATGTGTGGTGGGTTTTCCTGGGACTCCTTCCTTCACTGCCCGCATTTCCCTTCCTGTCAGATCAGAGTGAAGTTATTCCAGTGTCACATAAGGCCAGAGGGTTGGCAGACACCAGTGAATCCCACAGCTGTGCCCACATGTGTTCATACCTTGACAGTCCTGGGGTGGCTCTTCCCTTGTGTCAAGCACTGAGAAGCCCCCCACCCATCCCAGGCTGGAAGAGAAATGTCCCCAAGGGAGCCTGCAGTGGGGTCCTGCTGGGCGCCCTGGAGGCCTGCTCCAAGCCTCTGCTCCGGAGACCAGGCTCACGTGTGCTCTCCTCCTGTGCAGATCCCGTGCCAGCTCTGGACCTCGGGCAGCAGCTGCAGCTCAAAGTGCAACGCCTGCACGACATCGAAACAGAGAACCAGAAACTTAGGGAGACTCTCGAAGAATACAACAAGGAATTCGCCGAAGTGAAAAACCAAGGTTGGTGGGAGACGGGTTCATTGCTTGGCCTCCTTCTGTTTTCTCTGTTGCCTCCCATGCTGTTAAGACGCCTGTGGTTGTTATCCACGTCAGGAGGCCAGGGTGGGGCGAGAGCAGAATCGTTAAAGAGGGATAATGATGCTGCTTAGCTATTTAGAAGCTAAACTTCTCTCTGCCCAATAACTATGTATGATTTTATTGCCCTCAGCCTGGGCTGATCAGAATTCTTTGAAAATTCCTCTTGTACATCATGTGATACAATCTGCCTTTTAAAAGACTGATGTGTTGCCTCCGGGCGCCACCTGTCAGAGAGCCAGCTCATGATCAAAGGGTCACACACAGCAAGTCATTTAGTAATTGCCGCCGATCCATTACGTCTCCAGACGAGACGCATCCGCACAGGCTGCCGCTTACGCACAGCCTTCCTTGTGGGCCTCACCTATTCATTACAAATCTAATGAAAGAAAACAGCTCCTTGGTGTGGTTGTCCAGTGTCAGCACGGCAGACGGGGCAGAGGTGGCCTGGCTTTTCCTGTCAAGGAGGAACAAAGAAATCTTCCCTGTGCCTAAAACCCAGATGTGTGCAGAGTCCCGGAGCCTCCTGGCTTCCATGTCCCCTCTGGCAGCAGTTGCAAGTTTTCCACTAACTCCAAGTCACAGCTCAGCCTGTTTCTGCCTGGGGACGACGTGAGGAGTCGGGTAGGAGAGGCAGCCCCCAGCGGCCCCTCTCAGCCTCCTGCTTGATAGGGTTGGGGCTGACGAAGGGCTAAGTGGTGAGCGCTGGGGACAGCCCTGGGGGAGCTACCCACTGGAGGTCTCAGGAGAGACTGGGATGGTGTGGGAGGAGCACACGGACAAACAGGCCTGGGTCGTGAGGGCAGCGGCTACCATCCGGGTCTCTGCGTGTCCCACGGGCCTTGGTGTGCTCAGGCCCTCGGCTGGGGTGGTTGGGGGAACCAGGCCAGCTCAGACCACACCCCAGACCCCACCCCAGTCTGGCTCAGGTGGGCCTTGGGGACACAAAGGGACAGCTCTGTCCAGCTTGAAAGCAAGCATTGGGCTTAATAAGCTGGGATCCTTCTGAGAGAAGGTGCTCCCTTCCCTGAGTAGGAGTCATTTCATGTCAGAATTACCCTGGTCCCAATGTGCAGGATAACCTGGTCCTTCTGGTCTGCCCGGAGGTGATGTCCCACGGCAAGGGCAGCCTTTTTATTTGTTCCCTCAGTGGCCTCTGGCGTCTAATTCCAACAGACCACTCTGGATTCTCGTGGAGCCTCTCTTGTGTGCTGATGGGTGGTACCATAGGCGCCCAGGCCCCGTGGTTTGCCCTGCGCCTTGCCCTGTGTAGCGGTCATCCACTGCCAGGCGTCACAGGGTAGCCGGCCACCAGCCCCAAGAGCATGGAGTGCTCTCTCCCCGCAGCCTCTTTGAGGGCTTCATAAAATGAAATACAACATCCAAGCCCCAAGAATGGACGCTTCAGAGGAAGAGACCTGGTCGGGTCCCTTGGTTGTCACTGCCTAACCCTGTGGCCCTGCCTCGTCAGGAGCTGCCTTCTCAGGGGCAGCTCTCGTCCTCCCCACTTAGGGTGTTGGAGGAGTACCTGAGGGCGGCTGGATCCTCAGCCAGCATCAGCTTCTTCTAGAACTTGCTTTGCCAGAAGTTCCCCCTTCTTCATTATTGATAAGGGATTTCCCTAATCTGGGGAAGGGCAGGGGGTCACTTCCTTCTTCTCTTCCCAGCCTGACTGATCATAATCTGGAAGGGCGGGGTGCACCTGACTTGTTCCCTGTCAGAGCTTTTGAATGCTGGTCAAGTCAGAGCAGAACCGGGTGCATGGCACACGTCTGCCGTCCCGGTGCAGGACGGGTCACAAGTCCAAGGCCAGCCTGGACAACTTAGTGAGGCCCTGTCTCAAAATAAAGTAAAAAGGGCTGGGATGTGGCTCCGTGGTAGAGCCCTTGCCTGTCACTCACAAGATTTGGGGCGTGAGCACAGCCAAAGAGGGTCCTTCTGCCAGCACCCTCTACCCGCTGCTAGGGAGCCTGGGGAGACGCCAGGGAACGCCCTGGACCTGGGTTGAGGCAGCAGCAGAGGGCCAGAGGCAACAGGATGAGATGCTCTTGGCCTGGGCTCTGCTGGTGGGTGAGCAGTCCCAGCAGCTCCGTGAGACCGCAGACTCCTCGGAAGGAGAACAGTTATGTCACCAGGGCTGGCGGCAACAGGCCCTCACACCAGTGCTGCCTCCCGGATGCTCAGCCCACGCATTCCCATGGATGCCTGTGGGTGCAGGTGGGACCACGTCAGCCAGCTGTGGAAAGCCACCCCCTCGTGACTAAAGCTGAGGGCCCTCTGTGAAGAGAGGAAATTGGCCCTTCTCATCATGTCGACCCCCGAAGGCCTTCCTTAGAGGAAGAAAGGAAAGCCAATGGCTCCATCAGACACTTGAGGGCAGAAACAGGGCACCCCCTTGGTGGGTCGTTTGGGGCCTGGAAGAATAGCTGTGTGAGGACAATACTGTGACACATCATTCTCGAGCCATACTGCCAGGCCAAGGTCAGGCGAGAACAGGTCGCTTCCAGAGCGGACACCAGACAGGTCCACTCTGAAAATGCCTACTGTGTCCTTTCAAGCCCATGGTGTTTGTGACCATGTGGACACATGGCACTTCTGCCCGTAGCGCTGGGCTGGAAACACCTGTGCAGCACCCGGGCTGAGCACCCGACTCTGCAGGGTGCTGGGCGCACACACTCCGCCCTGCCGAGATGGATCTGGAAAAGCAGGCAACGGTCCCCAAGAGCCCTACTCCCTTGGGACTGCAACCACAGTGCTGGCAAATCGAGGTGGGGAGGGACATCTGCAGAAGGACACCCATAGGTCTGAGTTAGGACCCTACTCCACTTGTCACACTTGCTTTAGTTTCCTGTTTGGATAGTTAAAGGGACTATCAAGAGCTGTGTTGGGCTCAGCTTCCCCAGGTGGCCCTGCCGCCTAAGGGACCTGGCTCCTTCAGGCCCCCATGTGGCTGCCCAAGGCCCTGGCTCTCCTGCTCTGCTCCAGGGTACTTCCAGGCCACCACAGCACCTCAGCAGCCTGAGTGTCTTCCCCAGGCCCTGCGTCAACTGCTCTGCACACGCATCCACATCCACTTGGGTGGCGGGTGCCCCAGCACCCAACCCCCAGCTGAGGAGACCGCACGGTACCCCTGACCGCCTGGAGCTCCCTGCTGACTGGCCTCCTTTCCACAGAGCCACCACGATGAACTGCTTTCTTTGTAAGAAAGTCCTTAAACCCACACTAAAACTTTATTAATCTTCCCTCCGTGGAGGACTAATTTAAGACTCGTCAATAGGGCGATATCATATTTTACCATTGATTTCCCCTCTTTTCTTAAAATGCGCTAGAGAAACCAGAGCGCTCCTTCCCAGCAAAATCCATTGATCCTGCTCATCCCGAACACTGCGAGTTCAGCCCACGTTAGGGAGTGAAAGGTCTCCAAAGGGACTCTGGGCATTGATTTTGTGTCGGGGGACGAGCTGAAGTCTGGAGCGCGCCCGTCCTGCTGGTTCTCACCGCGGAGCCCGCTTCTCTTGTTGGAGTTTCTCTCTTTTCCTTTCTCTCTGCAGAGGTTACGATAAAAGCACTTAAAGAGAAAATCCGAGAATATGAGCAGACGCTGAAGAGCCAGGCCGAGGCGATCGCACTCGAGAAGGAACACAAGCTGCAGAATGATTTTGCCGAGAAGGAGAGGTGAGCATGGACCCGGCTCGCACGGCAGCCACCTTTACCCTTGACTGTGGCATGAGACAGTTTAAAAAATGCACCTGTGACATCAGCCCAGGGGATAAACAGGATCCCAACGGCTCAAAATTTTGCTTAAAAAAAGAAGCAGTTGGGTCCTGACTTTGTGGGGTGACCTTGAGTGTGACGAATCTGGCTTCCCCTAGTGGTGGGTGGCACCAGGAGATGGGACCAGAGGATGAGCGCGAGGCATGTGTAGCTGACAAGGTGGCACCTGGTGGCCGAACCTGAGCTAGGTCCTTGCCATGACTGTCCTCCGTGGGGAAGGCCCTGGGCACACATGAACTCCTCCTGCCCTCCTCAAAGAGGTGGGCACTTCACACCCTCCCTCTCCATGTCTCTCTCTCTCTCTCTCTCTCTCACGCACACACACACACACACACGCACCACACACTGCCCTGGGCTTGTGGTTGTGGGCGTCCTGTTTGGCCTGTTTCATGACCTCGGTGCTTTGTAAATCAAGGACTTAATATGGGCAGAGCTTTCCTGATCCAGAAATCTGAAATGTTCCAAAATTCAAAATTCTTCAGTTCTTTAAGAACTGAAGAAGTCCGGGGACTTGGGGGACCAGAGTGTAGCACAGTGGCAGGACACATGTTTACCCTGTGTGAGGTCCTGGGGTTTGATCCAGCTCAGAGTTTTGAATTAGGAATGTACATCCAGTAAAGTCTCTGCACATATCCCCAAATCCCCAAAACTCCAAAGTCTGAGCCAGTCATGGGCCCAGGCATTTCTGAAAAGAGCTCCTCAGTCTCTGTTTGTAAAATACATGGTCATATCCTCTAGCCGTGTGAGTTCTAGATTTCCAGTGGCTCTCCGTGCCCAGGTTTCCTGTTGTGAAGACTTAATGAAAGGTAGAGCGTTTCTAAAGCTGTAAGCACTGTTAAGCTGGTGGTTCCCCCTGTGTAAGTCATGTTTTTAAGAATTTTTGGGTTAAGTTATTGAATTTTAGCCCCAGCATAAAGAAATGTATATATCCATTAAACAGAGGTTCTAAGCTTACAGTTGCAAGTTGGAGACAGGCTGGGTCCCTGATGGCAGGTGGTCCTGTTGGGTGAGGTGTTTCCTGCTGGTTTTGTGCACCACCACACACACCCTACAGGACAGGCTCCATAAGATCGTAGATATCTGGGCTGGGTACGTAGCTCAGAAATAAAGCATGCTCAGAGTGCATAGTGCTCCAGGTTCAGTACCCAGTGCCACTCGGCACAAGGACGGTGGCACACACCTGTGATCCCAGCAACTCTGGAGGCTGAGGCAGAAGGATTGCCAGTTCAACCCTGACCTTGGCAACTTAGCAAGACCCTGTCTCAAAGTAAAATACAAAATAAAAAGGGCTGGGTTGTGGCCCAGTGGTGGAGCACCACTGGAACCCCAGAAAAGGAAAGGAAAGGGGGGACAAACTCTCTATCTCACAGGAGCCGCTACAAAGGACTGTTAAACTGAGGTCACTTCAAAAAGAAGAAAAATGCCAGTGTCCACTAGTCCCATGCCCACTCTGCCTCACAACTTTGCTAGCTGTTTGCAGTACATGTTTTCACAGAGTGACCAAGATGGGGCTGCGCCACACGCCACCTTGTGTTCTTCTTCTTTTTTTTTTTTTAGTTGTACATGGATACAACACCTTTATTTTATTTATTTATCTTTATGTGGTGCTGAGGATCGAACCCAGGGCCTCACACAGGCTAGGCAGACGCTCCACCACTGAGCCTCAGCCCCAGCAATTTCATTTTGCAGAGAGAAACGAATCACAGGTTGGCCCTGTTTGAAGTGTCGACCCTGCTAACCAGGGTCGGAGGCAAGACAGAGACTCCAGAGGCGCCCACCCTCCGCCATGGCCTGGCCTCCCTGTCTGCACAGACACAGCCTCTTGCAGTCCTCGAGGACAGACCTAGGCCAATCCTTGGGGGCCATCCAGCCTAGAAGGCAGCACGTAGCCCCTCAAAAAAAAGTAACAACAGGGCTCTTGACAGCTGGTGTGGCTCTGCTCCGAGGTAAATTTCCCTCAAGAACACAATTGGTGCCCGGAGAGATTTCCCCCATGTCGTTGATGACATGCCTGCCTATGGGAACAGAGGAGCCAAAGGCAGGCCAGGGCTACCTGGAATGTTCAATGGCCATAAAAATCATGGTTCATAGAGTTGGGAATAACTTAAGATAAGTGCCCAACGTGGCATCAAGTAGGAGACTCACTCTTGATGAGGTTGGGGTGTGCGCAGCTCCCACAGCTCTACCGCACGTGTGCCCACAGCCAGCCGTGCCCACCCAAGCCAGGAACTGGCTCACCCCTACCTCAGCACCACTGAGCTGGCTTCTCAAGTTGGGTAAAAGGATTCATTATATTGAAAGATGAGAATGACTGACTGTTGGGCCATCAGACTAGATGTTTATTTCCTCATTCTTTATGCCAAAAATATCAAATTGAACCCAGGATTTAAATATCAATAATGAAATCACATACATCTTGGAAGAAAACTTGGATGCATGTTCTGTTTTGAATAATTTTGAAATTCAGAAATATTTCTCAGAATACAAGAAAAGTTATAGAAATGTGACTAAAATTTAAAATACATTTTTAAAAAACAAATGACAATTAAGTTTTAGACATCAACAAACTGGGAACAGATATGTGCATCGAATAAGACAAGGGCTAATTTTCTATATAAGTAAAGAGTTCTTACAAATTAATAAGAAAAAAATCAACCCTAACAAAAGCGGGCAGAGAAAATAAGCAGGCACTTCATACAGTGAAAAATGTTGGGCTGGGGATGTGGCTCAAGCGGTAGCGCGCTCGCCTGGTATGCGTGCGGCCCGGGTTCGATCCTCAGCACCACATACCAACAAAGATGTTGTGTCCGCCGAGAACTAAAAAATGAATATTGAAAATTCTCTCTCTCTCTCTCTCTCTTAAAAAAAAAAAAATGTTCAACACTACTCAGCAGTAAAATGTTAAGCTTGATTTTATCCATTGCCACCTGGGCACATGAAACCCTCTCACATATTGTTGGTAGGAGTTTAAACTGATGAGGTATTTTTGTTTCTGTTTTGTTTTGTGGGAAAGTCTTTCAATATCTATCAAAACAAAAAACCAAATTGCAGTCTTTGACCATTATAATTCCTCTGTCAGAATTTTATCCAGCAAATTCACTCTTGAAATTATGCAACAGTATCTACTTAAAGATCCTCAAGGAAACGTTTTAACAGAAAGAAACTCTGAAGGGTCTTGAGTTTCCATAGGGAAGTGAAGGATGGCCACGGATGCAAAGCAGAGGTTTCCAGAACATGGGAGCAAGCAGAGTAGTAAGCTGCACAGGACGGTCTTGTGGTCCCTTGTGTACTAGAACCTGAGGGCTGAGGCAGGAGGGTCACAGCAACCTAGTGAGACCCTGTCTCAAAAACTTGAAAAGACTAGGGATGTGGCTCAAGGTGGAGCACCCCGGGCTCAGTTCCCCCAGCCCCAGAAAGGATGGAGGAGTAGGAAGTCCATAGTTCTTGTCACATGTCGTTGGCATGATTGCACTGTAGCATGTTTCCTGTGCTCTGTCACCCTATGGTGGCTTAGGGGTTAGTTTTCGTTCTGCTGTACTGTGTCACATGACGTTCTGTTCTGGGAGTTCATTGTATTATGTTACATATTCATTTATATTTCATTGTAGTATATAAAATATTAGTTTATTTTCTTATACTGTGTTGCATGTTGGCTTATATGATACTCTAGTGTGTTACTTATTACACTGAATTTCTATACATGGAAAATATTTTAGAAAAATACAAACTATCCAAGGAGTAGAAATGGAGCCAAAGAAGAGAGGACATTTCCACACTCATGTAAAATTTGATGTTTTAAAAAACTCTGAGCCTATCTTAGATTTATAATTGAAATTCATGGAGATACTAGCAATGCTTTCCTACAAGTGACGGAAATTTGAGTGATTTTTTTTTTTTAGCTGTATCATTTCTCCTTTTCTGTATTCCCAGGTTTATTATGTTGAGAACATATGTTATATTCATATGATGTAAAAATAATAAGCTTATTTTTAGAGCTTTGGGCAGATTAGTAGGAAGGAATGCCGGTGCTGACCAGGGAATCCGTGTGGAGATCATGGGAAACATCACTATGTGGGATGCAGCTTGAGACGTTCACAATCTTCCCATTTGGCACCACAGTCGCATTTGCATTCCATTATAACCGAGATGGGACAGCTGTCACATCTCTTTAGTACATCCTTTATCCCAACAAATTCCTTCTTTGTGTCAGCAGAATGTAAATGTATCACTCTTCCTGGGCTAACTTCGGGAAACAATGAGTGCATGATGATGGCATTTCTTCCTTTTTAATATCTGGCATCTCAAGAACAAGTTGCATTTAGGATAACCTTCCACACCAATTATCGCACGTCAAGTCCCTGGTGCGCCCTTCACGTTACGTAATGTGCGATTGCAAAGCGGGGGCTGGGAGGGTGGCGAGGGGGCCCCACAGCACCCAGGGCATTGAGAGCGACAGCTGATGGGGCGCCTGCTACCAGCTGTGCCGCCAAAGGAGCAAGTGATGGGGGCAGCTCCAGGACACACCAAGCGTCCAGTTGGTGAGCAAGGTGACCAATCTGGCTCCACTCTCTTGCTTTTCAGACAGCTGCAAGAGACTCAGATGTCGACCACCTCAAAGCTGGAGGAAGCAGAACACAAACTTCAGACTCTGCAAACAGGTTCGCTCCCCTCCTCCCCGGTCAGTGGGTGCAGGGCAGGCTGAAGAGACTAGACGCCTCCCGGCCCCCACCTGTCACCCCTGTGGAGCCTGCAGGGTCTCGGAACCGGTGCACAGCACCTCCAGCCCAGGCTGCCTTCCCCTGACTCCATTAGTCACACGTTGAGCTGTCAGCGTGGAGTGGGAGGATCTGCCGTTTCCATCCCTTCCACCACCATCCT
This sequence comes from Spermophilus citellus, assembly GCF_964194105.1. Taxonomy (NCBI): domain Eukaryota; kingdom Metazoa; phylum Chordata; class Mammalia; order Rodentia; family Sciuridae; genus Spermophilus; species Spermophilus citellus. The sequence goes on along the minus strand of NC_138187.1, from coordinate 29,252,754 downwards.
TTCTTCCTGCTCTTTTTTCCAACAAACACATCTAAATCACCAAACTGTCAAGGACTGACATTTCATTTAGAACAATAATAGGGGGAAAAAAACTTATTTCTACCCTAAGTTAAAGAGAACAGTAATAGCAGAACCTTTAAAATTTAACAGATACCAAAAAAGGTTATGCTAAAGTTGGCAGTTTCTTTAAACTTCTTTCTTTCCTCCCTTTTCGTGTCTTTTTTGAAAGGGAAGCAGCAATGTATCTTCAATTTACATGTGGGAAGGAACAGTGGAAGCCATCGTAATCCAGGTTAAAAAAAAATGACAGGGAGAAAATAATCACAAGTAATTTAACAGACATGGACAACATCAAGCAGGCCTGGGGACCATGTCAGCAGTGGAGCACTGGCCTTGTGTGCGCCGGGCTGCATCCCCTCCCCTGCACCACAGATTTGAAAAAGGATACATTTGTCTAAAGACCACCTACAAATCCTGGAAAACAGAGAAACAGTCCAGCTGAATAATGAGCAGGGATAGGAATACACAATTCACAGAAACCATGTAAACGGTTCACACACATGAGAAAAACTGCTAACTGTGTGGCCATCAGGGAGAGACCGTCAGTGAAACCCCGGGAAGGTGGTCTGCCTGTCTGACTGTGGGCAGCTTTTTTCTTAATTGGTAAAACCCAGTGTTGGTGAGGGCTTAGGAGAAAGGTCACACTCAAGTAGGGATGGGAGCTGCCTGTTGGGAGGCCAGCGGGGTCGGGTGGTGGAAGGTTCAGCGCTGAGCTCTCCCCCAGTAGCTGTGCCTCTTGGGCGCCTGAAGGTGGAGCTGGGTTTTACTGTGCTCACCAGTGTCCTGACATGAGAGCTTTCCATGCCACTCGGCCAAGGCAAAGGGGTGATCTCAGAAAACGTTCCAATCCTCCCATAGGATGGGAGGCAGGGAAGCATGTCCCTGTGTATGTAGACAGCAGTGGCCACGCAGCAGTGGAGAGGTGTCCTGAGAAAGGTGCCATCAGGTGATTTTGTTGAGATGTGAGGACGGGAATGTCCTCACACAGACCTCCGGGCACAGGTCCGTCCCTTGACGGTTGCAGCACGGGGTGTGTGAAGCAGAGGTAGGCAAGGCCGCAGCCAGGCCACCTGCGTACTGTCCTTACAGCTGACTTCCATAAACAAGGAGAATAAGGATAAAAGTAGAACATACTAAACACACAATCAGCCACACACTGTGATCACGGGTCACCTACTGGGCATGGCGGTATATAGTACGTTTTCATACAGCTGAAAGGTCACCGTGGGGCATGGCTGTATGCAGTTACATGTGGAAATATTTTTGAAACAAAGACATTTTAAAACAGGAAATCTACATAGTAACTATCAGTTCCCTAGGAGGCGCTTGGACTGGGCCAGGTAGAGCTGTGGCGATGCTCTGTCCCATTTTTCCTGCCTTTGTCCTCTTGTCTGTTTTGAAATGGGGACGTTTTACTTGTGTATGTTCTTTTATTTCATTTGACTTAAGCAGTTAGTATCTTACCTCATGTTTTCTGCCCTTGTCTTTTCAGCCCTGGAAAAAACTCGAACAGAATTATTTGACCTGAAAACCAAATACGATGAAGAAACTACTGCAAAGTAAGTCCCCTCGTCACACCGTGTCCCAAGAGGTTGGCTTAGCGGGTTGGGAGCGTGACCTGTGTCCCAAACAGGGACACGGCGCCATCCCCACGTGACCCCAGGCTCACATGCTCCCTGGCCGCCACCACTGCAGCTGCTCCTCTTCCTTGTGGCAGAGGCTGCTCAGCACTTCACCATTTTCTAAGAAGGTTTGGGGAGGACTCAGCTTGGAAATGTGGGTGTTTCCTCAGGAGCTTGGCCGGGCAGAGGGAGTCCCCTGACCTGGGCCGAGCCCTCCCCCAAGCCCTGTAGGAGGAATCGCCACTCCCCATGCTCTTGTCATACCCGACAGAGCCCTGCAGGTACACATATGTGGGGACACATTGGTGAGCAGTCACGCAAGGCTCACAGCCTACCTGGCTCTTGTAGGGGGACATCAGAGGGAACACTTGCACGTACCCTGTCCCAGATCCCCCTATGCTGGTCACTGGGATGCCGGAAATAAGATTGCTGTAAATCCTGGGATGACAGCAACAGAGACTGTCTTGGCTGTGGCCACCTCTGCTAAGTCCAGGTGCAGTGCCAGTCTTCCCTGATCTGGAAGGCTCCTGCTGTGGTCCCGCAGAGCTCCAGTGGCCTGGTGGGGGCTCTCCTCCTCGGGGTGGTTGCAGTGCTCGGTGTCGTTCGGCCCAGCACACTTGCCCTGGGGCTTGGAGGATGCTGCTGCGTCCACTGTCCTTGGGACACTGGGGGGGCGTGGGCTCTTGACGCTTAGCTCTGGGTTGTTCAGAAAGCCCAGCTCCACAGCCCTGGTGGGTTGAAACTGCCACGTGAAGACCAAACGTCAGTCCCTGCGCCCTGGCAGACGTCTTGGCTGATCTGAACCACGGGAGCCACCAGGTTGTTTGCCCTTGTGGTGTGGGGACAGGGCTTCGTGTAAGTGGGATGAGCGGGGCCGAAGGGGCAGTGGTCGGCATTTCACAGCACAGCCCCTCGGCCTTGGTGGTACTTCTGCTGTCCTGGGGGCAGCCACAGCCCGGGACACGGCTTCTGGGGCTGGAGGGACCCCTGTGCCACGAGCCCTCTCCTCTAGAACCCACAGTCTAGGAGTCCTCCCCCTCAGGAACCACAGCACTGCCCGCACAGGACGCGGCCCGTCCTACACCTCGGGGTCCCTGTCACCTTTCCTCCAGCCTGTCACCCTTCTCTCCTGTTACTCCTGCTTGGATTTCAGGTTTCTAAATAAGTCATTTTCTTCAGTAAGTCTGATTTGTAGAACCTGTATCCTTTCCATCTGAGGCGTTCAGCATTTGTCTGGGATCTCAGTTGTCTCCGGGGTTTCTCTCTAAACGGTCTGAGGTGGATGGTGTGCGCGCGATGTCGCGCTTCTCTCCCTCTTTTCCCGTCGCCTGCTGCCAACGTCTGTCCCTGCATGGCTGTGGTCTAATAGCACCACAGGTTCTCATTGCTCTTATCGGGACATCTTAAGGATCTATGAGCAGCCAGGATGTACTTCATTATGCACTTTTTAAAAAACATATCTTGGTGGTGGTGAGGATGCGGGGAGCAGGGCGTCTCTCACGTTGGCAGTGGAGCACTGCAGTGCCAAGGGTCCCCCAAAACAGGACAGAACTGCCATCTCATCCAGAGACCCCAACTCTGGGGACATGTCCATCACAGCATCATGCACAAGGCCAAGAAATGGACGTCAGTGCATCCACGAATGGGTGAAGCAAGCAGGGAACACACAGTGGATTACCCTCCAGTCCGGGGCGAGGGCAGTCCTGTGCCCAGGACAGCACAGTGGAGCCTGGAGGAGGTGCTGGATGAAGCAGGCGGCACGGGGACAGGGCCACGCGACCTCCCTGACAGTGAGATCTGGGAGAGCTGAGCTCAGCAGAGCTGGATGGGCTGCTGGTGACAGGGATTGAGAAGCGCTGGCCCCGGGTTCAAGGTTTCAGCCGAGTTGTGAAACATCGTACCGCGGGGGTGGTCGTCCATCAAGGTGCTTACTGTGCTTTAAGGTCACTTACAGAAAATTTCTGTTTCCCCATAGAAAACAATAGTTAAGGTCCTAGCAAAATTCAGGGCCAGCCTCAACAACTCAGCAAGGCCCAAAGCGACTTAGTGAGACCCTGTCTCAGGAAATATAAAGGGTTTGGGACGTGGCTCAGTGGTAAAGCACCCTCTGGGTTCAGTCTCCAGCACCAAAAAGAGAAAGTAAATAAATAAGTGAGGTTACAGAGAGGAAATTAAATGATTCCTCATCTTTTATGAAACATGGTGTTATATCACATAAATGTATAGGCAGGTATGATTTGTTCATTCAAAATCTTTTATTTTAAAAAAAAAAAAAACTTGTGTGCCACCCTCGCTAGGCCACTCGAGTGATTTTTAAGCTGCCTGCTGTGTTCTAATGTGAATCAGTTCAGTGAGTGAGGACCAGCAAGTCAGGTAATAGAACAGAATAGAAAACAAACCAACAGAATAGAAAGTGTCCTGGCACATGGTTCATGTAAAATATCTTTTGGTGACACTTCAAAATTAGGTATCTAAATCTAAAAAATAGAAAACTAGTTCTTGGGACACAATGGGAAAGGTGCTTCTGTCCACACATCAGGACCTCATTTAAAAGCTGCTGCTCCAAGGGTCACAAGAGCTCACTCTCCAGAAGCCGGTGTCTCCTATCCTGCTCTTGCTGTCACTGGCAAAGTTTGGTTAGCCGTGATGTCCACCCACTTGGGGAAAGAAACTGCCTGGTAGCATGAAGTTCTCAGGAGTGACCGCTACGCACACCACTTGCCACCCAACAGCTGGTTGCTCCGTAGTTTGGAGCCACGGTGTCTTGTTTTCTTCTTGGGCTAAAAGCCACATGGAAAATTTGCTTTTATTTAGCGGGTTTGTTTTAGGAGTCAAGGTCAAAGAAGCAACTGAGAATGGAGTTCCTGGAGGAGGAGCCAGAACAGAGAAGGGCTTCAGTTTCCTCCACTCAGGTTTTCGTCTCTGGAAAAAGGGAATGTGGCCACTGGGGGCGTGAGCAGGGGCGGAGCCAGAGAGCAAGGACAGGCTGTCTCCTGTTCCCACCCTCTCGGGTCTTGCTACTGGCCAGGCTGACATGTTTGCTCAGCCAGAGCCACCAGATAGCAAGGGAAAGAAGAGCCAGCTCCCAGCTGAGAGGGCGCAGGGAGAGGCCAGGAGGGTTGGCAGTTACTGTTCATAGAGGGACTGGCCCCAGGGCCACTCTGCAGCAACCGCCTCTGCCATGTTGACAGTAAGAATGTTGAATGTTGGGACAGTCACCTACCTGATGGAGCATGTCACCCAGGGACTCTCAGAGGCTGGTTCTCCCGTCCCCTGGACCACTGGAGAACCCTGGCATCAGCCAGGAAGCCGTGGGAGCTGGTGTGGACCCAGTAGCGAACAGTTCTAGCCCCTTCCATCCACTGGTGCGTGGTGAGGCCCAAAGATTCTTCCCCAAAAAATCCAAATAAAAATTAGCATATTGCTTGCTGAGTTTCACTAAACTATGGGAAATTAAGCCAAAAATCCTGAGGATCGGTGCTGGGAATGTGGCTCCGTGGCAGGCGCTTGCCTGGCCCACGTCCCCAGCACCATACGCACAAGAACATGGAGGTTGGTGATTCTGTTCTGAGGATACCTCCAGGACATGGTGAGGTGGCCGTGGCCCTGCTGGAGCTCACAGTGAGAGACTCAGTCTCACCCAGTGGGAGCGGGGCTGGTGTGAGCGAGCACAGCTGCAGCGAGTGACATGGGCAGAGGTGGGCGAGGCTCCCAGGCAGTGGGTCCCTCCTGACTTCAGCAGACAGCTGCCTCCTTTGGGCTGCGCCCTCTGCCGGGGGCAGATCCTGAGCTTTTGTGGTTCCGTGGAAAGACATCACTGCAGTCCAGCATGGCCACATCTGGGATTGAAGGGACAGGACTGGCTAGGTGTCCGGCAGGGTCCCTGCAGGATGGAGGCAGAGCACTCATGTGGGGACAGGCAGAGGCGAGCCTGTTCCCCAGGTGGGGCAGTGAGGGTGGTGCAGAGCCTGGCGGAGAGTGCTGGCAGGCGGTGCCCAGGCCTGGCCTTGAGCAGATCAGAAGGCGGGGACCTAGGGAGGAGCAGTGCCTCTGACCAATGCAGCACAGAAACCTCCTCCCTACCCCACCCCGCCTGGGCTCCCCAGGCCACACCTAGAGAGGGGACTGAGGGAGGAGGAGATCTCTGACACCAGGTAGCCAAGGGAACTACCCCGCACCCTTTCCCGGAGGGCTCAGCCTTGACTTTGGTTTTGTCTTTCTGTCCGTCTTCTTCTGGGGTCCCGTGTTGCCCAGGCTGGCCTGGGTTTCCTGGGCTCACACACCCTCTTGCCTCAGCCTCCTGAGTAGCCGGGACTGGCTGGGACTTGAGGCTGAAGATGAGGACCTCTGTTGGGGGGCCAGGCCTATCTGAATTTCCCAGGGACCAGCTGGTGGGTCTGCAGGGACATGGGGCTGGGCTTAGGCGTAGGCTCAGCTGGGCATTTCCCAGGTCAGATGCCAGCAAAAGGCAGTACTGGGCCAGACGTCTACCGTGAATGGTTCCCAAAGTAGTTAGCCACAGAAAGTTCAGAGGAAGGCCTGAGGTAGAGGGGCCGGCGCTGCTCTCTTACCTTTGGAAGCAACTATCTCAGTATTCGGGTCCCACACAAGGCACACCTCTGCCTTCCTGACCCTGGTGTCCTGGGAAAGGTTCATCGTTGGGGTCCAACCTGCATGTGCTGTTAGCTCAGCGTGCTTTTATTCGTGTATATGAAATAGAAGCCCCTGCGGGACACATCTTTGTACACATGGTCTTAAAACAGTGCTCCTCTGGGCGGGGAGTGGGAGGTGGCAGGGAGGGACTCTGTTTTAGCAGATCGCAGGTGGGAATCAGGAGGCAGGACGAAGCTGGGCTCTGCAGACAGACTGCCCTGCCTCTGCGCCTGGCTTCTCCCATCTGCACTGGGGCCTGGCAAAGGTGCAGTCACTGCGTGGCCACAGGGAGCAGCAAGGTGTGCGTGCACAGCACAGGCACAGCGAGAGCCAGGGGAGGTCCACAGCGGCTGCGCCAGGGCCCAGTGCGGCTCTAGAGGCAGCGGCCTTGTAGGGGGTGGACCAGGAAGTCGAAGGACACACATTGCCTGTCCTCCACAGGGCCACTGTCCCCTCTCACCTCTGCCATTTTGGTGTAAAGTTGCAGGTGGAAGACACCGCCCCATCCTGAGACCCCCCTTGGCGCAGGACAGTCATCTCCATGCGTCAGCTGGGACAGCGCGGGCTGACTGTGACGGGGACAGCAGCAGTAAAGTTTTCCATGTGTAGGCTTGAAGCAAAATGTAATTAGCCTTTATGCGCAGAACAAGGCCCCATTGATGAACACAGCTGGTCTTTGTTTTGTCCTGTCATTGAGAGTGGGAGGTAAAGTGCTCTTCTTCATGTTTATTAATGCAAGATTCCTTAGACAAATGGCAGGCACAGTTTAATATTTGTTGGAACGTGGAGGGGCTTGCCAAAACAGTTGTTGTGTAAGCGGATTGCAGCGCTTCAGATTAGAGCCATTTCTGGGTTAAATAAATGAATTATTTCTGCTTGCTTTTTTCCTATGAAAATGCACCTCCTCAGATGGTCGGTCACCCTGTCTAGTTCTCCCTGTGTCTCTTAGCAGATGGAAATAACACCCCAGCAGACTTTAGCCTGGAGAGTCACAGAGCCTAGGGGTGTGGATTTGGGCCTTTACAAATGGGTGCCCTGGGAGAGGCTTGGGCCTGTGCCACACAGCTGTCCCTTGCCCTCGGGTTCAGGTCGCTTCTGCCCATGCCAGGAGCCTCCTGGCCACACACAAGCAGGACTTCCCACTTCACTGCTGTCCATGGCCTCCTCTTTGCTCTGCCCCCAGACCTGAGTGATAGGGAGCTTCAGCAGAGCACGCACAGTCAGCCTCTTACATTCCTCCAAACACGTTGGGGGGGGGGGTGGCCCTCTGAGCCCTGATGAAAGGAAATATTGAATTGCACCAAAATGCTACATTTTTTAGAGCTAGTGCTAGTCTTAGGAGAATTTGCACCTCCCAGACCTTTCCTGCCAGTAAACTCCATACTTGTTAAAGTTACTTGGTTGTGTTCCTCGCTTCTGTGCTCTTAAGAACAGCCTTGTATATCTCTAGTTTCATAATGCATTACAAGAGAGACATCCATGGGAGGAGCCGCACGTGGGCCAGCTTTGGAGTGTTGCTTTGTGTCATGTTTGTGGCTCAGGTTTATCACAAAAGGCAGCCGGCCCTGAGCAAGAAAAGACCGTCCCACAGTCAGCCCAGCAGAGGGCTTTATCGAAATTGTTCAGGGGAGCCAGACCCTGCCACACAGGGATAGGGACCTCCATGTCCCTGCAGAGGCCAGAATACAGGACTTAAGATGAGGAAAGGGGCCCAGGAAGACTTGAGGAGGGCAGCCCGTGCGCCTGCGCAAGGACACCCAGGTGGCTGGTGCGGCGGGTCCTTGGGTGTCAGTGTCAGCTGCTGGTGCTGTCCAGTGAGCTCCTGCTGTGCAGTGTGGGGAGGAGCCCCTCAGGAACTCAGGTCTTTGCTGCCTCCCTTGGGCACAGTGTCCAGTGCTCTTTGTGCATGACCATGGTGGTCTTCACAGCCCCTCTGGGGCCGAGTGTGGCTCAGTGGAGAGGCTTGCCTAGCACGTACAGGCCCTGGTCCCATCCCAGCACTGCAGAAAGACACCAAGAGTGTCCTGAGGCTGCTTCACCTGTGGGAGGGCTGAGCAGGCAATGGCTGGTCCAAAGGGTTCTGCCTCTTCCCCACCCGAAGAGCTCTCGTGCAGAGGGGTCTTTTCTTTATTTTCTTTATGGTTTCTTTATGGGAAAGGCTCTGGAAACCTAGGTGGAGCCCAACTGTCTAAGCCTGAGAATCACACGACAGTTTTGATCCTCACAGGAGACAAACAGCAGCGGCAGCGCTTGTCCCCATTGAATTTGAAAGGACCAACTTAAGTGCCTGAAATGCAGTCCCTCCTGTACCTTTAAGAACGTAATGTTTTCTATTTCCTGTCTTTTTGATGAGTCATCAATTTCCAGTACAGAGTTGCTGTAATTATCCTGGTCAGATTAATTTCCCTAAAAATAGAGAAGCAGTTACTTTTACGATCTCAAGGATATGGACTCGAATAAAGAACCCACTGTCCCTGAGAGCCACGAAATCAGACTAGGAGGGGAAAATGTGATGCCTTTTTTCCCCATTTTATCTCCAAGAGTTTGCATTTGGTGGAATTCCTGGGATTTTCCGTCCCTGTAAGAGTATTTTGCTTCACACCTACAATCCCTGCCTGGTGAGCAACCACCTCTGACAGCTCAGCCCTGCTCTGGTCACCTCTCCAGGCCAGGAAGGAAGTGGCTTCGCAGGTCCAAATTCAGGCAGAAACTCTTCTGAGTGCCAAGGACCCCTTCACCTCCTCTGGACTCCCGAGGGGTCTGGACATCAGGAAGCCTCAGTGAGAATTGGCAGACATGGGTCAGGCCCTAGGACCCCTGAGCAGGGACAGGCCGCAGCTATGACATATTCATAAACACAGCTCACACAGTTCGTGAATGTAATAAAGTGGCCTTCCTCGCCCAGTGTTCTTTGGGAGAGTAAGGTAGAGGAAGCCACCACTCACAGATGGTCACCTGAGTTTGGGTTTCTTTCTTTCTTTTCTTTACTTGAGACAGTGTCTCACTATGTGGCCCAGGTCTCAAATTCCTAGCTCCAGCCATCCTCCTGCCTCAGCCTACCTGGTAGCTGGGACCTGCCTACCTTGCTTTTACAGTACTTTACCTTTTTTAGAGATCCTTAAAGTTTTTCTGATTTATCATCAAGGTAAATCTTGGGGGACTTGAAAAGAGCACAAAGACTGTGGAGGGGAAATGTCACCTTGTAGGTGAAGGTGGCCTTGGGTGACCCGTAGCTGGGCGGTGAGGGTCCTGCCTTCCTGTGGCTCAGAGGCTGGGGCTGGAGCATCCTGCGATGCACATGGAAGCGGCCAGCAAGCGGCCTTCCTCGTGTCCCTCCCCGGGTGCTGATCATCGCCAGCAGAGATGCCTGCAGAACGAGCGGGTCAGCGTGAACCTTTATGGTGACAGCACGCAGCTCAGGGCCCAGCACAGCCGAGCAGGTCCAGTGCTCACCCGAAGCCTGCCCGGCAAGGACACCTGCACTCTGGAGAGGTGAGCTCTCGATGTCCAAGAAGGCGGCCAGAGCCCCGGAGCGTTCTCACCACCTTCTGCCCCAGTCCGATTCCCCGAGGCCAGTGGTTCTGACCGAGGGAGGGGAATCCCTGGCTGTCACTGCAGGGCCCTGGCCTCACCGGTCACTGTGACTCAGTGCATCTTTGCTTCAGAAGTAGCAAAGGAGAAAGTGACCTGCCTCACACTGTCCGGGTCCCGTGAAGGGACGAGGGAAGGCTGGCAGAAGTGAGGAACGTCCTCCCCGTGGCGTGTTGGTGCCCCAGCCAGTAAGGTCAGTGCCTGTTACATAACATCCATTATTTTTATTTACAAAATCCAGTCGTGTCTCTGGTACAGAATTTAAAAACCTCAAAAAGATTTTTTCAAAGAAGACAGCAGGGTCCCTGTGACCCCACGGCAGAGGGACCACTGTTACACGTTGGCATGTCTCCTTCCAGCTTCCTCTGTGTGTTTGACTTTGTCTTTAATTTTCTTTTACCGATGGCATCACTGGCAGGCAGTTTTGATGTCGGTCTTTTTGCTTGACATGTGGCACCTCTTTCCTGCGTGTCTTTAGATGGTCTTCAAAAGCATCGTGCACCTGCCTGGCCTCTGCCAGGTAGGGGTGCCCCCGGCTCATGCCCTGCATTCCCTGTTGTTCGGGAGTCTGTGGGATGACACCAGGAAGCTTTGTCCTCACTCTTTTTATGTCTTTATTGGATCAGTGGCTGTGACATCTCAAGGGGACTTCTCTGGGCCGTCCTCAGATGAGTGGGCGTGGAGGCCTAGAACTCAGCAAGGGCACGTGACCAGACCACTGCTGGGGAAAGTTAGTGGACATTGGTGGTGCCTGGCCTGGCCTTGGGCAGCCCTGGTTCTGGTCCCAGCTTTGACCCCAGGGGCGGCCTAATACTTTCCTCCCTGGGCAGCAGCACTGTCCCAGTTAGTGAAACGAGAAGATGGAACTGGTGGCTAGCAGGATCAAAGGGCCAGCCCTCTTCCCAGCCTCCAGTGCTTCATCTCCCAGGTGCTTCCCAGAGCCCCAGATACTGCCTCTGTTTATGAAATGGCCTGCAGGGAGGCCTTCCCAGGGCCCAGGGGGACAGTGAACCTCGCTAGGAAGAGCCCCGGTCCTGGGCTCACACGGCCCTGATTCCTGGCTGCATGAGTTGAGTGACCTTGGGCAGGCTGCTCACCCAGGCCTTAGTCTCCACTTAGGAGAGCTGGTGTCACACGGAGAGTCTGTGAGCACGTCCTCAGTCAGCAGTGGCTGTGTTGCTACCTGCTGAGATTCACAGGGCCCCTGTTGTGTCCCCACCCCAGGTCTCTCTCACTCCGGGGACTCGTTTGTCTTGTGGATGGTCGTTGGTCACAGGGTCTCTGGTTGGCTTATCACAGCAGGGATTGGGGTGTTCTGCCCTGACCCTGTCACCTTCCCGTGGGGCTCAGAATCCTGAAATCTTACCTGGTTGCCAGGTGGGTTCTGATTGAAGACCAGAAGTGCCCAGTCAGCCGTTGCCAAGCTGTGGACGTCTCGGCCAGTGCACCCCTCAAGTCAGCTGGAGATGGGAACTCTGCTGCAACTGCCTTGTAACATACAAACATGAGGACAAATGTGTCCCCTCCCATCCCAGGAGAGCTCTGGGCCCACCTGGCTGGAACCCTGGGCTCTCGGGGCTGGTGGACAGGTGGAGGGGTGCCGAACATCCACACGCCCTCAAGGATGTCTGGCCTCGTCCTGGTACCTGTGGCGCAGTTTCAAGAACTTTGTGGAACCAGCCTGAAGAATGGAGCTTCCTTTCGGAAGCGAGGGCGAGACTGGTAATTGAAGCCATTGATTTCTTTCGCGGCTTGTTTGCCTGGCGCTCTCTTCCTGAGGTGCTGTTTGTTGAGGAATGTCTCTAATTGCCAGAAAGACAGTGGGGTGTCTTATATCTCCCCGCCGCCCTCCTTCCAGCTAGAGCGCGCTCAAGGCAGCCTGCGGTATGAATTTTTAATGCAGAGCTTTATGGCAATGCTCTCCTGAGCCTAAGATTTAATGCTCTGATGAGCAGAGCATGGATCGGGGGCATTCGACATTAGGAAGAATTAACCCCCAAGCCTCCGCGCCTGTGCCCTCTCATTTCCGAAAAGGTAACCCTCAGGAGTTGGGAGAAAAATTCAAAATTACGTGCTGTTTGCAATGTTCTCAAAATAGCCTGGAGCACAGAAGTAGAATATACTCTTGAAATCTTATTGGCTAGCATGTATTTTTACCTTTCCTCTTATTTCTTTTTAAGTGTGACTATTTTTACTTTGATGCATTTCAGTGATCTTTCCACCCTTAAAAAAAGCTTTACAATTTGTAAGACTTACAGAATATATAGATTCCTGGGTGCTTTCCAGTTTCCATGGAAAGCCCAAGTGTAATTAGAAGTCCAGAACTTGCCGTTGACAATGGGAAAGAGACCAGTTGTGTTAAGTGGCTAATTCTGTTCGTGGGCATATGGTCGATTGTTATTTTCTTCAGGAAGCTTTCTGTATTTTTTGAAGGTTTCAAAATTAAGAAGAAAAAGTTGTATATAAAAATCACTTGAGTTTAAATAAAGTTAGAGAAGAACGAAGTCTTCAACACACAGGAGAATAAACTGTGTAGAAAATAATAGAGCAGAGCTGAGTCCTATGCAAATGAAAGCCTAGATGTTTTAAATATTTCGATTAAAAATACCATAAAATCACTTAGGAGAAATTTTTAGGTGGGTATTTATATCATAGGGACGGAGGAGGTCTTTTTAAGCATGATGCCAAAAGTAGAAATCACAAAGGGAAATCAAAGCTCTTTGGAGAGGGAGGGAAAGAAAGATGGATGGGCAAAAATATTTGCAATGCCTGTGGCAGAGAGGGCTACTACATATATAAAGAACCCTTAGAAATCAGTAAGAAATAGTTCAATACTCCAGCCAAGAAAGCTCTATATTTTCAGGTCCATTCTCCCTCCACAAGGTGTCTGTCCTGCACACCTCACGTCTCTGTTTCCCCTTCACAGCCTCGATCCTGGCTCGTTTTCATCTCTTGGCCTCATGGTCATCAGTATCTCACATCTCTCTGCTGCCAGGTTCTCCTGGATGCATCTGTCCTCCTCCAAGGATCAGCTAAAAGTATTTTTTTTTTCTGAAATGTAGACCTGATCCCATTTAAATCTGCCCTGTGTAAGAACTTTCTGTGCCTTGTTCTCCTGCCTCCAAAGAAAAGTCCCCAGCCTGGTGTGCAGCTCCGCCTTTGTGGCCCTGCGTGGCCCTGCGGTGCGCTGAAGCCAGTGCCCCACACTCGGATTCCAGGCCATCCCCCAGCTCGTGCCTGCCTGCTCCCAGCAGGGCCCCTTCACCCACAGGCACAGCCGCCACCTCCCCGCTGTACCCTCCTGTGCCTGCATGACCCTCTGTAACAGGAACAGGCCTCGTAACCTAGTGCTCGTGGAGAAAACTCAGCAAACTGACTTCCTTTGCTGACCTTGTATTAGAGGGCCCTGGGGGTCAGTGCCTCCCACAGGACACTGGTGCCCGCAGAGCCACGGGTTCACATTGTAGTTCCTCTTCTCTGAAGTGCCAAGTCACCAAGCTTAAAATATCCCCTTGAACGTCTTCTCCAATGTGTGCATCTTTCAACCAAAGTCTGTGTGGAAATTGTTAGTTAAATACACTTTAAGATGCAGCACAGAGAGTGTGTGCTGTGCAGAGACCAGATTTCGCCTCCAATTGTACTTGCCTCGGAGAGAGCCCTGGGCAGCCGCGCTGCCTCCCCTGGCCACAGAGTGCTGTCTGCAGCAGCATCTGCCTCCCTGTGGCATGAGCTCCTCGGGGCTAACGGGTCTCCTGCACCAGGCTGCTGTGCCAGGGCTTGGGTCAGCCATGCCTCAGACACCTGGTCTGGATCTTCGTGGAAGCTGGCAGCTCCCAGGGCTGTGCATGGGCTCCTAGGACCGAGGTCTGCCTATGGCACAGCTGTCTGACAGCAATAAAGGGAGTCTGAGCTGTGAGTTTGGTCACTGCATAGATGGTTTAGAACACACAGGTTTATGCATATTTCGGAGGGCACATCTGGGCACACAGGTGTCAGGTTGCTATGCCCAGCATAAAGCAGCCTGCAGAGGAGAGGCCACTCGAGGTCCTTTAGGCGTGACTTGACATCATTTCACCCCATTTTACATCTCTCATCCACTAGCCCGCAGTCTTCATGCTGAAACTTTATTTTCTTCTCTTGAAGAATTAAAGCTGAGGTCACCATGCTCGGTTTACAGGCATCTTGGTGATTTCTGGGGTTCTGTAACAAATTTTAGAAAAATAACTCCTGAAAATACTTTTTTCAGAATGAGAAATTTCTTAGGGAAACAGAGATGCCGTTTTGTCCCCCACACGTGGCCCCAGGGGAAGAAGGAACCCTTCCACAGTAGCAGAGAGACTGGGGTCCCCTCCTGCCCCACCCCACACTGCATGACCTGAGGCTGCCCTTATCTGTGTTTTCCAGAAAGCACTGGGTTCTAGCAAGCACAGCTTCCTTCAGACCTCAGGGTCTTCCCTACTGTGCTGGGTGCAGCCTTGTGGTACCCAGCTCCGTGGGTTCTCGGGCACCAGGCTCATGGCCTCTGCTCATGGCCGTGTGTCTCCCTGAAGCCTTGGAGCTGCCCAGCAGTTCTGCTTGTGCTCTGAGTTGGAGCCACTTATCACCTTTACCCATCGCTTGCTTTTCTTTTTGCTTGAGTTTTGGTGGCTTTAGTTATCCAGGAGAATCATGTGCAGCCAACCCTTATGTCCTTGCGTTCTGTCCACAGATTCAACCAACCACGGATAGAAAATATTCAGAAAAAAAGAGTTGTATATGTACCAAAGATGCACAGAGTTTATTCTTATTATTATTCCCTAAACAACACAGTAGGGCAGTTATTTATAGAGTCTGCATTGTATCAGCAATTGTAGGTCATCCCCAGATGCTTTAAAGTCGACAGGAAGAGGTACCTGGGTTTTATATAAATACTACCTAGTTTTTAAAAGGGATTTGAGGCTCTGCAGATTTGGGTATCTGCAGGTTTCTTAGAACAAATGCCTCGTGGATACCAAGGGACTACTTTATCTATGAATAAGATAGGACTCATCAGTTTAATCATCATTTCTAATAATATAGTCTCAATAATAGGAAATGGTCCTTCCTTTCTTTTTTTTTTTTTTTTTTTTTTTTAAAGAGAGAGTGAGAGAGGAGAGAGTTAGGAGAGAGAGAGAGAGAATTTTTAATATTTATTTTTTAGTTCTCGGCGGACACAACATCTTTGTTGGTATGTGGTGCTGAGGATCGAACCCGGGCCGCACGCATGCCAGGCGAGCGCGCTACCACTTGAGCCACATCCCCAGCCCGGTCCTTCCTTTCTAATCTACTTTCTTGGTTTTTTTTTTTTTATATGACTTAACCGTGTCTGATAGCATAAGGGGCAGTTCACTGTCTGTTTATCATTCTTCAAGGTACCCTCAGTTCGCCCAGTGGTCCTGTGATTTCTTCCACCAGCACTTCACATCTGACAACTCAGACATAAATAATTACACGTCTGATTTCTGTCTGCAATTTCATTCTAGCGGTCTAATTTTCCATTCTAATAAACTCCACACAATTTTGGTAAGATATCTGTTTTCTATTTTCATGTCATATACAACTAGTTTACTGTTGTTTTGCTGGTTTTTTAAAAGCCCACCTAATATTTCCATATGCATCTTGTCATTTTACCAAGTTTTATAAATTAACTTCAGAGATAAATTTACCCTTATTTATATTTAATGCAACCGCAAATAAGAAATGTCATCATTAGCTTTCTTTGCCAGTAGCATTTTATAATTCGATTTTCTATAGGTGGAATTTATGCCATGTTATTTTAATTCCCACATGTTTAATATTTATATCCCTGTTGTAGATGAGAGAGATCGTTGATTTCATTTTCCAGATATTAATAATAACTGGTGTGTGAAAGTTGATTATTTTCTTGTCTTTGCCAAAAAAACATGGGCCCTGCTGTGGCCCCGGCCACCTCTGCCCAGTTGCTGCTGGGGGTCTTTGGGTTCTGTGAGCGTGTGATCACATCACTGCAGGTGGTGACTTCAGACCCTTTTAGGACAACAGTAAATGGAGGCCCTTGGTTTCAAATCCCTGTCCTTTCTGCCATTCACCACAAGCTCCAGCGACAACCCCACACCCTAAATTTGACCAGGACGTGGTCTTTCTGTCCCACGTGTTAACAACAGAATTACACCTGTGTATACTGCATTGTATTCCATTTTTATTTTCCGTGTTTTGTGGACTTCCTCACCTTGTCACTTAGCAGGGGCTCAGGCAGTGTGCCTGTTGCTGACCCGCAGCAGCACCCACCTCTCCTGACTGCATGGAGTGCTAGGGAGCGTGGCTTGGAATCTGAACGTCATTAGTCCTTTCTAAAAATCTAGTCAAGTCTGTGCCTTCTTGCTCAAAGGACCTTCCTGCTACGTGTTGTTAGAGTTTGCATTTTCTTCAAATACGTATTTTATTTTTAGGGGTGAACTTGTCCTGCCCATATTCACTGATACAACTCTTATCTTAACCTATATTTTCTCTAATTATTGATTCTCGCTTTCAGATTTACAGTGTCCCTGTCATAAACTTTCTGGCCTATTCACAAAGATGCACTAATTCATTATCTGGAGTCTTCTCCTCAGACCTGCAGTGCGTCTCCCCTTTATTACTGAACACCACCTTCAGGTGGAGAAGCACCCAGCCCTCCTGAAACCCTCTTGAATGCTCCGTGCCAGTTTTCTTGCCACACTGTACTGTCACCACACCCCATGTCCATCAAAGCAACAAATGACCCTCCGTCACCAGGACCCTCCCTCCTTGGTGAAGCCCAGGCTCTTCTACAACACTCTGAACCTACAAATTCCTACCAAGTATCTTTAAAGATACTTGGATTTTCCAGAGAGTTTCTGCTGCCTTCAGAAAGCATGTGCCATTGGCAGGATTATCGAGTGGTGATAAGAACCCTTCATCCGAGCATATGGTAAATATTTTTCAAAACTTGAGGTGTGCCAGGTAGATCCAGGAGGTGACCTACATAGACAGGAACACTCTTCTCATCACCTGTTTAAAGGATCTAGCTGCCTTTTTCATTTTTACTAAACTCAGAAACTTATCAACTAGTATCTGGGGTCCTTTTGCAGGGGAACCCTGGGGAGCCCTGTCATTTGAAAACTGATCAAATCCATTTCCTGTCCAGAGTGACAACGCCGAGCCGGGGCTTCAAGCCAGTTACTTGACATTTGTGTCTTCCTGGTGGGGAGAGGCTCTCACCCGTGCTCATCTAGCCATGAACATAGGACAGGGGTGTGGCTTGTCCAGTGCAAGTCCTTCCAAAACAAATTCTAGAGGGAAACCAGGAAGGTCATTTGATTTTTGTCCTCTTTACTTAGAATTCTTATCGCACCTACTGTGAAGTGTTTGAAGTGGCTTTAAGACAAGGCGTGGAATCCGTAGGTTCAGAGTGGAGTGGGGGTGAACGGCGGACCTCAGTGGGAAGACAACTCTTAAGGCTTGGATGTGAATAAAAATCTCAATTACTCCATAGCCCGACGTGGCCAAGACGTTTCCTTCCCTGGGTTTTGAGCGGCGGGCATTGCGGGGTCCCCAGCGCGCTGTCTTGGCCACGGGGAGACTTGCTGTGCAATTAACCTTTCCATTTCCTCCTGTATCTAAGCATCGTGCGCTTCCTCTGCAGTGTCTTAGTGAGTGCACAGGATGGAGGGCGTTCTCTGAAACGTGTGGTCAAAGCGATGAGGTCAGAATGAAGGGAAGGGACGGTCTTCGTGGGGCCAGCAAGTCTGGCCTATCTGAGTTGTTTGTCTAACACTTCACAAGTGGCATAGGAGCCGCTGAATTATTCATCTTCAAGTTACCCTAAAAAAGGCACTTAGGCGGGCAGGAAGGCTGCTGTCCTCAGACACAACGCTGCCTCCGTGGTCGCCTGCCCCACTGCGCGACCAGCCCTGTGAGGTGAAGGGGACCGCACTGCCTGAAGTGCAGGGCAGGGGAGGACACTCAGTGACTCTGAGGCCACAGGTGTGGTGGGAAGGCTGGAGGGGACGAGCCTAGAAGCTGAGAGTGACAAGGAGCATGCAGGTGGCGGTCTTTTCCTGCCACCAGCCCCTTGCTTGGCAGCTCCCACCAAGGAGTGCTTAGGGGAGAAAGGAGGTAATTAGAGACCCTCATTTTGGAGAAAAAGCACGGTTTGCCATAGGCCAGCTGCTCCCCGTGGGCCGTTTGTCACTGTCTTGCCCCAATCCTTGGAAGGCAGGGGAGGGGGGGAGGAGGACCAGGACTGCAGTCCTGTGGGTTTTCTCGGGTAGCAGAAGCTTGGCTGGTGCCTCTTGGCCAGAGGCAGGTTCCCCCGGGGTACGGAGACCAGACAGGGGAGCCAAACCCCACAGGCACCCCCCAGCTGCTGGCAAGGTTGGCAAAACAAGAGTCCAGCACTAACTATGTGAAGGAGGCTGTTAACAAAATAATGATGATGTGACGTGTGACAGGAAATCAGCCCTCGTAGGGCACCTCTTTGCAGTCTGAGCTAAGGTGGCAGCAACTGGCCTCTTGTCCTGCTGGTGCTGCTGTCTGCCATGAGTCCTGCAGTGTGGACAAGCCCGTCACCCAAGGCTCCGTGGAGGTAGGCACAGGCCACCAGGTGCGGGAAGTGAACCATTGGGCCCTGTGGCCTGGGACCTGGGTGTTTCTTCCAGGGTTCATTTTCTTCCCATTCTCTCTTCTCAGCTAACAGTCTTTTTTCTGTGTCAAAGAAAAATAGATATATGTGGTTTTTAAAATCACCTTTCCTCAGAGAGGTGCTTGCTGTGTACATTTCCCCTCTGAGACTAGTGAGGGAGAGGCTCAGTATAGGAGTATCAGGGTGGGCTGGGCAGAGCTGGGCTTCCCACACTGGATCATGCCTCCTGTCCACGTTCTTTCCCAGGGTAGTGCAGCGACATCCTTCTAGATGCTTCCATCTGGTGCCCAAATGTCTTTGTGTCTCACTACTTCATTTCTGCCAGCAGTCAACACCAGGACAGACTTTATAGTCAACAAGCAGCAATGGAGGGATACCAAACTCGGTAGAACCTGTACTGGAGGGCGTTTGTTTACTTTTTGTATGTTAATTTTCAACTCATGAGAGCAGGCACACTTGTGCCATTGGCCCCTGGTTACCTACTACACAGCCCGCCACCTGCCAGTCCGTCTCACCTGCCTGGCTCCTGTTGACTTGTGAAGCTCCTTCTAGGTCATTTCTAAGCAGTTGAACAAGTACGCGCCCACAAAGAATGCCTCTTGTCATTGTAGCCACAGTACTAAAAACCTGTTGGTATTACTAGATACATCTGGTCAACCTTGAAGTTTCCAGTTGCCCTAAACATCATGCAATTGTTTTGTTTTCTGAAGTTGTTTGAATCAGAATCCAGGTAAGAGCCACATCTTGGAATTGGTTGGAATACCAACGCCCTGGAGTCCTGTTCATTTTGTAGACGTGTCCCCCACCTCCCACCTTCCCTTGTTCTGTGCCTCACACTCTGAGTGAAATGAGGTCGTTCACACCAGAGTGGCTCCCCCTATCTGGGTCTTGCTAATCGCATCCCCAGGTATACTCAGGGTGCTCCTCTGTCTTCTCCTGTCCTGTAAATTTGTAGCTGAATGTAGAGGCTTGATCAGATTCAGGATGGAACTTTGGGGCCAGGCGTGACTTCCTGGGTGGCTCTGATTATCTCCTCGTGGCCTCCGGCACTGGAAGCCAGCTGTAACCAGAGGCAGGAGACTCCCGTACCCAACAGCAGCCAGGACTCTTGTGTTTGTGTGCTTGGTGCCCAAAGGCCTCTCCTGTAGGTCCCACTGCTCAGAGACCTGCCCCAGGCCAGAGAACTGAAGGGAGAATTCAGTGTTTCCCTGCCAGCCTCGGGCTCTCTGCCATTCAGACCAGGTTTTCTGATTTTGCTTTTCGTGACCCCATCATCCTGTGACTCCATGGCACTTGAATGAAGGAAAGAAGATATTCCTCTCTTTCCTGTGTGCTGCCTCCCTTAGAGCTCCAGGCAGTGGCAAGAAGTGTCCAAAGATGGATCCGACACTTATCCCCAGAGGCCCCCGATGGCCTTGGGAGCGTGACCAGCAGGAGCTATGCATGTTGTGAACCAGTTCTCAGGGCCAAAGCTGTCCTGTGCCCCTGCCTGTGGACAACTGAAGTCTGAGTGACTGTCACAGATGGCTTCTGACCACACTGAGGGTCATTCCATGGGCAGCAGCCAGCCTGTCTGAGGGGTCCTCTGTGGCACTGATGGGCAGTTATGCCATGTGGGCCTTGGGGCTCCCTCGGCCCCCAGCTAGACTCAGACACAGCTAGCAGCAGAGTTCATTTAAACCACTGAATCAGCGGGTCCCCTAAAGGTGGGGGCATGAAGGGCGGTTTCCTTCCCATTTGGGATTGAAAAGATGAGGCCTGACTAAACTCCTTTTAATTGTTACTGTGATATCGTTTAAGTTTGACATAATGGTCCTGAAAAGAACAAATTGCGGTTCATGTCTGAGCAGATGGACCGGAGGTGATATTCCCGCCACTTAACTCTCCCTCAACACAGTGTCGTTGCCAACAAAAATGAAAATCACCATTTCCAGAAGGCTGCCCCTCGCATTGAGCTCTGTAGCTGTTTCCCACCGGAAACCATGGGGTCACTCTGAAATGACACCTGCAGCCAGGCAGGGGCTTAGAGGATGCCAAGCAATGTCACCTTCCCCTCCACAGCTGCCAGAGCCCGTTCAACCTGGCATGGTCAGTGGAGGACCTGGCCAGTCCTACAAGCCAGAGCCTTCAGGAAAGCCTCTCCTCTCCCATCTCCCAGGCCAGCCCCCATGGGGACCCTGCAGTCCAATGGACTCTGGAGCCGCAGCTGTCTTCACCTTGTCTTTCAAAGACTGCCGAGTGCCCCGCTCCCCTGTGCAGAGATGGCCGTGGACCTTAAGTCAGGTTTGCAGCTTGGCAGATAGTCCTGTTGCCTTCCGCCCTTCAACGCACTCACCAGTGAGTTGGTGCTCGCCCAGAGAGCCTGGACTTTAGGTGGCACGGAGCACTCTGCATATATAATTGATAAATTGCATTTTAATTTGCATATTTCATCACCTGGTATTTGGAAAGCACTTCCTGTAGTCTCTGGGATGACAGCAGTGAGTGAGGCAGTAGCCGATCCTGAGCAGACACTTCCAGACAGGGAGAAGTGCACTGAAGGCCATCCGAGTGGACGGTTGGAAGTGGGCTGTGGGAGGCCTTCCAGAAGTCCACTAAAGCTGAGGTCCCTTGGTGAGATGACAGGCCACAGAGCTGGAAGGTGAGGACAGGAATGGCAGTTTCAAGGAACAGAATAGAGTGAAGGAAACTGAGAGGCTGATGGTTGATTGAGCTACAGAAGAAATTTACATGAAATGGATGTTACAAAAAGATTTAAAAAAAAAACTGCCTCCAAGAAACAAAGAACCTGCGGCACAATGGCCCTGATGAGGATGCACCCCACACTCAGGCGTCTTTGTTTGGAAGACAAGATGTTGTTTGAAAGGTGGAAAATAACCTTGGGAGAGCAGCTCAGGTGCTCGTGGGAGGTGGCTCTGGAGTCTTCCACTCACTGTCTTCTCCCTGCGGTGTCTTGACCCCAGGGCTGAAGGGACCCTGCCTGCAAGATGGGTCTCTCTCAGAGGAAGAAACGAAAAGGAGCTCGTGGCCCCAGTCACATCATGCCAGGCTGTGACTGGGGGACTGGGACTGAAAATGTCGCCCTATGGAGATGCTGCTCAGGAACCCCCAGGAAAACGTGGTGGGGACCTGCCTTCTGGAGCAAAGGTGGCAGGGAGGGGCCGCCGGGGAACCAGGCCTGCAGCCCTGCGTGGGGACCAGCAGGTGGGCATGGGCGCCATGTGCCTGGGCTGATGCATCCGAGCCCTGATGGCTTCCTCCTCCTGTCTGCAGAGAAGGAGACGCTTTCAGATGTTTTTTGTGGCTTCACCCAAGACAAGACAAAAGAGACCAAAGGCCGATCTCATATATAAATATTTATGAAAATAAACTAAATAAAATATTAGCAAATAGAACTCAGGAGCTCATTAAACGCACAGGACACCACAACCAGGTGGGGCAGAGGGCAGGTGCAGTTCACTGTTTTACAGGTCAGGAGAAAATCCACTTCATTAGCTCCATAAATGCTGAAGAGGTACTTAATGAAATCAATACCATCTTTTATTAAAAAGTCATAATAAAATAGGAAAGGCTGGATGTTCCTTTAACAAAATGAAAACATACAGAGCCCAGAGCCAGCCACGCAGGGTGCGCTGGGCACTGGCCGGGCACCATCCCCCTCGTGTCTGTGGTGGTCCTGGAATTGAGACAGTGCCATCTTTCATGAGAAGTGAAAGACGCTGGAGGGTTGGGCCACACTGACCTGGGTGCAGGTGAGGACCTGGGTACATGAAAACCCATGGAGTGACGGCAGAGCTGGCATGGAGCCCAGCAGGCCCCGCCGTGTGGTCAGCTCTCCTCTCTAGTGACAGCACTTCCCTCGGCCCCACCGCTCTCTGCCCAGCAAACTCCTCTTCATCCTCAGGGACCAGAATGTCCTGTCCTCTGCGAGACGGTCCCTGCTTGTGTCTGCAGAGCCCTGTCCCTCTTCCTGGAGCGACGCTGTTCTGAATCACAGTGTCTCTGTACCTGCCACCCCATGCCCTCCAGCGAGGTGACAGGAGTAGGGGGGCAGTGCACATCTGCTGAGGGTGTCCCTTCCTGCATTAGCCAGAAAGCATGTGGCCCCCTGGGACATCTGTCCCCTCCTGTGGCACCCAGAAGGTGCTCAGCAGGCACGACTGGCCTCCCAAGTCGTTACCCCACCCCATCAGGGAGGGATAGATATACTCTGGGCCAGCCCTTCCTTCCAGTGACATCCAGCTTCTGTGCCCCCATCAGCTTGCCATCAGCTTGTCCCTACCCTTCCCAGCTGCTCCCACGTGGCCAGGGAATCTCCCCATGGAGGGGATTCCAGCCCCACCACCAAGAAACCCCCTGGCCCATCCCTTGCCCCCCCCCCCACCTGAGCTGGGTCCAGCAAGCTCACCCGGCTGAGCCCCCTTGGCTGCACCAGCCTGGCCCACAGGTTGTCAGGAGAAGGACCTACCTTAGCCACAGACTCACCCCTGGTACAGAGGTGTGCTGAGGAAAGTGTGTGCTGGACATATTAGGGGGGAATCTTCTTTAAAGCAGGGAGATTCCATCTTTAGATATTTCTCTGTTTGACGCCAAACAACTGCACAATCTGGTACCAAGCCTCTTTGGCTTTTGACTTGACTGCTCTTGAAGACCGTCCTGTTCCTTCCCTCGGCTGCCCCATAGACACACAGGTGTCATTCTGTCACTTTATACCCAAGAAGATGGATTCTGGGACCCCAGGTATACCAGAATCTATACTGGGATAGCACTTTGTCTCTAGGTGACTTACAGTACCCGGCCCTGTGCAGTCACTGTGTAAATAGTTGTGCTGCGTCACTGGGGGGATGGCATCTAGGGGAGAGTCTGTCTGTACGTGTTCAGAACAGGTGCAGGTTTTCTGAATATTTTGATCCATGGTTGGTGGAACCCGCGGATGTGGAATGTGCAGATATGGAGGGCAGGGTGTTCTCTGTTTTAGCAGCTCCTGGTGGCACTGTGATTGTTTGGGTACTGAAGTGCACACAGCCTTGCCCTGGTGCGGGACGCCAGCACTCAGGAGGCGCATGTGAAAGGAAATACACTGTGTCTAGCGTGGGTATAATTTCCTTTCCATCAACCTTGACCACGTCCTTTCAAGTTCCTCATAAAAATTGTGTGTTCGCCCAGAGAATACCCTGGAATGATGTGCAGGGAGCGGATGAATGAACTATATATTCCGGGCCAAACTGAAATTATCTGCCGCTGGAGTCGGAGCAGAGCATAATGCAACCCAGGTTAATAGATCAGGGGAAGCTGTTTTGTCAGCTCGTAAAAAGGTAAGGGAACTAGATTTTTATAATAAATCGTTCTGCTGAGCAAACAATATGTGCGATTCTTACGGACTTTGGAAAATAAATGATTTTAGACTAATGTCAGGCTCCAGATGGTGGGCGGCCGTGGAGCCTGCGGAATGAAAAGAAGTGCATCTGGAGGCTGGGCCGGGGAGGCCACGGTGTATCATCCCCACCTTAGGACCCCTCCTGGTGGCTGATACTCACCTGGGGGTGCCCTTGTCCTGCTGATTCTCACCTGGGGGTGCGCTCGTCCTGCTGATTCAGGGTGTGGGTCTGGCAGGGTGGATGTTGGGAGGTGTGGGTGGCCGCTTGGTGTGCAAGTGTGTTCTAAAGACAGAGAAGCCGTTCTTGGTCCAGCCTCGCAGGTGCCAGGGCCGCACCACGCGCCTCCTGCCGCCCGTTGCACTTCAGCTCCCACCTGGCTGGAGCGAGCTGTGTTCTCTTTGACCTTTAAAAAAAATGCCCCTCCAAAAAATTAGTAGGGATCCTGCAGATGACCTGAACTCAGGCTCTCCAGCGGGATCCCCTCTCCCCACACTGTCTCCTTTCGGGATCAGGAGCTGCAGCCCCCGGGCCCAGCTGTCAGCACCGTACCTGGTGTGAATAACCTGCCCCACGAGGCAAAGCTCAAGGGTGGTCATCGTCCTCCGAAAGCTGGGGGAGGACAGGAGCTGCTGTCCCCATGAAAGGCTAGGGCAGAGGTCGTTAGCACGCCCAGTATTTTGGTCAGTTCGGCAGTTGCTTAGGAACCCAAGTTAAACTGACCTGTAGATGGAAAACTTGAAATTCATTTCCAGGGATTGCTGCAGACAGCCGAGAAGGCACCTTCCTGTTTAAATGTGACTAACTTTTTATAAGTGACTTGAAATATTTCAGAAATATGAGGCATAGTTTCCTAGATGTTAAGAATCCTAATGAACAGCCAAGGCCAGAGTCTCCACATCTGCAGGGGAGCTCCCAAGCCCACCTGGGCCCCCTGACCCAAAACTATGGGGGCACCACTCCCAGCCCTCAGCACCCCAGCCCAGCCCTGATGCCTCTGTGAGGCCAGCCTCTTGGAACTCCTCTTCCTGGTGCTCTCCCAGACAAGGGGTGGGGAGCCAACCCTTTGCTCCAGATGTCCAGGATGGGGATTGCACCCAGAAGGCCTCCTCCTGGCACTGCTGCCCCTGGCAGGGAAGGGGAGGCCCAGCTCTGGCTGGAGGGTTTCCTGGTGGAGGGGCAGCTGAGGGGAATCATCAGTGAGCAGTTGGGGGCCAGAGGCCCTCCCTTCCTTCTTCAGCAAAACCTGCCGGACCCCTGCTGTGCGTCTTTCTCTTCCGTTCATCTTGGCACTCACAATAGGGCTCACTTCTCTGACCTCCCTGACCTACCCACTGCCCCAAGGGGTCACTGGCTCTCCCCAGGGTATCAGAGCCCAGAGGTAAAATGGCTGTCCTCTGAAAGATCCCACACCCCTTGGTGCATGTGACTTGAGGGGACAGATAGGCCACAAGAACAAATCAGGCTGAGAAATGGACTCAAAAAACCAGGTAAAGCAAAAGGTAGGCTCAATGGGAAAATGAACCAGGTGGAAACAACAGGTTTGGAGAGGACCTAGAGGAGCAAAGCAGGAAGGGGGGGTACAGCCCTGAGTGGCGGCACAGCCCACAAGCACTCAGGCCCTATTCAGGAAGCCTCCAGAAGGCTGCAGGAAAAGAGCAAAATAGAAGACAAAGGTTGAGTGACGCCAAGGACAGAAGCAACTCGATTCCGAACGATGAGTCTCAAACAGAGCAAAGGAAGCATTGTCAACCCAGGGAGGTTAGCTGCGACTCGGGAACAGCCCACAAAGGACCAATGGGAGCGATTCACAGAAGTGCCTGCCTGGACATGCACTCGGGCCTCTGCTCACCCAGGCCAGCGGACACCACTCGCCTCCCAGGTTCTGCAGCCAGCTCTGCAGGTGCCCCTGAGGGAGGGAGAGGCGGCTCTGCCCTCTCACTGCAGGTCTGTCTTGGGGTGCTCGGCAGCCACACGTGGCATAGGTTCTCCTAAGTCTGCGGCACTGGCGAGATACGTGAACCACGTCTGGGTCTCTGCCTGCCTCCTGGCGCCATAAGGCATGAGGTGTCAGACACTCAACCAGTGAGCAGATGGGGGTGTCCGGGACGTCTGGGGCATCGGCCATGTGGCCTGGGCCTCCTGAACTGCCAATGAAGAACTGCCTGATTAAAGTTCAGAACTGTGTGCGAAACTTGCAGTTCACCTGAGAGGAGTCATAGCTTTGTTTCCTTTTGTGCCTGCTGGGGTGCAGCTCTGCGTCCTTCATCCTCAGGCAGTGGGGACAGGAGGTGGCTTTCCGTCTGGACTCTGATCTTCCTCTTCTCATGTTTAGGACCCTTGGCTCGTTAATGATGGGTTTTAATCCTCCGTGGTTATTAGAACATCTCTGCACGGCAGCTCTTCCCTAGGGCGTGGAGTTTGGGCGTGGGATGGCCCCATAGACTGTTCCGTGTATTAGCCCACTGCCCCCGTCCGCTCTCGCCCAGCACCTCATAGCAGGGGCCCAGTTGGGTTTTTATCTCACAGAGACACTGCCTTCTCCATGAAACCCGTCCTAAAAATAGCTCCATTTAACTAGGCCATTCCACGGCTGTTCCAGACTTTACTCGGGCCAGTCTGAAAGTAGCTACTATTTCAGATACAATGCACTGAACCTGATCCCAAGGTGTTCATCACCCGCCAGGCCACTGGGAGTTGATAAGATTGCCTCAGATCCCTGTGTGCAGAGGTGGGCTGGAGAAACCCCGGCCTGGACCACTGGGCAGTCCAGGGACCTGAAGACGTGCGCCTGCTCAGTGTGAGGAGAGGGCGGGTCCCCTGTGCAGCACACGCCTCCTTGGGACTGGGAGGTGGGTCTCAGGCCTGCCTGAGTGCCCTGGGCTGTCCCAGGGAGTGGACCTGCCTGGGCCTGGCATGTGGCACATGCAGGCCTCTGGCCCATTCCAGATACAGGGCCAAGTCCAGGGACCAGGTACCAAGGAGACACTCAGCCTGGCCTTCAGAGAGCTCACCGTGTTTGGGGGTTCCAGTGAGGGAGAGGGCGTGTGCCACAGCCTCAGACAGAACCCGGAAGGACTGGGGAGGGCTGGGAATTGCAGGGCCTGAGCAGAGTTGGCTCCTGCTCAAGGTGGAAGTTGTGGGGACACAGGGCCATGGGAATGAGCCCTGGGCAAGGCTGGGTGGAGGGCAGGAGCCTGGGTGTGGGAAAGCTGTGGCACAGTGGAAGTGGGCAACAGAGGGTGCCCAGGTACACGGGGACACAGAACAGGGACCAGAGCCCCAGCCAGGGCTGGTAACCATCATGTTGTCTTGGGCCCCAAGGACATGGTGGCACCTCTCTGGGGTCACAGCCACTCATCCTGTGTCCTCTTCCAGCCGCCACAGGCCTTGGGTGTTGGCAGCCTTCCCTGAGGGACTGCTCTCCTCGCTCATGGTGGTGTGTGTCAGGACCGCGTGTGGCCTCACGCTGCCCAAGGAAGGACTCTGAAACACAAAAGCAAGACCCTGGAGACTGCGCTGCTAGGGGCAAGCTGGGGCACAGTGAGCCAGGCCGTGTCCCTACCCCCACAGCGCCCCTGTCTCCCTGGAGTGCTCTAGCTAGAGCTCTGCTTAGCAGGACACAGGGTATTATACCTTTTCTGGCTCTGACCCCCCCCCCCTCAGAAGGTTAGGAGCCCCTCCAGGACAGGGGTCCCTGCTCCCCAGACACAAGGTCATCAGAAGAATGAAACCACAGGTGGGCCACCCCCAGCAGGAGCCCACCTCCTACCTGTGGCTGCTGGGACCCCTCCCCTGTGCCGGGATCCCACCTTGCCCAGTGAATGTGGTGTCCTGCCTGGTGCAGAGCCAGAAAGCCTGTCCTGTGTCACTCCTGGGCCTGCCTTGTCGCCAGCTAACCCCCTCTCTCCTCTCACCTTCCTAGGGCCGACGAGATCGAAATGATCATGACTGACCTGGAAAGAGCAAACCAGGTAGGCTCTCAGCAGGCCTTGGCACAGAACTGCAGCGGCGCCCGTCCTGCCGACCCGGCCGCCTCGTGCTCATTCGGAGGCTGGTTGTTCTGGTGTTTTTACCTAATGGTGTCACGTCGGTCTCGTGTCGGTCTCATGGTGATGTTGTGTGACATTGGAAAACACGTGAGACTAGCAGCCTCGTTTCCCTGGCAAAGGTTTGCTTATGACCGGAGCATCTTGGTCATCCCACGGGGATGTCCACTCCAGAAGGGCTACTTTTTCTTTTTCAAGACCCTCTGTCCCTGCAGCACGTGTTATGTGGTAGAGAGCCACATGGTAGAGTCACATGGTAGAGTGATCTGCATGGCCACCTTCCAGGGGGTACAGTCTATTGATTTGGAGGGGCAGCTGGGTGCAGCCCCTCTTTCCCGGTGCCCAGTAGTCAGACATGCCCTTTGGGAAATGCCCATCACAGAACAGGTGCCCAGGATCAGGGGGTTCCAAACATCAGCCGCCCAGACAGTCCAGCCACCCCACCCCTGCCCTCTGCAGGTCACAGAGCACCTCCCTTCAGCAGACGGTGGTGCTGCCGAGGCTTAGAAGGGCAGGAGTCCCCCACGTGTGTTCCTCACTGTGGGAGAAGCAGCCACAGCAGTGGTGGGCCTCAGAGCTACGGCTTCTCCCCGTTCAGTTTTACAGCTGGGTGGCCCCGGGTTGCCCAGGGAGCATGCTTGCCTCACCCCCTGGAGCAGAGCGCTTTCCAGGCTCCCTACAGTCTCCGCCCACCCTGCAGAGGCCCCACAGGCTCCCACCTTTGTGGGCACTGTTCGCCTAGGCCAGGGCCAGCACTGGGGAGGCCTCCATGTCCCTCCCCCACATGTCCCCTCCCCCACAGGCTGGAGCGGCAAAGTCAGCTCCAGCACCGGGCCAGCCCTTCGGGACTTCACTGGTGTGTTGTTGGGCCTTACACCCACCCTGGATCCAGGGCTGATGGGGCAGGGGTGGGTGGGGTTGAGTCATGCGGGGTGAGTGGCCCGGCTCTAGTCAGAGCTCTGGAGCCCTGGCTTTTGCCTAGGCCCGGTCCCCTCAGCCACATGGCCGTCCACTGAGGTCAGTGCTGTCGGGATTCCCACCATACACGTGGGAAAGCAGTTTAGTGGCTGGTCAGGTGCAGAGCCAGACCTGGATCCCTGAAGTCTAACTTTGGAGGCTGTGCTCTTGACCACCTGGAACACCCAGAAACAGGGTCGTAGAGCACTTGCCATTGCCAATGGCGGCCCTGCTGCGCCAGCCCCTCCCCAGCTCAGTCCGCACGGCCGCACGTGGCAGAGCCTGAGTTAGAAGTAGCTGCTGAGAGGAGGGCATCATCTTTGTCACCTGGTTGTGTTTGTACCTCTCAGATTTCCTCCCAGCCTCCCCCGAGGCCTGCCATGGGCATGGCCCCCTTGGGCTGGCACCTTTGGGTAAGCCCCGGTCTCTCGGCCAACAGTCTGAGTCTGCAAGCGTCAGGTGCTCTGTTGGAACTGACCTCAGGGGGGTAGAGGCCATTCTCAGGTGACAGAGCCATTTGGCAATTGGTGCCCTTCTCAAAGTGTCTTCAGGGGCATCAGGCAGGACCATAGAGATAGGTGCCACTCCACAGTGACACTTGGTACGGCTCTAACTTGGATCTCCTGGTTGTATGGCTCCAACAGGTTTCTTAGCCTCATGGATGTCTTAATCTTAAAAAAGAAAAAGGGAAAGAAAAGAAAAGATGAACCTTAAGGACATTTTTTAAGAAAATAAGCCATCCACAAAACGACATCTACTGTGTGACCCCGCGGACGTGGTGTCTAGGGAGGCAGAGTCATGGAGTCACCAAGTACAGCTGCGTAGGCCAGGGACAGGAGGGGGACATGGGATGTTGGGTAGGCGGAGGTGCTGTCTTGTAGGATGGGAAGGTTCTGGAATTGGTTACACACCAAGGTGACTGTAGCTGACACTACTGAACTGTACGCACTGGTGTAGCGATGGTGGACCTCACACTGTACCCTACACAGCCGAAAGCTTTAAACGCTCTGAGAGGACAGAGGGCCACGGCAGCTGGAGCTCTACTTGCCTTGCGAGACTCTTCAGAGGAGGGGGAGTGCCGTGCGGGGAGGGGACAGGCCTGGCAGGGAACCCCGAAGGGGACTGCCCCATGAGGTGCAGCTCTGGCACTGACAGCCCAGCCTGACTTAGTAGCCTCAAGGCTACCCCATCGCTACAGAGTTTCTAGAACACAGAGGGTGGTCAGCTTAGGGGCCATTAGTCCATGCCCAGGAAAGCCCATTTTGGACTAGAAGCCACAGTAAAGAAAGCGGCTCCACAGTCTGGCTCCACTCCACAGCCAGGATCGGGGGACCCTAACACCAAAGAAACTAGAGGCTCAGGGCCATTCCTGGTCTTTGGAAATCAGGGAAAGAAGGCTCACAAGGCTGGGGCTGGGGCTCAGTGGCAGAGCACTTGCTTAGCACGTGTGAGGCCCTGGGTCTGATTCTTAGCACCTCATAAAAATAAGTAACTGAAAAGAGCTCAAGGAATACCTTCAGGAACCTGGGGTGCTAAAATATGAGAAAGGGGCCATTGGATGGGCCCTGTGGTCTGACCCCGAAGCTCTCACGGCCAGCCAGGGCACAGGGGCAGGATTTTTCCATAATACTCAGAGGACTGCGGCCAAGTGTAGAGGCTGGTGGTAAGAAGATGCACCTCCTGGCAGAGCTCTGCAGGGTGGTGCGCTGACGCACATATGCTCCTGTCCTCAGAGCTGTTCAGGGAGGCACGGGTCAGTCCTTGCCACCAGTGGGAGATGGGGGTTCAGGCACAGAGGGGATAAGAGGGAGGAACAGGGTGACTGACCTGATGGATCTCTGCTAAAGCTGGAGTTTAGGATTCTATGAGAATATAGGTAAGCCCACTCGTACAAGATGGTACCCAAGTAAGTAGCCAGGTTGCAAGTCCTGGAATGTTGACGGGGTGACCCCTGGGGAAAGCAAGTGGAAGCTGACCTGGACCTTGACATTTGAGGAGAGCTCCCGGGCCAGCAGGCATGAGGAGGACGGCACCCCTGGCAATTGTAGAAGGGCAGGGTCCCAGGAGGTACGGGCTGGACAGTGGGCTCTGGGCAGGTAGGCAGGTGGGGGGGGGGCTCTCTGCTGCAAGGAGCAACTGGAGTCAGGATACGGGTGTGTGCTCTGGAGGCTCTTTGGCCACACAGAGTGGACGGGAGTGGGAAGACTGGAATCCAGGAGCGCCCTAAGTAGCTATGGTGACAGGGCACAGAAAGCCGCAGAGCCCAAGGGGAGCAATCCCCACAGACGAGGGCTGGCCCAGAGCAGAGCTGCACAGAGCCATGCGCCAGCCGCCTCCCCGCCGGGACCCCCAGGAGGAGTGATTTACTAGTTCATTGGCACAGAACGTTATTTCACACCAGGTTTATAGCAAGACGTTCTCAGACCTGAAGCTCTGTTTGCTTGCTCAGGTGCTGGTTTCCGTCATGGAAACCCAGGCAGCAGCTGTCCGTAGGGAGGGTCTCCTTGACCCCTGCTGGCCCGACGTCGAGGCCCTTGCACTAATATTCCCATGTTAAGTGTGACCATAAAGGTGTAGAACTCCGAGGCTTCTGGTAAAGAGGAGCAGAGGTGGGACCGCCAGGTCTGCCCTGCGCTGGATTGTGGCTGCCATGTCCCTCCCTGCATCAGCCCTGGTTCAAGTCGTGGGCAGCCTGGGCATTGGGAGGAGGAAGCCATCTAAGCAAACTGTCCTGGTCCTGTTGACCTGTCTGGTTTTCATGGCTCAAGACTGCCTTCGGGGAAGACCCTTCAGGCTAAGGTTGGGGCTGGAAACCTCAGTGGAGCCTCAGCGAGGAGAAGGATCCGGGCAGAGCAGCGCAGAACAGAAGGAACTCGCAGGCCCTGCGTTCTGGGGCCAGGTTTCACGTTCCCACGGGCGAGGGTGCCTGGCTCTGGGGCAGACACCGGCATTCCCCACCCACTTGGTTCAGCAAATCCCCAGCCCCAGGCCTGGGCTTCCTGTCCATGGAGTGAGGGAAGTGCTTCATTCATCTGTTGCTTGGACAGGCCTCTCTTGGGGCTCCTCTGTTGGCCACTCCTAGTACTGAGGACACACTGGCCTCCCGGGCTGTCCAGGGCCCTTCCACAGAGCCAGCCACGGACATGATGGTGCTGTCTTAGGCCCCCTGGGAGCCTTGGGTTCCCCCGCCATGAATGGACTTCCACCAAGGTCAGGCACACACTTGGAGGACCTGTGAGGCAGGCAGAGTTATGTGGTTTGCTTTGGCTCTCCTGAAACGTGCCCCAGCCTGTGACATGCAGCAGGTGCACAGGTGTGTTGCTCTCCTTGCAGCCTCAACATCCAGTGTGTCTCCGGCAGTACTGGCCATGGCTCTGAACTGGCACGCTGCCTGTTCAGTGACCACTCGGACATGCACCAGAGTTTCTCCTCTG
This sequence comes from Spermophilus citellus, assembly GCF_964194105.1. Lineage (NCBI taxonomy): Eukaryota > Metazoa > Chordata > Mammalia > Rodentia > Sciuridae > Spermophilus > Spermophilus citellus. The sequence goes on along the minus strand of NC_138187.1, from coordinate 29,220,354 downwards.
CGCCTCCTCACCTCTCCCTGCAGTCACCGATGGGGCTCTCTCCAGCAGTCTGGATGCCGTGGAGGGACATGGTCCCCCATCAGCTTGCAGGGCTGCTGGGTCTCTTAGGGTCTTGCTCCTCTTGGGTCTGCCCAAGCCCGTGTCTGATGGCCACAAACACATAGAGCAGGAGAGAGGAAACCTAGGGCCACCATCACCATCCAACGGAAGCAGGGAATCAGAGCTCCTAAGGAGGAGGCCCGGAGGGGCCTGAGCTGGCACAGGTCCTCTGTCTGAGCCTTGGCCCTGGGGCTGCGCTCCGGAGAAAGCCAGGCCGAGTCTGGCCTCACCAGCCCTGCCCGCTGGTCCTCGCCCTATCAGGCTGGCCCCGGGCCTGCCTTCTTCTGTCGTGCCCTGCCCTAGGACACTGCTGACCGGTGCTGCTGCCCATTCCCAGGTCACATTCTCAGGTGTGTCCCTCCAGGGCGCCCATCTGGCCCCCAGGAGTGTGCCAGGCATCAGGGAGTCAGGCACTTCCCATGGACCTGTTTAGGTGGCACTGTGGGCCCGCAGTTCAGGCTGCCCACCCTGAATCACCCAGTGTGACACTGGCCGGGGAGCAGAAGCTCTCCTGTGACTGTTGGGCTGTCAGCATCTGAGGTGGGAATCGTCACTCAGTTTGCTGGCCCCACTCGGCCCCTTCCTACCCTCCAGGTGGATGCAGAGGTGGGCGGGACGGGGGATAACTGAGGACCCACTTAGGGACTCCAGTGGTGTCCCTTTAGAAAGTTATCCATTCTGAGACGAGGACAGCATAAAGAGGCCAGACGGGCCATGCCACTGTGTGGTGGGCATAGCTGGCCCTGGGTTTCTGGGCCCCACTGGTCCTCGGCCCCAGTGGCTGTTCTCTATCAGGCAGTCAAGGCTGCCACCAGAAGGCCAGCGCTGTCCTGCTCACCCTCGTGCTCACCTCCGCTTCCCATGCTCTGGTGTTTACCCCGTTCCTTAGGAAGGTGGATGGTCAGCAGGAGGTGCCTCTCGGGACCACCAGTTTCAGCAGAGTGCTGCTCACTCAGGACCAGGGCTGCTGCCAGCCTGCCTCACAGGGGTGTGGCCTATGTCCCCGTGGCTCTAAGCAGCCACACTCCAAGTCTGGGGTCAGATCAGAAATCACCCCTGTGACTTCTTCAGGAAGACCTTGAGACAGGTGCCACCACCCTGGAGGGGGACCACTTTGTGCCTCAGCTGCCCGTGCGGGCTAATGCAGCCATCGCTGCAGACACTGGGTCGTCCCGGCTGCATGTCAGCCTTCTCTCCCTGTCCCCCGCTCCCTCCTCCACCTGCAATGCTTGTGATTCTTCTGGCTTGTGCCTGTGTAGCCACATGAGCCACGTCAACCAAATGCCAAATGAAGGAGTAACCAGAAAGCCACGCTGAAGTAACCGGGTCAAGCCAGAGAGGCCATGACGGGAAGGGACAGGCCGGAGCCATCATACATGAACTTGGGGACTGGACGCAGGACAATCTGGAGGGTGGTCAGCGGCTGGTCAGGTCTCTTGCTCTGTGAGCCGTGGCCTTCACAGAGGCCATCCCTCTCTCCTTGTGACGCCTCCTGAACCCGCCCCCATGCCTTCCAGCCCCACCCAAAAACCAGCGCCACAGTCAGGCCAGTGGCTCCACCTGGCTGGCTGCAGAACAGCCTCCTGCAGGCGTAGCAAGAGGGACTCGGGGTGTCAAAGCACACCTCCATCCTGGAGAGTCGCAGGATGCTGTGCCCGAGGGCTTAGCTGACTAGCAAGGGAAGGCGACACTTCGAGGCGTGTGGCACAATGATCAGAGAAACTTGGAAATAAACTGAGGGAAATGTTTGACATTAAAGAGGAAATCCTCCACAGCCCTGACGCCAAGGACTGAGATGGCCCTCACTGTCCTCACCACACCAGGCACATGGCCACCTTTCCCAATGGCCGGGCCCGGGTTGAGTTTGGAGCAGAGACTCTGGAAGGACATGTTGGGCACCGACATGTGGCCAGGCACCTCATGAACTAGGCTCAGGGGGTTTCCCAAGAGTTCCCTACACAGCAGGGCAGGCAGCCACCCGCCTGCCAGCCGCGTCTGCACTCAGGGAGTCCTGGTTCATCTGTGTGGGGAGTGTTAGGTGTAAGGCTGCCACCGCTCAGTCACTGAGACTGCCAAATCCTTCCTCATCCAGGTAGATGGGCCTGTGAGGACCAGGGCAGGACAGCTGCTTACTTCTCTGTGTTCTTGCTTTGCAAATAATAGACACACACTGTCACAGCTCAAGATAAGAAAAACAAAATAGCCTTGCTCGTGTGGGCTTTCCTCCTTGATCTCTTCTGTTGGTGGAATGTCACTTGCAAAATGTTTGAAGAAGGGCTGGGGTTGTGGCTCAGTGGCAGAGCACGTGCCTAGCACATGTGAGACTGGGTTCAATTCTCAGCACCACATTAAAATAAATAAATAAAATAAAGGTCTGGGTCCATCTGCAACTGAAAAAAAAAAGACTGAGGAAGCGCGGTCACCCTCAGTCCATGTGCCCCATGTCGTCATCTGCTGTCTCCCTCCTTGGGGCTTTGTCTTAAACCTAACTGTGAAGCCGGGGTGAGCCACCTGAGAGGCTGCCTCCACACATGCCCCGCATGCTGAGTGTCCATGGCAGGACCTCGCCAGCCCTCGGAGAAGGCACGTGTTCCCGTCGCACAGGCGGGTAGGTGGAGGCTCAGAGGGGCCCATCCCCAGAGCCCTCTCGTGATGTAGCTGTCCTCTCCATGCAATGGGAAGGTGGCTTTGCAGCAGAGGTGGTTTCCTTGTCCTGGGTCGTAGCAGATGATGGAGGGCCACACGTTTCTCCTGCCACCACCTGTGCTGGCCCTGGCTACCCACCCTCCACTGTCCCCAGGCTGTCCTGGTCAGCTGAAAACCCAGCATTGATTTTCAAAAACGATGCCTGATGAAGGGTTAAAAATGTTTGAAGAAAGTCCGGCCCTCACAAAATAAGTGGCCTTTCCACCCGGCTTGGGGATGGCCAGGCCTGCTGGGGTAAAGAGCCAGCGCACCGCCTGGTTTTAAGGCGAGAATGGCCAAAGTGTCTTTAATTCACTGTTTACCCGTGAGAATTACTCCCAGGAGGAATCCTGCAATAAAATCTTCTCGGTCTATGAGAATAGAAAGAAATTGAATCAGAAGACTCTATTTCCACTGGTATTTATTCAGTCTGGGAAATTCAGTGGGCCGGAGCATTAGTATCAGCAGGGGATTCCTTGCTCCTAGCGTTAAATTACTGTCATAATCGCTCAATTATTTCTTCCTTGTACTGTTTAAAATAAAAATCCATCACATTCTATGTTTTTTTCCGAGCATTTATTAGGTTGAGTGTTTAGGAAAATCAATTATAGTCAGTCAGGCATGAATTGATGAATGTTCTTGTAATAATTGTCAGTTGTTAAACCGGGTGTACTTTCTCTCTTCGCCCCTTTTCATTTCCTTCAGAGGGCAGAGGTGGCTCAGCGAGAGGCGGAGACCTTACGGGAGCAGCTCTCCTCGGCCAACCACTCTCTCCAGCTGGCCTCCCAGATTCAGAAGGCCCCGGATGTGGTGGGTAGCTCGCCTGCGGGGCTCCGCCCGGGCATCTGCGCCCTCGCCTTGGGGCCTTTCTTCCTGGGGGTTTTGACGCCTCTTTTGGGATAACATTGAGCCAGTGCTGCTCATTTGGTGGGAACACTTTTAACAACTTGAGGGGAGAACCTGGTCCAGGCTAGGAGACGCCTCAGCTCCTGGGCCGGCCTGATGCCTCCCCAGTGCTGAGGGCTCCTCCCCAGCCCAGCCTGGGTCACTGCTGGGGGCTGCGGAGTGCATACAGGAGCCTCCCCAGAATTCCACAGGGTGGTCGAGGGTCTGTCCTCCTGGGGAAACCTTCTTTGGGGAGGGTCCACAGTGATCCAGAAGCCCAAGGAAGTCCTAGAATAGCCGCCCACCCTAAGTTTGCCAGCCTCACGTAGCCAGGGGGAGCAAGGCATGAGCCTTGTCCTTTTGCCTGACTTTTCTAAAGGTAACAAATAGCCACAGCTTCCCCAGCATGGTCAAGGCGATTTTGAGCATCAGGTTCCCAGACTCCTTCAGCTTGGTGAATGTGGTGGCTGAGCCCCAGGCGTTGGAGCCCTGAGTCACCTCCCTGCTCTGTGTCCATCAGCTGGGGACAGCGGCTTAGCTTCCCTGAGTCTGTTTGTCCGCCCATGAAGAGTGGTCTCCTGAGGTCAGGAAGTTATGTCTGCCATGCTCACAGACCTCAGTGAACCTCAGTGGGCACCCTTCCTTGGCTGGTGCCAAGGCTACGACACTGAACTCCACCACTGGATTAAGTGATCCCGACTAAGGCCCCTTCGCTCTGATGACCACAGTGAGTCCCTGGCAGTCATAGGTGTCTTTCGATTTAACAAAGATTCGTGGAGCCTTTGCTGCTGCCCAGCGTGAGGGGCACTGGGGTAGCAAGGAGGAACAGGACCGGGCCCTCCACAGAGAGCACAGTCTCGGGAAACCTCACTGTGTGGGAAGTCCCTCGTGACGGCCAGTATTCCACTAACCTGTGAAGCAGGGTGTTGCTGTTTCCTTACCCAGAGGAGGAGACGAAGCCCAGTGTCAACAGCTGGCCCCGGAGCACGGTCAGTGGCTGAGCCAGGACTCAGTTGGCTCCTCAGACACCTGAGACTGGAGCTTTTAAGTGATCACCAGGACTGGACCTAGAGCAAACGGCTGGTGCCAGGACTCCTTCTTTTAAGAATGGCTTGTGGCTGGGCTGGTATGTATTCATACTTACAGGGCTGGGGTTTTCAGGTGGAGTGCGCCCAGTACACATGAGGCCCTGGACTCAATCCCCAGCACGGCAAAGACGAAAAAAAGAATAAGAATCGATTTTAGTTTACTTTCTTTACATTGATATCAGATGCAGCGTGAGACTGGAGCGTTTTAGGACACAGAGGAAAGTTCCCATTCAAGGCACCAACGCACCTTCGTAATTCATGGTCTTGATACCTTGAACTTAGATGTCCAAGAGGCTGTTCTGTCCCTCACCCAAGCTTAGATGCACCGGGTACACCGCCAGGGCTGAGGCGGGAGGAGGCCCTGGGTGCTGGGACTGGCAGCTCCCCCGGTCTCTGTGGCCGTCCTCGGGGCTGTGGAGGAAGCCGTCCATCCTAACATGTCTCACGGCTCCTGAGCTAAATGTTTTGATTGAAAAGAATTCTGGCACCGTCCTGGACTGCAGCGACCAAAACATTTCAAAAGGAAATGAATGTTCTCGCAGGTAGAGTGCGTCGCGGGTCCGGGGCGCGTACACACTTCATCACTGGCTCGCGCAGTGTTTACCTGGCACTGACACAGCCTTCCAGGAGCAGGTCCCTGGCTCCACATCCTCTGTAGGCTGTGAGCTGCGGCTCCAGCCAACACAGAAACCAGGCCAGCGGAAAATGGTCTATTGGGCTTGGCCGGCAGAACTCAGCCGCTGAACAGTAGAGTCCACAGATTTAGCGGAGGCCAAAATCGACATGATGGGCATCTCAGCAGAACCACGGTCCTAGAAGGTGCTCCGTCACTCAGCGAGCAGAGCCTTGCCTCCGCGTTTAATTTCTGCCTCGTGACATCACAGTCAGGAGAGGGAAGTTGTATATTGTCATTTTACAGGTAAAGAAACTGGGGCTCAGAGGAGCTTACCTTTCCTAACGTCACACACTAGGAAACAACCAAGCCGGTCTGGCACAGTGGCACACGCCTGTAATCCCAGCTACGTGGGAGGCTGAAGCAGGAGGATCACGAGTTCGAAGCCAACCTCAGCAACTGGGCAAGGCCCCATCTCAAAATAATTTTAAAAGGGTTGGGGACATAGCTAAGTGGCAGAACGCTTGCCTTGCATGCGTGAGGCCCTAGGTTCCATCCCCAACACTGCTGAAAAAAAAAAAAAAGCAAAAAGAATAAGCTGGAGTATGGACCCAGTCCTTCCTGCTCGAGGCCACTCTCCTGACCCCTCTCCCATCCCATCATGGGCTGCAGCAAGAGGCAGGTCCACAGAGGCCTTAGTGGAGGATTTGCAGACAAAGGAGGGTGAAAGCGCAGTGCTCTGGACACCGCACACAGCCCCCTTTTTTGGAGATTAGGCAAGCTGTCCTGTTAAGAGGGCCACCTCCATCCCACCACCCACTCCAGCTGGCTCTCGAGGTGGAGGCAGGAGCAGGTGGCATGAGGAGGAGAAGCCAAGCCAACTCCTGCTGCCTCACCTCCCCGTGAGGGGACAAGACTGAAAGGGCAGCCCAGCTCCAGACAGCACTTCCCTCCCAGACCTGGGCCACCGTCTTCTCCCCATCCAGCTCTCATCACCACGAAGGTGGCTGCTGGACACGAGGTGACCGCCCACTGGGTCAGGCCCAGCATTCTGGTCTCAGCACTTGCTTAGGAGCCAGGGACAGGGATAGGTTCAAAGGGACGCACCAAGCACACCCACACCAGGGACCTGTTCCAGTGTTCGCTTTCCCCTCTGAGCGTGCTCCTCACTGAAGCCCTTCCGGGGCCAGTGCCTTCAGACCAAGCTAAGCACCCTTGCATGTCCTCCCGGGACCTGAGCCACCGGAGCCCCATGGGGCAAGTAGCATGCCCTGGGGGTCCTGGAAGCCAAGAACCCGGGGATTTCCTGCCCTCCCTGCCTGAGCCAGGGTCTCACCCTGAGCCCCATCGGGATCACAAGGGGAGCCTGGGCCCTGCCCTGGGCGCTGAGTTCCCGGCTGCAGTTGAGCCTGACACGAGCATTTCCTGATTTCCTTGCAGCTGGGTGGAGCCTCAGAGGTGAAGGCGCTGGTGGCCCTGGCCCTCCTTGACCACAGAGGGTTATGTCTTGGGTCGTGAGCTGGGTGGCATAAACACCTGCCACTGGGCCCCTGACCTCTTTGTTCACTCTACCACCTGGATTTCCGTCCAGAGCTATGCCAGTGTCCTCCCCAGCCTCGGCCTCATCACCAGGCCCACACTCTCCCTGACTGCAGCCCCTGGTCACCCCTGGACCCCTCTCTGTCTCTTTCTTCCTCCTCCCTCTGTCCTCACAATGGGACCATCAGGAGCACCCCCACAGCTGGGAGTCGGGGAGCCGTGGGCTGGGCCACAGAGTGGGGTGCTCTTCTCTGCCACACCTCCAGGTCTTACTGCCCTGAGGTTGGCCATCTCAGGGCCTCCGGCCTCGAGGAGGCAGCTGGGCTTTTTTCCTTTTTCGAGGGAATTTGTGACTTGAGTTCCGAGAATCAACTGATGTGCCCAGCCCTGTGGCCAGGCCAGGTAGGCCCCCAGAAATTCAGCAGGTGGCCCTCAGGACTGCCAACTCCCAGGTCCCCAGCTGGGCCCAGGGCCAGTGCCAAGAGCTGCTGAGTTTTAGACAGTTATTTGAACCACTGTCTCTGATTCAACAACTTGAACTTGCCCATTGTGAAGCCCAGACACCTTCCGGCTGGTTCCATAGACTACAGAGGAGGCAGCATTGGTGGTAGGCACCCCCCAGTGGGAGGCTCATAAATGGAGTGGTTCTGTCTGCACCTGCTGTCGGGCCTGTGTCCCTACCACCATGTTCCTCCCTGCTCCAGAGCCCCTCAGGGGCCGGACTGCCCAGTGGCACCCAAATGGTGCTTTCTAAGCCCTGGGATAAAGGACACTTTTGTTTTTTAAATTCCATTCTGTTACACACTGATAGTTTGATAAAAGACAGTAATGACATCACCAAAATGTCAGTTGGCTCCTCAGTTTCCAACACTGACTCCCCACTTCTGAACTGGACTCGCTGTGCTCGACTCATTGGTGACTTGGCAGCGGCCCACGGACATGGGCCACATGGAATGGTTGGGACAGGCTAGAGATGCTCAGGACCCTGGGACCATGTGACCCTCTGCCAGAGGTCAGGATGGTAAGCTACATGGTGGACGGCGTCCAGCAAGGCAAAGAGACAGAGGAGCCACTCCTGGGCACTGCACGCTGGAGGTCTGAACTGCCCAGGGAGGTGTGAAGAGGTACTTCCTTGGAGACTAGCCGGTCCCAGACATGGAAACCCTGGGATACGCATGTCGTGCATAGCACAGCTATTCCTGGCATCCAGGGCCACAGCTTCCACCTTCACCTCCCTTCTCCACCCAGCACAAGTAAGATCCAGGCTCGAAGCCGTGAGCTTCAGGAGTGGGAAAGGGCCAGAGTGGTGGCATTCCATGCTGTACCCTGAGCTGCTCTCAAGGTGCCTGGAGCCCTGTCCCCTGTCCCTGTTGGCCTTGCCTAGAAGCGCATCTGCCTGTGAAAAGATTATTCAGAAGCTGAGGTTGCTTTTAAAACTTAACAAGTCCTGCTCAAGTCATCGGGAAGCAGAATCACACGTGACTTTATTTAGAATACCTTCTCTTCTGGGTATTTTACCATGCTGACCATTTTGGAGAGAAAGGAAAGAGTAAGTTTCTTTGGGGAAAAAAAGGAAGAAAGAAAGAAAGAAAACAACTCAATTGTTTCTAAGCAAAGGAACCCCAAGTGTGCTCCCATCTTTTAACTCTTGGGGAATGTGAACGCTAAGGGTCAAATTTGTCAAACCGAGATCTCAGCTTGTGGATACTCAATAATGAATCCAAAGGAGAGTAAATCGCAGCGTAAGGTAGAAGATGCAAGTTCTGGAGCAACATCCTGGCCCCCATCCAAGCCGCCCTGCTTCCCGCTCCCCAGGCAGGAGCACTCTGCCCCCAACACCTCCCTAGATCCTGGCTCCCAGTCCCCAGCTCAGTAGACTTTCCCTGACCATTTGGTAAAGCCTCTGGCCTCTCCCAGCGCTGGCTGCCCTTGCTCATGTCACTACCCAGGACTTTGGTCCTGTGGTTCATTGCCGCGCACACTTGGTGTGTGCTTGGAAAATGTCCAATGAAGGAATCCAGGGATGTAGATGGGGTGGTGGCAGGGGAAGGTCTGGAGGTCACTTGCAAGCCAAGGCAGGAAGCAGTGTCTTACCCTGAGCTCACTGTGCACACCCGAGGTCTGTGTGGTCACTGCCTCCACTGCCCACACAGGTACCCCCAGCACCTGCCCAAGGCCAGTGCGGTTTTGTCATTTCTCCTCTTCTCCGCAGGAGCAGGCCATAGAGGTGCTGACTCGCTCCAGCCTAGAAGTTGAGTTGGCCGCCAAGGAGAGGGAGATCGCCCAGCTGGTGGAGGACGTGCAGAGACTCCAGGGCAGCCTCACCAAGCTGCGGGAGAACTCGGCCAGCCAGATCTCCCAGCTGGAGCAGCAGCTGAGCGCCAAGAACAGCACGCTCAAGGTACAGGCCCTGCGGGGGCTGGGGCAGGGGGCCCCAGGGCCCAGCGGTGCACCCTCACTTGCCTGGCACCGACAGCAAGCATGGCGCCCTGAACCCCACTGCAGGCTCTGCGTGGACCGTGGGTCACTCCTTATATGTGGAGCCAGTGTCCTGGCACTTGGTAGAAACACCACCTGCTAATGTGTGCCCTCGTGGAGCTGACAGCGTTGTCACAGTCAGAGGCCATCTGTGTAGACATGCCATGGTCCAGCTCTGCTGGCCTGCAGGCTCCTCCTGATGAGAGGACCCCGCCCACTAAAGCTCTGGTTCTTCCTGTGCTTGGATCAAAAATGGAAGCACAGTGCTCCACAGAGGCCTCGTCTGACCCTGATCTGGGGGACACTTCTTTGCCACTTAGGCCTGTGGTCAGCCCAGTGGCTCAGCTCAGAGAGCTGCACGTTGTCTCTTTCCTCCCAGGTGGACTCACTGGGCAGCCTAGCAGAAGCTAGCTCCCAGGGCCTTCTCTTAAATCTCTATCCCAAGTGCAGAACCCAGAACCTTTTTTATGTTTTAAATAATAGTAATGCTACTTCAAAGTATCCACAGTCTGCAAAGTCAGGTATGTGCAGCAGACAGCTCTGGGGCCCTAGATTGCTAGGGATCATAGCCAGGGTGAGTGGCATCTTCCTTGGCAAGCAGGTAGGCAGGAATGACAAGAGCCGGGGCCCAGCTGCAGGCTAGAGGTCTTGTGCTCTGCTGCGGGTACCCCTCCAGTCTGTTCGGCCTGCCTTGGTTTTTCCCTCACTGAGTGCATGACTGACTGACTGGTTTCTGTTCACTGTCTACTAAATGAGTTGGATTAAGGTCAGTTGTAAAACTTCCATGTGAAGCCAGGGTGGTAGTGCACCCCTAAGTCCCAGCCACCCAGGGCTGGGGCAGAAGGAGCCTGGGAGCGTGAGGGGTCAGCTGAGGCTGGCTACGTGGTGAGACCTTGTCTCAAAATTTTACAAAAGAAGTGAAGGAGAAGAAAAAGAGTTTTCCTTACATAAAGTGATTCTAGAATGGAGTTAGGCCTTTTTTTTTTTAATGGAGATTGCTTCTTGACACATGACCAGGTTTGACCCAGAACCAAATTTGCACAAGTCTATCACTGACCAGGGCCACCTGCAGCTCCCCCTTGCAGGTTCTTCTTTGCCTCTTTGGGGCAGATTTCATCCACTTTCTGAGAAACTGCCAGGTGCTCAGCTCTCTCTGAGGAGGCCCTGCGGACCTGGGGAGATCGTCAGAAGCTGGTCCCATCCTTCATTAACGTGGCCATTATTTCTCTAGTGCTCCTTCCTCTCACCAGCTTGCCCGATGAGGACCAGGACTCGCTTTTTTATTTCTAGATTTAAATCTAATTTTCTCATGTTAAGGCCATTTCTGACCCTCCTGGTGGCATTGTTATTAGATAATTTGCCTTCTTCCCCTTCGTTACGGTTCCAGGGCGCCACCCAGACACCTCCCGCGCATGGCGTCGTGACACGGAGACTCTAGACCTTCCATTTTTCATTATGGAGCAATTTCTTCTAAATCAGTTAAGGTTTTAATGTTCGCCTTCACAAAAAATGAAACGCAGTTTCACAAATGAATGTTCTTTATCCGTATCTTGGGGGAATTCTTTAATACTGTGCAGTTAATGAAACAATTCGGCAATACTTCTTCCAAAAACCATCGCTCCCTCCTCTTCGTCTGATCTGATAATCAAAACATATCCTCTAATAACGAGACTGCTCTGATTTTAATTATCTTAACCCCTTGTCACCAGGAGTAAAGATTTCTCAGAGAGCAAACCCGACACAGGGCCTCCCCCTTTCTCAGAGGAGGACACCTACCTCCCTCACCCCAAGGGGTGAGGGTAATTGAATGGGCTGGCTTCTCGGGACCCTGGGTGCTTTCTAATGTGTGTAACTTAGAATCTGCAGCCTGAGCTAGGCAGAGAGACACTTATTAGGAAAATGTCACCTTGGCAACCCTATGCTCTTGTCCCAAGAAGCTCTGACCCCACAGAGATGGTGACCAGCAACCAGCAAGAGTGAGACAGGACTCTCCTAACCAGCACGGGCGTTTCCTGGCTGCTTTTCCCTCTCCCATGGCCCTCTCTCCTCTGCGTTCTCTCCTCCTTTGGCTGTTTGCCAGCGTTGGGGCTCCAGGACACACAGTGGGGGCTACAACTGGGGTGCTATTTGTCAAAGGGTGCTGCGCCTTCTGACGAAACTCTGAGCTCTCTAGAGTGGCAGGTGGCCTTGCCGTGAGCGTCTGGCTGAGGGTCCTGGATCTTTGAGACGAATACCCACATGCTTGTGGCAGTCACCTGGGGAGAGGGAGCCTTCCACAGGCAAGGGCTCTGTGGGAAGGATTCCTGGGTACTTTCCACCCACACAGCCTGCGGCACCACCCGTAGTTGAGTGCTCTCACCCGCTGAACCTGACCATCTTTTTCCCATCAAGACTCCTTCCTTCCACCTGGACAGGTGAGCAGTGGTTCTGGAGGTTGCTCGTTGACCACCATCCCTGCTGGGGCTCTGCGTGACCTAGCACAGTTCCGAACGCATCTCCACGTCTCCTGGTGCAGCCTCCGACTCTTAAGTAGACATGGCGGCAGGCTCTGAAGGGGGAGGTGTTTCTTCTTGCCCAATCTGACAAGTGCTCAAGCACAGCGCCTTTTGGAGAGGATGATTCTGTGTTGGTAATTAATGAAATAACCCCACCGCCGTGATAAGGCTGCTATTTTTGATAACTCTGTTCGGTGGTTTTCTGTCGGAACATTCTCATACAGAGGCAGTATAATTAGACAGTCACCTGCATTAGGCTCGCGCCGGCAGAGAAAATAATGCCACCAATAGCTGCAATTTAAAGGGGGTATTTATGAGGAAGGCTAGCTAAAGAGTGCCACTCCCCCGCAAGGAGAAGTCGCATTCTCTAAAGATGCTCTAAAGGTCACTTCTTCCCACTGAGGCGGAGGGCAGGTGTGTTGACATCACCTGGGGGTCTTTCCCAACTGCACATGCTCCCACCCACGCCCCCCCACCTCCTCAGGCTCTGATGGGTCCCATGGAGCCACTGTGGGAGTCTGCTGTGTCCCTCAGGCACTGGGGTGGGAGACAGATGGTGGCCCTTCCTGGACTCACTGCTCCTACCTGTGGAGGCTGCCCCTTGGGGCACATGGCCTCGTCACCCAGTGTGGGCCTGACGCCTGATGCTCCAGCTGTTCTCCACCCAGGATTCCCTCTGCGAGGTTCTAGCCGTGGATACAGACCCCTCTTTTTAAAAAGGTCTATGACCAAGCCCCTTTGGACACTAGTCCTGCAGACAGGCAGGAAGATGGTCATTGCTCAGGGAGGCCAGGCCCAGTGTCCATCCTGTGGCTGTGGAGGGAGACTTAGTCTGACACTGCGCCCTTAAGCCACCATCAGCCAGCGGGTGACTGAGAAGAGAAGCCTCACCCTCAGAGTGGCACATGCTAATTCTGACATCAAACGTCACTGAGAGTCGCCCAAGGTCACTGAGATGGCGTCCAGAGCACATGACTCCACTGGCACTGTCCTCTCTGGATCTTGAAGGCACAGAGCAGGTCTGAGGAAGGAAGGAGTGAAGAGGGAGTTGTGTGGGGCCCTGATGCAGAGGCAGGGGCTGCCTGCCTGTAGGGGGCGAAGCCCTAGGGGGCAATCCCAGAGTGCTATCTCAGAACCAAGGTGGCCTCTGGCCAGCTAGAACAAGACATCAGCAGATTCCTATAAAATCCTGTGGGCATCTCTGCAGTGCCTGGGGGAGCCCATCAGGGGCGGGAGTCTGTGGTGGGCTTCAGCACCTCAGCCCTGCTCCCCAAGTGAAGTGACCCTTGCAGCCCACACACAGCCCAGCTTAGTAGCCACTTCCCCAACTGTGATGAGCATTATTGAGGTGGCCTTATGTTGAGCCAGGTCCCTCCTGCTCTACAAGCAGTTGGGTCCTGTCTGCCCAGGGCCCAGGTCAGACCTGGGTCATGGCCACTGAAAGACAGAGGTGACCTGTCTGCTCTGCAGAGGCCCCTCCTCCACACTTCCTTGGCCCTGCTTCTCTGTCCACTCTAACTTGAGCCTCCAAGGGTCAGAGCAAGCCCTCCAATGTCACCCTCACTATCCCCACCATCTGGATGTGGCAGGGTGGCTCTCCCCTCCTCTTGTGTTCTGAGCGCCCTCCACGGCACACACAGCATCTGCTGTGGTGTTCAGAAGGTTCCAGAAAGACAAGGACTCACTATTCAGGCACCAGGCTGACCCTGGGCTTCTCACCTGGGGCCAGCGTAGACAGAGCCCGGTTGTACATAACTGCTGCCTCTCCCCAGCAATCATGGGGGTGGGTTTTCCTAAGGAGAGGGCCTCCCTTCAGCTGGAAAGGAGGTGCAGGGAGGCAGTGTCCCCAAAGCAGGGGTACAGGCAAGGCCTGTGGAGAGCCGAGCTCTGCTCCTGTGTTGCAGACACCATCCCACCCACAGTGACCCCAGGAATGTGGCCTCTGTGCCCTTCTTACAGGGGTCTGATGCACCACAGGTCTTTGCCAGTAGTCTCAAAGCACCCAGGACCATGTTTTCTGACTTGAGTGAGATAGAAGTCTTTTAGAATTGTATGCCCCGCTTGCTGCATGCCCAAGTACTTGGCACTTTAAATCAAGTTGCTTATGACTTACGTCTTAGCTGGGATTTTAGGATAGACAGTCCTAGCAGCTGAGGGGGCCGATGAGCTCCTCTGTATTCCTGGAACCGTGGATGGACTGACTCAACCACAGTGTGGACGGGGTCATGGGGAGTGGTAGATCCTTTGAGTCCTCATCACTGTCCTTCAGAAGCCTTTGTCAGTTCTGCCTCTCCCCAAGTTGAGTCACCCAAGCTCATATGCAGCCCAAAGTCTGGCTCCTGAGCCCCCTGTGTCCACTGCCAGGCCCAGTTCTCCTGGTACCCCAGCAGACATCACAGCTCAGCACTGCAGTACACTGGGGGCTGTGGGTGTCGCCCCTCGAGACGGCAGCACTAACTGGGAGCTGCGGCTCACTGCCACTGCCACGTGTCACATCATGAGAAAGTATTCTACTACAAGTCTCTCACCTAGGAAGAGAGCCAAGTTCAAAACAAGGCAGTTCTACCCGATACCACTGCTCTCAAAACAGCAAAGCCCACTAGTTTAAAGAAGGGCTGTTTGTGCTTTCTTCTGGGAAGATACCGCAGTCCCCAGATTCTGCTTCAGTGACCTTGGCCGTGGGCTGCCTCCATTGCCTGTCTGCACTTAGTGGCCAGAGCTGTTGTGGGGCCATGTGCTCCTCCTGCCTGGTCTGCCATAGCCCCGACCGAGTCTGCGGCCCACCCCCTCCTCCAGGGAGGTCTTGAGTTTTGATGCCCAAGCAAGGTCTTCTCTAAGGAGACCATCAGGTGGTCAGGTTGTAGGTGCTCTGTAGGCCAGGCAGCCTCCCCAGGCTTGTTTGCCCAAGATAAGAAATGCCATCAGAGGGTGGCAAGAGAGGTACTGGGGCCTTCTTCACCAGCTGCCCCAGGCAGGCAGCAGAGATGTCAGTGGATACTCTTCAGCTCTTGACAGAACTGTCTAAAATGTGCACATTCCAGTCCTAACTTTTTGATCAGAACCAGTCACAGGTCTTTAGAGGAGACTTGCAGCACACCTCCTGTGATCTGTGTACCGGCAGTAACAGCCCCAGCATGAGGATCAGAGCTGCCACACTTGCCCTGTTCTCAGCCTGGGGAGGCCTCTGAGGTACTTGTGTTGTTCCTATTTTTTTGTGAGAGACTTATTAAGTTACCCAGAGACACCCAGCTTATGCATGATGGGTGGGGGCTGCAATCTCAGGCTGCAGGTCAGTACCCCTCTGCCTCCCTTCTTCCCTGTCCCTTCCACTCTCTGGCTCTGACCAGTGGCCAGTGGCCACGTCTGGCTTTGGTGGGCTCCACGCTCTGCCACGTGTTTTGCTTCTCAGCCACACTGGATGATCTCTGCAAGGGAGGGCTGTCACGTCAGTGCCTCCTGCCACTTGACTACAGGCAAGAGAATGGAATAATCACTTCTTTGGGAGCACCTTCTGAGAGTCTTTTGTGGGAAAATGAGTGCCTACGACCCCCCATTGGATTGTGACTGAGAAAACCATCATAATACATAAAGTTGGCGAGAAATCTTAAAGGGAACTAGGAGAGCAATCTTATGCAACAGAAAACAAATGCACAAGAGATTGTTGGCGGAGGCAGCAGGAGACGGCACAGTGGGCATGGCTGCAGAGTGCCTGTGTCCTCAGGACAACCACTCACTGTGGATTCCAGAAGGGCGTCCCAGATTCCAGAAAGGTCTGAATTAAGGACAGCCTAAAGGAGCACCTAGAAACTCTGCAGACAGGAAGGCACTGGCACCTCAGGAAGTGGAGTTCATGCCCCGGAAATGCATGGACTTGGAAATGCATGGACTGGCAGGGTCCTGCCCTGGGTTCTGCAGCATTTGCTGAGCTGCCCCAGCAGGCTCCCTTTGGAGGAGGCCAAAAGCACCTTTGTAGAAGGAAGCGCCCTCCACTGATCCACCCTATGCCAACAGCTCTTCCCAGCAAGAAAGCCTGGCAGGGCTGTAGACACCACTACACCTTGACAATGTGCTGTCCCTCCCTGCAGGACCATGGGGGCTGTAGGGTCACTGGCAGGCCTCCCTGCAGGACTCAGGTCTCCTCTCAGGGAAACCCCTAACCACCCAGAAAACAGGTATCCAATCCCCAAATCCCAACATCCGGGGCTCCAGAAGCACAAATGCTCTCTTCCCAGTGCCTGCGTGACGTCAACGCTCAGCAGCAAAGAGCTTGTCTTGTTAGCAGGGGTCCCAGCCAAGGTGTCCCCAGCCGCTGTGCACACCAGCCAGCAGGGCACACTTGCTGAAAACACACTACTCTCTGAATGCTGGGCTCACATCTGTGCCTCGGTTTGCTATTTCCTAGTATTTGGTCCAGAATAAGTCTCCTCGTTCTGTTTTCCACCTCAGGAGAGCTTTTTCCTTTCACCCTCAGTTTTATGTCAGAACGATGGCACCCAGGCTGTCGGCCTCCATGTGTGCAGGGTCGCCTCCCCACTCAGGAGCGTGTTCTACAGGAGTGTGCTCGTTGACATCGTCTACCTACTTGCAGACGGGACCACTAATAAAATTCCTCTCTGTTTTCAGCAATTGGAAGAAAAACTCAAAGGCCAGGCCGACTATGAGGAGGTGAAGAAAGAATTGAAGTGAGTATGGAAATGCCCGTGGGCCTTCCCACACGGGGCTCGCTGGGACCCTTTGCTAACAGGTCATGCAGCGTCAGGCAGCTGCCGGCACGTGGACCAGGGCTCTGCCTCTGCAGTGTCCTGGGCCTGGTGCTGTGGATATTTGCACTGGGGCCACTCCTGGAATTCTGTGGCCTTTTTGTAAGGCTTGGTGCACGTAAAGTATTCAGTGGGCTCACATTCAGGGAAATACCACCTTCATAGAAATGATCACCCTGGAGTTTGTCTCACAGGTGTAAATCCCCTGAGCAGGCAGGTGAGGACGGGGATATTTTCCACTGGAAAGTGCACGTGGCCTCCCGCCACCAGGGCCTCCTTCTCCCAGACTCCATCCCTCTCTGAGGCCTCAGCTGGGAGCTGGTCATCCCCCAGTGCTGATACCCACCCTCGGGCCAGCTCCCTCCTGGACCCTGGAGCTCCCAGGTCCTGGCCTACCCCAGCCTACAGCCCTTGGTACCCACAGTTCCCTTGGCCTTTCCCTTGGTTTCCATCATTCTCTCTCACGCAGTGCTGCAGGGAAGTTGCCACAGTGTTCCCAGCGGCCTGCACAGATGCGTGGGTCTCACCGTGGTGTGTGACCAGCCTCGGCAGCTCCGGGGTTCCTTGGCCTCCTCTGCTCTGCCCCAGCTGCTCCCTGATGGGCCTCTGCACAGGTGCCCTAATCCTCTGCCTCATGGACTGTGCCAGCCACGTGCCAGAATGTCTCCTCCTCTCCTTGGGCTCCACCTCCCATCTCTCCAAGTGACCCTTCCACCTGGGCCTCTCTCCCCTCCTTCCCCCCTCCTGCCTACTCCTTGGTTCTGTCAGCCACTCTCTGTCTTGCAGACATTTTCAGTTTCTCCTTTAAGTGGCCATCCCCCTATGTCCCCTGTTTTCTATCCGTTCCATTCCCTCAGGCCTCTTTGACCTTCTCTTGGTCACACTGTCCTCCAGGACTCTGCTGTTCCCCTGGGCCCCTGTACCAGCACTGGTGACCCTTCTCAGGCTGCAGAAAACCTCTACTGGCACCTCTGGATGGACCTTTTGACCCTCTGTGGTTCTAGCCCCAGCAGTACTGCACTGCCCCCACCCCATTTCAGCTCAGGGACACATTTGACATGGTTGACTTAAAAATATATTTAAAAAAAAAAAGAAAAAAGAAAAGAAATTGGACCTTCTAGCTTTGAGCCAGTGTGTTGTGATGGCCTTGGCCAGTCCCTGCCCTCTTACCCTGGGATTTGGTCCTCCACCCCCTCCTCTGGTACCGAGGCTCCTGGTCTGCCTGTCCATTCTCAGCAGCCCTCTGTTGCATCTGACCATGGCCCCCACCACTGCATCCAGGTCTGAAAGCTCCTCTTGGGGAACTTTTCTGCTGAAATGTGCTCTTGACCTCCCTCTTCCTGATAAACCAGGTGCCCTTGGACACAGGCCCAAGTCCCCTTCCCCTCCCTGTCCCAGCCCCACCTCCCACTGCCTCCACAGGCTATGCCTTCTCTCCCGGGTCCACCCACGGGAGTGGCCTATAAAACCTCCTGCTCCTTCAAGGCCCTTCTCCTCCTGCCAAGGCCACCCTACTTCTTGCCTGCACATTTCCTGGGGTGTATGTAGGTCAGGACTCAGAAAATTCTGATTTTCCACAGTGCCAGGCACACAACAGGTGATTGAGAAATATTTGTTGAATATAAACATAGAGATGTTTGTGTTTTCAGTACAGGTTGGGTATCCTTTGTTCGAATGCTTGAAACCAGAAGTATTCTGGATTTTCAATTCTGAAATATTTGTATATACATACTGAGATACCTTGGGCAGGAGACCCAAGTCTAAATGTGAAATTCATTTGTTTCATATGCACCTTCTTTATGTAGCCCAAAGGTAATTTTATGCAATATTTTTAATAATTTTGTGCATGAAATTAAGTTCCACAGCATGGAATTTGCCACTTGGGGCACTCAAAGGGTTCTGGTTTTCTGACTTGGGATGCTCAGCCTGTATGAACTTACGGACTGGCTTAGCCTTTCATCACATGATCCTAGAAGATGTCAAACAAGGGGCAGATGCGTGACTGTGAGTGCCATGAAGCCCTCTGAGGACAGAGGAGTGTGTCCTGGCCACTCGTGACCTGTGCTGTGTGACCCGAGGGGTCCAGAATTCTTTTATTATTTTCAGTAACACAGGATAAAGTTACCAGCTGTTCCTCATCCCTGTGTTTGTTAATTACATGGCGAGGATCCCTGCAGAGGTACAGATGAACTAGGGGCTGACTCTTAACTGACCCATGGCCATGGCCAAGGGTGGCCTCCAGGCTCCGGGCCCTGTGCCCTGATGGCAGCATCCTCCCACGTTCTGGTGTCTGGATGACAGTCTCGTGGGGCTTCAGATGGGCGGAAGCTGGGCTCATGGCCGCAGGATGCTGGAGGGGCCTGTGGACTCGCTGTATCCCTGCGAGTAGTGACCTCCCCATTAGCTGGCCCACCCTGGCCGAGCACTTGGCAGCTCCCGTGGGCCCCACAGACTCGCTTCCCCTTTCCTTCCTGGTCCTGGCAAAAAGAAAGGAATGGGAGAAACAGCAGTTCTGAGGGCCAGACCTCACTCAGCTTGTGGAGAGTCGGGAGCCCAAGTGACCGTAGGGTCAGAGCTGCCCGACAGGGGAGTGGCAAGCCTCCCATCACCACACCTTTGCCTCTGGGCTCCTTCCCAGATCTGGGGCTACAGAGGGGGTGCTCATCTGGCCTGTTTGGTCTGTTTCCCCGGGTCTCCAGTGGCTGCCTAGCAAGGACATGGGCAGTAGCCAGTGGGTAGTGAGTTCCCCTCTCTGGCTTCCTTGGGAGAACTTTCTTTCCCTTTAAGCTTTACAAATACATTCCACTCGCAGCAGCAACGTGATGTCTGTATTAAACTTTAAAATCCTGCTCGGCACAGACCTGGTGTGACTCCATATGGAATGATTTACATGCTGGGCAAAAAAGTTTTGCTAGCCAACTGCTAGTTGAATACTAGTTACTCTAGAGACATTATCAGATTAAATTCCTGCCAGGGACACTGTTCAAGCTGTCAGTTCCTTGTTCCTGGAGAGCAGGAGATGGTGGTGCTGATGCTCTCCAGTGTGGCAGATCAAAGGTCGGAATAGAAAACAGTGTCTTGTCTTGCTCTTTCAGTATCCTGAAGTCCATGGAGTTCGCGCCGGCTGAGGGAGCTGGGACGCAGGTACGCCTCTCCATTCCTGCTCAGGGCCCATGACACTGCACTGCCCCCCCCCCCCCCCCCCCGTGAGGCCTCTCACTTACCCCCAGGAGTCGTTCTTCAAGAAACTTCAGGCCACTGAAAGCAGACAATCCTTAATTAAAAGGAGCAAGTTAGCACTTTGCAGACAGCTGACTGGTGCCAGTGAGGTGTGGTCTCACCTGGGTGGGCCCTCAGCACAGGGACAAGAAGCCCCCTGGGCGGCCCTGCGGTTCAGTAGTGGAGCACTGAGCAACCTGAGGTCTGAGATCCCTTCCCAGTACCCATAAGTCCACAAGTAAAACCACTTCAGGTTGAGCTGAAGATCAACCTCCAGTAGGTGGGCTCAGGCGCAGTCCCTGTGCACCGCCCCAGAAGGTATGGGGGCTGGGTGACAGCAGCAGCCTGTCATCTGTAGCCGCCTACAATTCACATAGTGAAGCTGGGTACCTCTGCTCATGCCTTAATCCAGCTGCTCAGGTGGCTGAGGCAGGAGGGTCTGAGCCAAGGCATTGAGGTTCAGCCATAGCAACACAGGGAGACCCTAAAAATTCATTTTTAAAAATTACAACGTAAGTGGAATCTTGCTCCTAATTCCCAGAAGACAGCACACGTCATCATAGCTGGCAACCGTGGTGCCCCAGTCCTGCTGCTGATTGAGGCCCCAGCTTAGACTGCTGGAGTTTGGGGACAGAATAGAGAATGACTAATTGTCTAGAAGTCAGATGAGCCTAGGAAGAAAAACTGCCTCACCAGAAATTCACTCTTTCTTCAAGGGGGCGTGAAGGTGTTCAGCGCCCTTTGAACACCTTGAAAGGTGGGGGTCCGTGGGGAGCGGGGGGCGGGTCCCGGGCCTCGGGAGACTGGCCCTGTGGTGAGGAGCCCTGCTCTGCCCCATCCAGGACGCAGCCAAGCCCCTGGAGGTGCTGCTGCTGGAGAAGAGCCGCTCCCTGCAGTCGGAGAACACAGCGCTGCGCGTCTCCAACAGCGACCTGAGCGGTAGGTGCGCGGGGCCTCACGTTCGGTGCTTGGTTCGCTTCCAGGGGTCGAGGAAGCCGAGGGTGACCGTGAGTCAGGGCTCATGCATGGCGGGGGCGCAGCCGGCTGAGGAGAGCCCCGCCTGAGCCCGTGTGTTGGGCGTCCCCACCCTGCGACACGATGCGCGCGCACGGCGAGCTGCGGAGGGCAGCTGGGGTAGCGTTGCGAGATCCTGGAGGGGCGACCGAGGACGCTGCTTTCCGGTCTTTTCCTAGTGGTGCCGCGATCCGGCCAGGGCAGAATCGAGCGAGACCTCTCTCGGGGGTCTCCAGGGGCTGCTCAAAGGGCCACCCGCCCTCCTAGGCTCAGTGGCGCTTTTCTTCCTTTGTCAGGTTTTCCTTGGGGACGTGTCCCCCATCCTTAGCCTTTCTTTGCTGGTCCCAAAGTGGTGGCGTCACTGACTGTGCTTCTGGTTTGGCAGCTGGTAAACCGTGTAAAGGTTCTGGGCTCCGATGCTATTGCGTTCTTACATGTGCGTGCCTTCGATCGAGTGGACTCGGTGCGGTGCATTCGCCTCAGAGCGCAGTGGGCGCGACCCCACTGTCCCCGAGTGTCAGTGTTTGCTGCTCCTCAGGCAGGGCCCTCGGGGTAGCGTGAGTGGGACCTGTCGACTTCCCTGTGTGTTACCGGCTCCTTGTCACTCTAGCAGTTTGAACTGTTGTCGAGGGGATTCTCCAGGCTGCAACGTACAAGAAAGGCGCAAACATGAATGCATGTGGCTTGTGTTGGGGGGCCGTGTTTGGCTGATTACAAATTCAATCGAAAACAAACCAACACACCTCATTGGCCCTTGTAAAATCTGCACTTTTTTTTTCCCTTTTGTGGGGCAAACTTTGCATTCTGGTCTTGGTTTTTTTTCCCTTTTGAATCCCCCATAATGCATTCTGTTTGCCCTTCCTTGTAGGGTCAGCCAGGAGAAAAGGGAAAGACCAGCCTGAGAGTCGGCGCCCTGGACCCTTGCCGGCCTCCCCTCCTCCTCAGTTGTCCCGCAACGCGGGGGAGCAGGCTTCCAATACTAATGGTACACACCAGTTCTCACCAGCGGGGTTAAGTCAAGACTTTTTCAGCTCATCCCTGGCAAGCCCCAGCCTGCCCCTGGCTTCTACAGGAAAATTTGCACTAAACTCTCTCCTCCAGCGGCAGCTCATGCAGTCCTTCTACTCCAAGGCCATGCAGGAAGCAGGAAGCACAAGCATGATTTTTTCAACAGGTCCATACAGCACAAACTCCATATCTTCCCAAAGTCCATTACAACAAAGCCCAGACGTAAATGGCATGGCCCCATCCCCCAGCCAGTCAGAAAGTGCTGGGAGCGTCTCCGAGGGCGAGGAGATAGACACTGCAGAAATCGCCCGACAGGTCAAAGAGCAGCTGATCAAGCACAATATCGGACAGCGCATTTTCGGACATTATGTCTTGGGACTGTCTCAAGGGTCCGTGAGTGAGATCCTGGCCCGGCCGAAGCCATGGAATAAGCTGACCGTCCGCGGCAAGGAGCCGTTCCACAAGATGAAGCAGTTCCTCTCAGACGAGCAGAACATCTTGGCTCTTCGCAGCATCCAAGGCAGACAAAGAGGTGAGAGCCGCCCTGGGGTTGGTGCCTGCGAGCGAGCCCGTCACGAGGCTGTGTGTGTGCGTGTGTGTCTGTGCGTGTGACAAACATCTGTGCATCACATCAGGTAAAACTCTTTGCAGAGGTACCATTTCCAGAGCTCAAGGGAGGACCGGCATGAGCTAAGCCATTAGACTGGGGAGAGCTGGCCTTGGAAACCACTCAGCACCTTCTTAGTGAATTTAGTGTTCCGCTGCTACGCACTGACCTGGAGGGAATTATGTTACAACATCCGGCAGCTTAGTGGCCTGGTCCAGTTGGCCTTGGGCGCTGGGCTTCCACTGGGAGCAGCCCCTGGAGCCGTCGAGCCCCATAGCAAACAGCCCCATAGCAGCAGCAGTGACCAGGCCCTGTCCTTGCAGCACTGGCTGTGAGTCCAGCCTATGGAAGCTGCCTCTCTCCTCTCCCTGCCCATCAGGGAGGATCTGTCCTGTGGTCACCTTATGTCCCATTTTAGTCATTTTTCTAGCACCATGACCAATACATGCCTGCCAAGAGCAACATACTCAGCAGTTTTACTCAAACACCTTTTCTACCCTGCCCTTCATACAAAGATTAAAAAGCCAGTCTCATCCTGATAAGAGGAGTTCTTTCCCTCTTTAGGGACAGGAAGTCCCTGTGCCAATTCAGCAGTGATACAAGGTGAGGACTTTATCAGCCTCATTTGAAACACCGTGACATGTAGACTCAACCAGAAGGGAAACAGTCCAAGCAACATCCATGTGCCCCACGAATGCCAAGCACCCTAGTGATGTTAACCAAGTGTCTTTGGATGGTAGCTGCAAGGCTCGGTCCTGGGCTGGCGGGTGATGTGCTTGGAGGCAGCTCTCCCTCCCTTAGGCCCTCTGGGTGGCAATACCTTGCCACTACTTAGGTCTGTCAGCCTCCTCTTGCAGGTGAGCAGTGGCCTCTACGGGCCGGTCAGCCAGGGAAGGGCCTGTTAGAAGTTTCTTGTAGCTCCCGAGTTGCACAGGAAGCCCAGAGCCCTCTCTTTAGCAACAGGCGGCTCAGATTTCATGTCACGCAGCCATATCGTCGACGCCACCATTCCCCTGATTGTTTTGTTCTTACCGCACTTGTTTTTCAACAGAGAATCCAGGCCAGAGCCTGAACAGACTATTTCAGGAAGTACCGAAACGAAGAAATGGGTCTGAAGGTATGTCGCAGGCAGGTGTTTCTCTTTGCAGTCAGTAACCTAGGAAGCAGCATGTCCTTAGCTGTGCATTTGGGTTAAAACTGTGCAGTGTCATTCTGGCCTGGAACCTGATGGAAAAACAGCTAGTAAGTATAAAACAAAGCACGGGTTCAGATGCCCAGCCCCCTCCTCCTGAGCTGCCTGCGCTCTACTGAGCCAGACCACGTGAGAAGGGGTGTCCCCAAGGTTAGTCCCCAAGCACCAGCCCCCCTTGATTCCAATTCCACTGTGCCTGTTTTCTCAGAAGCAGGAGGAAGAGTAACAGTTACTGCTCTGAGAAAAATCAGGTGATCACATCGAGCCAGTACTGCTGCTTCCCGCAACTTTTAACTCAAATATGTGAAAGGTCCCATGTGGTGGACAAGTTCCAAATGCAGTTGGTTGTCCTGTGGGCCTGGGCAAGCCAACCCCCTCCTGGCTCCTGGGAGTCGAATAGTTAATGGGGCTTCATCCTGTGATGTTCTTGCTTTTCAACGGTATACTGTGGCGCTTCATGTAGAGTCAGGTGGTAAACAAGTAAAATGCCTGGGCAGCTTCCAGGGGACCTGTGGCCAGCCCCAGGCCTCAGCCGCCCAGGGCATCTGCGTGTGTGGCTGCTCTGTGAGCACCACCCTGTGACTGTAACAACATGGTCTTGTCCTTTAGGAATCTGCAGCCTTCTCTCCTTGTCTGTAAATTTCCAAAAAAGACAGTGTGTGGTCATAGATCCAAAAAAAGTTCAAGTTCAGCCTTGTGGCTCTTCACCTGGTGCATCTGAATGATTGATGGAGGCTCAGCCTCCACCCTTTTCCCTCCTTCCCTGTTTGGGAAAAATAATACAGAGACCAAATATAGTCCCAAGCCAAAGCAGTTGTTGGAGATGCTTTTAAATGACTCATGAAAATATTGCCTTAGAATATATCGTCTTTTTTTGTAGTGCTTTAAATGGTCTGTTTTCCCCTGGTACCACCCCCAGCTCCCCCACCCCCCGGGCGACATCCAGCTCAGGTGATGTAGGAGCCCAGGAGGCAGGTTCGGCAGGAAGCCTCCTGCCCAGCGGCTGGGTACAGCTGTGAGGTCGCACTCCTGCCAGTGCAGGCTGCGGGAGGCCACGCCTGCCTCCTCACGTCACCAGCCTCAGCTCGGGCCTGTTATCAGAATGATGTCTTCTTGCAGCTCTGATCTTGCACACAGAGTCTGGATCTGATGTCATTGCTGTGGCTTCTCCCCACAGGTAACATCACCACGCGCATCCGAGCCTCTGACACTGGTTCCGATGAAGCAATCAAGTCCATCCTGGAACAAGCCAAGAGGGAACTTCAAGTACAGAAAACTGGTACGGTCCTGCTTCCTCTGCCTCCGTCTTCCCAGCTTAATTAAAAGACCCATCTTGAGCGTCGTGGTCAGCAGTAATTCACTCTCTAAATAGTAGCCGGCATGTCTTCACGCATTTGGTGTGTGCAGAGAGGAGCCAGTCAGCGGTCCATCAGGCGCCAGATTACCCCACTTCTTTTAATGTCATTCTCAAGAATGACTCAAGAAGTCCCTCTGGCCTAGAATCTGCTCAACTTAAACCGGCAGGCAGGCTGTGTCAGACTCCCTCTCCTCAGTGCAGGGTGGGCCTTGGTCACTGGGCCCTCCGTCACGCTGGAGCCAGTGCAGCTGAAGCAGAGTGGGCGACAAGAAGCCCTCCCAGCTGCAGACCTTGAGTGACTGATAGTTAGGAGCCACCGCCCCTGGGGTGGGGTCCACTCTGCCACCTGCCTCCAGACTGGGAGCCCGTGGAGCGTGTCCTCTGAGAGGACCAAGCCTGTTCCAGCTTTTCTCTGGCTGAGCCTTGAGTGTCAGGGAGGTGCTCCATGCTGCGGCACAGGAGAGGAGGGAGTCCCCTTCCCGTGCCACCCGTTCTGACCCATGAACCCTGCTCTGCAGAGCACCGCCTCAGGGTCCCGCCAGGCCGAGCTGTGACAGCTGAGCATGGGCTCCCCCGCTGGCTCCTGGCCTGGTCACTCAGCCTTCCTCTCCACAGCACATTCAGCTCAGTGCTCCCTCCTGAGGCCCAGGCCCAGGCTGGGCATGTCCCCTGCCTTCTGTTCAAGCAGAGTCCTCAGAACCCCAAGGACAAATGTTGTCATCCCATTGTTCCTGATTAAGCTCAGCCTCAGTTAAAATGGTTTGCCTAAGTTCATCAGAGGACAACTTGATGGAAACTCTGGTTTCTCAAGTCCAGTGCCATCCGCCTTCTGCTGAAGGCCCCAGAGAGAGAGGACACCATCCTGGCAGTGGATGAAACTTTCAGTCCAGCATAGACCTTGCTCTGGCCAGAGTGGAGCCGGGAGCCTATGTCACTACAGTAGCTAGAGGGCCAGGTCTTCAGCAGGGCAATATCACAGGGCCAAGAGGAAAGAAGGCCCAGGGCACAGTGGGCACCCTTCATCACCCACTCCTCCCCACCCCACAGTCCCTTCATCTGTGGTGCCATATGGCCCTCCTGAGCTGGAGAAGGGCCGTCTCACAGGTCAGGAGTTGTCGCTGGCCAGGCGCAGTGGTGCCCACCTGTAATCCCAGCTATTTGGGAGGCTGAGGCAGGAGGATCACAAGTTTGAGGTCAGCCTGGGCAACATCACAAGACCCTGTCTGAAAAATTTTTAAATTAGGCACTGTTGTAGTTTAGTGTCAGGGTGTGTGCCCAGCATGCGCAAGTCCCTGGGTGTAATGCTCAGGACCAAAGAAAGATATCCTTACAGTTACTTTGACATCTTTAGGCCTCCTTTAAAGCAGAAAGGATTGGCCCCTTCAAAGCTATTAGGATTCCTCTCCTAGACGTGAAGGTGCAGGATTCAGGGAACATGGGACAGAGCCAGGGACCTCCTGAAGAGCACCCTGTCCAATGACTCTCAGCCAGCACTGCCACCCACAGTCCCCGGGAGCCAATGGTCTGCAGACACTGGGCCGGCCCCACACCTGCTCCCACCAGACACCAGGAGCAGCCCAGGCACACACATTTTAGGGAGCCCGAGTTGGTCGTCCATCTGGTCCATCGGCCATTCCACACACACATGTTGAGGCCCACCAATGCCTTAGGACTTCTCCAGGTTTCTTGGCCAGCAACTTCCCCTGAAATGCACTGCCACCCCCACCCACTGCCCCTTGGTGAGGTTCACGGCTGTGGCCACTGACCTCTGGGAGACCCTGGTCCTGGCTACAGTCGCAGCAGCCGTGTGTCTGGAGTTGGACAGACCCCAAGACCCGTGGGACAGCTCCAGAGAGTTCATGTCAAGTTTAAGATTCCCCAAGAGAAGGAGCCCAGAAGGGCATGTCTCCAAGTGTCTCAGGCCTCCCCCTTGGTCACACTGTGGTAGGAACTCCAGCTGTGTGTGGCAGAGGCCAGCAGGCGGTGGAGCCAGAGTGCCGGTCTTGGATGAGATACACAGACGTCACACTAACCTGAGGGTGTGGGGAACGTGGCCGTGTGGTCCCACTGTGTGGGCGCTGGGTGGGGGTCAGAGGAGTGACGGCAGAGCCGGGGCAGGCCACCACAACTTCACCCCTGTGCTTGCCTCGCCCAGCAGAGCCAGCCCAGCCGTCTTCCACATCCAGCAGCGGGAACTCTGACGATGCCATCCGCTCCATCCTGCAGCAAGCCCGCCGGG
The DNA here is from genome assembly GCF_964194105.1 of Spermophilus citellus. Lineage (NCBI taxonomy): Eukaryota > Metazoa > Chordata > Mammalia > Rodentia > Sciuridae > Spermophilus > Spermophilus citellus. The sequence goes on along the minus strand of NC_138187.1, from coordinate 29,193,076 downwards.
AAATGGAGGCCCAGCAGGCTGCCCTAGACCCTGCCTTAAAACCAGCGCCGCTGTCCCAGCCTGACCTCGCCCTCCTGACCCCCAAGCTCCTGTCGGCTGCGCCCATGCCCACCGTGCCCGGTTACTCTCCTCTCGCCATCTCCCTGAAGAAGACGCCCACCGCCCCCGAGGCCAGTGCCCCGGCCCTGCCCAGTGCCCCGGCCCTCAAAAAGGAGGCCCAGGATGTGCCCGGGCTGGACCCTCAGGGAGCAGCTGACGCTGCACAAGGGGTCCTGAGGCACGTGAAGAGCGAGCTGGGCCGCGGCAGCGGGTGGAAGGACCACTGGTGGAGCCCGGTGCAGCCTGAGAGGAGAAACCCCCCTTCCTCCGAGGAGCCGAAGGCCGAAGAAGCTGGGGGCGGGAGAGAAAGGGTCAGCGGCCAGCCCAGGGCCGAGCGCAGCCAGCTCCCAGGACCTTCGTCATCATCAGAGTGCTGGAAAGAGTGGCCAAGTGCTGAGTCCCCATACTCCCAGAGCTCAGAGCTGAGCGTCGCCGGAGCCAGCCGCAGCGAAACACCCCAGAACAGCCCCCTGCCATCCTCCCCAATCGTGCCCATGGCAAAGCCCGCGAAGCCCTCAGTCCCTCCACTGACCCCCGAGCAGTACGAGGTCTACATGTACCAGGAGGTGGACACCATCGAGCTCACCCGGCAGGTCAAGGAGAAGCTGGCCAAGAATGGCATCTGCCAAAGGATCTTCGGGGAGAAGGTAAGGAATTCCACTGGAACTGGGTTCTCATTCCTTCTTGTGGCTCAGGACTAGTGCCCACCCTAGAGGATGGCCACCACCATCTTAATTGACCACACACCATGTGCTTCCCACTCAAACCACAGAAGCCAGCTAGCAGCTGTTCCTTGCCTGGGTTCCACTGCCAAGCCCTGTCGTGGCTGGGTCTGGGCTCGGCCTCACTGTACCCTCCTCTGGGCCTCTCACTACTCTGGGGGTGGGTGGAAGTACGGAGCCAAGGCTCGTGGAAGGTAGCACCTCCCCAAGCTGGCAGGAGAAAATCTAGATCCAGCCTCCACTGCCAGGTGGAGCCAGGTGGCACCTTTGCAGGCTATTTTGACTTAAACAAGGTCTGATCTGGGCAGGTCACACAGAGGGCCAACAGCCTGCAGAGAGCCTCAGCGGACTTAATAGAGAAACCTGCATGAAGCATAGGTCTTCCTTTCTGCTGCAGCTTGAAAGGCACTTGGGTACCGTCCTGCCAGGGACAACTTGCCCAAGAATACACCCCTGTGGGGGCACCAGCAAACTGCCAGGGCCTGCCCTTATTTCCACATTGTTCCTCCCTGGTTCGTGGAAATGGGATAATCTGTGAGTGGGCTTCTAGACCTTTCTGTTCTTGGCACCACCCTGGTGACAGAATCTGGATGGTGGGGATTTACCACCATCTGTAGCAGCAGCTTAGATCAGGTAGTGATGGAGTGCTGGCCACAGCTGGCCGCCCTGCCCACCCCACCTTGCCTTCAGCCCACGGGTTGCAGGGTATCACACTGTCTGTCCCTACAACAGCTGAGAGTGAACTCTTCACCCTGATTTTGCAAAGGTGATGGGGACACATAGAAATAGGGATGGGAATCCAAAGTCCCTTGAGATTTCTAGTTCAGTGTTGTAAAAATATCGTTCAAGAACATTTAAATAGACATTTGTGCTCAAGCCTTAAATTTAGCAGAGACTTAATGGTATGGGGCTTGTTTGGCCCATGAGTGCAGTTTATTCTGGAACTTGAGAACTTTTTGAAAGAATGATGGGATGCAGCCCCTGAATATCCCTGGGCTGCATCTGTGTCCTGGGGGGGTGTGGTGCCCATGCATATGTATGGCCATATGGGAGCAGAAGACTCGGTGTGTGCTGGCTCATCCGTCGTCTGCCACGAGTGTCCCTCCCACACCGGCTCCCTGGCCCCGCTGACTCACCTCTGTCCCGACCTGTAAGCAGGGTGTGACGAGGGAGACTGGCCCTTTCTAAGTGCCATCCCAGCTCGGCATTAACAAAGCAGCCTGCCTTCCCTGTCCCTCCGGCACCCCCACTCCTGCCTCTCAGGCCCTCTGCCCAGTACCCTGCTTTTCCTGTGGCCCCCAGAGAGCCTTCTTTCCAGTGCTTCCTCCTGTGTTGGGGGACAAGCCTCCCATCCCAACCTGGGAGCTGTCTGGAGATGACCTGTCCAAAGCCCCACCCCATGCCAGCTCATTAGCCCCCCAGGGATCTTACAAAACTTGTTCCCCTGGCCGTCACCGTCCACCAGGCCACGGCACTGTGCTCAGAAGCCGGCCCCAGACACGCTGGCTGTGTGTCCTCACCGCACCACCCTCACCATGTGTGTATCACACTACTGCCCGAGCACCCACCACCGTGTCTTTCTGGTTCCACTACAGGTGCTGGGCCTGTCCCAGGGCAGTGTGAGTGACATGCTGTCCCGGCCGAAGCCCTGGAGCAAGCTGACCCAGAAGGGCCGGGAACCCTTCATCCGGATGCAGCTGTGGCTGAACGGCGAGCTGGGCCAGGGTGTGCTGCCCGTGCAGGGCCAGCAGCAAGGGCCAGGTGAGGCAGCTTGCTGGAGCAGGCTGGGAAGGAAGGGTCTGCGGGGGAGGCGGCCAGCCCCCTTGTGGGGGCCAGGAAGGGACCAGCTCCCCGTCAGCTGTTGGCTGCCCCCGAGGTGGAGAACACACCCCTCCTCCAAACCTGTTGCCACAGGACTGAGCGGGTTTTTAGGAGCGAAAAGATGGTGCCTGGCTAATTTTATAAGCAGCAGAAAATGAGTTGCCAATTAAGAAAGTGCTGTTGATACATAAATACAGGTAAAGTCAAGTGGCTAAATCAGGGATCGGAAAGAAAAGCAGCCACAGGCACAGCAGCAAGTACCCCAGGCGCCAACTCCTCCTGCTCCCAGCCCAGGACCTGGCTCTGGTGGGCAGCATTCTCCAGGCCTAAACGACCCTGTCCTGTCCCGGCCGGGCCCTGGCATGAGCTGTGGGAAGCCAGCCTCCTCCAGGCCGGGCCTCCTCTGCTCCCCTGCCTCAGCCCACTCAGCTAGGAGGCTCTGCTGGCCGCCCTCCCCTAACGCCCCTTTCCCTTCTTCTCCAGCCCTCCACTCGGCGACGTCGCTGCAGGACCCGCTCCAGCAGGGCTGCGTGAGCTCAGGTAACAGCCCGCTTCTCTCAGTCCCTGCAAAATGTTCCCCTGCTTCCCCTGGTCTCCCTCTTCCCATCTGGGCCCGGCAGTTCCGTGGCCTGCCCTTGTGAGTCGGAAATACACTCCCCTGGCCACCACCTCATGTCCTCTGTCTGAGAATCCCATCAGGGGAGTCATCAGGAAGCCACCTCTGGGATCCGCATTCCCACTAGAAGGCATTGAGATCCCTCAGCCCGCTGCAGGCGGCAGCGAGAGTTCCCCATTGGTCCTGCGTACTGCCGTGCGGTTGTGCCAGTTCCTGTTGCTGTCACTTATAGGGCATTTTGGTTATTTCTGGATTTTGACTATTATAAGCCAAGTTGTTATGGATGGTAAAAAGAGAGAAAGGGACTCTAGGAGGGGACCAGCTGGGTGGGGGGTCGCCGAGCCATCCTCCACTCCCTGCGTTCCACCATAGTCCGTCGGCGTCCAGACCCAGAGCCCCATGTCTGGGGCTGGGGACAGAGTCAGGGACAGGTTCCACGTGCAGTGCTTCCCGTCTAATAGGAGGAGAGAGGGTGCAGGCATCACATTCCAGCAGGGCTGAGGCAGGGGACATCCCGTCTCGTTCTCAGGAGGCCTCTGGGCAGCCTGTGAGAGAGACACCAGGGCACGAGGAGTGGGACGACTGGGAAGAGAAGGCCCTGGGAACAGCTCATGCTGCGACTTGGTGGAGCAGCGGAGGGGCCTGGGAGGTGCAGGGAGGGCAGGGGAGGAGCAGGGAGGTGGCAGGGGAAGAGCAGGCTGATGAGCGCAAGCCTCCTCTTGGCTCAGGAGAGCCTCCAGTCAGAAATCTTATTTCCACCCTGAGGACTCCTGTCCGCCACTGCCCTGCCTGACCTCTGCTCCAGGCTCCCTCTAGTCCCCCAGCAGCTCTCCTGCGCCAGGCCCACAGCGTAGCTGAGTTCTCACCCATCTTCAGGGAACAGCCGGCATCCGGAGCAGTTCTTTTTTCTTTCTTTATTTTTCTAAATATGCTGATTAGTCTTCAAATCCCATTGATTCATTGAAAACACAAACAAAGCTAAGTGAGGAGTGCGAAGCCGCCAGCTTGCTGGGAGGTTTACGAGGGGACACATGTGCAGCGAGGGGAACAGCTGGTCGCCTCCACAGTGGCTGCTGAGCGATCCCAGCCCACGCACAGATGCAGCCAGAGCCGGGCGGCAGCACCGGGTTCCCACTGGAGCTTCATGTGGGTTGTAGATGTCCTGATCTGGCTTGTCCACAGTGAGGGACAGAAGGCCACGCCCCACCCACGCCGTCCTCCTGCAGAAGGATCAGGTGCGAATGCTTTACATCAGCCAGTTTGTTAGCCATTACTGAGGACCCCTGCCCTGCCACCTTGCATTCGGGATTGGCGAGGCAGTGACGCGCCTCGGCTTCGTGGACGTTTGTGGAAAATCAGCCTTGCCTCCCACTTCCACAGGAAGTTGGCTTCCCCTTCAACTCCCGAGAGCCTTTGCTGCCCTGTCAGAGCAGGGCTGGATGTGGCAGGTGGGGACATCACTTTCTAGATCAAAACCTCATTTTCCTAAATAAAACATGAGGTCTCCATGGCCCGGGTCTCTTAGGATCCATGCAGAACCTTCTCCCTGTCTGAACACATCCTAGGAAGAGCTTACCCTGCTGCAGCAGAACGCTGCCTCGTGGGGACCTTCTCAGGACAGCTACTTTCCTCACAGTGCGCTCCCGAGGAACGCAAGTGACATTTATAAAATACCGAGTTACTTTATAGAATAAAGTCATTTAACACTCTTGGGGCATCTGCAGATTGGAGAAGGGAGGGAGGCAGGAACCTGCAGAGAACCATGTGGCAGAATCACCCCTGGCTCTTACACAAGGGCCCGGCCCCTCCCAGTGCCACCGGTCAAGAGGAGAGAGACCTCAGACCCCAGCACTCCTAGGGAGGCCATCAAGAAAAATAGCAATTAACAGCCACCACAGAGAAAAACGGGAAAGCACTTCTCCTACTGCCAGAGACGAAGCTTTTACATCATGGGGTAACCGCAGAAGCCTGTCTTGGCCAGGGAGCCAAGGAGGGGCTTGTCAGGATGAAGACTCAGGCCCGCTGCGTCGGGATCAGAGCTGGGAGATGCTGGTCTCCCTTGTCTGAAATGTCTTCATCCATTTTGTCTTTTCAAGAGAGTTTCTGGAAATTAAAGTACCTCTGCTCACAGTATACGGAACTTAGATTCAAACCTGGGACCTCCTGTTTCCGAGCAGTTGATGAATCCCTGGATGAATTCCTGGGCTGAACGACTCTAGGCTCTTCCTTCGCACCTGTCAGCACGATTGCCCTGAAGGCAGAGGAGGGAGCCTCCGTGGGATTCCAATTGCCCCTCACCGTGGCTACCCCGGAACCACCCCAGGGGCCTCTCAGCTCAGAAAGATGCTGTGTCCCCAGTGGCAGCTCCATCCCGTCTGCTTGGAGTTGAGCAGCATGGTGGACCCAGGGGGCTGCAGGAGGGTGGTTCCAGCCTGGCCTGGTTTGTCCCTGGACAGTGGTAAGCGCACTCCTCGATGAGAAACTTGGAGGACCTGCCTTCCACCTGTGGCCAGTCGCACCTTCAGGGCAGGGTGGGCCTTGCTGCAGAAGTGGCTGTTGCCATGGTGATGAGGCATGCTGGAGGTGGCCTCACTCACCCAGGACAGACCTCTGCCTTGGGAACCTCCTCCTCGCTTTCTACCCAGGTCCACTGCCTCAGCGTCCCTGTTCCTTAGTGACTCTTGTGTCATCCTCACTGACTAGGGTTAGGATAAGGCAAGAGGAGCCAGGTCTTTGTTTTCCTCTCGGAGGCCCTGATCATTTCAGAATGGGTCCCTGGTAATCTGAACATGGGGTGTGAGGACCTTAAGGGAATTCAGTGCCATTTTCAATGGCTGGCATCATTAGTGACTCGTGCTATTCCCTGGAGGCTGCTGAGGCCTCACTGAAGCATCAGGTGGGCAGCAGGCTCCACGCAGGTATTCAGAGGAAGGGAAGGGGCCAAAGGACAAATCGGGTCGGCTGCCAGTTCATGTGGTTCCTGGAAATCTTAATTTCCTACGTGTTATATAATCTCTCAGTGTCCCCAGAGCTGGGGTAGGGCCCAGGTAGTCCTACAGGAGGTCTTGGGTCTACTCTGGATGCTGTGACTTACAGACATGGTTGCAGGTGTCACTTGGACACGGCTCCTTCTTTGTGTCTTCCATTCCAGTCACAGCGCTGGGGCAGAGGAGGCGGCCCTGGGAGGTGGAGAAGGGGACACTGGGTTTTCTCAGAGTGTGGCCACTGTGTCTGTTGGGAATTTCTTTTAAAGGGAAGCAAGTCCGCAGTGGTGGGCAGAGAGGGTCCAGCGACAGACAGGCGTGGAGAGACCCCTGGATCTGCTAGTTGCCTGGTCTTTATTCCTCTTCATTCCTTAAAGCGGGTGATGGATCTCTTTGGCCCCAGAAGGGAGGAGAAGAAAGCCAGGTGTAAAGAGGGAAGAAAAGGGGAAAGATGAGAGTCCCAATAGGGACAATCAGCCTCCCATGTGTCCTTGCCGCTGCACAAATCCCAACTCCTGGGCTTCTTCCCAGTGCAGTGGCGGAGTTGCGGGCGCCAAGTCTTGTCTGCCGTGGAGAATGTCACACCCACCACCATTGTCCATCAGCAGCTGTCTCCTGGAAGACAGCTGCTGCAGGCCGACGCTGCCATGGGTGGCCCGAGGTGCTCCCCTCCCTGTGTGACCTCCATGGGGCTTTGGGGGACCCACAGAGACAGGCCCAGGTACCTTGATTAGTGCCCACCAGCTGGCACAAGGCTGTGTCCAGGGTCTGGGTACAGGAACTCTGCATTAGGGCTCTGCTGCAGTGTCCTGGCCTAGGCTGTCCATCCCAGGCTTCGTGACTGAAGGCCATTCGGGTGGCGTGTCCATGGGAACAGAGGGGCTGGTGGCAGCCCCAGAAGATTTCATGGCTCTGGTTGGAGCTGGCAGAACTCTCCCTTGGGCGCCTCAGCCTGGATTTGTCTTCCTTTTCCCTTTGACGGGAATGAACCCGCGGGAGAGCTGCCGAGTGCTGCGCCTGGTGGGAGGAGAGCACATTGCCTGTGGCCAGTCACATGAGCCCGGACCGCCCCTCAGACCAACTGGGGAAGCCTGGAAAACTGAGTGTGGCCTGGGAAGCACCCCTCCCCCAAACAGATAGCCCCTGATCACAGGGCCTAGGGTGTCACTGGGGCACCACCTGCTGACAGGAGCGAAGCAGCCCCTCGTTTCTTTCCTTCTTGGTGGCAGCCCACACTGAGACGTGTTTCCTATCAAGGATGGCACGTTAAAGGACTTCAGGCCAAGGCCAGCAGGGACAGGTTCCTGGATACGGACACAAGCTGCGTTCCTGGTGGCTGTTCCTGGGCACAGGAGCAGTGCTGCGGGAGCCCCGAAGACAGGCCAGGCTAGGCCCCTGAGAGAAGGTGCGGGGGGGGGGGGGGGGGCTCCAGGGTACAGAAGCTGGGATGAGGGGACCACGGCTGGCAGGCGTCGGGAAGAGGCCAAGTTATGAGGCTCGTGTGGAAGCAGCTTTAAAGGCTTGCGTCCTTTTGAAGAAATCAGTCGACTCCCACTCTCACTCCCCTGTTGCCCTCCCCAGAGGCCCTCCCTGTCCCTTTGTCTCACGTCCTGCTGGACAGTCACACGTTGGCTGTTTGTCCCACCCAGATGGAGCATGCAGGGCTGGTGCTGTGCCTTGCTCTTCTCATGCAGCACAACGTCATGGGGACTTCCCTCCTCTGTTCACAGCTTCAGGGGATCCTCATCTGGCTGCACGTCTTATCCAACAGATTACCGCTGAAGGTTTCCGTGTTTCGTTTCGCGTTGCATGCCGGGGGTAGAGCCCAGGGCCTCCCACTCTGGCCACAGCCCAGCTCCTGAGAGATGACTGGGTTGACTCTTTCCCCTCTTAAATGGTGCATCATACTCATGCATGATGGTGGGGTTCGTTATCACATATTCGCACATGGTCATACTATGATGGCACAATTCCCTCAAATTATGTTGGATTCTGTCCCCTCCCCTTTTGCTCCCCTCCTCCCTCCTTAGGTTGGTTCTTAAGTATGGACCCTCCTGGTATCCCCATGAGAGTAGCAGACGTGCAGCAGGCTCAGAGCTGGCGTCTAGGGCTGGTCCTCTGCCACTTAGTGATCATGTGGCCTTGGGCAAGTGGCTTAGCCTCCCCATGCCTTGGTTTCTTCTTCTATAAAGTGGGAGATTCGAGACCCTGCCTCCTGGACTGGGGAGGTTTGAATAGGTTAGTGTATGAGAGCTTTCAGAGCCATGAGGACAATACAGAGTAAGTGCCGTCTAAATGTTGGCTTTGGGGCCTGGGGGTGCAGCTTGCTGGTAGAGCCCTTGCCTCACTTGTGTGAGGCCCTGGGTTCCATCCCCGGCATCATCAAAGAAATAGCAAGCCAATGAAGGCTGTTCTGCTGCACCTCTGCAAACTCGACTGCTGTGGGTCACTTGGTGGTGCCATAGTAGCCCTAGATTAGAATAAGTCCACACAGTAGGAAATCCAGTCTCTGCTAGCCCCTCCAATAGAGCTCATCAGGTGTGGTTGTCACTAAGTAGTGGCGCCATGGTCTACTTGACTGATGGGTGACCTGTGTGCAGCTGTCTGGATTCTTGGTCTCCAAGAATTGCCATTCCATCTCTGGAAGTTGCCGATTCATCCACCATTCCTTAAATGGACCCAAAATCTTGAGCTTCAAGAATAAGACTTCGGGTCATCACTAAGGCCAGGTGGGGCAAACCACTCTAGACTGGGCAGCTTGGCAAGGGTGAGTGGTGGCCCAGCCTCCTGTCTGGATCCCAGTACCAGCACTACCCAGATTAATGTTTACAGAAGCCCAATGGGCCCAGGCCCGGCCTCTGGACACATCTCTCCCTCCCCGCAGGCTTTCTTTGGGAAAGAAAATTTACGCTAAACTGGGCGTTCAGTACCAGAGGCAGAAGTAGGTCATAGGAGAAATGAGGACTTCGGTTTTCAGTGGTTCTGTTCTAGGGAAGGATGAAGAGCCAAAATGCTTTTAAAACTCGTCAGGTTGGGGCTGGGGATGTGGCTCAAGCGGTAGCGCGCTCGCCTGGCATGCGTGCGGCCCGGGTTCGATCCTCAGCACCACATACCAACAAAGATGTTGTGTCCGCCGAGAACTAAAAATAAATATTAAAAATTCTCTCTCTCTCTCTCTCTCCTCTCTCACTCTCTCTTAAAAAAAAAAAAAACTCGTCAGGTAACTTAAGAAAGGGGGTGGAAGTGAGGGTGCAGGACATCTCTTACGTGCTGCGTGCTGTACTGACGTCCTGAATCTTTAATCAGCAAGTGGGAAAGCCCCACCTTACAGACCAGAAAGCCAGGCCCAGAGGGAGGCTGTGTGGTCCCCAGGTCGGTGGCCTTGCTGCCACACAGGTCTGCAGGGGTGAGCCCTGGGGCCCTGATGGCCTGGCTGCCCAAGCAGGTCAAGGGTTGGCCCCTTGAGCCATACTCAGATATAAAGCCAGGCTTCAAAACAAGGAACAAACTGTATTTAGATCATAACTGGACAAAGTTAAAAGCAGGTCCATGACAAACACGGAAAGCAGATGTGTCAAGAGGTGTGTCCCCGGGGATGGTCGCCACGTGCTGCCACCAGGGAGCCAGGTGGAGGGAGGGAAAGGACCCACAGCAAGGCAGACCCCCATTTATTAGTCTTGGCAGTGGGGGACTTAGATGGTATCTGGCCTGTGAGGGAGGGGCCGGGCTTCTGTGGAACCCCTTCTTGTCTAAGTTCAATGAGAGCAGACACAGTGGCCCGAGGTCCTTGGATCGCTAGGCATAGCCCCGGCCTTCAGCCATCACACTCCCTCCAGCACCAGAGCCATCCCCGTTTGTGGAGCCTAGCCTCATCCGATTGGTACATGGACCATGCTGTGGTCCCCACAAGTGAAGAGGGAAGTCCCCATGGCACAGTCCCAGTAGGTCAAGATGCAGCCAGGCAGTGTCCATCTCCCACTTCATCTTGATTTTATGTTTGTTCTGCACTTTGGAACTGATTTCCTAAATATAGCCCAAGTCTGAATTGGCAGATGTTGGGTTTGTCCTTTACATAAGGTCCAAAATTAGTCTGTCACTTGGCACCTAAATAAAGCAGGCAAACTGCCTTTGTACCAACTTTGCAATTAGGAGAGACCCAAGTTGCAGCACTTTATTTGATAAGGAAACTCGTGTGGCAGCCATGGCCACAGCTCTGAAGGCTGAAGGCTGAGGGTGAGGACTCAGAGGTCCAGAGGGACCCCCATCCTCACAGCTAGACTTTCTCCTGAGTTAAGGTCAGTGCTATTTCACACTGTTGAAAATACCTCACAAAAATCGGAAAAGAAAATCAATCCCCAGAAGCAGCAGTCAGAGGACACAGCAATGGTGATTTGAATTTTTGCAGGAAAAGAAAAATCTGCCCAGAGTGCCTGGAGCTGGGTTAGCTAAGGGACTCCCCAGGGGCAACAGAAAGATGTTATAATCAATTACCACATCATAACACTGATGTATGATAATTACTGAGTGTTTCTCCTGAGATACTGCAGCACTTGGCCAGGACGCAGTTCTTTCATGGTCCACTGCCTGATTAATATGCAAATAATAGGCTGATTGCATGATGAATGCAGAAAATGAGCTCGCTGATAACAGGGGCACTGAAGCGGGGAGATGATGAATTACTTCTACCGACTGTCCTACATTAAGTCCCCTTTCCCAACAATTTCACCACAAATTAAGTAAAGCAGTATGGAGAGATTAAGGGATGTGTAAAATAATGTACCTTAATAGCTTTTCTAATACTGTCACATATAACGAAGATGTCACCTGGTTCCTTGTAGGGCCAGACCAGTTCACTCACCTGTGCACTGCACAAAAGACAGGAAGCAGCAGCCACACAGTGTGTGCCACTGGCGGCAGCTGGCCACGGACTCTCTAAGGGACATTCCTTTGCAGCCCAAACCTCATTTCCCACACATTGGCTGACTAGCAGCACCGTTGCAAGGGGACAGGATGCTCTGGGGCAGACACAGCCTGCACAGATGGACACTTTGAAGCCTACTGCCCACCACGTGCTGGGGGGAAGGAGAGTCTCTAAGCTACAGGCCTAGAAGGCTCGGGAAGGAAATAATATTTAAGACCACCACTTAGCTCCTCTGGCTGTCAGAAACCCCGGGGAATCAATTCCACCATCGGAATGGCAGTGTGACTGCATGCCAGACTGTGACTTGGTGACTTGGGCAGGTTCGCCTAAAGCCGGAAATGAACCCTGGAGAGAAGAGGGGAGAGAGAGAGACGCTTGCTCACACAGTGATTAATCTTTGATTACAGCAAAGCAATTTCACTGGAGGGTTTGTTTTTTCCCATCTCAGTAATATATATTTAGACTGTTTGTGTGACATACATTTTCTCTTAATGCATAGGGACGCATTGATAAGTGTTCATACACAGCTGGCTTGGTAATAAGGTTATTGAAGGTAATTTGAAAGCATTATTTCTAGGTTGCTATGGATCGCTAGAAAGGCCAAAACAAGGCTAGCCTGTGCCCCTGAAGCACAGCCAGCTGTGCCACCCACTGTCACATCAGCAATCATGCCAGCCTGTGATTTTCTTTCCAAACTTGAATTGTAATTTCAGCAGGCTTTTTAATTTTTAATATTCCCAAACTCTGCTTTGATGTGCATGTTTCCTTAAGAAAAATGAGCCCTGAGGGACAGCAGCTGACATCCCAGACCCTCCAGTGCCACTTGCTCACCGCTGCCCTCAGTGAGCTCCTCCGCCAGGCCCCTCATGCTCCTCAGGTCGGCCCAGGACCCCAGTGGACTTCCCAATGCAGGAGGAGAGCTGCTGACTGCAGGAGCCCAGGGCCTGTAAACATTGGGTTCACTACTGAGCGGTGAGGGAGATAGCGGCCATCCTGGTACTTCCTAATGTGACCAGGCAGCCAGTGAGGTCATTTGGAGAGCTGACCCCGTCCTGGCTCCAGACCCAGCTGTCAGCTCTGACCTGGGCTCTGTCTCTCCAGAGCTGCCCCAGGGGGAGAACCAGGCGCCCCAGCCCGGCCTCGGGTCATCTCAACCCCAGGACAACCTCTGGCTGCTCCAATTGAGGCCAGACCTGCTCCACAGAGTGGCCTTCATGCCTTCATTCTCCCTCTCGCCAGCAGACCTTGTTCTCTGATCCCTGCCCATCCCCAGCCCTGTCCCAGGGGCACTGCTTGTCCGCCTTTGCCCCAGGTCTTGCGTACAGTGCTACCGTGTTCAGACTCGGAAGGGCACGGGCCCCTTCGTCAAGTGGCTCGGAGGGGAGATCATGTCTGGGGAGGTTAAACCATCTTGCTTTTATGAAACAAGTGCGTCTCAGCTCCATGCCGTGAGGGTGCCTCTGCAGACTGAATGTGTCGTACTGTGCACATGCGCACACTCAGGCCCGCGCTACAGTGTCCCGCGACTGTCTTACTTTAGCCCCAGTGGAGGGACATGTGTAAGTGGGAGAGCATGGCCTTCCGGTTTCATAGAAGATGCGCCCCGAGGTCACACCCCCAGCCTTGCTTGCTCCCCACCGTTGTTGGGGGGAGGGGGAAATATGGCTTGGTGGTTTGCTGAGACTTCCAATGACTTAAGGCAGCCAGGGCTGGCCTTGGAGGACAGGAAGACACCTGCTCTGATTACTGAGGCTGCTGCGTGTTGCACGGACCTTCTAAGCAGAGAAAGGCTGCCAAGGCTGTAAGGGGAGTCCTACAGCTGCAAGGCCCTTACCCTGTTGGCACCAGACAGGGAGCCCCGCAGTGTGGATGGAAGGCCGTTCTGTGTTCCTCACTGCAGTGTTTCTCTCTGTGCCTGAGTACTGTTGCACGTTTCTTTCTTTTGTTTCTTTTTTGATGGACAAATGCCCGGTGGCCCAGAAAGAGGGATGGGTGTGACAGGCTTCTGAAGGCCTCTGTGATGTCTGTCAAAGGAGCTGTGTTTGGACTCCTACAAATCAGTCAAAATACCACTCACACCCAAAAGCAGAAAAGTCCACGTTTTACAATGGCCGTGTCTTAACAGAGACACTTGACTGTAGGGAGGTGGGGGGATGCCTGGGGGCCAGGAGACTGCCACTAGTGCAGAGGCGGGGCTCAGCACCCTCAGCCCAGCGGCACTGACCTGCTGTGCTTAGTTCCAGAGCCCTGGGTGAAAGAGGAGCTCCACGTGAGGTTACTGCTCACATTTGGTGCCAAGGCTCAGTCTGTCTGAAGGGACTGCCTGGCTGTCAGCCCCCAGGTGGGGGCTCTCTGAGGTGCCTTCAGGCCGCCTGCCCATTGGAACTATGGCTAGGAAGCGCTCCAGGCTGCTGGCCACCCTCTATGGTTTCTAGAGCTGTCAAAGTTGTGGGCTGGGAAAGCCCTCAGTGCCCTCTGGGGCTGCCAGGGTGCCTGCTGGACTGGAGCTGCCTGCAGTGGGCTCCCCAGAACCTGCTGCCCACAGCCCAAGGCTCTTGGCCTCCTCGGGCTCTAGGCTCCCCTTCCCTTTGGTCCCTCCCTCACACACATTCCCATGTGCCAAGCCATCACCACCTCCTCTCCTCCCTTGGCCAACTTGTCTGTCCTTACAGTCGCTTGGAATCTCCTGGCTTGGCATGGGCTCAGAACCCACACTCTGGACATAATGAAAAGTGGTGCATCAGACCAGCCGCCAGTTAAATAATGTTTGGGTTCTTGTCGGAATGTCACGGAGTACCCTGTCATTTTGTTTCAGCAACTTGTCCTTCTGAATGTGCAGTTCGCCTTATGGCATGCCAGCAGTAAAAATGTCACTTACAATAATTACTTTTTGGTGAAAATGCTTGCTGACTTCCTACCTTCAAGCTGTTTTTTACACAGTGGGGAGATAATAAGAAATGACTTTATCCTGACTGCTCAAATGAACACTAAATGGAATTTGGGTTATTATTACGGCGATAGAGAGCTGGGTATGGAAATTTCAACAGTGGATCGGATAAACTGCAGAGAGATTTGTCTTGGAAAATTGTGGCGGGTGTGCATTTTCAAATTGGCTTCTATTGCAAACTCAAGCAGCTGTTGTTTGCCTGCTGTTTTTGGAATATAATATTTTTCATAATCCTTTTACAGTTCTTGAATGCCTTGTGTATCTCACAGGGCCTTGAGTCACCGTCTCTGCTCTTTGAACTACCCAACCAAGCTCCTCCTAAGCAAGATTCAACACCATGCAGGAAAATTTAACCCACACAGATGACTTTCAAATGTAGCACTTCCTGTTACTGTCAGAGTTGGGTGGATCAGCTGCATCTGCATCGCGGGGCTTTTAAGATGTGCAAATTCCCCTTTGTGTGCCAGACCTGCACACAGCAAGCTCCTTGAAAGCAACATTTTTTTTTTTCATTTCTCTTGTCTCTGATGCTAACAGTACACGGCACAGAGTGGGTGCTTTAAAAATGTGTGACGAGTAGGTGAGTGGTTGGATGGATGGATAGATGGATGGATGATAGATGGACAGACAGATGGATAGGCAGGAGGCTGGGGTGGGTGGGTGAGTAGGTGGATGCATGAATGGATGGACGGATGGATGGATGGGTAGACAAGTGAATAGATGGATGAACGGATAGGTGAGTAGGTGGGTGAGTGGATCTATGCATGAATGGATGGATGGACAGACAGTTGGATAGATGGATGGATGGACGGACAGATGGATAGGCAGGTGGGCGTTTAGGTGAGTGTTGGATAGATGGATGGATGGATGAACAGACGAATGGATGGGCAGGTGAGTGGGTAGGTGAGCAGGTAGATACATGGATGGTTGGATAGACAGGTAAATGGGTGGATGGATGGATAGTTGGTCGGATGGATGGATGAACGGATGGACAGACAGGTGGGTAGGTGGGTGTGTGGATGGATGAACAGATGGACGGATAGATAGGTGGGTGGGTAGGTGAGTGGATGGATGGAAGGATGGACAGACTAAGAGAGACAAATGGGCAGGTGGGTGAGTAGTTGGATGGATGGATGGTTGGTTGGAAAGACAGGTGGATGGATGGATGGTTAAATGAATGGATGAATGGACAGATTGGGTGAGTGGGTAGATGGATGGAAGGATGGATGGGTGGAGCAGGCAGATGGATGGATGGATGGAGGGAGGGAGAAGGCAAGCAGGCTGTCCTGGTGATTGGCAGACAACAAAATGGTTAGGAACACAAAGGCTTTCTGCTGCTCTTCTGGTCCCCACCTTTGCTGTGTCCAGGCATAGACCAGATGGCAGTGCCTAGGCCGTGGGGCATGTTCCACCCAGGCTAATAGGAGATGGGGGCAGAATGGGGCACAGCACCCTTGGCACGCTCTCCCTGCATATGTGGTAGGAAGTGTGGTTTGGTCCCCTTCCCTGATGCCATTGTGGACTGGCTTTTTGTGACTTGGCTGAGCTTGTGCATGGTGCCACCTGGGCAGTCTTCCAGGCCTCACCAGCTCTTACCTGGGTGTTGCAGGCCTCCCCAGCACCTCCCACCTGTCTTGCTGTTCTTGAGAGTTCCTGTTCTCTACTAGGGAATAGAACTTGCTTTCCTGCTGTTTAATATTTAAGTCTATCATGTTTCAAACAAAGTGCAAGATAACGCAGTGAGGACGCACCCTCCCAGCACCCAGTTTTAAGCTCAGCTTTCAGTCATAACTAAACCATTATGTTTAAAAGAAACACAACGTGGGAGATGGCGCTGCAGCCCCTGCCTGACTTTGCCTTCCTGGAAGTCAGCCTGCGAGACTGGCATTGTCAGCACTCAGGAACCAGGGAGCGATGGCCACACAGCAAGCTCACGCTTTCTGCCCCTGGTCGACCTATGCTGCTGCTAAGCCACACCGGCCTTCAGGGCTCCTCTTCTTGTCAAATTTAACCCAGGTGGCTCCAGGTCTTATGTCCCCCCTGCTGTCGGGAGCTCGTAGGCCACTGTGTGAAGGCTCAGATCCCTCACCTCCTGGTGGTGGGTGCTAGTTCCAGCCCCAGGTTATTTTGGATGAAGCCTCAATAAACACTCTGTGCCCAGTGAGCAACTTTGGGAGAGAAGAACTGCTGGGGTGCAGGTAGCCCCATCCTAGATAGACCCATCCCCATCATAGGACTCAAACACAGACACTCCACAGAGGGGTTCCTGGACCCTGCACAGCGCAGCCCTGGGCCTCTTGTTGCGCTAAGTTACATTCGTGCTTCAGACCCGCCGGGTACCGCCTCCCCCCAGGCTTTCTGCATCCTGCTCCAGCCATCTGGAACTTTCTCCCTCCTTCCTCACCACCCTCTCCCTCTGCCTACCTGCTGATGCTTGCTTCTGTATGAGAGTCACCAGAAGTGTCCCTCTGAGGGTCCCCTCCCAGGGAGATGTTCATTGTCATTTAGGTGCATCCTGTTCCCAACCATGCAGGGCCACCCCCGTCCCGTTCTTGGGGCCTGATCACTCAGACAGGAGGACAGAGCAGGGAATGGCCAGCCTCCATTCCCTAAGTAGGTTTTTATCAAAGTATGACTCATGCAGGAAAATGTACTCTTCATGCAGAGAACTGTCCTGTGAAGGGTTTTGTTGGGTTTTAAAAATATGGTCTCTTTTTGTGAGTGTCGTATGAATTCAACAGTCACGGTTGACAAATCCATTGTCCTCCAGATACCCCACGGCCCCTTTGTGATTGCCTTAGCAGCCACTGGTCTGCCTTAGCTTTTTCTAGAACATCATCTAGATGCCCCTGTGGGGTGTGGCCTTTGGAGTCCATGGCCAGCGTCTCAGTCACATGTCAGGAACTGTGGACAAAATAGCAGTAAGTCTCAAGAGACTTATGTTAAATGTGAGCCTTTATATAAACAAGTACGTCTCAATACAGTTTAATAGCCACTCTTTTTTTAAAATGTCAGATTCATGCCACATTTACTTAGTGGCAGTCTCATGGCAGGCCGTTCCTCGTGACAGCCCTGTCCATAGCTGTCAGGTGAGGAGACCAGGGGCCCCTCCAGGGTGACCAGGAAGGTCCAGCATCATTGCTGTCAGCAGAGCCGCCATGACAGTGGCCCTTCCCAGCCCAGAACTTCATGCCCGGCTACTGACGTCTCCCCTTGTCTTATATAATCGCTGCAGAGCCTGGAGCAGAGCCTCTTGCCTTCTGAGTGGGCCTTACTGGGGCGGGGGTGGGAGGGAGAAGGAAGCCATGTTTCCTCTGTGCTGTCCAGAGCCACACAGGCCACTGCCCTCTCCCTGCCCAGGTCCCGACAGGACCCTGGGCTTGGCCTGGTCATGCTAGTCCTGCTACCAGTACCACAGTGCTTCCCAGAAGCTCTCTGGAGGGCTGGCTCCATGCGTGCTCCAGGCTTCGAACCCACAGTACCTGGGGTGGGCTCAGCCTTTGTCTGCAGCCATGGTTGGGCGCTCCCGGGGACGCCAGCCGTGTGTGCTGAGTGCCCCCCACCAGTTCTCTCTTCCAGGCTGAGAATTCCTAGAAGAGGGAACTGTGGGGGCCCTGGAGGTAATTGGTGAGCTCTGCCTGTGCAAACGCGCCAGCCAGGCAGGGAGGCAAGGAAGCCGCCAGCATCCAGGGTCTATGAGCCAGGCGGCCATGCTTTCGACCTTGCTGTGGGTTAAAGGACACAAACCTGAGGAGAAATCTGTTTATCATGTGGGGATTCATGCCATCCCTGACAGTGCACAGGACCAAGATGGATGATCTGCCAAATTGGTCCCTCGCATGGGTGAATCAGGGCAAATTTACAGTACGATTCCTTCGCTGCTTCAGATACAAAAACAACATTTGCTGGTTTTTATATCCAGTTGTCTGGTGACCCGGGGGTGAGCAGAGAGAAGCAATCCGATTTGTAGGATTCATATTGCCTTAAAGATGGATACAGACCATCTCTGCCTGTCACGTCTGTCTCTTTTACATTTCTCGCAAACCAGTTTGGTTGTTTTTTTAACCTGATTCTCCAGGCTGGGGACACAGCTTTCTGTGATGGGGGACTTTGTACTCGTTCAGGACAATAAGCAGGTTTATCAGGTTGAATTTTAGCTGTCTTACCTGAAGTCTTAGGGTTTCCAGGTATCCACATAGAACGCACCTGGCACTTGGAATACAGTCCCATATGGGAAATGAAATCAAATTCTTCCCACTGTGACATTCCCTCTTTAGTCAGGGGACAGTTTGGGAGTGTCTGCCTGCGTGCTAATGTTCCCAAGGGGCCTGCTGGGGCTGCATGGTGCTGAGGGGCTCGCCATGTGTGGGGCTCGGTGGGGTGAAGATTGTGCCAAACACCAAGCTGGCCAGGGCAGGCTGGCCTTGTGGGTAGGACCCCAGTGCTGAGTCACCTCACGTTTCCCCCCAACAGTTCTCTGTCTTTGGAAGTGGCCAGTCTATCCAACCCCCAGAACTCCACTGAATCCTGTTGTGTCCTGTCCCAGGTGAAGGGAGAAGTCTGGGGCAGCATCCCCCCTGTACCCCAGCTTCACCCAGCACAGCAGAGGTCCTCGTAAGCAGAGGAGCCTGTGGAAGCTGACAGCCTGCCCTGGCCAGTCACTCTCAGTGAGGGTCACGGCACAGAGGGACAAAGAAGTTCGTGTTCCCAAACCAGTGATACAGGGATCCCCAGGGGCTTGGTACAGAGTGGACGTTCCTTGGATCTCCCCATCTCTGCCAGAGTTGGTGACCCCTCAAGCAGTCACAGTGTACCACTCCAAGCTCCCAAGACCTGAGTCCCTCCGTGCCACCACGGGACCAGCAGCCAGACCTTGGGTTCAAGGGTCTTCATACTGTGGTGACCACACATCAAGACAGCCCTCACTTAAATAATCTATCCATTCTTTTTATTCTGGAAAATACAAAATAATTACACAAGTTATAATGTAGCCACAGTCCTTCTGAATTATTAGAATTATGGGTTTCATTAGAAGAAATCATGACAGTGATAACACATGATTAATATGACAGATATTTCTTAGCAGAATGCCCTGATATTAAGCCTTCAGAAACCTTTTATTTAAACCTCTAGGGTTTTTTTCTTGTTAGTGTTATTTTTGTTCTTTTAATACAGAAAATTAGAGGTTACTCTCAGTCAAAAAACTGTGCAACAACATGCAAAGATCCATCGACTTTCACACTGCGTGGCTCCGACACGGGTGTTTAATTAGCGTTTCCTTGGGAAGGAAAGGAGATGTACGTGGTGAAAGACAGCTCTTCTCAGCTGCGGCTCTTCGTGTGTTTAATTGCAGAAAGCACTCCAAAGACCTCCGCCAGCTGCAGCCCTGCCCCCGAGTCCCCGATGAGTTCCAGCGAGTCCGTGAAGAGTCTGACGGAGCTGGTCCAGCAGCCCTGTCCCCCCATCGAGACCAGTAAAGATGGCAAACCACCAGAACCCACCGACCCGTCGGCTCCAGACTCCCAGCCTACAACCCCTCTGCCTCTCTCCGGTCACTCGGCCCTCAGCATCCAAGAGCTAGTAGCCATGTCTCCAGAGCTGGACACCTACGGCATAACCAAGAGGGTTAAGGAGGTGCTGACAGACAACAACCTTGGTAGGTGCCCGTTCCAGCTGTTTCCTCCCTGAGGTGCCATGATGAGTGGGGGGAGTGGCTGGGGGCACTCGGGTAGGGTACTCGCTTGGCACGCACAGGGCCCTGCATGCATGCCCAGCAGTGCAAAGAAATACGTAAATAACACGAACCATCTTAACCGCCCTACGGCTGCAGACACTGAAGGGCTCATGCAGGAACGAGAGTCCTGTAGGTTAGTCCCAACCCCTCTCCTCCCCAGGACCTGGTGGCCAGAGCGATGAGGTGGCCCACTCAGACCATCCTCAGTGGGCACCAGACCTAAGTAGATCACTCAGCCCCTCAGCATCAGTGGCTTCCTAGAGAAGGCTGGGCGCCTGGGTCCCCGCCAGCCAGCTCCCAGCTTTGTGTCTGGTGTGGGATCAGCGCTCGCACCCCTCGGTGAGACTGGCATGCTCCCTGGCTGCTGGCCACCACCATCCTGGGTCTTGCTATGGTCCTGCCGCCTCATGAAACCATCTCCAGGTAGCCCAGGAGAGCTAAGACCGTCACTTTCCCTTGGTGTCAGGCCCCGGCCAATGCAGCCTCCTGGGCACTGCCTGAGGTAGCTCCCTGAGGGCGTTGTGTCACCCCTGGGCCACAGCTGGGGCCCTCGGAAGACGGGTGTCTCACCACGTCCCACCACGGTGCCCTTGCAGCGTCAGTGGGCAGAGACTGGAAGCAGCCTCCTTGGCCCTTAGGCCCCCATTATTTTCCAGGTGGAAACACGAGGAGGGGCACAGCATCTCCACTGCTGGGCCCGCTGATAACCACAGGGGGCTGGGATTTGGTTGGGACCTTCAGGAGGCGCCTGTGTGTCTGTTTTCTCACAGGAGATGAGAGTGGACGGGGGTAGCTGAGGTCAGTTGGCTGACCTGGTGGCCTACAGCCTGGGCTCAGAGCCCCCACCCCAGCTTTGTGTAATACATTTGTCCAGATAGCAAGGAGAAGTGGCACCCACTGAGAATGTCTGTAATTAATTTAATTCATAAAAATGAAAATGTAGCTGTTGGCTTTAGCACATGGCCCGAGTCCCTGTGTTCCTGGGTTATTAAAATGTGCAGGAATCCTAGGCTTGAGTTGGCCCCTCCTTCAGTCTTGTCCCAAGTCCAAGGAAGCAGACCTGGTACGACACCCCTGCCCACCCTGGAGAGGAAGCATGTAAACAGAATCCACCCAAGAAAATTCTCATTTTAAAACCCCAACTGGCAAAAGCAGAGTTAAGAGACGCAGACAAACCCTGACACCCCACTAGGCCTGCCATCCACCTCTGCGTCCTTGCGGGAGACTTAGTTGGTGCTCATCATACACAGCCTGAGTAGCACCCCACAGGCTGCAGAACTTCCAAATGTGCAAAGCACAGACCAGTGATCTGAGGAAGGGCTGCTCCCCAGACCAGGGGCTGCCTCCTCTGTGAGCAGGAACTTCCAGAAAAGCCCACAGCAGTCCCTGGACTTGGCCCTCAGGCAGTCCCTGGGTTGTTCTGCCTGGTCTCAGTGATGCAGGAACAGCCGCTCCCTTCCAATGGGGCTCTTGGTGGAGTTGGGGCCCCAGAGAGGCCACCCAGGGCTGAACTCAGCAGCAGAGCTAGCCCTTGGTCAAGACCCAGTGTCCTCCCAGCTTGGCCTGGGGTTTTGGCTTGTTCACAGTCAGTCCCTTGAAACGTGCCAAATTGGTGCGTGTGGGTACTTCTGGGTAAGGGTCTGTCGCTTCCTTCAGGGTCTCACACAGAAAAATGATTGAGACCCACAGCCAGTTACGCTCTCAAAGTGATGCAGATAATTTTCTAAGAATAATCACTTGATAGTTTTCCCCCAGGGAGGCCCAGAAAATAGAAACGAGCTTTTTGTACATACCACTCTCCCGACAGAGCAATAGCGAGCTCCACGGAATGAAGAGAGATTAGTGTGCCCCATTAGAATTAAGTAAAATTTATTTAAATCAACTACAACGACAACAAAAAAACACCTGGCAAGGACTTGGGCATTTACAGGCTCAATGAAGAGTGTGCAGAAGCCATTGTTTGGTTTTTAGGTTTTGGTTTTGTGGTGCCAGCCAAGCCCTTCACCACTGAGTGACACCCTCAGGCCCAGTAAATTTACCTATAAAAATTAAAATGACTCCCAGCAGCTCAGGACGCTGAGACAGGAGGGTCATGGGTTCAAAGCCTTCCCTAGCAACAGTGAGGTCCTGTCTCTAAATAAAATACAAAATAGGGCTGGGATGTTGCTCAGTGGTCAGTGCCCTGAGTACAATCCCTGCTACCCCAAAGTAAATAAATAAATAAAATGACTGATATAAAAATATTTTTTCTATAATCAGAAGCTCTTCGCACAATACACCTTCACCTGGAGGACCCACATTTCACAGGCAGAGCCACCCACCCAGTCTTCTTCCTCACCTTACCTGGGAGCTCAGGATAATGTTTCCGTTTCCCAGAGGGTGGACTTGGCCCTGAAGGGTCTCCCTGCTGCCGTGGGGAATCAAGGCTCCCTGCCCAAGAAGTCCATGTTCTGGACACTTGGTGGAGCCAGCTGCTGGCCTCTCTGGCCCCGTCTCCATTTCCACCTGGTGAGTCCCATTCACTGAGCTCCTCCCATTGAGGTCAGGGGAAGCGGTGGCTCTCCCCACCCACAGCCGCAGGCCCTGGGAAAAGCTGACCTTCCTCCAGGCCTGCGAGCCCTGCAGACTGGGCGCTGCTGCACTCTCCACAGCCACAGGGCTCTGTGACCCCCACCTGGGAGCAGAAAGGGCACCAGGAGGGATGCAGTCAGCTAGGGCCAGGCCTGCAGGAGCGGCTGCCTGCCGAGGCAGAGCTGGGATGCGCCCGCCTCTCTCCAGCTGTGACCCTGGTCAAGTGCCCTGTCTTCCCAGCAAGACCCATAACGCTGCTAATCAAGAAGAGACCCAGGCACCGCTGGGTGGGTACCCAGGAGGGTCGCCCTGTGCTACTACTTGGGCTTGGGGACTTAACTGCCTCTGAGAAATGCCCTAGGTGGCATCGAGACTCAGTTCATCCAGTGCCTGAAGGCTTTTCTGAGAGAAGAGCATCACGTGTTGGGTAAACACGGAACGCAGGCCTGGTGCCAGCTCCCTTGCCAGTGGGGTCTTTTGCCAGTGTTTGGGGGCTGGGGTGTGCTCAGTGGCCAAGCACTTCCTAGCATGCATGAGGCCCTGGGTCCATCCCCAGCACCACAAAAAGAAAAGAAATGTTTCTGCAAAGGACCGGCTCTGAGCCAGGCCCCAGCTGGCCAGACTGTGGACCACTGATTTTAACTTGATTTTAACTGATTTTAACTTGACCCTACTTGTCTTCCCAGATCCCTGGCCCTTGGTGACCGTCTCTTGCTTCCATTTTCCCTATAGGTCAGCGCTTGTTTGGGGAGACCATCCTGGGGCTCACCCAAGGCTCCGTCTCTGACCTCCTTGCCCGCCCTAAGCCCTGGCACAAGCTCAGTCTGAAGGGACGGGAGCCCTTTGTCCGGATGCAGCTGTGGCTAAATGACCCCAATAACGTGGAGAAGCTGATGGACATGAAGCGGATGGAGAAGAAAGGTAACCCCCAACCCCCACCACCCAGGGGGGGCTCCTCCTTCACGATAGCTGTTTGGTTTGGTTTGGTTGGTTGGTTTTATCGCAGTACCCAGATGGAACCCGGAACCTTGTGCATGCCAGGCCAGCCCTTTGTCACTGAACTACACCAGCAGGCCCTTTCTTTTAAGTATTCCACACAGAGCTAATGAGGCCATGGGTCCCTGACCAAGGCACTATAGGGCAGGGCAGAGGGTTTGGGGGTAATCATCAGCCAATGAATACCTGAAAGAACTGGGAAGACCCGTGGCTGCCTCTGACCAGCAGCCTGAATGTGAACTCTCCTAACACTGAGGGCAAAGCACAGCTGACAGCTTTTTTGCTTGTGGGTGGGGCATTCCAGCGTCTGCTGCACGTGTAGCACATGCTAGCGACTTCCCTGTGTTATTGGAGAGACGGGTAGATTAGGAAACTCGAGTTCAGAGAGGTTGGTGCCTCCACTAAGGTAACCCAGCCTGGTGTCCTGCAGTGGAGAGCTGCATCTGCGCCATCTCCCTGAGCGTTACCAGGGCCCCCATTCCTTCCCATCACCTTCCGTAGCCCACGGGGTGATGAGTCCAAATCCCTCAGGTGCAGATGGATGCCAGTGATGACCACCCTCCTCTCAGCTAATGCAGAGGGACTTAACACGGTATGGCCATCACCAACACCCATGTGGCTCTGCCTGGCCCCACACCCAGGGCACCTGAGTCAGAGGTGGGTGGGGAGCCCAGGCTGGTAGCCTCCTAATTCCCCAGGAGAGTCCATCCCAGCAGCCCTGCTGGCCCCCAACCAGGGAATGGGCTGGGGCTCCAAGGAGCAGGGTCCGAGTGCCCTCTCCAGAGCCCTCTGGACCTGGGTCTTTTGCCAGCAGCTCCATCCCCAGTGCTTCCCCTGGCCAGGTCCTGTGCTGCAGCTTCACTGACCCACACTCCCCGAGCAGCCTAGGTGCCCACATGTGGAAAGATGAGCATGGGTGCTGAGAGGGTGGCCTGAGAGGAGCAGGGGCAGCGTTCACCCGCAGGGCCACCTGATCCACACTGGCCCTGTGCTGCCATCCTGCCAAGGGCTGCCACTCCTGGGGTCCCAGGGCACTGCTGCTGCTCATTAATGCTGTTCCTGGGCTGTGGCATTCCAGCCATCAGAGGGCCCCTCAGACCCAGGTGTGTGGACCAAGGCCACAGCCTCTTGGGTAGCTCCAGATGGCGCTACAGCCCCAGCAGCCTGGCACCACACCACGTTAGGGAAGTCCCACTAGAAGCAGAGCAATAGTGTCCAGAACCCCACACCCCAAGCGCTCTGCCAGCCACAGAGCCCAGGGCTACTCTCACCCGGCGAGTGCCCAGCCACCTCCGGAGCAGCGGGTTTCCCTCTGTATATCAGGAGAGGGGAGGGCCTGAGTCCACTGTTCCCCGCTGTGTTTCCCCGCTGGTAGGAAAGGACCTCAGTCCCCACAGATCTACAGGGGCTCCCCAGGCTCTGCACCTCCTTCCACACGGGCTCTCGGCGCCATCTTGTGTTGCCAAAGAGTCACTGTCTCAGCAGGGCCTGGGCCTCCCAACATGCCAGGTCCCCGAGCTGTCCCATTGTGGTGTCATTCACTGGGGCTGCTCACTTGAGAAGCCAGTCATTCACACAGCAGGTGCCTGAGCCCAGTCCTTCCTCAGTGCCATGGGTCACTGCCAACTCCTGGGCCCTCCCAGTGCAAGGGGAGGGCCCTGGGCACCGGGCAGTCTAGGCTTGTTTCTGTCTGGCCCATGACTAGACTGTATTGATTTTTTGTGGAGGAAATTTACCTTCTCAATTGTTCTATAGTCCTACTAAAAAAATGTCAAGCACCACCCCTGCCTAAACTCCTACCCTTGCAAACTGAGGGTAAAAATGCTAACTTCTCCAGGCCGTGACTATTAGAAAGAGTGCAGCTGTTCACACTTGTAATTCCAGCTACGCAGGAAGCTGAGGCAGGAAGATCCCCCAAGTTTAAGGCCAGCCTGGGCAACTTAGTGAGACCCTGTCTCAAAATAAAATTTTCAAGGGCTAGAGGTGTAGCTCAGTGGTAGAGCACTTGCCTAACATGCACGAGGTCCTGGGTTTGATCCACGGTACGGGCTGTAGGGTGGGGACTTAGCTTAACAAGTGCTCATTAAATGATTTGTATTCCTTCAAAATAATGTGCCCAGTCGAGCCTTGCGTCAAATGCTGAAGGGCTGGGCTCAGTCTCTATAACACACAAATTTTAAACAGAAAGTTAGCCTCTGCTGCAGATCATGCAGACCACATGACCACAGGGACCCTGTGCTGCTTCTCCCTCAGAGCTTCGTCTCTTCTCCCGCGAGAGCTGATGTGTCCTTCTTCCCCTGTGTCTGTTTCACTCAAACCCCGACCCCAGCTGCCTTCTCTACTCTCCCTCACGTGGGTGGCCCGATGACCCAGGCTTCTCCTCCGACGTTCATCTGAGGCCTGAGTGCCAGTGCTGCCCCCGGCCATCTTTCTGTGGCCCCCACTGGACTCTGTTCAGGGCCTGCCCCTTCTGCAGCCAGACAGCAGGCCTTAGCCCTGTCCCTTGCCTGCCGTGTGACCTCCAGTGAAGTCTTGAAACCCGGCATGCTTCCGTTTCCTCACCTATAAACTGAACACATGGGGGTCGCTCTCCCCAAGGTCCACTGGGGAGGGAGCGAGTGGCTGCTGCTGTGGCTGGAGGTGCCTCTCGTCACAGTCAGGACTTCACATCTTCTGTCGCTCACAAGGGCTGGGGAAGAACTCCAGGCTCCCGTCCAGTGTCCACGGGAAGATGGGTGCAGGGGGTTCCTTTCCAGAACAGAGCAGAATTGAAGCATAGTGGGCAGTGACCAGCACACAGGGCAGAGGAAAAGGTGCGGCCTAGAACCTCGGCACCAGCAGTGCCCGGGCCTGCCATCCACCCAGGCACGTCCCCCTGTAGCAGGCACATCTCCCCACAACAGGCACCACTCTGCTTGTCACACATCACGACCGCCTCCCCCCCAGACTCCGCTCATTAGCCACCCGCGTCCTCCCCCCCCCCCCCCGCCCCTCCAGGCAGCCTTCGAAGCCCTCCAGCCCCAGGCCCTGCTGTAGCCTCATCCTGCTGCCTCAGCCAGTCCAGCAGACGGGCTGTGTGCCTCCCTGTCTCAGTCACCCATAGCCTCCTGCTCACTCTCTGCTTGTTCTAAAGACTGTGGCCTTGGGATCATGGCCTTCCTCCATGTCCCCGGTCCTGCCTCAGCCAGGGGACTCTACTCCCCACACAGAATGCCCACCAGACCTGTCCAGCACCTGGGCCTCAAGTCCTTTAAAGTCCTCAACCCTTGGCTATGCCCCAAACTCCTCTGTCTCCCGGATCTTAAGCCCCAATACCCAGCTCCCTCTGCCTGTATCTCCTTCCCCAGGCCCCGAGTCCACAGCCACCCCCCATCCCTCCAGCTACCGTGCTCCTCTCCCATCTCCCCCTCCTCCCTGGGCTGCTGGGTCTCATGGAGTCTGCATACTGGGCTGCTTCTGCTCCCAGGTGGCATCTCCAGCTTCCCTGAAGTCCCTCATTATGCTTCTCAGCCCTGCCTGGCCCTCGGGCCCAGCCGGTGACTTCCCGTCACAACTTCATTCTCTCCTCTGGAGGACAGAAGATGCATCGGCCACCTGGAGCCCACACCTGGCCCCCTCCCTCCTCCACCCCACTCAGATCATCCTCACCTTCCCAACAGCCAGCTCACTCTCTCTGTCACCTCCCCTCAGTGCAGGGACAGCATCTGTGAGCTCAGCCCTGGACTTGCCCTCAAGAAGCCAACCCGCCTCTCCCCTTATGCTCAGCCTCTTAGGGCGTGACCCCTGCTGGCCACCCCAGCTTCCCAGGGTCTGCCTGCCACAACCTCACGTCTCTAGCCCCCTCCTAACCAACTGCATCCAAGGGACATCTGGGTCCTTGCCACATACTCCTCCTGTAGCATCTGTTACCTCCCTCAGCCCCTCTGGGATGCCACCATGCCCTGGCTGTCCTCCCAGCCCTCTGTGGCCCTCGTGGCCTCTCCCTGGGAGCACTATTGTGTGCTGGTGTCCACCACGGTTCTTTTCTGACCCCTCACCTTTTCCTTGTCGTTGGCTTCTAGATAGCGTCTATTCCTATGGTCCCCTGTGACCCAAACTGTCCTCCTGAGCTACTTGGTTAAAATCCTTCCATTTCACCCATTGCTGTCAGCGCAGAGGTCAGCCTGGGCCCGCCCTGGCCCTGCCCCTGCACAGCTTCTTGTTCTGCATCGCCTTCTACCGCCACTGCCCACTGTGCGCACGCTCATGCACGCATGCACACGCCCACAGTTAGCACAGCTCACGCTGTCCTGGTCCACGCTGCTCTGCTGTCCAACAGTCCTCTCTGTCTCATGGCCAGCATTTTCTGGTTACTCCCTCCTGTCCTTTAAGATCTCTCCCCAGCAAAGCACAGCCCCTTGGCCCACCCCAGTCCAGCCCATTGCCGTCCCTCCGTGTCCCTCCACAGCACCTACAGCTGCCTCCCTGTCCCACTTCACTCTGGACATCCATCTGGATCCTTCTCTGCAGCCCCCATTGAATTGCCAGATTGTGCAGGGACAGCCAGGGACCCCATGTGACGTCAGAGAAGGGCCCCTGTTGTGCATGTGTCTGGGATCAGCATGGTTCTAGTGCAGGCACGTGGAGGTGCCCTCCACACAGCACCAGCAGGCTGGTGACACACCGTCACCCTTACGCAGGGGGCCAGGGCACCGAGCTGCCTGGCTGGGGACCTTGGCCTCACTCTGGTGTCTCTCCCCACAGCCTACATGAAGCGAAGGCACAGCTCCGTCAGCGACAGCCAGCCCTGTGAGCCCCCTGCGGTGGGCATTGACTACAGCCAGGGCGCCAGTCCCCAGCCACAGCACCAACTGAAGAAGCCCCGCGTGGTGCTGGCTCCTGAAGAGAAGGAGGCTCTGAAGCGAGCCTATCAGCAGAAGCCATACCCATCACCAAAAACCATCGAGGAGCTCGCCACCCAGCTCAACCTGAAGACCAGCACCGTCATCAACTGGTTCCACAACTACAGGTACGGCCTGCTGCACCCTGGAATCCCAAGCCCTCTGCATGGGTGGGTGGGGGTTCCATGTTGTCTTATGGGCAGTTTTAACTCCAAGGCTGAAGGGCCAGCTCCTTCCGATCAGTGTCACATAGTCACAGTCCACATCTGCTGTGACCAGGAAAATGTTACCTCTCAATGGTATCATTCAGCAAGGGACAGCGTAGGCAATTATTAGGGCCCCTGATAGTGAGCGTTTCTTTCATGGTAATTTTGTGTCTTCTCAGGATCTTTAAAGTATTGTTTTCAAAATCAGCTTGATTAGTTTTGTAACAAAATAGCTGAGAACCTTCCTAGGGAAAGTTCAAGAGTTGACCAGGATTTCCTGAGTGGCCACTAGGTCTGAGTGAGTGTTCTCACCAATGTCCCACCCTTGGTCCTCACAAGCACATGGGTGTGGGGCTGTCTTCATTCTGCAGAGAGCTCGAGGAGGCTGAGCAGGTGAGGGCCCGGGGCTCTGCAGTCAGAGAAACCCACTGAAGGACCCTGAAGGACCCTGAGCCAAGCTACAACCACACTCCTACTGCTAGCAACTAGGAGTCCCAGAACCTGCTAGAAATTGCTGGATTAGTACCTTATAAGTGCCATCTCTATTGCTGGTTTTCATGGGAATGTCATTTTCTCTGTGGCTCAATAAAACTGGAGCAGGCACTTCTGGGTGATCCACGTGACATGGCACATGTGTGGCCAGGGCAGGTGGGGATCTCACAACTGCTCACCCGAAACAAGTGGCAGCAGCAGAGGATCACAGGCCCCTGGGGACCCGAGGGAGCAGTCTCTGGCTGGGCCTCCTCCACCCATAAGTTCTGCTTGGGTCTCTAAAGGGCCAGTAAACCACCCGGGTTCTGCATAAGGAGGGGAATTTTAAAATAGGAGCCAAACGGCACTCTGATTACTAGGGAAGGCTGAGTCACGAGAGGGCCCGAAAACATGCCACCAGAGCACTCGGGCCAAGCAGACTGCTCTAGCCAGGCAGCACTGGCCCCAGGCTGTCTCCTCGAGGACAGAGAAAGTACAGGGACACTACACAAACAGCACATTCACCCAAGGTTCACCCGTCAGATCAAAACAGGCAGACGGAGGCCAGCAGTTAGGGTCCTGTTGCTCCCCGACCATGAAACTGTGACGATGAGCCTTCATGTCATGCACAACAAAGTGGCTGGGCCAAGTGGAGACCAAGGGCCATGACACGTTCAGCCACCAAGATCTGGAGGAGGGGCAAGAGGGGCAGGGCTGTACATGAGGACTCAAGTAGAAGAACTGGATAAATTAAGTCCTGTGAATTAGAAGCTAGCGCCAGGTCCTTTCAGATGGCCGGCTGGGACGCAGCTCAGTGGTAGAGTACCTTCCAGCATGCGTAGGCCCCGGGGTTCCACATCCCACCAAAAAATAAAGGCCCAAGGTTCAGAGAGCCGAGTCCCTCGCCTGTAGCGGGCAAACTTGAAAGCCAAGGTTCTCCCGAGTACCCTCCCTGGCTTCAGGTAACTCTCCCTAGAGACCCTCAGCGCTGACCAGCTGGCCCTGGGTAAGCCACCAGACTCACTGCAAGAGCTGGCCCATGCCCTGAGTATGTTAAAATCCTAAGGTAGGTTTTGACCTGCCTTCCAAGGGGTCAAACAGGGAAAGTTGATTTTCTCTGTCCCACTGGGACCCTCACTTGGGGTCCGTTAATGCCCTCATCCAGCTTTTCCCTTATCTTAACCTGAGGGAATTAGAAATATCTCAGGCTGACCCTGTCCCCAGGAATGCAGAACACACCAAGGACACTGGCCTGCTCTGGAACAACAGGTTCACTCAGTGGAAACTGCTGATCCTTAAATGCCATGGCATCTGCCAGCCTGTGCGACTTGTCAAAACTAGAACCAGGGCTGGGGATTAGCTCCGTGGACTTCGTGTTCAATCCCAGCACCCAAATTAATAAATTATGTTTTAAAAAAATAGCCAGGCATGGTGGCACACACCTGTAATCCAAGCAACTGGGGAGGCTGAGGCAGGAGGATCACAGTTCAAGGCCAGCCTCAGCAACTTAGTGAGACCCTGTCTCCAAATGAAAAAAAGAAAAAACAAAAATAGAACCACTCCTAGAACCCCATCTTTCTACATGGAAGATAATATTCCTAATTCTAGGTTTTTGATTTTGCCATGCTAGGGATTGAACCCAGGGCCTCATGCACACTAGGCAAATTCTCTACCTCTAATCTGTTCCCCAGCCCAAGAAAATATTCCTTATGAACATGGAGACAAGCCTCTGGCCCTTTTTACAGAGAAGGGTCCCAGGAGTCAACCAAGCTGCAAGTGTAAAAGCCAGGGCCCATGCCCCAGGCGTCAGCCTGCCTTCCTGCCAGCCCTGGCCCCGCTACCTCACGCTCAACTGTGTGTCTTCTCTCCTGTAAGAGGCAGCTGGGCAGTAAGAAGAGTTACTGTTCCTGTTGGTCTACTTTGTGTCCAATATTACACATCTAATACCTTATTTCATCTTTATAACTGCTCAGCAAGGAAGAAAGTGTCCTCTCACTTTTTCAGATAAGAAAACTAAAGCTTAAAGGTCAAACTGTCTTGTCCAAGTTGCTCGTCCAGTGCAGAGCCAGATTGCAAACTTGGTTCCAAGATGCCTGCACTCTGTTTGGGGCCTGGCAAGAACCAAACCATAGCTGCCTGTCACCTCCTAACAGGGCAGGGTGGTACTGGCTGCTCACCCGCCAGGCCTTCTCACTGCCAAGGGGCTTGGAAGCCAGTCAAGAGCAGGGCCGCCCTCCCAGCACAGCACCAGGACTGATCATGGCAGCTGCCATTCCCAGGCCCCGCTGGTTGTCCCAGGGAAAGGGGGGGAATCTTGTTTCCCCAGAGAACTTGCTGGGGGCTTCTCAGAACCCTGCCTTTTGAACCATATCTCAAGAATCTTAGGATAAGATTCTGAGCTCACTCATGTGCACGAAGCAAATAGCTGCAGAACAGGTTGACAGATGCCCCCAGAGTTCTGATGTCCTGGACAGAACCACAGCTGTCCGCTTCCTGGCTCCACAAGGCCCAGGTGCAGGACCTGGCTGACCGCAGGTTTTCCAGACTATCCCCTTTATTGAGTCATAAGCACCACAGAAAACCTCCCATGCATGCCTAACCCTGAGGCTTGGTGCAAGATGCTGGCTTGGTGCTAATTTGCCCAACAAGGCTTTTCCAGCAGTGGACATTTGCACATTTTCAGAGGCTTTTTCAGCCCTCTGGAGAAATGCCTGGAGAGAAGGCCTGTGGAGGCTCATACTGTGAGTGTAGTGGGAAGAAGAACCGGTGCCCTTTCATGGCACCACCAAGGGTTCCAAAGCAGGGAAGACCATGGCTTCCAATGCCAGTTCTTTCTTAAAGGGAAGACACACACACACACCCACCACCTGCAGTAGGTAGCAGCAGTTCAGTACAGTACCCGAGCATGTCTTCTACTGTAGGCTGGGTTAAGACCTGCGTAAGCTGGGGTGCAGCTCAGCGGCAGAGTGCTTGCCCAGCATGCACAAGGTCTTGGGTTCGATACCCAGTACAGCAAAAGAAAAAAAAACTGCTTGAACAGTTGGAACATATTTGGTGCTCTCTGTTGGATCAAGTGTCCATTTCCTCACCTTCTCCATTCAGAGAGGATATTTGGTCCGAAACACAATTTGGAGACCAACAGAGTAGAAGGATACCAGGGAGAAAGAAGGAGAGGAGGAAGAAAAGGGGAGGTACTGGAGAATGAAAGTGGCCAAATTATGTTACATGCGTGTATTAATGTCACAATAAATCTCATTATTATGTATATTTTAGTGCACCAATAAAAAAGAACAAAGTGGGGCTGCAATTGTGGCTCTGCGCTTGTGGCTCAGCGGTAGAGCACTTGCCTTGCACATGAGGCCCTGGGTGCGATCCTCAGCACCACATAAAAATAAATAAATAAAAATAAAGATATTGTGTCCATCTACAATTAATGTTTTTTTAATTTAAAAAAAAAAAGAATAAATTGGAAAAAAAAAGTATACAATTTGGTGATCTCTTACTAGAAGCCTTCTGCGGCTTAGAGCTTGAAGTGGAAGATCCCCACTTTGGGCGCTGACCATTAACTGGTTTTCTCCCACGAGGTCCTGGTAAGGACAGTGGGTACCATTCAGTGTCCTTTATTAATTAAGCCAGCACATATCACGGTGGCCAAGCACCATGCCAGGTGAACTGAATCAAAGGAACCCGGCCTTTCGCAGTGCAGCTGGGAGAGGAAAGGCGCCTTTGGATAACCCCCGGCTCCAACCCTAGGACCGCACCGGGGCATGGGACACAGGTGCCCAGGGGTGGCGCCGGCCGCGGAGGGCGGCTCAGTCCCCGCAGTCCCCTCCTCACGGCTCTTGCCGCTTGTGTCTCGTAGGTCTCGGATCCGCAGAGAGCTCTTCATCGAGGAGATCCAGGCCGGGAGCCAGGGCCAGGCGGGCGCCAGCGACTCGCCGTCGGCCCGGAGCGGCCGCGCCGCGCCCAGCTCGGAGGGCGACAGCTGCGACGGCGTGGAGGCTGCCGACGCCGAGGAGCCGGGCGGCCCCGCGGCCGCCGCCAAGTCTCAGGGAGGGCCGGCCGAGGCGGCCTCGGCCCCGGCGCCGCGGGAGGAGGCGCCGCGGCCGGCGGAGAGGGCGGAGCCGCCGCCACCGGGGACCCCGGGCCCGGACGACGCCGACGACGCGGGAGGGCCCAGGCCGCCCGACGGCCCCGACGGCCCGGCGCCCGTGCCAAACCCCGCTGCCGCGCCCGCGGCCGGGGAGGACGCCGCTACCTCAGCCGCCGCGCCCGCAGAGGGCCCCGGCGCGGCCCGGGACGGCGCCGAGCGGAGTTGCGCCTTGCCAAGCACCAGCGCGCCCGCAACCGCGCGCAGGCCCAGCTCGCTGCAGAGCCTCTTCGGCCTGCCCGAGGCGGCGGGCGCCCGGGACTCGCGGGACAACCCCCTGCGCAAGAAGAAGGCCGCCAACTTGAACAGCATAATCCACCGCCTGGAGAAGGCCGCCAGCCGGGAGGAGCCCATCGAATGGGAGTTCTGAGGGCGCCCGCCGGCCTCGCCCGGGCCGCGGCCGCGGAGCGCCTGCCCAGCCGGGCCAGTCCGCGAGGGCGGCGCGCCGCAGGACCGCGCTGCGCACTTACCGCCCTGCGGGCCACAGGGCAAAATCGCCATAGGCCAAGGTGCATATAGAAAACAAAGGAGCATTAAGCCCAATCTATGTCGTGTTTTCAAGGAAGAAAACGGAAATGTGTAGTCGAGCTTTTTTGTACCCTGAAGTGTTTTTTTTATTGCCCTAAGTGATTTCCACAGGTTCTGGAATAACTCTTACAGCTTTGCCTTGCGCCCTCCTCTTTCGTGTGGGCTTAAAAAAAAAAAATCAAACCCACATATTAAAAGGGGGCTTTTTATCTGCCATCTGATGGCTTCAGAGCGATAATACACTATTATCTTCTTAAACCAGGAAAAGGGTGGGGGGGGATTTTTCAGAAAAATTTAAAAAGAAAGTTTTTGTAGCTGTTCAGTTGCCACTAAGAGATTGCACAGTCAAACCGACTCTAAACACACTAGTTTGGATTCCTAAATATTTTCAAGTAAAGAATCTTCTCGTTTGAAACTTTGACTTAAAATAAAACACATTTACTCCACATATTTTTTAACAAAAAAGAAAAGTCACATCAGGAAAATATCTGATTTTGTGGTAGCTGACTGTAGTGTTTTCTCGTTGGTGAATAGAATCCTGACATGTAGTGCACATTGATCCATAGCTTTAACTGACCCTGGGCTTTTGACGACCAGGGTTTGTTTAATACACTCCATTCTAGGCCAAATCAGGACAAAAAGAAAAGATCCGAATCTAGGTATTTTATAATCTGCTTTTTAACCTCTAACCGCAGAGCACGCTGATCAGACCTCATATCTGGGAGGTTTAGGAGACAAGTTAGAACTGTAGCATGTACCCATTCATTTTGTTAATTTATGGAGTCCTGTCTGTGTTCGTGCGTCCGCCCATGTACGAGCATTGAGAGAAAGGGAAGAGTAGGCCGACACGGTGGCAGGCAGTCCTGGGCCAGGTGGCAGGCAGTCCTGGGCCAGGCTGGCCCGCCGCGTGCAGCACTCCGCACTGGGCGCCTCACCTCCCACCACCACCCTGGCTCCCATTGGAAGGGGCGGCCTGGGCCTGGGCCTGGGCCTGGGCCAGGCTGGTGCGCACGCGCGCTCTTTCCCCTTCTTCCCACCACAAGCACTGATGACCCCATGGAACTCGTGGGAAGCTTCCTTCCCTGCAGAAGAGAATGTGGCAGTCTGGGCTGCGCTCCCACCCCTGTAGAGAAGCCCACACTCGCACACAATGCTGATGCTCTTCACTTCCAGACCAGACCATTGGCCCTTCATCCATTTCGCCTCTTGGAAGGTTCTTTTATGCACAGTTTAGGGCAGTCTAAGTACAAATCAAAAGTCTAACTTGTCTCGGATTCCTCCTGTTGTCTATGTGTATACGCGTGAGAATAGAGGTGGATGAGAGTGTGCGTGCGTGCGTGTGTGCAATTTTATACGTCTGTGTATTTTCTTAAGTACCTGTGCACACATAGAGTGCATTACTGCCACCTTTTTCAATAAGCTGTTTATCAGTTATGGCTTCTACAAGTTTGCTAATTTAGACTCCTTTATTGCCATATCTTTAAACTAACAATAGATGATTTCGGTATATATATATATTTTTTTTTTGCTTATTTATAGGTGCTGTATTTTATTATCTGATTGTTAGGAAGGGATGAAAGGGGCAAATATTCTTTAGAGGGATAGACTGCCGGCAGTATTGGGTATAATTTACAAGATGTAGTTGTCATACTGTATATTACTGATTGAAAACTTTTTGACCGTATTGTGTATCATTGAAACCTTTGTCTTAGGTCAACATCTTTGGATGACATTTTAATGGTGCATTCATTATTTCTTAAGTTTAATTAATATTACTTTTTTGATTTGGGGGGGTGGGAGGGAGTTCTAATTCTAAAGGTATGCTCCCGCTATTACACCTCAGTGTGCTTGTTATTACTTAACGTGTAGGACTTTGTAAGATGTGAAACCACATTTCTTGCATGATGTTTTAGAGATTATGTATTTCATTTACAGTCTTTTAACCTGCAGCTGCAGCACTTAGTTCAAGTTTTCACAAATTTAAGAGTCACTACACTAAAGACAATGCCTTTTCATGAATAAGAAGTTCTCAGAAGGCTCTAGGAGGCTGGGAGGCAGGCCCTTTGTTTGTCTTTGGATGGTTGCGTCATTTCTGAACTTTAAATCTGGTTCAGTGAGAAGAGAAGTCACAATGGAGGAGCTTAAGGGGAATGATTGACATCGGCTCAATGCAGGTGCGCGGAGAAGAGTGCGTTCACACCAGGGACCTTGAGGACAGTGAGGAGAAGCAGAGCAGCTGATGGTACTGTGGTGTCCCCTCCACAAGAACCTCAAGGGAACGTTGTCACATGTGTGATGAATCTCTGAATATCCACTTTTCATTAGAAAGAAAAGCAGGGAGTAGGTGGGAGCCGCTGGGCCAGTGCTTCGGTTCTAAAGGCGTGACTGTTATTCACCAGGTGTTGAGGCCAAGGAATTGCGAAGTCTAGATCTGTCCACCCTCGTGGCCCCAGGATGTGACGGCCTACAGCAGCCACTTGAGCTCTTCCGAGCAATTCAGTCATTTGGGTTTGTTTCCTTAGTTGCGCTGGGCTCCTGCTGACTTCCACCTCGTCTTTTCTGCCAGACTTACATCTGGGTGCTCGATACAATCAGCTGGTTAGTTGGATTTTGCTTGCAGTTCCACATTTGTATTTTTTCTCTATTATTTATTTTTTTTTAACTGAGATTCCAACCTCTGGTCTTTTGTGTTAACTTAGTTCTGTCTGTGATACTTTTAGGAGCTGCCGCTCAATAACACAGACACCTGTGGAGTGGGGCTCAGCCCCCCCCCCCTCGGCCAGCCCCTCCGTTGAGTCTAAGGTTCATCTTTCATCTTGATAAGCAATATTCAAGTGCCTTGAACAGCGCCCCTCCGTGTGGTGACCTTCTGGCAGCTGGCGATCCAAACAGTGGCTCACACAGGCAGCCGACCCTCCTCCTCTTTATGCTCTATCAGCTTAAAAAGCTGATTTGTACCTCTCCCTGGGGGAAACGGTTTCATAGAAAACACTAACACTTAATTACAAGCTCCATTATTGCCATTTTAAATGGCTCCTTTCTGTTAATGGGAGGTGGCTTTCAGAGCTTCAGTTTCCTGCTGAGCAGAGGCCAGACCTAAAAGTAGTGCTGGCTTCTGGCCCCTTGACCTTGCCTCCCATC
The DNA here is from genome assembly GCF_964194105.1 of Spermophilus citellus. Classification (NCBI taxonomy): domain Eukaryota; kingdom Metazoa; phylum Chordata; class Mammalia; order Rodentia; family Sciuridae; genus Spermophilus; species Spermophilus citellus. The sequence continues at coordinate 29,156,289 of NC_138187.1, read as the reverse complement.
CAAGTCCCCTTACCCTATCCAAAGTGGCAGGCATGTCCCAGACTGCTCCCTACCACCGCCACCCCAGCCTTGTGGATCAGTCAGGAAGTCTGGTTTCTGTCCTCCAGGCCTCTCTGAGGAAGAGAGCTGGATTTGATTGTCCTCACCAACCTGTCTGAGGCACATGATGACCCATAGCATCTGGTGGTCGTGCCCTGGGATGCAGGATTGAGAGAACCCTCCAGAAGTGCCCAGGCACCGTTTGCGCTGGCAGACCACAGCACTCCTAAAGTAAGCAGGTGAAAGAGAATGGCGCTCAGCCTCCCTGGGACACCTCCTGTCCCTCCAAAGCACAAAGGCCTCCTGCCCAGCAACCTTCCCGGTGGCTTCTCCTTCCTCCCTATTTAAAAGACCCCCTGTCTGATGTGGGCAGTCAGGTATTGTTGGTGATCCACACCCAGGGCTCACCAGAGCCTCTGTCCTCTCATGGTAGCCAAGAGAGTCTCCCCGCCACCCCGCCTGCTGGCCGCCGCCACCACCACCCCCAGACCCACGTGGGCAGCTCTCCTCCCCATCTGCCATCTCAGCCAGGGCCAGGGCCTGACATGCAGCAGACCAGGCAGGAGGCAGGTTGTATCTTAGGGGCTGGTGGGGATCCTGGGTGATAGCCAGCTGCTCTGAGATCACGCAGAGGTGATGGCCTCAGAGGGATGGGCCAGGGCCACCCGGCGAGCTCCATCACCGGCAGGCACCTTCCCCAGTGCAGTTGGCCCTCCTCCTCTGTTCTTCCATCCCATCCTTCTCGGGGTGACCGTGAACTCTGGACATTCTATGCAATGTTTCTTGTTCCTCTCATTTTAGAAAACCAAATCTCACTGAAAAGTGGCAGGGGAGCCCAGGGGACATGCAGGTTCCTTCTTAGCACAAAGTGAAGTGGAGGGGTCACCAGCAAGACCTGGAGCCTTTGCCTTAACTGCATTGTGACAGGCACTGGTAGGAGCAGACATCTGCCTGCGGTCCTCCTGAGGCCCGCAAGCCCGCTGTGCAGGGGCAGCAGAGTGACCTGGGGCCGGGAGGAGGCCTCGACACTCAAGGCTAGAGCTTGGCTGCCACCGCCAGGCCGCCTCTATCCCTGGCTGGATGCCCCTCATCTTCACACTCCTCCTTTGTCCCCTTCTACCTCACTAACCTGTGCCCTCCCCTTGACATCACTGCTCAAAACGCGAGGTCAGCATCGTGCCTGGCGGCCACGCCTTTCACCTCTACTTTTGCGAGGACGTCAGGGTGGGGGACTCTCCAGGGTGCGTGGGTTTCCCCGCCGCTCTCACCTGTCCTGTGCGGTGTCCTCTGCAGACAGGGTGGTTCCAGCCTCAGAGGACCTTGACTTTGGTTTGCCTTTGCTTTCTGCTGCTGTGAAGTCTGTCACAGCCGTCCCCCTTGCCCTGGGCTGCCCAGATGGCCACGTGAGCAGCTTACCCAGGACTCTGCAGCTGTCTGTGTCCTGTCTCTGGCTCTGGGGCCACGACCTGGCTTCACCAAGCTCCTGGCAAACACAGACATCTCCAGGGCAGGGAGGATGCCTGGCTCTCTCCAGCTTGTGGGGCTGGTCCCGTTTTGTTTGTTTGTTTTTTTTTGTTTTTTTTCTGTCTGTCTTTTCAAAAGACTATGCCAGTCTCTGTTCAGGGCAGAAGAAAACTGGCTGGCCCCCAGGGCAGCTGGTCAAATGTGGGTCCGCCCGCTCTGGCTACTCTGATGGCCAAAACATTCAGATGGAAGTGGGAGCCAGGAGTTGTGTCCCTACCATGTGCCTGGTGGCTTACCAGGAAAAAGTGCTGCCACCACTTCAGTATCACCAGGGCACTGGCAGCGAAGGGAAAGCCCTTGTGACCACCAGGGCAAGGTGACAGCCTGGCATTCCAACACATGCCGTCTGGCCAGCACACTTCAGGCTAAGAGAACAGTCCGATCTTACTTTCATTCCCATCAGTTTTACCTTTTTTATAGATGAAAACTGCCAGGAAAATAAGTCCCCAGGTCAAGTTCCAGAAAGATGCAGAACACTTTAGGGCCTTGCAGGTCAGTCGTGGTGGAAGAAGTGAGCAGAGGACGTAGAATGAGCCCCGGCCACAGAAGCCCTGACCAGGGAAGTAGGAGAGACGGCTCCCTCCGCCCACCTCCGGGACCCACCCGCCACCCAGCGCCCTGCCTCTGCCACCTCCCCTCCAAAGATCTCGTGTCCACACTGTCAGTGGCATCTCAAGTTCTCATTTTTGGATGAAGTGACATTTAGCTTTAACGAGACATTTCCAAGGCGCCTAGTCTCCTCCGAAATGCTAACTTTAAAAGTTCGGCATCGTAGGCAAAGAATCCTGGGAAAGGCTAGTGGGAGACAGACCCCTGGCACCTCGAGTGCGCCCGCCGTCCCTGCTGCTCGGCCTCCAGAACCTTGAGTCGCTCCTCACAGGTGGTTTTAGTTGATCCGTGATATTAACGCTGTAGTCTGTGTTACTGTGGTTTCTGTAGTGTTTGGGCTTTAATTTCTACCACAAGATTTGCTGTATGCTATGTATCAAGCTTTCTGTGATCAGAAAGGAAAGGTGCCTTAAATCCCAATGTCACGGCTCTATCCCTATGGAAAAATCCAGAAGCACAGTGTGCGGAAGTCAGCGCTGGGACTTCCGGCAAACAAGACACCCTTCAGCAAGACTGCGTTGAAGTGGCCCGGGGCTGCTTTTCTTTTGTGATTCCTGCTCCCCCTTTTTCTTCTTTTGTTGTTTGGTAGTTTGCTTTAAACAGAAAGCACTTAAATAGATGACTATGTATAAGCTCTGTGCAATAGAAATCATGTTTCTTCATTTTTTAAAAGCGTATTGCACACCAAATGAACTCAAAAGTAAGCTTTAGACAGGTGGATCCAGGTGTGGATGAGGATGTTCACTGTAGTTCTGTGTCTTGGGGAACCGAGGGGAAACAGGCCGCAGTCTCCCCACACAGTGCCGCCCAGGCGGGGCAGGTGGGGCGCCTGGGATCCGCAGCTGAGAACCTTCCCGAGTGTCTGAGCCCACAGCCGTGCCCCAGCACTTACCCCTGTCTTGTTGAGATGGCCTGACTGCTACTGACCTGCCAGCGTGCATGAGGATAGCTATAAAAGGATATTTCCTTGAGAAAAAAAAAATGATTCCTACCTATCCTCTTCTATTTATTATTAGGTTAATCATTGGAGTAATTATCAGGAGTGTGTTGTTGTTTTGTGTTGTTGTTGTCGTTACGAATGCTTTTTGCTGTCACTCCAGTGGTTACTGTCCTCTGCTGCCCCCAGAGAACCCAAGAGCCTGGGGGTGCTGGGGGAGCCGAGGGGGTTTCTCCAGCAGAATCACAGCCACCTCCTGAGTAGCCACTCGAAAACTGGGCTTGACTGTGTAAACGAGAGTCGGACCACAGCCGCAGTACAGGGAGTGCGAGCCAGGGCGCTCGGGGAGGAGCTGCTGGGGGTGCTTAGGAGAGCCAAGTTCAGTTCCCCAAAGCCTCCTAGAGCCTCTGTTAAGACTTCTGGCTTCATGAAGGTTTGGCAAGTCCTGGCCAGAGAGGGTACAGGGGCCTGGCCTGGACCATCACCTCCAGCAAGAGAGTGGTTTCTTGTGGGGCCACCCGGGTCGCTTTGTTTTGGTTGCTTTTCTGTTGCCCTTGCTCACAAGGTTGATCCAGACCATCTCGCCAAGCAGAGGGGTTCTTTAGCACCAGCAGCGGCTGGAAGGCCCACCCAGGAGGGCCTGGTGGGGTCTCTCTCCCCGCCAGTGTGGTAATGAGCAGGAAGGGCCTGGTGAGGGCCAGTGCTCGGTGGTAGAAGCACAGCCAACAAGACCCCCAGCCGCTTGCCCGCCGGGGGCGAGTGCCCAGCCCCGGCCCACCTGGCAGAGCGTTTCCTTCTGTGCCATGACTTTGCCCCTTCTCTGAGATTGTTGGGGGTCCTGATTTTGTTCTTCTGTCTTTAAATACAGGCCCCCCAATGAAATGATCACCCCGCCCCCCAGAGGGTTTCCATTTTTCTCTAATTAGTCTATGCATTTCTGCCTCTCTCCCTCCCCCTCCCTCCCTCTCTCCTCCTCTCCCTTCTTCTCCCTCCCCTCCACCATTTTCTGTGTTCCACCCCCTGAAGCCCCTCAGAAAATGCTGTGCATTTTGGAGACGTGAGAATTCGTTCAAAATTCTTAAAGCATTTGAGAATAGCTCATTGTAAACTAAAAGTGGGGAGGGGAATAAAAAAGAAGATGGTCCTCCCGCGTCCCTTCCCGTGGATGAGACCTCGCTCTTTGCTTTGTGCAATAACTACTTGCGGTGAGAGCGGGTAGCGCCGGCCACACTCCTGTCCTGACACTGGCACACGCTCACAGTGGCGGCCCAGCCCTCCCCCCGTGTCGTCCTACATTTTGGCAGTATTTTATATTTTCTGTAACGCACTAAGTCTTAGGTGTCTAGAGCTCGTCTGTTAATGCTCACATCACAGATTTATTTTCCTTAATCCTCACAAAGACCCAATTGACCAAAAAGAAGAGAAAAACAAAAACAAACAAAAAAAAAGCAACAAAAAAAAAGGCGTCATTTTTGTACAAAGCCCCTTGTGTTGCTGTGACTCATCTCTGACGACATGTTTCTTGCTATTTGTTTTCCACATCGAGAGTCAAGTTGACGCGGCTGGCGTGGGGGGAGGCGCCCGTCGGCCCGGTGTCCCTGGTGTCGCTGTCTGGTTAGCCATACGATGTTCGTCCTCAGCACTGTACACGGTCCCTCTATGATATGGAGAAGCAATATCACTGAACTCACACCATGTATTATTACTATTCACTAGCACCCTAGGTGTGATAATTGAAGTAAATATCTTTTATACAAACACAGGGTGTGTGGGTCGTCTTTCTTTGAAGTGCTCTGGCCTGAGGAAAGCAGCAAACACTGCCCGTGGGTCCCAAGGGCACCATGAAAACTGCCCTTGTCGGGGCCTCTGTCCCCCACCTTCGGGGCCCTCTGTCGTGTGGCTTCTGGTCATTCGTGAGCAGAAGCCTGGAGCGCTGGGATCTGGGCACCGCGCCCCTGCTGCCCTTGGTTCTCCGTCCTGCACGTAGTGACAGCTCCTGGGGCCAGCCTCCCTGCTTGATGTCACCCCCGCTGTCTGCAACCTTTGACCCAAGAACTTACCTCACTGGTACCTGCTGCCCTGTCGGTCGAATGGGGACACTTCCTGGTCTCACAGGCTTGTGGGGACCAGGAACGGTGGCCCAAGGTGCCAAGCACAGCGCGGGGCTGGCTGTAGCAGCCCAGTAACTGGGGCTTGGGTGCTGAGGCCATGGCCAAGTCCCTCTCCCGAGCTGCCTGCAGCTGGCTGGGGCCCGGCCTCGCTGCTCTGGGGAGCTTGGGGGTCCTCACTTTGTCCCTGGCTCCTGGTGTAAAGAAGGACAGGCCAAAGGGGGGTCAGCTGGCACATGGGGAGCGGAGGGGGCGCAGTGGCTTGTGGGTTTCTGGAATGTGGGGCTCCTGAGGCCTCTTTCTGGCTGGTGCTGGGTGGCAGAGTTGGCAGAGAGGCTGCTCACACCCAGGTGACTCGGGTGCTCTTGTTTTGGGATCTACTGAGTGGGACAGAATTGCCATCTGTGCGGTGTGTGACAGTCGGGGAGTGGTGACTTGGTGGCGTGTTAATCCAAGATGATGAACATGAAGCTCCCCTGTGTGGCCTGTAATCACGGCCCGTCCCTCTGAATTAACGTCGCTTTGATTTCCTGTAGCAGGAGCCCCAAGGGCAGGGGGAGCCCCAGTCCCCTGCCACAGGGAGCTCAGCACAGGACTGCGCACCCTGCCCTGCGGGCTTGGCATTTGACAATCTTAGGTCTAACTCCAGAAACTTCTGTCAGCTAGCCTGGGTCCACCCCCACTTTTTAAAGATCTGTTAACGAAATTAAACCATAACGTGTAAGACAAACAGCAGCACAAGGTCTTTTTACCCAGAAAGTCTCCCTAAGTGCTCTTAAAGTGAAATGTAATTAAGCACAACAGCCGTGGCTGGAGGTGTGGGGCTGGGGGTGTGGGGCTGGAGGTGTGCGGCTGGAGGTGTGCAGGCTCTCGCTCTACAGGCTGCCAGCTCCCGAGGCGGATGAGGAAGCAGGACTCCCTCCCCTGGCTGCAGCCCAGCGAGCTGCTCGGCCTCCAGGCCTTGGCCTCCCTGCCTCCCCTGTAGCTCAGTGTGCTTGAACAAAATCATAAGCCTCTTGGTCCTCTGAGAAGGCCATTGCAGATGGCGCCACATGGTGACAGTTATGCAGCCCTTGAGCCCTCTGCTGTGTTTAACAGGACCCGGGAAGGGTAGCCTGGAGAGTGGCTCCCTCCTGGCCCAGCACGCCAGCCGTCTGGATGTGCAGCCTGCTGTCCCCGCTGGAGCTCGCCATAGCTTCCCGCGAGGCAGCAGAGGCCTGGGCCTAGGCGTGCCCGGCCAACCTGGGAGCCCAGCCATCAGTGACCCACCCAGCACAGACCAGCTATCCTTAATGGAGTGGGACCCACAGCCCTCCCCCCCCCCCCCCCCCGTGTCCGAGCAGCTCAGGCTGAGAATGTCGCAGGGAGGCTCCCCGCCCCAGCACCCCGGCAGAGTCCCTAGAGAACAAGCCTTAGCAGAGCTTCCCCATGGGGACAGTGGTGGGTACTGCAGGGACTGAGGCTGGAGGGCCCTGCCCACTGTTGAGGGAGGCATGGTGTGGCACTGCATAGGTTCCCAGGCACCACCTCTTACCAACTGGTGGCCTGGCCAGTGGACACTGGGGACACCTCTGAAAGGTGAATTTTACTTCCTCGTAGAAGTAGGGTGATGAGAATGCTGAGCACACAGGACTCTGGGGACCTGGGACACCTGGAAACCACAGGGCCCAGCACCTAGCTGTGGTTGTCCCCATGTCCCCTATAGGTGTCGTCTGGCACCTGAGCAGGGGTTCTGGTGGTCGGTGGTGGTCTGGTTTTTGTTTCGTTTCTGGCACTGGGGACTGAACCCCGGGGCGCTTAACCTCTGAGCCCAGCCCCAGCCCTTTTGATGTCTTACCTAGAGACAGGGTCGCTCACTAAGCTGCTTAGGGCCTCTCGAGGTGGCTAAGGCTGGCTTGGAGCTTGGGATCCTCCTGCCTCAGCTGCCCGAGCCGCTGGGATTGCAGGTGTGCACCACCGTGCCCGGCCCTGAGCGGGTTTCCTCACCCAGTCCTGCTCCATGTCGGGTGCTCCTCAGGCACCTAGAGACCCAGCAGCTGCCGGGTCTTTCCTGGCTACTGATGAGGCCTGTGACAGGCCGGTGGGCACACAATGTGGGCGGCAAGGGCCTCCTCCCAGCACCCTCTCCTCATTGCCTCCCGTGGCAGGAGGTCACGTCTTTGCAGTCTGTCTGGTGTGGCTGTCTGTCAGGGCAGCTCCCACAGCCAAACCCAGAAGTGCTTGAGGAAACTGGAGTCTCTGGGTGGGACAGCAGTTCTCCACTGGTGGCAATTCTGCCCCTGGGGACATTTAGCAATATCAGATGTTTTTGTCAGTCACAATAGGAAGGCACCCTTGGCATCTTGAGAGCAGAGGCCAGGAGACCCTGCTAGCTCTCCTACAAGGCATGGGACAGTCCCCCACAGCAAAGAATGACCTGGCCCCACATGTGACCAGGCCCACCCCGCCCTACGAGGCCACCTCTTTCAGAACCCCTCCACCGGGGTATGCAGCAGAAGGTGACTGAGGCCAGCTCTGGGCCAAGGACATGCTCCAGGCTGGGCACAAGCCCAGAGGAGGGTGGAGCAGGAAGAGACACCCAGGTCCTGTTGTTTGGGGGCTGGTCACTGAGCACTGACCTGGTGAGGGGCTGGAGGACCTCAGGGTGGAGTGGCTGAAGCAGGTAGAGGCTCTTGCCAGGTAGACGAGGGGCAGCAGGGGCACCAGGTGAAACAGAAACATGGCGGGCGGGGGGCCACGTCCCCACGCTAACCGCCATGCGTGGTCACCAGCAGGCCTGGGAGTGTCTATGTGGGTGTTCTTCCCAGAATGACGAGAAAGACTGCAGTCCAGGGCGTCTGAGGCACTCTGGGGGTGAGAGTCCCAGCTGGGGAAGTGTGTGTGAATATGGGGTCACTGTGGGCTGTGGCCCTTGCCGTCGGGGGTCACCGTCAGGTGCGGTTGAGGTGCCAGAGAGATGCTGAGTGGGAAGGAGGCCCAGGAAATGGGGTGGCAGGCGGGAAGGCCCCGAGAGGACTGGAGAATGAGGACGTGGCCACGTGCGGAGGCCTTGGCGGGTCCTGGGTGTGGTGGACACTTGGGCATGGACTTCTCCAAGGTGCTTTGCTGGGGACGGGGGGTGGGTAGAGAGAAGGTGCGTGTGCGCCGGGAGCTGCAGCAGGACCCCCACAGCACTGTGCCACTGCCAGGGAGAAGCAGAGTCCATGCGCCAGGAGGGGGCAATTTCCTGGGGACACCATTGCACAGGGGCATGTGGCCGGCACCCGCTGGCAGGGACAGGCACAGCCACCATCACCAGGGGTTGTCCTAGGGCAGAGGCATGGAGGGGCCCATGAGGGAGCCTGCAGGTGGCTGATTGAATAAGACAGGGTCCCTGCCTCCAGTGCCCACAGGCCTCGCCACCTGCCACCAGCTGTGAGAATCTCTGCCCTTCAGTGGTCCTTGTCCTTGCCTTGGGCGGTGGACTCCGCCTCCTTAGGTCTTGACCTTGCTCTGATCTCCTTCTTCCCTCTGAAATGCACCTTCCAGGACGTCTTCCAGATTCTCACAGAAGGACAAGGTCCCCTTCACCTTCAAAGGGGGAGAGGACAGTCAGAGGCGAGGCCAGCCCCCCCCCTCTGGCACTCGCTCGCCCTCATCACCCCTCCTGCTAGCTGCAGACTCTCCCCACGCCCTCCCACGGGCTCTCTTGCACAGCCACCCCCCGCCACAGGGTCCCCCCAGCCCTGCGCCTCGTCACTTCTGGACACCTGTCCCCAGCACTCGCCCCTCCCCCACCCGCCACTGCCCTGGGCTCACAGCCCTGGACCCTCTCCAGTGGGTCCGCAGCCCTCCCCGCCTCCGCCTTTCTGAAGCTTGAGACACCTGCGACCCTCCTTATTTCTGGACAGTCCCTCTTCCACGTGGTCCCTGAACACGCTTCCTCCTGACTTGTCCCCTGATTCCTGCCACCTCTTCCCCAGGTTTTTGTGGCACTCCTCTGAGATGTCACCACAAGCTCTGGCCACTGCCACTGCTGTACCCTCTGGGTTCCTTGCCCGGGCGCCCAGGTCCACGTCCCCACCATACAGTCCATTAATTGTCCCACGGTACTACGTGGTTCCAGAGCCGCCCGCCCCTCCGTCCCCTTCCCAGGGGGCTGGGGCCAGACACGGGCCTCCTCCCCGGGGTTCTGTACACAAAGGGTCCAGGCTGTCACCAGCACTTCTTCCACCTTGTCCCAGAGCGGATTTGCCCAGGTCCAAACCCCGCCGGCCTGGGGTCACGAAAGCCCTAGAGGGCAGGGGTCAAAGCCCAGCTCTGGAGGAGTCCAACCCAGGCACTCCTCTGATGCTCTGTGGCCACCCAGGAATTGACCCCCAACTTGTTGGTCTGTGTGTCCCCTCCTCATGCAGAGGGGGCAGGGAGCGTCCACAGCCCCTCCAAGAAGGGTCTGGAGCTGAGACCCTCCTCAGGGTGCCTCGCAGGCCGCCTCCTGCCTCCTCAGCCCCAACGTGGAGGGACGGATCCCAGGCACAGCTCGGTCACTGCTGGGGTCCTCCTGGGCCTGTCCTTGCTGTCTCAGGTGCCCGCCCTGCCCTGAGGCTTCCCTGCAGCCTCTCCCCCAGGGCCTCCCTGCCCTCTGACCTCTACCCAGCCTCTCCTCTGGGCCTCACAAGCCATCATCCTCCATTTCTGCTGCACACAGACACCAGCCAGCGTCCCCCAGAGCCATGTACTCAGGGATGGTGTCCCCTGACCCTCATCCTGCGTCCAGAGCTCCACAATGTCATACTTGTAGCTACAGCAGAAGGCTGCCCAGAGCAGCTGGACACAGGACACACTGACCGTCCCCAGGGAGGCCTGAGCTGGCAGCCTGGGTGGAGGTCTGCTCTCAGGACCCTCACACACGTGCAGAATGTCACCTGTATGCACAGGCAGGGACCATGAGCCCACCCCCAGCAGCTGGCCCAGGCTCTCCCAGCCTCCCCTATTTCCTCTGGTGGCTCTTGAAGCTGCAGGTTGCGCCCACCCTGGAAGCCAAGCTGAGCCATGCTTGGGTGGCACAGGCTGGTGGCAGATAAAACAAGCAGGTCCCGGAGCCATCTCACTGGCCTTTGAGCCAGCCCTTGTGCCACTTCTGCAAGGTCCCTGCCCCACGCACACCCCCGGGGAGAGGTTTCACTCTGGTGCGCAGTGGTCACCTGCCCTCAGTTCCCCATGTCAGCCCCGCACCTGTGACCTCCGTGCCCTCATCCCCGAATGCCCTTCACCTGCGCCTTGTCTGGGACTCTGTCTACCCCACCCAGACAGAATAAGTCCCTGCACCGTTGTGGACAGGCTTCTGTTTGCAGTTGCTCCTGTGGCTTCTCTTGCCAGGAAATGAACCCCCATCCCCTCCCTCAGTCCAGGCCCTTCACCTCTATTAATGTTACCCAAGCTTCTGTTAGCTTGATTTCTTTCTTTCTTTCTTAATACTGAGGATTAAACCCAGGGCCTCGTGCATACTGAGCAAAAGGTCTACCCCTGAGATGTACCCCTAGTCCTGTTTGCTTACTTTGAGACGGGGTCTGGCCTTGAACTTGTGATCCTCTGGCCTCAGCCTCCTGAGTGGCTGGTCACACAGGCGGGCACTGCTTGGCTTCTCTGGCCTTCTGTAGGTCGCCACCCAGTGCCACTTCCCACTAGCTTTCTGGCTGTCCTCTCCCTCCATGTCCTGGACTTCCATCCATAGCCCTCCCCCCCCCCCCAGCATGCATGGTGCGGAGGCGCGGGCTCGGCAGTCCCATCTCCAGGCCTGGGCCCAAGGCCGAGGTCATGGCAAGTTTGTCCTTTCTGGGTCTCCCCACCGGGGCCCGCTAAAGATCCATCCCTGCCACCCCAGCCCGCCCTCAGTCCTGGCGCTGCCCTCACGCCACACTCCACCGCCTCCCTTCCTCACCACCTTCTGCCCGCCAGGAATAGGGAAGGGGCCCGCCGTCTGAGGAAGGAGTCCAATCTGGGGCCTGAGCAGTGGGGACTGTGGTGTGGGGAAGCACTGGGGGACAGGGCACCGCTGGGTTCCGTCCCAGGTGGGGACGCCTCAGTTCTTCATCTCTAAAATAGGGACCCTCTGTTCTGAATGACCAGACTGTCACAGGGTGCGGAAAGGGCGTGGCAGGTGGTGGGCACCAGGAGGTGGAGCAGTGGGGTGAGGTGGGGCTGTCCCCTGGCCCAGGGCCGGTTGGACAGCTGGTCAGCAGGCTGCCCAGTGAGGAGCCCGTTCACAGCTCACTGCCTGGAGTCTGAGCATTTCTGAGGCCACAGTGCCCCCTGGTGGCCATGCAGTCCACCTATAAGGACAGCGCCCCACAGCTCACCAAGGAAGGTCTGTCATCACCATTTTTATAAATGAGGTCCAGAGAGGGTGGTCCAGCTGCCTGGAGTCACACAGCCAGAAGCAGACCCATACCTCATCCTGGTATCTGGTCATCTCCCAGGACTCTGCTGTCCTAGCCAGTGACCACTGAAGGCATCCTGGAGACCAGGCTTGGAGAACTTGCCCACCATCTCCCACCCTCCTGCAGGGGCAGAGGTTTCCGAACAGAACTAGTTTGGATTTGCCTCCTAGCAAAGATGATCCTGGGGTTTGATTCACAGCACCAGGCACGGGGCTGGTGGCAGGGGCTGGCTCCTGGATAGGGGAGAGGGACAGGGCTGTGGGTCAGGGAACTCTGGGGGCCACCCAACACTCACCCCTGCCACCCTGTCCACCACTGCGTCTGGAGCCTGTTGCAGGGGGTCCACCCAGGTCTGGGCTCAGCTCCAGAGGCAGGACCCCCCCTGCCCCCCCCCACACACCTCACCTGCTTTTCTCAGCCCCTCCCACCCGGGCCCTCTCCGGTCATGATCCCAGGACATGAGAAACTGGGGGCTCACTAGGGAAGCCTGGGGCTCCTCGCCCTGCTTGACAGAGGCCAAGTGAGACCCACAGGGGAGAAGGGGCCATCCAGGGTCACCGGGAAGGTCTTGGGCAAAGGTGGGGTGCCCCCATTTCTCCTAAGTCCAGGCCCAGTTTCCTTCCTCTCCCCTGGGGACCCAGGCCCAGAGTGGTTGCAGCCAGCACCTCTTGGGCAGTGGCCGTGTGGAGGGAATGGCCAATGGACCGTGAGCCGCAGGGGCAAGCCAGGGGTCACGTCAGGTCCTCTGATGGTCGCATTTTCCTTTGGCTGCAGGGCGCTGTGCGGAGCTGCAGATGCACGTCACCCAGGCCATGGCCACGGCCTCTGAGCAGAGAGAGCTGATCGCCCGCTTAGAGCAAGACCTGAGCACCATCCAGTCCCTCCGGCGCCCGGATGCGGAGGTGAGCCCCGCTCCCCTCTGCCCTTCCCCGGGCCCCCGTCCTTTCAGCCTCAGGAGCCCTGGACCTCCCAGGTCGGCCCCCCATGACCCTGCAGCTGGGTAAGCCCACCCCACCCCAAAAATCTAGGGGGCTGCGCCCACATCTTCTGGGCTCCCCACTCCCCCAGGGCTGGCCACCGTCCTCCCCACGGGCAGAGGCAAGGCCAGGCTCCTGCACCCCTCTCTCAGCTGAAGCATCAGAGGCCCCAGACCACAGAAGGCAGGAGCCCAGAGGGTCCCCAGGGGCATGGCATCACCCTCGCAGCTGAGGAGGTGTGGCTGCCCGGGTCCCACAGCGTCCGGCTGCTGGGCCAGGGTTGCCCAGGCTCTGGTGCCGCTCAGGGCCCAGTGGCCAGGTGAGAGCCACGCGGCTGAACTCCCTCAGGAGCACCCCAGGGCCCAGCCCATGCAGGCCGGCAGCTCTCCACTCCACTTGGCTCGGCCACCCTGAGAGAGGGCGGTCAGTGCCTGGATGTGGGAGCACCTGCGTCTCTCCCCCACCTCAGGGTGCTGCTGAGCAAGGGTTGGAGAAGATCCCAGAGCCCATCAAGGAGGCCACCGCCCTGTTCTATGGTGAGGAGGGGCCCAGGGAGGAGGGCTGGGGGCAGGTGCAGGCGGAGAGCCCAGAGCCCCCAAGGACGCTCCCCCTCCTCAACAGAGGAGCCCCCACCCAACAATGCAGCAGTGACCTCAAAAGCAGCAGGTCGGCCCCCGCGCCCACCCCATGGCCTGCCGTGGCTTTAGTGCCACAAGGCAGCTGGAGCTCCTCAGGGTTGAGGGGAGGCAGCCTCCTCAGGACTGAGGCCAGAACCTGAGGCTGCCGCACCAGGATGTGGGGGTGTGTCCAGGCCTCCCCAGTTCCCTCAGTGTCTCTTTGCTTGACAAGGGACGGGTGTGACAGAGGCAGTGGCCCCACATCCATACAGAGTAACAGAGCGGAGGAGCCCCAGGCCTGGCAGTGCAGACAGGTGCCCTGGGGCAGAGCCCTGCAGGGCCAGCCTTGGCCCTCTCAGGCTCCCTGGCTGCCCCTCCCCTTCACACACCTGCTCACACCTGGGGGTCCAACTTCCCCCTCAAGGCCTGGGCCACCCATGTCTCCTGCCACGCAAAGCCACCATCTCCACTCTCTCCCAGGACCCTCCCCACCAGCCAGTGGCACCCTCCCCGAGGGCCAGGTGGATTCCCTGCTCTCCATCATCTCCAGCCAGAGGGAGCGCTTCCGTACCCGGAACCAGGAGCTAGAGGCTGTGAGTCACGTCCTTCTGTCCCCTGCATGCCACAGTCCTGAGGACATAGTGGGAGAACACATGGGCCCAGAGGAGGAAACTGTCACAGATCTTAAACTGCAGTGAGAAGGAGCCTGTCCTGTGCAGTCAGGGAGGGCTTCCTGGAGGAGGCCGTGCCATGCTGAGTCCTAAGAATCAGGCTCAAGGTGGGACACACAGGACCTGCTCCAGGTTGCAGGAAGGAAGCCCAAGACAGGCGGGCACCAGGCGGGCAGGCTGCTGCCAGGACAGCCCCAGAGGATTTAAGCAGCGGAGTGCAGCTGTGATGGACAGCAAGGCGGGTCACGTGGGTGCCAGGGCAGGACAGAAGGTGACCGGGCAATGGTTACAATGGTCCAGGAGGAAATGCCCACCTGAGGCAGGGGTGGGAAGCAAGGCCAGGTGGGGGAGAGGGGGGCTGGGAACCCCGTGGAGATGAACAGCAAAGGGATCTCAAGGGGTCAGGGGACCAAGGAGCCCAAAGAGCCTGCTGGCCACTGGCCCACACCAGGGCCTTCCTGGAGGGGCACCTGAGGGAGGGCCTGCCCTGCACAGGTGACCAGTCTGGACTTGAGAGGTGCTGTGGGCCCCAGAGGAGAGGCCTCCATAGGGTGTTGTCTACACGTGGCTGGTGGCTGCAGGGATGAGGTCCCCAAAGAGGACGGAACAGAGCCCTGGAGGGCCTGGGAGGGAGCAGGAGGAGCAGGGGCAGGAGGTGTCTAGACACTATGCCTAGGCCAGGGAGGCACGGACACTGAATGCAGCAGGGCAGAGAGCCAGGTGACAGAGCAGGGAAATGTGGGTGTGACACTGCCCCGGCCTTGGGGCTCTGGAGCCAGTCCTGGGACTCTCCCCTACAGGGACTCTCCCCTACAGACACTCTCCCAGTGGGAGGGGTCGGGAAGTCGCAGAACCTCCTCACAGACCGCAGGCCCCACCAGAGCCATCAGCGACTGGCATGGTCACACCCAAGGACCCTCTGCCACCCAGCTCTGGAGCAAGAGGCTGTACAGAAGGAGCCACCAGGGCTGCAGGTGTAACCTAGGAACCTCCTGGCCCTCAGGCCCTGGGGACAGCCCCGGTGGAAAGGCCAGGAGACACAGGAAGTGGGGAAGCAAAAGCCTTTAGAGGGTTCCAGCCTGTGCTTGTGCCAGGCATGGGGGTGCAGCTCAGGAGGCTGAGGCAGGAGGATGGCAAGTTCAAGGCCAGCCTCAGCAACTGAGCAAGACCCTGTCTCAAAAATAAAAAGGACTGGGGGTGTGGCTCGGTGGTAGAGCACCCCTCGATTTAATCCCTGCACCCCCCAAAATAATAACAATTTTAGACCTGGTACCAAAACCTTTCTTAAAAATCATGGTGAAATAAACAACGTAACATAAACTTACCATCCCGACCAATAAGTACACTCGCATTATACCACCGTCACCCTGGCCATCTCCTGAGCTCTGCATCCTGCAAGTCTGAACCTCCACCCACTCAGGTCCCCACTCTTCCTCTGCTGGCACCTGGCAGCTGCCACCCTGCTTCTGTCTCTAGGAACTGAACCACAATTTTCTTTCTCACTTCACATAAGTGGATTCATACTGTATTTTCCTTTGTGACTGGCTTAGTTCACTTACTGTCATGTCCTCAAGGTTGATCCATGTTGTACCATATGTCCCAATGTCCCTCCTTTTAAGAACTGCTCCATTTTCTGCATGTGCCACATTTTATTTGTCCACTCCCCTGCGAGACCTCTGGGCTGCCCCCGGGCTGTGGCTGTGGAGAGCAGTGTTCACAAGGGTGTACAGATGACATTCCTTCCAGACCCTGCTCTCCTATTATTTTGGACGTGATCCCAGAAGGGGCCTTGCCAGAGCGTGTGACAGTTCTACATTCGATTTTTCAAGGAACATGGCCACACTGCCATGTACCTCTTGGTACTGCTTGAATTTCGAACAGTGGAAAGGAAACCCCCACTTTCACACACTTGAGGAAATTGAAACACGAGATCCCATTTCCTCTCGCCTTTAGGTCAGCCAACATTAAACCCACACGGCTGCGATTCCATTTCTGTGAAATGTCCAGGAAGTGACTGCCAGGGGGCGGGGGACAGGGGGACGGCTGACAGGTGCAGGGATTCTTGCTAGGGTGATAAAAATGTCCTGAAATTAAATGATGGAGATGGTTGGACATGGTGAGTGGACTGCATTGTCCACATAAAGATGGTGACATTTATGGGATTGGATTAGACCTCCGTGGCTTACAGAGGCTGGGGACACGGCTCAGAGGGAGAGCCCTGGTCTACCAAGTGCAAGGACCTGGGTTTGACCCCCAGCAGTGCATTAATAATAATAGGAGTCATGATGATCATCTAAAAGGCTGGTAACACCCCAACCAAATAAAATACGAAGACACCTGACCCCAGACGGTGACCTGGGCTGGGACCAGGAAGAAAAGGGGGAACTTCCAAGAGGGGCAGCCATGAGCAGTGTCCAGCAGGTCAAGGAGAAGGCCATGGGCACAGAGAGGGGCCTAGTAGAGGGCAGTACTTGTGCCAGTGTGGTGCCCTCTGACCCTGGCCCTCCCGCCTGCCTACTGCCCCCACAGGAGAGCCGCCTGGCCCAGCACACCATCCAAGCCCTGCAGGGCGAGCTGGACAGCCTGCGCGCTGACAACATCAAACTCTTCGAGAAGATCAAGTTCCTGCAGAGCTACCCAGGCAGGGTGAGAGTCCTCCCGGTCAGCCCCAGGGGGCCAGGTAGAGGGAGAGGCTGGTCAGGGCCTTGAGACAGGAAGGTTGGGGGAATGACCTGTGGGGCAACCCTGGGCCTGGGGGACCTCCGAGGCCATCCAGCACCGGGACTCTTGTCAGCCAATCTCCCTGAGCTCAGAGTGGACTCCATATGGGTTCACTCAAAAAACCAGCAGGGAGGTGGGTCCTGGACCAGGGGCCCACCAGCCCAGGCAACCCTTCTGTGAACCCACTAGTGCACCCCAGGATCTGGGCACTGAATCCTAGGGGTACTGAGCATTCAGGACAGGCTGGGAACTGGTATGTTTTATACATCTATATTTTTTAAAAAATTCAGAATTTTCATTCCAGTTGAGAATGCTGTCCCTGGTGTCCTTCGGCCCCCAGGCCTCTCAGGGGTCCCGGCCTGCAAGGAAACCCTTTCTGTGACCAAAGGAAGACAGAGCGGGAAGTAAAAGGGGAGGGAGCTCAGACACCGCGGGCCCCACCCCCACCCGCTGGAGCAGCGCTGCTATGCTGCTCTCCAGCCACCAGAGGGCGCCCAGACTCCGCGAACCAGTGCTGCTCCAAGTGGCTGCCTCCCCCAACCCCCAGCAACCCCCTCCAAACCTACCAAGCCGCATCCTGGCCCACGTCTGTGGTCCCAGCTACTAGGAAGATGGAGGCAGGAAGATAGCTTGAGCCCACGAATTAGAGGCCAGCCTCAGCAACTTGTACCCAGGCCCAGCCCTATCCTGTCCCACCTGGGCCTCGTTTCCCTAGAGGTAACCAGAAGTGGGCCTGACTCCTGGAGAGGAGACAGAACTCTGACCCCAGGCCAGAGCCAGCAGTCACATTCACACTGTCACCCAGCACCCTCTCCCAGCCTTGCAGAAGCTATAGCTGTTGGCCTGCCTTCCCTGAGCACTGCCTGCCTGCTGGGCCGTGCCCCTGACGGGCTTCTCTTCCTCCCCGTGTGCAGGGTGGCAGCAGTGATGACACAGAGCTGCGATACTCGACCCAGTATGAGGAGCGTCTGGACCCCTTCTCCTCCTTCAGCAAGCGGGTCAGTGCAGGGGGCCTGAGCAGTTCCTGCCCACCTGGCCCGACCACTCCCTTCCCTATGCCCATCTGTTCTCCCCTGGCCTGGCACACCCGGCTCTGCATGCCCAGACCCTCCCTGACCAGCAGCTCCACACTGCTTCAGTGCCATAGAGGCCCAGGACACCCCCAGGAAGGCCTCAGTGGCTCTCTGTGGGCATGTGGCAGTGAGCAGGTTCACCAAGTGCCCTGTGGGGCAGGCAGACAAGCAAGGGGGTCCCACTCCCCACGATGGTGGTGGTCTCCCCCACCCACCTGCCTAAGCCTTCCTCTCCAGGAAGAGCTTTTTACACAGGCATTAGGGGCCCTGGGAGTGGGGGAGTCACATAGATGCTGGGGGAGCCCAGAATGTCACACTGAGTGGGACTGTCACCAGGGGGCCCGTAGCAGCCACCTAGGGCTCTGCAGCCCTCTCTGGGTCCTTTCTTCATCGTCCCTCCTCCTTCAGGAGCGGCAGAGGAAGTACCTGAGCCTGAGCCCCTGGGACAAGGCCACACTAAGCATGGTGAGTCCCCACGCCTGTGCCTACCTGGGACAGACAGGAACATCTATCTCTAGGCACCATGGCACCTGCCCTCCAGCCCCATCGGGAGAAACCCCAGGGGCCACACAGCCCCTCCCATGCCCTAACAAGGGGGGCCATGTGACTGGGGAAATGGGACAGGGTCCTTCCCTCTCCCCAGCAGCTCCTCTGATAACACCATTCACTGTCAGCTTTGGAACTGGGCTGCAGGGGGCGCCATTCCCCGAAATCCTGTAGCTGGACTTCCCCCTCCATCCGCCCCCTTCCATACATTGTAGAAGGGTCCCCAGCTCCCAGCCCTTCCCTCCCCTTGCAGCCCCAGCGCCCCTTTGCAAGAGCCAGGGGCAGCCCTTTCCCACCCTCCCACTCCCTGTTTGCCCCCCAGGGTCGTCTGGTCCTCTCCAACAAGATGGCCCGCACCATCGGCTTCTTCTACACCCTCTTCCTGCATTGCCTGGTCTTCTTGGTGAGTGTCCTGACAATAAGCCAGGGATGTCACCATGCTCTGCTGACCTCCAGGGCAACAGGACCCTGTTACTGTGGCCTCCTCAAAGCCACACCCTCAGTTCTGAGCCACTCCTCTCCCTTGGGTCCCCATCCTGGGGACAAAGAGCACTCCAGACTTGGATTGGATTCTCTGACTAGGGCACAGCCTGGCCACTCAGGGGAGGAGGCCTTTTTGACCACAGCCACTGACCCAGACCTGAGGGGCTTGGTGGAAAGAAAGGCCTTGGTGGGAGCCTGAGGCAAGAGGGACCAGGTCTAACAAATCCCCCCAGTGACTGCCGGGTGGGCTGTCCACATCTCCCCAAGTCAGAGGGGCACTGGAGTCAGTGGCCTGGGGATGCCTCTGTGTCTGCCACAGTGGGGAGGAGAGGGCCAGCCTGTTGTATGAGTCCAACCTCAGGGACTCACCTCCAGCCAGCCTGTCCCATGGCCCCTACAGAGCTAGCCTGGGCTCCCACTCTGACTGCAGGGCCCAGCACCTCCTGGACCTGTCAGAAGTATGCCCCATGTCAGGGCCATTCCTCTGTGTCTGGACCCATCGGACCTCCTGTGAGACAAGCAAGCTCAGGAGTGTCTCTGTAGCCCACTTCCTTGGGGCCGAGGCCACAGGACATTTCTGTCCCCAGAGTGCAGACACAGGGGCCATGGGTGGGCTGTGGGAGTGGCCATGAGATGGGTGGGAAGCTCACACTGTCTCCATCTGGTCAGGTGCTCTACAAGCTGGCCTGGAGCGAAAGTGTGGAGAGGGACTGTGCCGCCACCTGCGCCAAGAAGTGAGAATGTCCCCTGTTCCCAAAACCCAAAATCTAGTCCCCGAACTCCCACCTCCCTCCTCAACACCACACCAAGCCCCTCCCTCATGATGCCTGCTCCTCAGGCTGTCCACCACAGCTCCATCCTGTCCTCTCCCAGCCCTCCACCACGCCCACTTCCCCAGGGCCATCTGTCACATGGGACGTGCCCCCCCCCACACACACACACACACTTCTCTCCTTTGCACATTTAGCCTCAGAAGTGGTTTCTGTTCCCAGGTTTGCCGATCACCTGCACAAGTTCCACGAGAAGGACAACGGGGCAGCAGCTGGTGATTTGTGGCAGTGATACCAGGGTCACCCCTGCAACAGTGTGGCTGCGTCCCCACCCCTGCTTGATCAGTTGCTTCTAATGAGTTAGGCTTCCCCTGACACCCCCCACCAACATGGAAACTGTCCTTGTCCTTGGCCCAATAGCTTCCAGAGGTCGCAGGTCCCCTTGGGCTCCTTAAAAGAATGTCAGAGCCACATCAGGGTTCCTTAGGTCCAGAAGCCCCCTAATGCCTGGCCAGGCTGACCAAATGCTCCACCTGCCTGGCCTGGACTCCGCACACAGCCTGGCCTCTAGCACTGGTGGCAGAGACCCCGGCTGTGACACTCACCTGATTTTGGCATTGGTTAAACCAGTTTGGACTCCTTAGGCCTGGCCTGTGACGTCCCCTTTTGCTCCCCTAGGATCTCCCTCACACCCTGAACAAGATGTCAGGTCCTTCCTGTAGGCTACTGGGCTTTGAGTCAGACCTCCGTGGTCTGCCTCTGTCACTGATCCACCCCCCCCCCCATAGAACATAGACAAGGTTAGATAAGAACTAGTTTACTCATGCCCCACCCCCATCCCCAGAGTATGGGACAGTTTCTGCTACCCCCTCCCTGCCCCCAGACACAAGTGATTTCTGCTTTTTTCTTTAGTAAGATATTCTGGTTTCTAGATGAGGAAGTGCTTCCAACAAGATCCCAGGGCCCCCAGGCTCCTCAGACCCAAGAACTAACTAGAGGGGTCCCAGTGCCTCTCAGCCATGCAGAACTGACTGTGGGCCACTGTAGCATGGCCACCTCTGGGGGCCACTGGCAGATCTCCTTAGTTAGGTTTGCGTTTCACACTCAGCCTTGCATGTTTGAATAAACCATAGTTGCAGCCACACTGCTGCCCATGCTCTGTGACTCCTGAGCTCTGGGACACTGGGGTTATGGAGGCCAGTAGATGCCTGCAGCACCACCTCAGGATCAGGGCTGGTCTGTCCATATGGAGCAGGGCCCTAGCATATAGGAAGTCTCTCCCGCTCTTCCTGTCCTCAAGAATTCCGAGTGCATTCAGAGTTTTGCTGAAACCCAAACCCACAGCATCTGGGCTCTCTTGGACAGGCTTGCAACCCCATCAAAAAGGGAAACCAGTTCCTTTCTTCACAGCCAGCTGTCAGGCTGTGGTTGGGGCCTGATATTTTAGTGGGTCCACATCCCTTCCTGGGGAATCCCTGCTTCCCTTTCTGTACGCACCAGAGCTGGATCTAGAGCAGGGCTCCTTTCCCTTGGGTCCCCCAGGTGCCAGAACTCACACCCATCAGGGCTTTGAACACCAGTCTTGCATGGGGATTCCCTGGAACCACTGGACTGTGCCACCTCATCCCCACGCCAGCCCCACTCACATACAACATCTCATTTTGGTCTGTGGTGGCTGGCCTTACCCGCTAGGCTGGCTCCAAACCTGGCTCCTGCCCTGCAGTCTACCAGACCAGAGTCCCCTGTGCCACATCTGCCTCGAGCTTCTTCCTGAATGCTAGAGCTTGTGCATGCAGGACCCCTCACCATCTCTTCCCTCAGAACTTCCTCCAAGGCCCCAGAGCTTCCTGTACTCCAAGACACAAGATAGACTGTCCTCTCTGACCCTCATTCCTGTCCCTTGGCTCATCACCCCTTCTCCCCCTCTCAGCCACTTTCGTTTCTCCCACCAGTTCCTCCTGGTAGGTAGGTTACTCAGAGTTACTAGGCCTCTGGCTCCTCCTCACTGCCTCATCCCAAGGGGTCAGAGCTATTGTTCCACCCTGATCCTCTCTGGCCACTGACAATCCACCAGCAGCAAGCTCAGGGCACAACTTGTACCCGGGTCAGTCCACAGTGGGCCAGGCTGTCCAGGGGCAGAGCCTCCATCAATCCCGTTCTGCTGGCAGCCACCCTACCCCCCAATTCCTGGCCTCATGCATAGGTGTCCTGGTTCCCAGCCAGCATCCAGCCTGTGGGCACCTCCATCGATGGCTGGACTACTGCCTACTTCATTAAGTGTTTGCTAGCCAGGTCCTGCTGCGAGGGCAGCTGGTACAGTGTGGCAGGGAAGGGGCCAGGTAGCAGGCCTCCACCGAGACCTGACTAGCTTTAGTGCCCCTGTGGAGGGCAGCAGGTGGGAGGTCCAAGCCAGCCTCCACCTTCACCAGGCATTGCTCCTCCTGGACCCACCCTTTCCATCCACAAGATGCACATTAAAACCCTGGAGGGGTGGAAGGGCTCTCTACAAAGGTCAGAGGCCACTGTGGGTGGGGGAGGCCAACAGATGGAGGCATTCCCAGTCAGCAAAGTCACCATGGCAGGCCACAGAGCTGCTAGAGGATGGGGCGGGCAGCTGACTCAACACCTCAGGGGGCTGGAGTAGGGAGCTAAGACGGTGAGGAGGGGAGGTGCCCAGAAACCACTGCCCCACCCCAGGAGCACCCAGGTCTCGTGTGGAAGCACCTCTTCCACACCCCTGCTCACATGATATCCCCTTCCTTCGGACCTCTTCCGGGTCCACTGGAGTCCTGCACCCCTCCAGAGCAGACTGCTGGAGGTCGGGGCTCCGGGATCAGACTACAGGGCCTGCCAAGACCAGCAGGACAGTGTTCTTAGCGCGGCTAAGAACTCCTCTGCGCTAACCTCCTCAGGCCGAGCTCGGAATCCCAGTAGGAGTGAGGAAGCCGGGGCTGTGGCATCCCGTGAGCCCAAGTGACGACCAACGTCTCCTGGAGTGGCGCCCGTCTCCCCCAGTCTGAAATTGGGAGGTGGGGCTGTGTTCGGGATGTCCTCCCCGCCCCGGGGCAGCGGCCTGTGGCCCCTCTGGGAGGGCTGGAGAGGGGGCGTGGTGCGCGCCCTCGGGATTTATGAGAACCAGACACAGACTTCCTCGGTTGTGACATCTGGGCCTCCTCGAGGCTCCCCATTGTCCCCGCAGTCGGGGTCCAGACACAGCGTCCATCCCTGCCTAGCTCCGGTCACCAAGGGGCGCTCGGAAAGTATCCACGCCCGGTCCCCCCACCACACAGGGCACGTTTCGGGACGCACAGCCGCGTTCTGGGAGCCAGCACCCCGGGCCCCGGGAGACGCCTCGGGGCGGGCTGGATGCCGGCGCCGGGTCTGAGGCCGGCTGCGCGACCCGCGACCACGGCCCCAAATGGGATGGATCCTGGCTATTTCCCAACCCCTCTGGCCGCTGGCCGCGCGACCTCTGCTCCACCACAGCTAAGGGGAACCTAGCCCGGGTTGCTGAAGCCGCCGCCGCCAGGCTGAGGGCTGGGGGCGCGTCAGGGGCGGGGCCTGCGCGGCGCGAGGCGGGAGGGGGCGGGGCTCGAGGCGGGGGCGGGGCCTGGAGGCGCGCGCCGCGGGGGCGGGGGGCACGACGGGGAGCGGGCGGGGCGCGCGCCGCGCGGGGCTGAGCTCGGAGCGCGCGGGGCTCGGCAGCCCGGGGAGCTGCGCGGGGGCCGCGCCGGGACCGCGAGGAGCGCACGAGCCTTCGAGGCTGTGAACCAGGGAGGGAGGAGCCGCCGCCACCTCCGCCGCCGCTGGCTCCCGCCCGGAGGGAACCAAACCCGCCGCGGACCATGAGCCGCCGGGCCCCGGGAGCCCGGCCGCAGTCGGGGCAGCGCTCCGCCGGCGCCCCGGCCCGCGCGGCCCCAGCTGCACGCCTGTAGGTAAGGCCTGCTGGTCCTCAGTTCCCGGTCCCCTGGTCCCTCACCGGGGCTCTCGGCAGTCCCTGAGGGCGTGCGTGTGTGTGCGCACCGCTGCCCCGGGAAGCGCGGCAGCATGCGCCCTGGTCCGAGTGTGTCGTCTTTGTGTGCGCGGGTGGGAGGGAAGAGGACGCGCGAGCGAGGGATGCGCCCCCGCTGGGATCGGCTCCCGGACCCCCATCCGGGGCTGGGCGGGGAGTGGTGAGATGGGTCGAAGCGCCTCCGGAGCAGCTGCGCCCTCGCCCCGTCCTCTGACCCGGGCTGGGCAGTGGAGCGAGCGCAGCTGGTCCCCGGAGGCGGGGTCCTTGGAAGTGGGGAGGGGACGCTCAGGTCTCTTTCCCGGGAGGGAGGAAGGGGTGGGTCAACCTAGAAGGAGCACGAGGGCCACGAGCTGGAGTGGGGAGAGATCCCATCTAGGCCACAGTTCCAGGCTGGCACGCCCTCCATTCGGCCCAGGCCCTCTTTCCCACGGCCACCATTCCAGACCCGCCCACCCTAGAGTTCCCGGACAGCCCCCGTTAGTGGGATGGATTGCTGAGGGTGCCCCGGAGTCCGGCTCCTTTAAGAAGGGGCGGGTTCGTGCCCTCCATTCAGGCCCTTCGGCCTCGGCCATTGAGGAACCTGCGGGCAGCGCGAATCAGAGTCGCGCCAAAGCAGCTGCCAGGCCAGGAAGGGATGGGGACCAACCCCGCCCTCAGCAGCCCCCAAAGTAGGGTCTTCAGGGAGAGAGTCCGCAGTAACCCGGGCCTCTGAGGAGCCACGCAGGGCAGAGTGGACAGCCTTGGGAGGGACCGTGAACATGAATAAGCCCGGATCTATGTTCACACCCGGTCGGTGCTAGGAGAGCTTCCGACCTGGGTTGAACCCGACCTCTTCCTCTGCCTCTTGAGCCAACATCATCTACCCTGCAAAATGAGGATGGTTCTTCCTGCTTCCTGAGGGGTGATATGCAGGAGTTGCTTCCCTCCAA
The DNA here is from genome assembly GCF_964194105.1 of Spermophilus citellus. Classification (NCBI taxonomy): domain Eukaryota; kingdom Metazoa; phylum Chordata; class Mammalia; order Rodentia; family Sciuridae; genus Spermophilus; species Spermophilus citellus. Next base: position 29,131,854 of record NC_138187.1, on the reverse strand, counting down.
CACAAGGCAGCCTGCGCCTCTGGGGGACAAGGGGCCCAAGGCACGGCTTCTGCTACTGCAGGGGTGATCCGAAACCCTCCTGTTCTGCCCCTGCTAGGTGGGAGGGAACACATGGCATACCCCCAGCCTCCCTGCCTGGTCCAGAAGCCACTGGCTGGGGGAGTGACAGAACTTTCAGCCTGGGGGCTTTGAATGAGCAGCAGTCCCTCAGTCTAGCTGGGGTCCGGGTTGAGGGGAACTCAGCAGACTTTCTCACTGGGGCTTCCTTCTACTATTTCTTGTGTGTGTGCAGTGCTGGGAATTGAACCCAGGACCTTGTGCATGCGAGGCAAGCACTCTACCAGCTGAGCTATATCCCCAGCCCCTCCTTCTACTCTTTCCCTAGAGGTCTCACCCCTGAAGTCCCAGAAGCACCATCCTGGGGTGTGAGTGATCACAGGCAAGAGCTGCTGCCTCTGCTGCTGCCCACCTGGTCCAGCGGGTCCAGTTACCCGAGGGCTAGTGCACATGGTTTTCCTACCCTCATTGTGAAAAATCCACCTACAGTTTCCAAACCCCTCTTTTCTACTTAGTGTGGCCCTCCGAGGACTCTAGAACTCACATTTCCGGGTTGGTTCCCTTGAGGATGTCAGATGGGGGTGTCCACCCAGATGGACCCTGGGCCTCCAGGGCTGAGCTGCTGGTCTGGAGCTGACTTGTGTCAGGATAAGGGCATCAGTGCTGTTTCTCAGGTGATGGTCACAACAGCCCTGTGGATTTGGCACTGTTCTCATTCCTGTCTTACAGCGGTGGGGACAAATTTAAGGGAGGTGGAACTTGCCCACAGACCCTCAGCCCACAGACCAGGCCTCCTGCCACTTTTCTCTGACAGCCCCGAGGGCACAGGGATTGGGAGCTGGGAACCTGCTGGCTGTGGTCCCCACAGGGGTCTGATCCGGGCTTGGGCCTGCCTTCCCTCCTGATGATCCCCACCACCCATATGGGCCCACGGCAGTGGCCAGAACTCCCAGGCCTGGGGAGGTTTCTCCTCCCTCCCTTGGTTGGGTCATTTTTCTGGCTGTGCTCTCTCCCCGGGGGATACAGGTGTGACCTTACCATGAGGTCACAGCCCACACCTGTTTGGGCAGCAAGAGGCAGAGCATCCCGTGTGGGAACTCAACGTCATCTGGTTCCTCCAGTTGAAGCCGGGTTGGGCTCCAGAACAGGGCCACGCAGGGGCAAATGTAACAGCACTTGGGGGCCACAGTCTGTTGGAGGAAACAGGTCACCAGCCATGTGATGTCATGAGGAGCAAGGTAGGGGGAAAACAGGATCAAGAGGCGGGCGTTCTGGGCCTCCAGACTGCCAGCTACCAAGGCAGAGCGATGGGAGTAGGCAGGGTGACTCGGGCTGGATGCTGAGACTCGAGCAGAGGACAGGCAGGGTTGGAGGGAGAGGGGGTGTAGAACTTCCATGTGCTGAGTTTGAGGCTCCCTGAGATCAGCCAGGCTGGGAGCTGAGGAGCTCAGAGAAGGGCCCTGGGACCCTTAATCAGCACCTGAAGTGCCCAGAGTTCTAGGCTGCTCAGGACTGAGGGAGCCATGGAGTTCGCAGTTAGGAGTCACAGGTATGTGGGTCATGAAAAGATCAGAAGGCAGACTGGTGCGCTGAGTGGCAGCACTGAGGGGAGCATCCTGCAGATCTGGGGGGCTGGGCTGGGGCTCACGTGATGTCCATAACACTGGGAGAGAGGGAGAAGTTGAAAGGTTCAAGCTAAAGCTGGAGAGGGGCCTCTCTGCTCTGCAACCCGAGGAAGGCAGCATGGAGTGGGAGAGAGTAGGGCCAGTGCAGCTGGAGCCAGCCCAGCCTGCTCTCCACCTTCAGAGCCTGTTGAGGAACTGTCCAGCACTGGGTGCTCCTGAAGGAAGATGGGCCTACCTCTTGAGACCCCAGGTCCCAGCCCCTCTTCTTGTCCTGGCCCCCATTTCTACTCATCTGACCCTGATCAAGTCCCAGCTGTGGATTTTCCTGCCCCTCAGGCTCAGAGTTCTCCCTCCTTTCCCCCAGTGCAGGGACTGGGTCCTGCCACTGTGCCTTCAGGTTCTCCAGGAACAGTCCCTGCTGGGTGTAGTGTGTGCTCCAGGAAGGGACAGGCCTGGAACTTGGCTCCAAATGCCCCTCTTGCCCATTCTGCAACCCTGGGCCTCTTCCATGGTTCTTGGCACATAGTGAGAGCCCAGGAAAAACCCAGTTAATGAGGGGCTGTCGCCTCCCTGGCCGGAACCCCATTTCTTCATCTGCACAAAGGGACAATCCTTCTTATAGGGAAGATGTGCATAGTCAGGTTTTAAACAGGCATGGTCCCCTTAGATTCTTTTTGGTATTGGGTATTGAACCCAGAGGTGCTCTACCACTAAGCCACAACCCCAGCACTTTTTTTTGGGGGGGGGGGGCAGGGTCTCACTTAGATGCCCAGGCTGGCCTCAAATTTGTGATCCTCCTGCCTCAGCCTCCTGAGTTACTGGGATTACAGGAGTGCACCACCATGCCTAGCTGAGAAGTGGGTTCCTAAAAGCTGACCTTGGCTACACTGTGGAGCCTGTATTTATGGGGAGAGGCCTGGGAAGAAGCCCCGGCAGCTTCTGCCCAGAGCGGTGGACACAGGATATTTAAGAAGTTAAAGCAGAAGAGCTTTGACTTTTAAACAAATTACTTACTCAGTCCTCATGACAGCCCTGTGACATTGGGGCTGCTCTGACTCTCCATCTTAACAGGGAAACTGAGGCCCCAGGAGGGCAAGGGACCATCCAGCTAGGAAGTGGGGGCCAGGGTGTGTGTGTGCTGGGATTCAAACTGGAAAGGACTGGCTTCAGATCTCAGGGCTTTTAACCACTCCACTGTCCCAATGTATCAAATGAACAGATGTTGGCAGGGAGATGCCCAAGCCGTAGGGGCCCCTGTGATGGGGAGCGACTGTCTAATGCAGCCATGCCCCCCTCCTTGAGACTGAGGTCTTCAGGCTCCAGAGCCAGCAGGCTTGTCAAGGGTTGTCAGTAAAAGCTAGGGTGCTCTGCAGAAGAGCTCCCCCGGGGCGGACACACACACACACACACACACACACACACACACAGTGACAGAGGATGGGTTGCTTAAGAAGCCCTTGGTGTTCTGGACTGTTCTAAAAGCTGCCTCTCAGCCATGCTCCTCCAGGCAGGTCATGGATCAGGAAGCTCCATCCCAACTGTCAAGTTCAACTATGGAATCCAACGGGCCTCCCTCTTGAGACCCCAGGCCCCAGCTCCTCTCTTGTCCTGGCCCCTGTTTTCTTGCTTGGGAAAGCCAAGACCACCCAGGGCCCCCTGCCACTCACCCATATAGAGGCAGGGTCTCAAGGACTCTTAATCCACACCTGTCCCTGACACCTGTATCCACTCTGCCCCAAAGTCCCAGCAGGTTCAAGGGTGTTAAGAAGAAAAATCATGCCCACTTCTGCACTCTGCCAGGGACATAGGGTGAGCACCGATTCTGGGTGGGATGTGCTGGGGAATTCCAGTTGTAGCCTCCCTCGGGCAGGAGGCCCTGGTCACAGCTTGCCCATGGAGACAGTTTCTGGGAAGGTGAGGGATGGGTTGGCCTCAAGAACCAGCCCCCAAGTGTCCGACAGCTAGTGGAAGTCCCTCCAGGGTGGAGGGACGTTGGTCTGAGTTTTGCGTGGTCAGGGGTACCCAGAGAGGGAGCTGGGGTGCCCCTGAAAGGAACAGTCCTGCAGAGGCCTGGGGGCAAGAGGAAGAGCAGTCTTAGTGTCAAGTGCTGACCAGTGGTCAGGCCAAGCCAGCGCTAAGGAAAGACACGATAAAGCATGGTTAGGACCAAAGGATGGTGGGAGACAGACTGGGGCTTTGCCTCCTCTTGGTGTGTTGGGGGGAGGCCTCAGTTTCCCTATAGCAAGTGGTTATTGGAGGGTGGCGCTGCCAGCCTCGAACAGAGGAGCCTTAGTTCTGACCGCCTTCCCCCTCACACACTGGGTCCTCCACGGATGGAGGGGAGTGAGGGTGCAGAAGGAAAGGCCAATCTTGGGGTGAGCGTGTTGCCTGCGTCCTGCCGGGCAGCACGCCTGTGTGGGGCAGCCTTGCCTCAGGCGGTGGACCATCCTTCCTCTCCGGACACAGTAGCCTGTGGTGCGGAGGCCGATTCGCCCAGAAACCCAAGCCCCTGCAGTCTGTGGGCGGGGCTTTTGCCTCTCCCCGCCCCCAGGCCGCCACCCACTGCGCGGTGGATCGATTGGTCGCTGGCCGGTTAGCCGGGGCGCCTCGCTGGCTCATCAATATTTTAAAGAATGACCCGGCCTTGGGGTCCGGAACTGCGCACCGGCGGGGGCTGGAGACCGGCTTCCCCGCCCCCCCCCTTTTCCAATTTTCGGTGCTATTTTTACCTGCGGAAAGCCGGCCGCCCCCTCCCCCGCCCGAGTGTGTGCGGCGGGCGCCGGGGCTGCATATCCAGCCCAGTTTGGGGCCGGGGCCGTGGGCCGGGTTCTGGCCTTGGGATGAGGACTGGCCTTGGAAAGGCGGAGAGCAGGGACTGGATCAGGTTTCCTCCACCCCGCCCCTCCGAAGCCCCATCCCACCAAGATGGGAACCAATACAAAAAGAGAAAAAGAAAACGTTTTTTTTTTTTTTCCGGGAGAAGAAGCCAGACAACTCAGGCAAGCCTAGGAAAAGCTGGGGGCGACAGACTGGGGAGGGTGGCCTGCCGCCCACGCGCCCTGGGGCCAGCACCCGATCCCTGGAGCATGGCGACTTCCTTTGTCTCCAGTCCCAGCCCTCAGAGAGGAAACTGAAGGTGGGAGGGAACCCCAGCCGGTTCCTGGCTGCAGTGCAGCGACAGCTGGACCCCAGTCTTCGGTATCCAAGGGCCATGGCCTCTGCGTCAGAATCAGGAGCCCCTGCCACCGCTAGTCCCTCTTTACCAGAGGGGAAGCTGATGCCCTGGGAGACACTGGGTCTGCCCCAGAGAGCCGGATCTCCCAGACTGGTTCAGCAGGCCTTTTCTGGCTCCCTGGGGACCATAGGAGGAAGGCTGGGACCTGACCACAGAAACCAGAGGGCTGAGGGCCGAGGGCCTTAGGGTTGATGGAGCTTGGGAGGGAGAGCCAGTGCAGGGCCAGCCCTGGAAGAGGAGAGAATTTTGCACAGTCCTAGGCTGGAAGAATTCGGGTAGCTGGAGGAGTGACCTGGGCAGAACACAGGCAGAACTGGGAGGCTACAGGCCCAGGGAGCCCTAGGCCAGCTGAGTTCAATTCACAGACCTTCAAGGCCAGCCCAGACAGTAGGAGCAAGGGTGACAGTCCATCCTGTCTCTGGTGCCTCTGGGTTCTCCGCCCCCTTGTACCCTCCTTTCTCCATATCTGGATCCACAGTTCCCTGCACAGTGATTGTTTGAATGTTACACTGGCTGGTCCCCTGAGTTGGATGGAAACACTTCTGGCCCCACCCAGAGGTCAGGGGAAACCACCCTGGCCTGCCCAAGCCTTCACTTGCTCAGAACATTGCAGGGTCCACTTCTCATGCTGCTCTTCTGGGGAAGGGGACCCCCCATTTGCATTTGAGGAAAACAACCTCTGAGATTGGGGGTGTGGTCAGCATTTCTCAGGGAGCAGGAGGGTTAGGCCTTGAACCCAGGTCAGCTGCTTGGCATTCTCCCCAACTCTGGCCCCAAAGACAGTTAGGGACAGCACACCCTTACTCTAGCCATAGCCAGATCCTCTTCCCTGTGGTCTGCAGCCTCCCCTCTGTCTCCTATGGAGGAGAAACTGGGCCCCAGTTTCTCCATCTGTAACTAGGTGCAGTGCTCCTTGCTGACCCTGATGCTTGAGGACTTTTACCTCTGGCTACTTGACCCTTGCTTAGCCCCCAGGGACACAGAGGGCTGCTGGGCCCATGGGCTCCTGACCAGCCAGCAGTGTTGAGGAGGAGTGGTCAGAGCAGCCCCGACCCAGTGCCTTCCCACCAGTTCCTGCTTTAGACATGACCACACCTGCCAAGAGCCTTGACAGGGTCCTCTTCAAGTTCCACCCCTCCCCATGAGGGCCAGCTGCACCCACATGTGACAGCCTGCCCAGGGCCCTGTCCCTTGACTCCATCCCTTCTCCCTGGGGAGATTTTTCCCAGCCAGCAGGAAGAGTGGGAGGGACAGGGGACGGATGGCCCCTGCCTGCCCCACTGGCCCCACGTAGGGCTCACTTGCTTCACTTAGCCTTCCTGAGCCACCCGGTTCCCTATTCTGACCCCTGTAGAGGTTTCAGTAGTACGGGGGAGTGATGGGGAGGGGACATGGCCACTGTGGCCCTGGCCTGCTGGATATATGGATGGGCTTGGGGCCCTGGGACAGGGCCTTGTGGTTTTAGCTGCAGCCCACCCCCCAGGAAGTGCCCCTGGGGATCTGCCTCCCCACCTTCTCTGGAGGCCATGCTGACTGCTGGCAGGTGTGCTGCTGCCTCTGTCCCCAGGGGAAGGAGCAAGAGCCAGCCATCTGGGGTATGACCCAGGCCTGCCTTGGCCCTGAAGGAGTGCTTGTGCCAGGTCGGGAGACAGTGGGAGCACCCTGCAACTAGAACTCTCTGGAGAGACACACAGGAGGGGGCTGTGGAGCCCAGAGGAGCCACCTGTGCCAGCCTGGGCGGGAGAGGCCAGGAAGGGCTTCCTGGGGGAAGCAGCCCCTGGACTTGTTCTAGAAGAGTGAGTGGGAGTTATCCAGGGATGAGAGGAGGAGCAGCAGGGCAGGGAAAAGGTCAGGCCTGAGCACTGACCCCCATTTTCATGGATTCAGCACCTCCACCCGCAAATCTAAAGCCCTGGTAAGTCCCACTGCAGCCATTGATCAGGCTGCAGATGGGAAGCCCAGACCTTCCTAACCTCCTGGCTCCCTCACCCCAGTACTGGGCAGGAGTCTCCCTGCCAGTTTGGAAACCTGTCCTCAGTACTTCCTCCCCAGGTGGGTCCTGTGGCTTGTGACTGCAGATGGAAGCTGACCCAAGGAGAGGGAATTCCCAGGGTGCCCTCAGCGCAGAGGCCCTGCAGGTGGTCCCCGGAAATAGGGCAGCCGTTCTCACCTGGCACTTAATTACAGGGCCCGGCTCCCCCGGGAGGCCTGAGATGGTGCTCCCCAGAGCTGGGAGAGAGGAGCATGCCGGGAACTGGGGGGATCCTGGGAGGGCAGGTGAGGACATGGCCCCCGTCAGCCCCTTAGGGGGACAGTCCCTCCATCCCAACACCAGGCTGGTCCCTCAGGTGGGAGGGCCCCAGGGCAGAGCCTCAGCTCCTCACTTATTTTCCCTTAGTGATTTTTACCCTGGCCTGGAGGGGGGTGGGAGTGTGCACCTGGGCCTGGCCCCCGGGGAAAATGGACACTTAGGGGGACCAGGAGGCAAGTCCCCACAAGTGACCGACTGGACATGGGGAAGGATGGCCTTGCTGGGCAGTAGGAAGGAAGCTGGGGAAGCAGCCGCTGGGATTCCTAGGTTGAGGATTCCTCCAGAAGGCTGGGCTTGGCCGGGAGTTCTGGAGGGGACAGCGAGCAGGCCTCTGTGAGGGGAGTGGGACCTTCAATGCCCGTACACACGAAAAATGGCCCATGCTCTTTCCATATAGGGAGGTGACCCCTGAGTCCCAGACTCATGAAGACCTGGATAAGAATTCTAGACCTGTCTTGTCACTGATAAGTCCTCAGGCCCCGTGTGGTGACAGCTGTGACACCACGTGGTGTGCTGAACACGTTCATTTGTTCCTTCATTCCGTCAGTGTTGACTGGGCACCTGCTATGTGCCCAGTACTGGGGACAGCTACACTTAGACTTGCAGCACTGTCACTATCCCTGCCTTGTGGAACCTGCCTTCTGGAGGAAGAGGGCAGAGGAGGACACACAACCAGATGAGCAGACACACGCTATATCAGGTGACAGTGCATGCCACGGAGACTCCAAACAGGCAGGGGGCACGGAGCGTCTGTGCTGGAGAGTGTGGAACATTTATTGTTCTCAATAGAGTGTCCAGGCCAGGCAGTGGGACAGAATGATATTAGAAAAACCCCAAAGGATGTGAGGGAGAGGACACTGAAGGCACAAGCAAAGGCCCTGAGGTGGGAGCCCAGCCAGCACACCTCCAGGATGGCAAGTAGGAGGAGGCGGGTCTACAGAGGTAAATGCAGTAGCTGCTGCCAGGCCTGGGGAGCCGGGTAGGACTCTGACTTCTGCTCCCAGCCTTGGTCGGATTTGAGGGCAAAGGGACCAAATGTGTCCTGTGTTTTAGAAATGGTGACTGGGGTCCTGGTGGAAAGCAGACTAGGGACTGAGGTCAGGCTCGCTGGACAGGTGAAGGCGCTCTGGCCACCATGCCAGGCTTGTGAGGCCTGTGGAGGAGTGGCCAAGAGCTGCCTGGGCTCTCTGCTCATTTCAGAGGCAGAGCCAATCGGATTGTGTGTGACTTCTTCTTGCCCACCAGGCTTTGGGGACCTTAGAAGAGGTTACTGAGAAAAGTGAGGTCACTGAAGGCTTATAGGGGCCCCACTTTAAGGCATCTGTCACTCCAGCCTCCTCTGCAGACCACAGGAATGACCCTGGGGTTCCCTGAGATTGCTGTTTGGAAGGATATGAATGTAGGGGCTCCCTTTCTGGGGACACCACGTTGTCCTCGGTTTCCCTCCTCTTCACTCTTCCCTGCTGCTCTAGCAGCTGAGGGCAGCACCCCGCCGCACTCACATGCACAGCCTTGGGGAGCCCGGCTGCCCAAAGGAGGTGACAGATGGGCACGCAGTTCAGTGGTCAGAAGGTCACTGCTGCTCTTGTCCCCACAGCTGCAGGGTACCGCGATGGGACGGGAGCCATGAACGGTGCCGACCCTGGCGCCGCCGCCGCTACCCCGGTCCCTGTCCCGGACTGGCGGCAGTTCTGCGAGCTGCACGCGCAAGTGGCCGCTGTGGACTTTGCGCACAAGTTTTGCCGCTTTTTGCGGGACAACCCGGCCTACGACACGCCCGACGCCGGGACCTCCTTTTCCCGCCATTTCACCGCCAACTTCCTGGACGTCTTCAGCGAGGAGGTGCGCCGCATGCTGGTGGCAGGGCCAGCGTCGCGGGGGACCCCTGAGCGCGCCAACGCCATGGAGCCTGAGCCCGTGGGCACCTCAGCGCTCAAGACTACTGCCTATGGCCACTCGCGGAGCTCGGAGGACGTGTCGGCGCACGTGGCGGCCAAGGCCCGGGTCCGTAAGGGCTTCTCCCTGCGCAACATGAGCCTGTGTGTGGTGGACGGTGTGCGGGACATGTGGCACCGGCGCGCCTCCCCTGAGCCTGAAGCTGGGGCCACCCCGCGGGCCGCTGAGCCCCCTGCGGAGCCACGTGACAAGTGGATGCGTCGCCTGCGGCTATCGCGGACTCTGGCGGCTAAGGTGGAGCTGGTGGACATCCAGCGCGAGGGTGCTCTGCGCTTTATGGTGGCGGATGATGCAGCCACAGGCCCTGGGGGCGCCGCGCAGTGGCAGAAGTGCCGCCTGCTCCTACGCAGGGCCGTGGCTGGGGAACGCTTCCGCCTGGAGTTCTTCGTGCCACCCAAGGTGAGCTTCTCCCTGTACCGGGAGGATGGAGGAGGAGAAGGGCAGCAGCTCGGGCAGCTGCTGGCTGAGGACCCAGTGGCCTCATCAGATGGACAGGGTGGAGCCTGTGGTGCCAGGATGCTGGCCCAGCTCTGCCTCCTGGGTAAACCCCACCCTTCCTCTGTGAACCAGGAAAGGGAACCGCGCCTGGGTGCTAAGGAGCCTGCCTGGCCGCCTGTCCTCCTTTCCTCCTCACCCTGGCACCAGGGCAGGCACTGGTCAGCGAGGAGGCCTGCTGGATGAGGGACAGGCAGTGACAGAGCACACTCAGAGAGGGGCCCCAGGAGGCCTGCTTCTGGGCTGCCAGGCTCCAGCCCTGCTCTGCCCAAGTGGCCCTTTTCCAGCCAGAGGAAGGCAAGGCTTCTCACTGGCCGTCACCACCTCTTGGGCGTCTCTGCTCACTGTCTGAGTGCACTGGCCCCTGGCCCTCTTGGGGACTGGCCATCAGAACACTGACGGTAGCTTGGGCCTTCTCCAAGTGGCAAGCCTGCTTGTTAGTAAAGTGGGAATGATTGTCCCCTTAGTACTCACTTCCTGAGATCCCACCATGTGCCCGGCCCTCAGGCTGGTGGCCATGTGCACATACAAGATGTCCTCCTCCCAGTACCCCAGTCAGGTGGGCACCTGGTCCCCAGGTCACAGAAGAAAACACAAACTTATTATACCCAGAAAAGGGGTGTGGCCTATCCCCAGTGGGTGGCAGAGATGGGCTAATTATACCCATCACTCTGGTGTTTGGGTTTGAAAGGAGTGGGGGTGGGGGTCCCTGGCACACAGGTTGAGCAGGTATAGAAACTGACAACACCCCTCAGGGGCCCACGCAGGCTCCCGGCCACCCCAGGGCCCGCCTGAGTCTCTTGGGAACTCAGCATACCCCTCCTAGAAGTGCAGGTGTGTGGGCTCCTGAGGACAGGTGCTCATGAGCCACAGGGCTCTAGAGAGGTGACTTCCCTGAGACACTCTGAAGAGCTTCTCCCCAAGTCCCAGAACTCCCAGGCTTCACAAGGACTCTTTGCCAGTCCCCTTAGGTCCCTGAGAGAAATCATAGCCACTAAGCCCAACTCCACCCCTTGGCAGACAGGGAGACCAAGGCCCTGTGAGAGGTGGGGCTCACTCAAGGTCACCCAGAGGGCAGGGACAGAGGCCCAAGGCTTTACCACCTCCACCCCTGAGTGGCAGTCACAGCTGTCTGTCTGTAAATAGCTGTGTCTGCTGCCCTGGGGGAGGGGACGCAGCAGCTGGTGCCCTCTGCCTTGGTCTCTGCAGAACCTGCCAGCTTTACCACTGTCAGAAGGCAGGTTCCTGAGGGCTCACAGGACCCTTCCACAACCTCTGAGGAAGGCCAGCGTGTTTCTACCCCATAATGTCTTCCTCATCTTCACACAATCATTGGAACATATCTTGGTATTTGAGAGTGCTCCCAGGGGAAGGGTGGATCACACCAGGGGGCATTTTCTGTTGCTATAATAAAATACCTGAAGCTAGATATTAGATAAAGAAAAGAGATTTCTTCATCCCAATTTTGAAGGCTGAAAGTCCAAGAGCAGGAAGCTCCACGTTTCCGGTCTCTGCTGAGGATCTTCTTGGCCTGTCACAACACGGCAGAGAAGGCAAAAGGGAAATGGCTGCATGCCGGGAAGGCCAAGTTTATGGAGCAATCAATCTCCCTCCTGGAACAGCGCCAGGGGCCCTGGAGACTACATTAACCTCTTCCCAGGGCAGTGACCCGCTACCTTCCACCAGACCCCAATTCTTAAAGGTCCCACTGCCTCCTGATAGCGGCAGAGTGGGGACCCAGCCTCCAGCACAGGTCCCCTTGGGGAGCAAACCACGTCCAAACCCCAGAACATGCTAAGGGCTCAGGTTGGGTTTTCCAAATGTGTCTGGCCACAGGGTGGAGGAGCACCCAGAGCACCCCTGCTGACACCCCACTGCTGGGCCACCCCCCAGGTCTGCATCTCCCTTCACCTCTGGGCACCGGCTGCACCTCAGAGCAGTCGGGAGTGTGGGGTCTGCCGGCGCATGGCCTGGGGTCTTTAGACCCCCTGGCACACAGCCCTTGGTGTCCCAGCCCAAGTCTCTGGCTTCCTGCCCTCTCATTCCAGCAGGAAGGGTCTCTAACCCCAGGTCCCCTCAGCCCTACTCCAGGCCAGACTTATGGACCCAAGAAGCAGTGGGGCTGGCCTCTGCCATTGGGGGGCCACCAGGAAACCCACATTTGCAGGCTGGATACAAACTTTAATAGAGTGAGCTCCTGGGGCCCTGGGAGAGACACTGGAGCTGCCCAAAGGGGGACAGGGACAGGGCGTGAGCTGAGGGAGCCAAAGACAAGCAGGGAAGGAGCACAGGAGTTCTGGCAGGACCAGCTGCCCCAGTACAGCTGGCCCTAGGTGCCAGCCCGAGGGACCACAGTGCCTCCCGCCAGCAGGAACCTCCACTGCCCTACCCACCCCATGACCACCAGGACCCCCAGCCCCACTGGCTACTCTGATGGCCTGAGACCCTGCCCAGCCGAGCCCCTGGATCACGGCTCCCAGCCCAGCCCTGCAGCCACTGGACGGTGGCCAGGCCTGCCAGGAATTCCCTGCTGCCTGCCCACCGAATGTGTGGTCTTTCCCTTTCCTCCTAGAAAGTCCCTGTCCTAGAGCCCGAACCCTCCGGGAATCCCAGTCCCAGATCCAGGAGCTTTGGGGCAGAGCACACAGAGCCAGGCACCTAGAGAGCCTCCCAGGGAACCTGCCAGCACCCTGGGTCCCCCTGCGGCGGCACTGGGAACACTAGTCTCTTTTACCCACAGCTGGGGACAGTGCCCTGCTCTGCTCCAGAGCCCTGTTCTGAGGCAGGAGCGCTGAGCCAGCTCCTCACCTGAAGCAGGAGGCCAGCTTTTCTTCTTCTTTTTTTTTTTTTTTAAATGAACTAGAAGAGAATAGAAAACACCACATTCCATCACACGCAGGGCAAGTATCGCCCAGTGGGACGCTGGTTTCAGATACTTTTACCTGGGTAGGTGCGTGCTGGGCTGCAGCGTCAAGTGCATTTCTTACTGTGGGTCAAGGTCAAAAATGGGAAGACCACAGGTCTGGAGGAGGTGTGAGGCGGGGGGGGGGGGGCAGCCCAGGTGGGGCTCACCCCTCCAGACCTGCGGGTCGGAGGCTCAGATGTCAATCTCAGTCCAGTCCCTGACTTGCTGCATGACCACAGTGGGACATCCCTCGTTGCCTCCCTCAACTTTCCCATCTGTGAACTGGGGACTAGGACACCTTTATGCCAGGGTGGCCACAGCAGTTCCACGCTGGGGACTGCTCTGATCCCCGAGAGCTAGGAGAGGTAGAGAGGGTGTCGGGAGGCCCTGGGGCAGCCCTGACTGACCTTTCCCCCTGGTCTCCTAGGCCTCCAGGCCCAAGGTCAGCATCCCTCTGTCGGCCATCATTGAGGTCCGCACCACCATGCCCTTGGAGATGCCTGAGAAGGACAACACGTTCGTGCTCAAGGTGAGGCCCCGCCCTGGTCCCAAAGATCCTCTGGCTGCCCAAGACCACCTCCCTCCTGGGTGGCCAGCTGAGGGCAATGGGGGGAGGAAGCCCCTGGGACAGATGTCTCGTACCTACCCAGGAACCGAGTCTGGGGCTGGGCTCTGGGTAGGTAGGTAGGTGGCCGGGCACCAGGGGCCATCTGGACCCCGTCCCATTTCCTCCAGGCCTGGGTGAGTTTCACTTCCTCCCCTCCCTTCCTTGCTGGAGCCAGGGCACATGCACCCCCCAGGCAGAACTGGTGGCCAGCTTGCAGCAGTTATGCAAATGTTCCTGTCGCAGGGCACTGGAGTGTGGGAACCGGCCTGGGCCCACAGAGGGCACAAAGGCACTGCGGGTGGCGGGAGGCACCCCATCCTTTTCCCAGGCCCCACCTTCCCTGGGGTGGCCTGCTGGTCTACTGAGGACACGGCTCTGGGCTGCCAGGGCTGCGGTCCCTGTGCCTCCTGGAAGGATCAGAGAGTGTTTGTGAGGCAGAGTCCCCAGGGATGCCCGGTCCCACCCACCCAAAGCCACATGAAGCCCCCACCCTCTTCTCCAGGCCCCCGGGGGGGGGGTTGTGTATTTACCCACCCACCCTTGTGTGTTTAGTCACGAACTCACAAATGCATTGGGCAAACATCTTCCCACCCTGTACCCTGAATCACCCCAGGCTGGGGGCTGAGGACATAGCCCTTGCCCACCTGGCATTCCCATCTGCAGGGTGTCCCCTGTACAAGCCCTGAAGCGGAGGGACTTGCCTGCCAGCTCCATGGTGGTACTCGGTTTCCCTGTATGTTCAGAGAGAGATTAAAGAAGGGTCTCTGGGGACCCTCCCAACCCAATACTGTATTTTTACAGAGACAAAAAGCCAAGAGCATGAGGCCTGGGCAACCCAGAGACTTGGATTAAGGTCCCAGCACTATCACTGATTGCTGTGTGACTTAAGCAAGTTATTTGGCCTCTCTGAACCTCAGTCATCATCATCTATAAAATGGGGACAAGCCAGGCATGGAGGCACACAGCAGCAATTCCAGCAACTCGAGAGGCTAAGACAGGAGAATTACAAATTTGAGGCCAGACTGGGCAACATAGTGAGACCCTGTCTCAAAATAAAAAATTAAAAGGGCTGGAAAATGGCTTAGTGGTAGCATGCCCCTGGGTTCAAGCCCCACTATTGCAATAAAATACATTAATAAAATGGGGACAGGACATCAGCCCCCAGCCATGGAGCTGGTGGAAGCTTATCCTATGAGCTGTGGGGTAGATCACACTAGCCCTAGCTCTCACAAGGGCCCTCTGGAGGTGACTTCTCTGGGGAGTGTGGCCATATTGGTAAAGTTCCAGGTACAAAAGCAGGGGAGCCCCTCAACTCAGCATGCTGGGGGTCCAGGCCACTGTCCTCCCCAGCCAGCCTGGCCTCCTTGAGGCTACAGCTCCAGGGCCTGAGGACATCAGGTCCGTGGAGCTGGGCTGCACCCGTGGGGCCCTGGCCTGGGTTTGGGCTGGTGCCTGGTGATGGCCCCACTGTCCTCCTGCCTCCTCACTCCCACGAGTCACATGCACATTCATCCTGGGTCCAGAGCCCCCTGCCAAGGGGAGGGAGGCTGGCGCTGGCCCACACCCTGACGCCCTCTTTCCCAGGTGGAGAACGGAGCCGAGTACATCCTGGAGACCATCGACTCCCTGCAGAAACACTCCTGGGTGGCCGACATCCAGGGCTGCGTGGACCCTGGGTGAGTGCTGGAGTGGCCCCAGGAGGGGGACAGGCTGGGCCCTCGGTCCTGACCACACAGGGAGCAGCCTCTAGAGCAGGGCAGGAGCTAAGCTCCAGAAATGGGCTTCGCTCATCCTAGTCCCCTCCAGGTGGGTGCCGGCCAGGCTCCCCATGCCCTGACCCCATCCTGACCACCTGTGGGCTCTGTGGGGCCTGCTCTGGAGGGCCAGGGTCTAGGGACCTGGAAGGATTGGCCCACATCTTGTCTTCACCTCAGGGGAGCCTCCAACTACCAAGGGATGGGCCATGATGAGCCCCGGGGGCTGGGAGAAACCCCTAACCCAGCCCCAGCCGGGGAAGGCCTGTGGTAAAGGTGCTGGCCTAATCAGCTGCTTAGCTGAAGAGCAGGCCTGAGCCCGCAGACGGGGTGAAGAAAAGCAGAAAGAACAACCCAGCAAAAGGTGTCCATGTGTACCAAGAGCCTGGGACTTGGAGGGGCTGTTAAGACCTCCAGGATGGCTGGTGCAGGAGGTTCTCATGAGAGCCCAGGAAGCTAGTAGGTCAGGACAGAAGGGAGCCATGGCGGGTCATAAGCAGGGAGCAGCTCTGGTCAGTTGTCCAGGGAGAGCAGCAGGGAGACTGACTCCACAATCTAGGAGAGATCCCGAGGCCAGGAGCAGGAGGGGCAGGCCAGCTGAGGGCCGCACACTTGGCAGCGCTCTTCTGGCTAATGGGGTGAGCCACCCTGGGGGAGGGGCCGCTGCTTTCTAATTAACAGCTTCATTTAAGGAAGCACAATTAAAGTCCTGAGTGCCTCCCAGGCCCTGATCCCCAAAGTGGTTGTAATCCCTCCCCTGCCACCCTGCCCGCCATCTGCTCTGCAAACTCCTTCCTGGCCTCCTCTCTTTACAGAACTGAAGAGCTGGGAGGGCCCCAGACACCTCACTTTACAAATGGGGAGACAAAGGCCTTGGGGGGCAAGGAAGCTGACCAGGCCCCGCCCACCACCAAACCCTTATTAGGGGGCAGGAGGCATGCAGCCTCAGGGGGCACTGTACCCACTTGGTGGCCTCTAGTCAGTCATATGGTGGCCACAGAGCCAGCCTAGGGTGAGGCTGGTCATGTGACTGTCAGCCGCTGCAGGGGCAGCTGGGGTGGGTTCAGGTCCCGGCAGGACACAGCTGTGCTTTCTCAACTCCACAGCGACAGCGAGGAAGACACCGAGCTGTCCTGTGCCCGGGGAGCCTGCCTGGCCAGCCGCGTGGCCTCCTGCAGCTGTGAGCTCTTGACAGATGGTAGGAGGGGGCAGAGCTGAGTCACAGGTGACAGGGTGGGAGGGCTGGCGGCTGGGGGTGACAGATAAAGGAACACGCTTCTCACCTGCCATTCTCCCAGCGGCAGACCCACCCCGACCCCAAGGACCCCAAGACACAGCGGCAGCTGTGGGCGCCGTGGTGACAGCCCCACACAGCCGAGCTCGAGAGGCCGTCGGAGAGTCCCTGCACCATGTCCCACTGGAGACCTTCCTGCAGACCCTGGAGTCTCCCAGTGGCAGCGGCAGTGATGGCAATAATGCAGGTACCGTGGCAGCTGGCTCTCCTGTCCCTCCCCTCCTGGTCCCTGCCCTGGCCACGGGGACCTCTGGGTACCCTGTGGAGCCCTTGCTGAGCCTCAAAGCAGTGCCATTTCTTCCTGCTGGTCCACAGCAGTTCTGGGTTTTGTTGGCACCTGGCCCTTCCCATCGGGCCTGGTTTCCATAGAAGATGCTCATGGAATGGGGTGCAGAGGGTTGGAACTGTGGGGGGACAGGGGACTTGATTTGTTCCCAGTTTGGTTGCCGACTTGCAGAGGGACCCAGCCCTTGCTCTCTGCTCTCAGTTCACTTTGTACTGATACCTGATGGGGGATCAGCTCCCTGCCCAGTTCTAAAATTAACCAAGCAGCATTTTACCAAAACCAAAGCGGCTGCCTCTCCTCTCTCCTCTCTGGCTTGCCCCGCCCTCTCCATCACCCTCACACTGTTGCTCCTCAGGGGAGGAAGGAGCCGCTGAGCAGGATCCCGAGGCTGAGCCAGAGCTGGAGCTCTCCAACTACCCCTGGTTCCATGGGACGCTATCACGGGTCAAGGCCGCTCAGCTGGTGCTGGCAGGTGGACCCCGGAGCCACGGCCTCTTCGTGATCCGCCAAAGTGAGACTCGGCCTGGGGAGTACGTGCTGACCTTCAACTTCCAGGGCAAAGCCAAGGCAAGTGTGCATAGGAAGCCATGGGGTAGAGCGACCACCCTGGGGCAGGTGCCGAGGTGGCCCTGGTCGTGAGGCTTAGGTGTGGCATGACTTTCCACAAATCAGGCTCACTCCTGCTTATAGAGAAGCCACCTGTTGGTGACAGGGCACCTAAGGCCAGGCCCTTCTGAGAACCAATTTGGCAAGTCCTTTGGGCACCTGTGCACTGGGGATCACACAGCACCTGGGCTCCTGAGGGCCTCCACCCAGAGCCACCTGGATGCAGGGCTGGGGCTAGCTGAGGCCCTAATGGTCGTGCCCCGACAGCGCCTCTTCCCTGCTCTGGTCACTTTACCAATCCCTCCTGGACCTGGCCTGTGCTCAGACAAGTGAGGGGAAGGAAAGTGCAGACCGGAGCGGAGGTGCTAGGCGGGGCAGGAGGGCTGCATAGGCCTAGGGGGCAGAGCAGGGGACCCTGGTCTGAGGTGTGCAGAGGGTGAGAACTGCTGCAGCAGAAACAGGAAGGTGACCAGACAGGGCCTAAAGTGAGCAGAGGTGTGCCACCCAGGAAGGGACCATGGGCCATGATGACCTATGGGGCCAAGAAAAATATGGCAAGAAAAGTCAGAGTGGGCAGGAACCTCCGTGCCCCCTGCCCCCACCAGACTCGTGTTTCTGATAAGGAAGCAGCTGCAGCCCTGGCTCCTTCTAGGACGTGATTTCCCGTCAGTCCCTGCTGCAGGAGGGGGTGCCCTAGGACTCCAGGTCTGCAGCTGGTGGTCATTGTCTGTCTGCTGGCCCCAGCTGGCCCTCCAGTGACCTCCAGGCCTCTCTCCTGGGCAGCCCCTTGCCCGACACCTCCTTGGAAGGCAGCCTGCCTTAGCAGGTCTTCTGACAGCCAGGCGCTTAACACTGTCCCCAGAGGCTCACAGGTCACTTGGTGGCCAGCACTCCTCCAGGGAGGGCCTGGATCCTGCACATGCCTAAGCCAGGGGTTAGGATGGGGCCCAGCCCACCAAGCAGCGTGGAGGGGGAAATAGGATGGGCAGGAGGCAACCTTGAATCTGCCTTTCCCCTCTGGCTGGCTGCCATTCCCCCAGAGTGAAACTGACCACTTCTAGGTCTTAGTGGCAGCTAGAGCAGGACCCTCCACTGACACAGAGAAGGAAGAGCACTACTGTCCCCGAGGCAGCTCTTCCCCTCAGAGAATAAACGACAGAAGAGTGAGAAGCATCTGCCTTGCTTCCACCTGCCCCTGGGGCCCTGCTCTGCCCTGGGCCTCTGCCCAAGAGGAGGCTGAGGTGGGACCCACTGGGCTTGGAGGAAGTGCTCCCAGCCCTGTGCTCTGTGACTGGGCGAGCCTCTCCCCCTTCCTGTTTCCACATCTCTAATATGGAGGCAATGATCCCTACCTCCTGGGATTTGGGAGGGAGATGGGATGTGAAGGGCAAGGGCTCAGGCACAGAGTGGGTGCTCTCAGCCTGGCGACAACTCTTCAGTCCCAACCCAGCTCTGTTGCTCCCCTCCACCACTTACACCACAGGAGTGGCCCCACCTCCAGACTGGCCTCAGGTGTGAGAAGCACTGGGGTCCGTCTCACTGAGACTTAGTCCTCCAACAACCCCTAAAGGCACTAGACAAGCAAGTGACCAGCCCAGGACCCTGCCACTGACCACCTGCCTGTGTTCACAGCATCTGCGCCTGTCCCTGAATGGCCACGGCCAGTGCCATGTACAGCACCTGTGGTTCCAGTCCGTGCTTGACATGCTCCGCCACTTCCACACCCACCCCATTCCCCTGGAGTCAGGGGGTTCCGCTGACATCACCCTGCGCAGCTATGTGCGGGCCCAAGGCCCCCCACCTGGTAAGATGCCATCACCTGGCCCGTATGATCCCTTAGGAAGACAAGCAGGCAGGTGGCCACCCAGCATGGCTAGTCCCTGACCCAGAGTGTCAAAGGCACTCCCTCCCCCAGCCCGACCATAGCCATTGTGAGCCATGGGGGGACGGGGGTGGGGGGTGGGGGTATCAGAAATCAAGATAGGGAGGCAGCCCCACAACAAATAGGTCCCAGACCCCTGGCAAGTGGAGGGAGTGCTCAGAGGCAGCACAGGTGGGTTTTCTGGAGTTCTGCATGGGCTGGGGCTCAGCATGCAACTCTTGGGAGGAAGCACTAGCTGGGTGGTGTAGGGGGTGTCCACATACGCAAGAGGGGTACGCTGCCTGTGTCCGTGCATCGCCACTTGCACGGGGCCAGTGTTCAAAGGTGGACTCCTAAAGCAGGGCCCTGGGTCCCCGTGCATTCCAGGGCCACACGGCCCAGCCAGGAACTCTGCACACCTGCCTGTTTGGCCTGAGCCGGGAAGGGTGGGACGTGGGTGCCTCCGGCTGGGCGCTGACGCCACGCGACCTCTCACTGCAGACCCCGGGCCATCGCCCAGCACCGTGCCCGCGCCCTCCGCCTGCTGGACCGAGTCAGCCGGCCAGCACTACTTCTCCAGCCTGGTCTCTGCCTCCTGCCCTCCCGCCTCGCCCTCCGATGCGGCTGGTGCCTCGTCCTCGTCCGCCTCGTCGTCCTCAGCAGCGTCGGTTCCCGCGCCCCCGCGCCCCGCGGAGGTCCCGCTGAGCGCGCGCAGCCGCAGCAACAGCGCCGAGCGCCTGCTGGAGGCCGCGGCCGGCGCCCCCGATGAGACCCCGGACGCGGCGCCGGGCCGCGCGCGCGCCGTGGAGAACCAGTACTCCTTCTATTAGAACCGCAGCGCGCCGCCACGCCCCCCGCGGACGCCACGCCCCCGGCGGCCCGGCCACGCCCACTGGCCCCAGCCTGGCGCTGGTGGGAAAAGCGAAGCTCTTCAGTGAAGACATAATGTTATTAAAGAGCCTGTTTTAGGGACTGCAACCGGCTCTCCTGTTGTCCTTTCCGCTGCGCTGGTCTCCCTTTCCTCTGGAAAGCGGCTCCCTCCATTCAGGGACCGTGGCAAAGCCACACAGGCTAGGTGGAGCCCACCGCCGCCTGGACTCTGCCAGCCTCGCCCTGCTGCCTTAGGGAACCTACTGAGATAAGCAGCAGGCTAGGAGGGTCAGGACTGAGGAAGGGGCCTTAGTGGAGCTGTGAGAGAGGAGGGGACAAGAATGTGGGGGTGCCAGAGGAAAAGAGACGCCCTGAACGGTGGGGCCAAGTCCCCGGCGCCTTGAATGCCAGGTTGAGGAGCTGAGCCCTGGTTGGCAGAGTAGGGTGTCCTTGCACAGGTCAGTAGAGGCCTGAAAGTGTGGACAGGGTCAGGGGCCAGGGTTTCTCCTCGTTAGCCCCTTAGGCGATTGGACAATGAGAGAGGCTGAATTTCCCAACTCTGACCCAAACTCAAACTCGCCCCCGCCCACACCCTGTGCCTTTCCTCAAGAAAGCCAGGGCTGGAACTCTGTGTCCCCAGCCTTGGGTAGTGTTCCCTCTGTGAAAACTCCTATTCCTGCTGAGTCAAAGCCCACATCCCCTCCCCCAATCCCAACTGGTGACCTGGAACCCCAGGAGAGCCTTGTAGGACCTGGGCCATGATGTGTATAGTAGTGGACAGAAGCCACCTTGGGCTGGCTCCAAGGTTTTGCTGCTTCAGCTACCAGAACAGCACCTTCGGCTGCCACTGTGGCTACAAGGAGGCCAAGGTCTGGGCCACCTCAGCTTCCAGCATCTCCATCCACTGTGGATGGAGCCCCCTGTCCTGTCCCCTGGTGGTTTGGGGCCTATATGAGGCCAAGTGCAAGCCCCCATCTCACCCCAGCAGGAGCAGAAGATCTATCTGGTTGACGCTCAGGCTGAGCAGAGCAAGGAGAGAGGTGCAAGCTGTCCGGCTGCCTCTGCCTCGGTCAGCCAGGGCCTCCTGCACGTCCCTCCCTCCTGGCAGGCTAGACACGGTCCCCAAACCTGAAGCGTCCTCCTCACTCTCAATGGATGTGGCCCTTTGGAAGGGTTCTGAGGAAGCCTCGGGAGTGAAAAGTTGACCTGCGGGCCCTCCTGACACAACCAGCCATGGCAGAGTCCCATGGTAAGTGACCAAATGGGACTGTGGGCACAAAGGCATGTAACCTTTGCACAGAAGCCCTAAGGATGGCAGCCAGGCTCTGTTCCTGTGGCACTCCTTAAGTGAATTCAGGGAACAACTCTAGGAAATGACAAGGCGACCCTGGCCCTCCCGAAGGATGCGCCTGGAGGGTAAGCACCCGGACGACAAGTAGAAAGGGCCTCTCTTCTCTGCAGTGTGCCGCAGGGACAGACCTTGATTCTGTCACTCAATCTTGTGCTTCTAGAAAGCCCAGACTCAATGGGGCTCTAGGGAAATCACAGCAGTCGCACAGATGGCAGCAGTCTCTCTGGGGTGGCATCATGTGCTCCTCAACCAGCGTTCAGGACACCCGCTCTGTGCCAGAACTGTGGGGTAGCCGGGAAGGCCGCCAAGCAGGCCCATTGCCTATGTGATGGGCAGTGACAGAGGTCGGGCCATGCCCTGGGACCACAGGAGCCCCAGCTACCGTAAAAGCACTTGGCGAGGGAGGGGAGGGCTGCAGGCACAGTGATGGCATGAGCCCTGAATGCCAGGCTAGGGAGGAGAAGGCGCTAGGCAGCTGGTACCAGTTAGAAATGGGAGCTGAGATCCCCCTGGGATGCCGGGGGCAGGGAGTCTGGGTGAGAGATGAGGGGCTGGGCCACACTAGCAGAGGAGGAAGGTCATCAGCAGAGTGGCTGGGGGTGACGGAGGGTTCCTCCTGGTGGAGGACTGGACTGCAGGAGCCAGGGGACGGTCCAGGATCACACCCACCATTGGCTGTTGGTCTCCTACTCCAGGGTCAAGAAACTTAGGCACTGCAGTTTCTATCCTCTCCTGGGAGGGACCCTGGAGCCACAGGCAGGTCTAAGTGAGGACTTGTGGGCCCACTGAGCTGACTGAAGGTGACCCAAGAGTGCAGGGTCTCCCTGGGAGGACATCCAGGCCTGACCACATGGAGCGGTTTTCCCTCAGTCAGACCAGGAAATGGGAAAATGCTCTACTTCCTGTTGTCCTGTGAGGCTCCTCCTTCTCCAAGTGGATCATTCCCCTGTGGGAGCCCAGGTACCTGGGGAAGGGTCCACACCTGTGCCTTGCCACCAACATGGAAAGTTGACCATTTTATGGCCCTGAAAGTGCCTACAGAAATAGAATTGGCATACCAGCAGTGGTGGAAATAAACAGTTGCCTCTGGTAGGCACTGCTAACACAGGCAAGTCAGAGCCCCTTTGGAAGAGAAGTCAATTTCCAAGGACCCAGAGGGGCTCCGATGTGCCTAGCAATGAGATTGCCAGGAATCCAGGCCCAATGGGGCACACCTGTAATCTCAGCGACTCCAGAGGCAGAGGCAGGAGGATGGTGAGTTTGAGGCAAGCCTCAGCAACTCAGTGAGATCCTTGGCAATATATTATTATGTTGTATTATATAATACAAAATAATCTCCAAATAAAAGAAAAAAGGGGGTGGAAATGTAAGTCAGAGGTAGAACGCAGTACCACAATAAATAAATAGATGATAGATAGGTAGATAGATACGAGACAGGGAAGGCAGATTTTGAATAATTAATCTCAATCATTCTCCCAATTTTTTTTTTAATACCAGGGATTGAACTCAGGGGCACTTGACCACTGAGCCACATCCCCAGCCCTATTTTGTATTTTATTGAGAGACAGGGCCTCACTGAATTGCTTAGCACCTGGCTTTTGCTGAGACTGGCTTTGATCTGGTGATCCTCCTGCGTTAGCCTCCTGAGCCATCTCCCAAAATGCTTTCTAAGGCATAATAAGGTGCATCTGGCCAAAACTGCAACCCTGCAGGTAGAAAGTTTCCTTTGGTGTCCAACTCTCCCCCAAAATGCTGTGGGCCAGGGGTTCCTGGTCTCTTTTGTGATTCAGTCCTGCTCAGAATAATGTTTAATGCAATAAAATATAAATGGACTAGCAGAGGAAAGCAATTCTAATGAAATTCAGTCAAACTATTAAATAAAACAAAAAGGTTCAAAATATTTTTAAAATGTTTGATATGATAATATACCTGTTTCTTTTTTAACGCTTTAAATAGCAAAGCTCTAACTCAAAGTGGTTCTCATGACTTGTAATTTCAAATACGATGAATGTGAACAATACTTCAGAGTTTCTGCAACAACCAAGATGTGGTATGACAATATCTCCGATTCCTTATTGGTGGCAAAGTGACAGGTGCAGCTACTAATGATGTGGTTTCTCCTTAAATGAAAGAAAATGTGATTTTTCAGTTGGAGGTTAATTAAAAGAAGTAGGCTGGGGCGTAGCTAGGTGACGGAGTGCTTGCCTGGCATGTGTGAGGCCCTGGGGTTTCCATCCCAATACTGCAAAAATAAATAAATAAATAGGTAATTGTATTCCCAGTCAAGTTCATGAACTTCCCGAATTGTATCTGTGAACCATCTCAGGGCCCCCAAGTAAACAACCCTGCTTTAAGCAATGGATAAAAATTGAAAATATTTGAAATAAAATGTTCAGAAATGCAGAGAGCCGGGTGTCATGGCGCACATCTGTCATCCCAGAGGCTCGGGAGGCTGAGGCAAGAGGATGGCGAGTTCAGAACCAGCCTCAGTAATTTAGCAAGGCACTGAGCAACTCAGTGAGACCCTGTCTCTAAATAAAGCATAAAAAGAGCTGGGGGTGTGGCTCAGTGGTTAACCGCCCTTGGGTTCAATCCCTAGAACTAAAAAAAAAAAAAAAAAGGAAAAGGGAAAGAAAGAAAAAAACAAATAGCAGAGAGTCAATGATATGAGGACTCAGCCATTCACCATCAAAAGAAAAGCCCTGGGCTGTGGCTGGGGCTTGCTGGAGCACTCGCCTAGCAGTCAGGAGACTTTGGGTCCCATCCCTAGTACCATAAAAAAGACAAGAAAGAAAAGAAGAGCCCCGTGCTGCCTCCCACCTGACAATCAGTGGCAGGCTCTGCAGCCTCCTGATTCTACTTGACACAATCAAGACTCTTGATCTTGCCAAACAAATTGGAGAAGGACGCAGGTCGTAGAGGTGAGAGGAGGCCTGATTTCTCACTGACTTGGATGGCCTTGTTTGGAGCTCAGTGAAAAGAGCTCATTTAAAAAAAAAAAAGTGAAGGTTTTATGCCCACATAAAAATATATGTGTTATAAGTTGGACACAACTTAAAACATGTGTATACACATATAGTAAAACGTTACTTTGGAGTGTTTTAAGTTGGTCATGGTATTATCAACTAATTAAGATTAAAATTTGGTGCTTGTGCCAGGTGCAGTGGGCACATACCTGTAATCCCAGCAGCTCAGGAGGCTGAGGCAGGAGGCTCTTGAGATCAAAGCCAGCCTCAGCAACTCAGTGAGACCCAGTCCCTAATAAAATGTTTAAAAAAAAAGTGTTGGGCTTAGTAGTTGAGCACCTCTTGGTTCAATCCCCCATATCAAAAAAAAAAAAAAAAAAAAAAACTCGCACCATGCTCAGAAGACTTCCAGAAGAGTGTTCACTATTTCTACTGCAAAAACCTAGAAATAATCCAAATATCCACTGGTAGAAGGAAGGGCGAATACATCAAGATGTATTTATATAATGAATACTTCACAGCAATGAACATGAACTACAGCCATGCCCATTGCCACAGATAAAGCTCACAAAGAGATGATAGATAGATAGATAGATAGAGCAAAAAAGCAAGTTTATAAAAGGACACATTATGTTATTCCATTTTATTAGTTCAAAAAAGTCAAAACTAAACACTGTATTGTTTACATGTGTATGCACATATAGTAAAACTGTGAAACAGATAAGTTGGCGAACATGAAGTTTAATAGTTAATATAGTGGAGTGAGAATGGATAGGGACAGAGTAGGAGGGAGGATGGAGACTGGGAAGAAGGAGAAATGGTTTTTGCAGTAGATGGTGAGTACATGGTGTTCATTTTGCTTTATTTTACACCTTATTTTTTATTGGTTCTTCTTAGTTAAACATGACAGTGGGATCCATTTTGATAAAATTATACAAGCACGGGATAATCTGATTCTTAATTAGGACCTAATTCTTATGAGTAAGCACATTGGTGGGATTCACTTGGGTATCTTCATATGTGTACATAGGAAAATTATATTAGGTTTATTCTATTGTCTTTCCTATTCCTGTACCCCTCCATTCCTTTTGTTCCCCTTTGTCTAATCTACTGAACTTCTCTTCTTCCCTTCCCCCTCTTTTTTATTATGGTTTAGCTTCCAAGTATCAGCAAAATTCTTTATGGTTGAGTAATATTCGAGTGTGTGTGTGTGTGTGTGTGTAACAATTTCTTTATCCATTTATTTGTTGGTGAGTGTCTAGTTTGGTTCCACAACTTAGCTATTGTGAATGCCTTACTTTTATATTATGTATATTCCTATAGGCATGGAATATTTCCCAAATTTTAAAAATGAAAGGCATTTAATTATTAAATTAATTTATTTTTTATTTGTTAAAAAGTGAAAAGAGAATGGGAGAAAACATTTGCAAATCATATATCACTTATTTGTTCAGGATCTTGAACACATAAAGAACTCTTATGACTCAACAACAAAAGAATCTCAAATTAAAAAATGAGTACAGTATTTGAATAGAGACATCTCCAAAGAAAATATACAAATGGCCAATGAGCCCCTGAAAAGTTGCTCAACATCATTAGATCTTAAAGAAATGCAAATGGAAACCACAATGAGATACCACTTCACGCAAAAAACATTAAGCCAGTGACAGAAGGACACAGCACACGTCGGAGTCCCCCTTCTTACGTGTATGACTCAGTGGTTCTTAGTGTATTCCTGTGGCTGGGCAGCCTCACCATTACCAACTCTAGAACATTCCATCACCCCCAGCAGATCCTTGTACTGGGCCTGGGGCTGTAGCTCAGTGCTAGAGTGTCTGCTTAGCATGCACAAGGTCCTGGGTTCAGTCCCCAGCCCTGCAAAGAAAAGAAAAGACTCCCTGTGCTCATTAGAAATCCCTCCCCCATCCCTCTCCCCCACCCATCCCCTGGCAACCACTCATCTACTTTCCCTCTCCGTGGATTGGCCTGGATTTATTCTGGATATTTCGTATAAACGGAATCATACAATACGTGGGCTTTTGTGTCTGGCTCTTTCACTGAGCAGTGTCCTCAAGGCTCGTCCCTGTCAGGGCACACCTCAGCACTGCGTCCTCTGTATGGCTGAATCAGCCTCTGATGTGTGGATAGGACGCGTTTATTTGATGTATCCATTCATCCACTGATGGACGTTGAGTTTGTTTCCAGTTTGGGGCTATTATGAATTAGGCTTCTGAAACATTCATGTATAAGTTTGTGTGTGTGTGTGTGTGTGTGTGTGTGTGTGTGTGTGTGTGTATGGGTAGAGGTGGGGGTGGGGGGCACCAGGATTGAACCCAGAAGTACTTAACCACTGAGCCACATCCTCAGCCCTTTTTCATATTTTATTTAGAAACAGGATCTTGCTGAGTTGCTTAGAGCCTCACTAAATTGCTGAGGCTGGCTTTGTACGCGTGATCCTCCTGCCTCAGCCTCCGGGCTGCTGGGGTTACAGGCGTGCACCACTGTGCCCGGTCTTCTCTGTGTAACTTTTTGAGGAACTACTGCCCAACTGTTTTCCAAAATGACTGTATCGTTTGAATTCCCACAAGTAAAGCCGTTTCTCCATAGCCCTGGCAATACAGGTTCTTCTTTCTTAATTTTTTTAAATTTTGAAACAGGGTCTTGCTGAATTGCTGAGGCTGGCCTTGAACTTGCGATAGCCCTGCCTCAGCCTCCTGAGTCACTGGAATTACATATATGTACCACTGTACGGTTTTTTGATTTGGGGCTATGGCCATCCTAGTGAATGGGAAGTAGCATCTCATTGTTGTTTTTAGTCACTTTACTAATTTCAGTACTTAATATCTCAAAGATTCTATTTATATCTTCTGATTTCCTGGTGTTCCCTTTAGGGGAAAAAGAGAATTTTTTCTTTCAAAGTGACAAACCTTTAGAGTTATATGCTCTAAGTCTTTATCCAAAGTATTTAGGCTGAAAATAAAAATCACAGCACACACCACACACACACACACACACACACACACACACACACACACACACCACTCATGCACAGTATTGCATATTAGAAAATCCCACTTGTCCTTCTAAAGTTTGAAATGAAAGAACAGAGTTAAGGTTGCAGATGTCCACTTCCAACAAGAGGGTCACAGGGGCCCAAATGATCCTCTGCCCTGAAACAGTGGCACTCAGGACGTTGAACATCTGGCAGTGGAGAACAGAGATTGCTCAAAGACAAGGAACGAAGGAGGTGAGCCCTCCAGGTGCCCCAACTTACTGCCCGGAGAAAGTTTCCAGGCTGCAGCAGGAAGAAAGGTGCCCGGGGAGAGCCCAGCAGCCTCTCTGAGCTAAATCAAGGGACAGAGGTCCAGAAGGCAAAATGGCCAACCTCACAGGCAAGAGCAGCAAGGGGGGCTGCGCTGCACGGGAATTCTGTGGGGACCTCAGCTGAATATTAATGACTGCGTGCATGTGAAGAGAGCACCTGAGCCCGGGAAAGAGCCACCTGAAAGGACTAGAGGAGACAATGCCCAGAGCCACACAGGCCAGCCATACTCCACATGGGCCAATGATTCAGGGAACATCCAAGGATGAACTAACCCTAGACAAAATCACTCCAGTTCTACTTAACAAAGTCCAAAAGCAAGAGCAGAAAAGAGCAAACTGTTTCAGGAACCTAACTGACTCTCAAAAGAGAACTTAAAAAAAATTGTTTTTGTAAGAATATAAAAATATCCAGCATCCCATAAGGTAGGAGTCACAAAGTCTAGAATATAATTAAAAATTACCAGGCAGTCGGGCACAGTGGCACATGCCTGTAATCCCAGTGGCTTGGGAGGCTGAGACAGGAGAATCATGAGTTCAAAGCCAACCTCAAAAAAAAGCAAGGCACTAAGCAACTCAGTGAAACCTTGTCTCTAAATAAAATATGAAATAGAGCTGGAGATGTGGCTCCGTGGTGGAGTGCCCCTGAGTTCAATCCCTGGTACCCCCCAAAAAAATATTTACCAGGCATATGAATAAAGAGGAAAATACAACCCATAATGGAAAAATCAATCAACCAAAGTTAAGCAAGAAATGACAGGGCCATTAAAGATGGGGGTGTGGTTCAGTGGTAGAGCAATTGCCTAACATGCACAAAGCCCTGGGTTCCATCCCCAGATGTAAGAAGACAGATGTTATATGGTCCCACTTAGATGAAATATCTGTACTGGGCAAATACTTAGACAGAAAAGTAGATTAGAAGTCACCAGAGACTGAGTGGGGAGGGAATGGGCAGTTATTGCCTAATGATTTCGGCATTTCTGTTTGGAGTGATGAAAAAGTTTTTGAAATAAGTGGTGGTGATTGTTGCATAACACCACAAATAAAACTAATGTCCCTGAACTGTTCAGTAGCTCCCCAGGGATCTGTGGGGGATTCATTCCAAGACCTCCAGTGGATGTCTGAAACTTCCTACTGTAGTGAGAACCACATATACTATATTTTATACATACATACATAAAGTTGAATGTACAAATCAGGCCCAGTAAGAGAATGACAACAATTACTAGTTACAAAATTAAGAAATCATAACAATACATTGCAATAAAAATTATGTGAATGTAGTCCCCCCACCCCTCTCTCTTTCAGCTGCTGCAGGGCAGGTAGCATATACAGCATGGATACTGTGAACAAAAGAACGGAACAAGAAGATATGAGATTTTATAATGCTTCTCAGAATGGCAATTTAAAACATATGCATTATTTAATTCTGGAATTAGCCATTAGTATTTTGGGACTTCAGTTGATTTGGGGTATTTCTAAACTATGAAAAATGAAATTGTGGCTAAGAAGGCACTACTATACTCTTTTAAATGATTACAATGGCAAGTTCTATGTTATCACATAGATTTTACCAAAAATAAGGAAAAATGAAATGAAATTACATAAGGTGTTTTTATTTTTTTTTAAGTGCTGGAGATTGAAGCCAGGATCTTCGGTGTGCTAGGCAAGTTTTCTACTATTGAGCTACATCCCTAGTGCTCAATGAGCTATTTCTTAACAAAATGAACAGAGTATCAGTGAACTATGGGACAACCTCAAACAGTCAAATATACAGGCAATTGGAGTCCCCAAATGAGGGGAGAGGAGGACAATAAAACGTGGAAGAAATAACTGTTTAAACTATTTTAACTGTAGGGGCTGGGGTTGTGCCTCAGTGGTAGAGCCCTTGTCTAGCACATGCAAGACACTGGGTTTGATCCTCAGCACCACAAAAATAAATAAATAAGGGTATCGTGTCCATCTACAACTAAAAAATATATATTTAAAATAATCTAATAATGTGTTATGGTGTTTGTGGAGCAAATGCATGCCTTTGGCTGGGAGCTGCGTTTTGGAAGTCGACTGTATAGAGTTCTTACCGTGTGCAAGGGCATCTCACCTCTCGAAGGCTGACATTGTAAAGACGACATTGTAAATCCAAGGCAGCCCCTAAAATAACAGAAAAAACAGTGACAGCTAGTCATCCAGCAAAAGAGATGAGCAGAATAATGGAGAACATTCCGTTAATACCAGGAAAGGCAGGAAAAGAACAACAACAAAAAAATTAAGTTCTTTTCCTCCCTGGATGCCTGAGGACTGACGCCATCAGGACAGACACAGCAACTCTCCACACCAGGAAGTTCATGACCGACCGACTACTTAGAGGAAGCACCTCGTCCACGTCCTTCACTCTGGGAAGACAACTGTGCCTAAGGTAGGTCTTCAGGAAAAAATAGCCCAAATGTACAAAGCCACACCACGTGTCACCTTTGTATTTGGATTCAGGATCCATTTTGGTGGTGGCAAGAGTAAGATCCCTTGGAGATCTCTTGTACTGAAGAGTAAAACAAAGCCCTTTTGAGTAAAAGTAAATGAATGAATACAACTGATTTACCAAATAAAAATATATTTCATATATTAATAATATATGAATATGTTATATTTATACAATATATTAGCAACATATACATATATTATGTTTATATAATGTTAATAATACATGAATACAATGCATTAATAATGTGTAAATATATTACATGAACATATTATATAGTATCAAATATATAAAATATAATGTATGAATATAACACATAAATATATTGGATATGTAAATATATTTGATAGAGAATATTTGTTTATAAATAAATACAGTCACAGTCAATGGGGTAACTTCAGTTTATAAAAGATCATGGATCTGTGACACTCAGAACGGATAAATATGTTGGAATGAGAGGACCGTGATGTCAAAATTTTCCACTGAAACTCAAAACTGCCACAGATGTGAAATTTTAGAGCCATGTCATCAAATGCATAATTTACAAATGGAGATGGTCATGAGCTCCTTTGGTGTCTCCCAAATCCGCTCACCTATTTCAAGCCCGTGAAAGAGTAGGGCGAGAGAGAGAAGGAGGTGAGTCCCTGCGATGTGGCGGACACACTCCTGCGAGGAAAAACAGACTGTCCTCCATCTCGTCTGAAGACACCAGTGCGGCTGTGACCTCTTATCTTGAAGAGGCAGACATGAGGATTTCCTGAGGATCACATCACAGGAAGTGCCTCTGGGACCCAGTGTGGGGTCCCCTGAAGGATACAGGGTCCACAGGGAAGGGGTTCATCTAGACTTTGGCCAGGCTGAGGGAATGGCAGGCATCTGCTCATGTGGGGACTGTCCCCCCTCTTACTTCTATATGCTCCCGGTTCATTAAAAGAGCAGCTGGTAAGTGGGCAGGGTGGGCCCTGACAGGGGGCAGAGTCGACCATGACTGCCTCCCAGGACCCCTGCTGCCAGCCTTGGAGTGGGGCGCAGGAGAAGTCTTCACCTTGTGAGGGTAATGGCTCCCCACGGTGCCCTGGTGTGCTGCATGTGGCTCTGTGGGCTATAGGCGAAGCTTATCCACCGCAGACCTAAGCGGTGACAGCGTGCCTGGTGGTCTCCAGGGAGCACGGGACCATGACGAGGACCTGCCTCCTCTCTTGCAGGCGGGCTGAGGTGAGGCGTTTCTCAGCTCTTCCTGATGGCTCTCAGGAGCCCCCCTGCCCCTCCTTAGGGTCCATCTGTTAGTTCAACCATGGAATCGACCCCTCCACAACAAGATGTCCCAGAGCTCATGTACATTGTCCTCAGGCCCCTTTGGTTTCAGTGTCTTGTGGAACAGGGAGCCAACACCTCCTGCTTCTTCCACCTATATAAATAATAAACCACCTGAATCTAAAAAGAGCTAGTCATTTCTTTAACAATCTGTCAGCCTCCTGGACACCCCTGAGTGAGTTTGAGGTTGAGTCATAGTGGTCCTGAGTCAGGACTGTGTTTCACAACTTAAGTGTCCCAAAGACCCTTTTAGGAGCCAGCAGAAGGACAGTGGCACCTGCCTCCGCTTTCATCCCATGGCAGGGGAGAGATGGCCCATCAGATCAGGGTTTTTGTTGTTTTTGCAATGCTGGGGATGGAACCCAGGGCCTCGCGCAGGCAAGGCAAGCGCTCTACCACTGAGCCACACCCCACAATAAGTTTTTATCTTCCAACTCTTTATTATCCAATCTACTAGATTTCTTCCTTGGTGTAAGAAGGTGATGTCACACGTTTCAGAGAGTGTATCTTCTGTGAAGCGCAGTGATTTGGATTTGCTCTTGTTCTGTTTTGCTGTCGTCTTGCACACTTTTGATGTGCTTTAAATCAATGTTGGTATTAAATGCTTTCTGAAGCATTTTGGGCCAGCAGGAGCCCCTTCAAGTGGATTCCTGTGTCCTTTAAAAAAACCATCTGTAGTTTTTCGTCTGTCT
Organism: Spermophilus citellus; assembly: GCF_964194105.1. NCBI lineage: Eukaryota > Metazoa > Chordata > Mammalia > Rodentia > Sciuridae > Spermophilus > Spermophilus citellus. Next base: position 29,099,872 of record NC_138187.1, on the reverse strand, counting down.
TTGGTTTCTGGCATGATTAGATTTTTTAATAGGCTTATCTGTTGCATGCCTTGCCACAAATCTGGGATCAGCCATGTCTACAGAGAGTCCTGGCTTCTCTTAGAGGAGAGCGATACTTGGTGACCATACTCAGGCTCCAGGGGAGATTCTCTTGCTACTGGGTTGACATAATAGTTTCTGAACCTGTGCACAGGCTGGGGCTAACCTCTCCTCTGGATCCTCATCAACTACTTTGATCCCCTCAAACCCCCACAGAAGGAAACTTGTCTCTAGATTAGGGTCTCGAGGGAGGGCGCAGTGAAAATCTGGTGAACCTTGACCAGAGAGTTTTTCCTTTGTAAACTGAGATACGATGGCTCCCTCAGTGGGCGCCAAAGGCTCACAGTTTGAGTCTGTCTGCTTCCCCTCCCTTTGGCAAGGCACAGGAAGAAAACCCCACAAAGCAGTTCCTAAAAGGGGGCATCAAAACAAATGCCCTACCTGCCTGTCAAGTCAGTGACACAAATGAGCATAGGAATTCACTAGCACATTCCTCACAGAATCTATCCTAGGAACCAAAGAACTGCAAAGAACCAAGATGAGGGAAGAGAAATATAGACGTTAAATCAAACAAGCTAAACCTTACGATTCTAAATTTAAGTGGGAAATGTTTATATGTGATCATAGTTTGTTTTCCGACTTCCAGATGATTTGTTTTCTAGCTCTAACAGCAACTCAGTAACAAGAGCATCCCTGGTGACTGACTATGGTCTCTAAGTACCATTCTCCTCTAAAAGGAAAGAGGGCTCTCTAAAGAAATGACTAGGCCTGGGTTGGAGTCAAGAAATGTAGCAGATAAGCTTAAAAAATCTAATCAGGTCAGAAATCAGGCAGAATTAAAGATTACAGAAGACACAGGACTTTTGAAAAAGACACAAGATTCAAGTCCCCTTTTCTTGCTATGTGATGCTCTGTGGCACCTTGGGACTCTGCCGGCAAGAAGACTGTCACCAGATCAAGCCTCTGGACTTACACCTCCAGAATCATGAGCCAAAATAAATCACTTTTCTTTTCTTTTTTATTATTATTTTTTAGTTGTAGTTGGACACCATACCTTTATTTTATTTATTTATTTTTATGTGGTGCTGAGGATCGAACCCAGTGCCTCACATGTGCCGGGCAAGTACTCTACCACCGAACTATGCCCCAGCCCAGTGTGATTAACATTTTAGAGATTAGAAATTTAGGCTCTAAAAAAATTGAAGATTCAGCTGGATGCAGTGGTGCACACCTGTAATCCCAGCGGCTTGGGAGGCTGAGGCAGGAGGATTGCAAGTTCAAAGCCAGCCTCAGCAAAAGTGAGGTGCTAAGCAACTCAGTGAGACCCTGTCTCTAAATAAAATACAAAATAGAGCTGGGGATGGGGCTCAGTGGTCGAGTGACCCTGAATTCAATCCCTGGTACCCACACCCCCTCCCCGCCAAAAAAAAGAATTGATGATTCATCCAGGATCAATTAACCCTGGCAAGTGGCAAACACAAGATTTCCAAAGCTTATGGTCTTCCTGGCTGTGCACCCTCTCCCGCTCTAAGACAGGAGGGAAGGCAGGTGAAAGTGTGAACCATTTGGAAGGGGAAGAGGGAGCAGCAGATGGCAGTGTTTCTGACTGATGGCCTCTTTTCCCTGTGGAGTTGGATGGGAGGGTCTCAAGGACAAGGACAACTGAGGAGGAGCCAGTCACATTCCCCATTTAAGACGATCTGGGCCACCCAGGGAGACAGAGGTGTCCCCACAGAAGGCAATTCAGTAGGGGAACTCTCAGGTCCCTCATGTGCCCCCCCCCCACACACACACACACTGCAGCAGCTCGGGATGGAAAGGTGCGAATCCAGACAGTGTGAATTGACTCAAGCTCCGTCTGAGTCAGCAAGGGGTGGAGCAATTCCAAATAAAGATCATGCAAACTCACTGCCACCCAGGGACCCAGTAAGGGGAGGTCCATCCAACCCTGTCCCCCATCTCTCTGTGCTTTAATTGCATCTGAACTTCTGTTTTCTGCCCCTGGGGAGACACCTGCATGAAGTTGGTGGGGCCAAAAGAGGTACCAAAGAGGCCTGAGTGGGTTCTGTGGGGCCCCTGGGCAACAGAGAAGGGAAAGGTGAGGCCCTCTGCAGGGAGGAACAAGGCCCAATGCATACAAAGCCTTCAGCCAAAGAGTTGGGTTGCCTAGTAACATTATAGCATAGTAATTAAGCACTTAGATTTTGGGGTCAGATGCTCTGTCGGGATCCCAATCCCATCACTTACTGCTACGTGACCTTGAGCAGGTTACTGAACTTCTCTGGGTCTAGTTTCGTCATCTGAAAAATGGAGATAATAAAAAAAAATAGTGTCTACTAAGACTTTCATTCCTAGAGATGACACATTAAGCAACTCCAAGCAACCCACTCACTGCCTTTCTAACTTGAAAGGCTAGTCAAAATATTTTTTAATCTGTTTGAAGGCTTTGGAATGTTAAGGAGATAGGAAAGAATTATGAGGCTAAGATCTGGGAAAAGACAGAAATCCCATGAGGTGAGCCCAACATTGAAGACCATATTTTTCCTGGAGTTATCTGCCAATTTGGAAAAAGTGGATGAATGTCTAAAAGACCTAGAAGATTTCTGACAGGCCTGTTGGACTAGGGGACTATTATTTGAATACAAGACCTGCCAAGATTGGGGTCCTGATTAAAGTCTCTGTGCTTTGAAATGAGGGGAAAAAAAGAAGCTATATCCTAAGAGTCAGAGGATACCAGAAATAAACCAACCCTCACATAGACTGAAGTCCAGCTTCTAATCATCTCAGTTTCTGAAATTCAATGAGGACAGTCATAGATTGCTAGAACGCTCAAGCACTAGCAATGTGTATCCTGGAAGAAGTAAATTTAAATCCTCTCAGGAGGCAGCTAATATAAATACCTATCTTAAATAATCAGGCAGGACTCCAGGTGTAGCTCAGGAGTAGAGCACTTGCTTAATGTGCACAAGGCACTGGGTTCCATCCCAGTGCCATAAAGAAAAAAGTAACCAGGCCAGACAGAGTGACACTCACCTGTAATTCCATTACTTAGGAGGCTGAGGCAGAAAGATTGCAAGTTCAAGACCAGCCTGGGTAACTTAGTGAAACCCCTGGCTTCAATCTCCAGTACAAAAAAAAAAAAGTAACCAGGCACACTAGTAGATAAGATATCATGTAGGAAATCCAACAGAAACAACAGACTCTAAATTTGCATGCACCTAATAATATTCTTAAAATAAAGCAAAAATGGACAGATCTGCAAAGAGAAATAGCTATATCCAAAAATAGTGAGGTTTTCACACTTTTCAATTAAAAAAAATTATAGAATAGTTAGAAAAACAGTAAGGATAAGAATCATTTGCACAACTTAACTTCTTTATTAGAGCATTATAGTTACACATAGTAGTTGGGCTCATTTTGACAAACCCATACATGCATGGAGTTTGATTAATCCATTTCAGTCCCTGTTCCTCTGCTTTCCCACTCCTCCTCCCTCCTGCTAGTCTCCTTACTCTACTCTACTGATCTTCCTTTTGCTCATTGATTTATTTATTTTTGATTGGTGCTTCCTATATATACATAAAGGTGGAATTCCCAGTGGTATAGTTATACATGATTTTGTTAAATTCATTACACATTTCCTCTCCTTTTCTATCCATCCTCCCTCCCTCTTTTTTTGTTTAAAAAAAAGATTTATTTGTTACAAAATGTTAAATACTAAAGCTAAAAACATATAAATTCAGGTCAGGCTATATTAAAATACACACATACCCTTCTTTGCAAAATTGTTAAAGATTGAATTAAACAGATGCTTTAAATAAAATAAAGTACTCTTTGAGGTTATTTTTGTCTAATTAACTATATCAGTGTAGTGTAGAGTTTGTAAAAATTATAGTTGAAAAGTTTTGCTCTCTTGGAATCAAATTTATTCAATCTTTAGTCTTCTGCTACTACCCAATGTGAAGCTATCATGCTGGCTTGAACAGGGTGAGTCTGTTATGATACTGAAAATTTCCTCCCTCCCTCTTGACATCCTTCTTCTATTCCACTGATCTTTGCTATATCCTTATAATCTGTGCCCCCTGACTTTTTCCCCTTAATTTGCTCTAGCTTCCACATATGAGAGAAAACAATTGACCCTTGATTTTCTAAGTCTGGCTTATTTCACTTAGCATGATGTTCTCCGGTTCCATCCACTTACCAGCAAATGCCATAATTTCATTCTTCGTGACTGAGTACAACTCCATACCATGTTTTCTTAATTCATTCATCTATGGATGGGTCTCTGGTTCCATAATGTGGCTGTTGTGAATTGTGCTTCAATAAACATTGATGTGACTATATCACTAAAATATGCTGATTTTTAATTCTTTTGGATAAATACCAAGGAGTGGAATAGCTGGGTTCGGTTCAGTTCCTAGGTTGTTTTGTTTTGCTGTACCAAGGACCGAACCCAAGGGGCACTTAACCACTGAGCCACATCCCAGTCCTTTTTATTTTTTATTTTGAGACAAGTTCTTACTAAGTTGCCCAGAATGGCCTCCGACTTGTAATCCTCCTACCTCAGCCTCCTGGGTTGTTGGAATCACAAGTATGGACCACCACAGTCCAGCCCATTCCTAGTTTTTTGAGGAGTCTCCATACTGCTGTCCAGAGCAATTGTACTAATTTGCAGTATCACCAATAATGTATGAGCGTACTTTCCCCCCACATCCTCAGTAGCATTTATTATTATTTGTATTCTTGATAGATGACATTATGACTGGAGTGAGATAAAAATCTTCATGTACTTTTTTTTTTGTAGATGGACACAACACAATGCCTTTATTTTTATGTGGTGCTGAGGGTCGAACCCGCCAGTGCTAGGCATGAGCTCTACTGCTGAGCCACAATCCCAGCCCCCTTCATGTACTTTTGATTTGCATTTCCTTAATTGCTACAGATGTCAAATATTTTTTTCATGTATTGGTTGGTCATTTGTGTTTCCTTTTTTGAGAAGTATATGTTTAGTTCTTTTGCCCATTTATTGAGTGGGTTATTTGTGGGTAGTTTTTATTTTTTTAATTTTGTTTTGCTTTTGGTGTTAAGTTTTTTTTTAATTTGTTTTATAATCCCTTGTCACAGGAAGAACTGACAAATATTTTTTCTCCCATTCTGTAGGCTCTCTTTTCACACTCTTAATTGTTTCTCTTGCTATGCAGAAGCTCTTTAATTTAATGCCATCTCACTTATTGATTCTTGATTTTATTTCTTGAGCTTTAGGGGTCTTATTAAGGAAGTCAGTACCTGCACCAATATGGAGTGTTTTCTTAGCATTTGCAAAGTTTCTGGTCTAATTCCTAAGTCTGTGTTCCACTTTGTTTGATTTTTGTGCAGGATAAACCACTTAAGTTTATAGACATAAGTACAGTGAGATATTAGAACTGGCTTATATCCTGTCACAAGAACCAGTTGTTAAACTTTGAAGATGTCTATGAGATGGTTGATATCACATTATAACTTGAAATTGACCATGGTAAGGTGCTTATAGCGTGGTGGGCAAATGCTAAAAATCAGGGTTTTATTGCTTCTGATTTCCCAGAAAGCATATCACTGAACATGGGAAACCATATCTAATTAGTAATTGCAAGCACTTTTCAAGTATGCATGAAGCATTTACAAAAAAATGTATACTGGACTGTAAAGTAGTCTTAATATATTTCTAAGGGTTGAAATAATCAGATCATATTCTCTGATCACAATTCAAATAAACTAGAAATCAATAACCAAAAAAAAAAAGATAAGTAGGAAATTCCTGTGTATTTATCCCTGGACACAGTCCCTACCAAAGACTCTGTAAACAAGGGTTAATGAGACAACCTGTAGTCCTCACTGCCTTAACTGACCCCAGAGCATAATTTATATCCAACCTGTCCCTGCTGCCCCCTGCATTCTAGATTTCCCTCATCCATGGCCAGGACTTTGACATGGTGGCGTGACCTCAACTTCCATCCCTAAAAAGTTAACTCTCTGAATTTCTTTACCTTCGTAAGGTCCAGTCACCATTGGATGTGGAATCACCAAGCAATGGTGCCCAATAAATCTATCACATTCCAGACCTACTCCTCCATGTAGCTGGAGTCACCTAAGTCCCCATGACAATCAAGGTCACGCGTCCTCTTCCATTTCTTTGGCTGCTGTTCCACAGGAGTGAAGATCTCAAAATGAGTTGGTTCAATTCACCGGATCCCTCTCTGGTCCTCCAGGTTGTTTTCCCAAACCAGGAATCTGAATTTCTGATTCAAAGGAGCCTAAATTTAAAGAAATGAGAAGTACAGTTTCACCCAAAGGATCGCAGGGGTCATAGTGAGAAAGGCCACCCCTACTTCTCCTTTGTTCCCCGAACCTATGAATTCCAATCACAGGGAATCCAGCACCATATATCAGCAGTAGGTTCCATCCACATTCCACGACCTGGAACCCATCACTGGAACCCATCACTCCATCCACTAGGGATGCGTTTCCAGCGGACATCTGATCTGAGAACTGAACAGTCCACGCTATGTGCTGGGGTCAGAGGCGTTCAGGGATTGTGGTAGCTGTTCCTCTCACCATGTAGCCCCCCCCTTTTGCTGTGACATGATTCTTGGCCTGAGATTATATGTGAGGTCCCCAATAGCAAATCAGATGCATCCTGCAAACCCTTGAATGACGGTGCTGGCAGAGGTGAGGTAGGATAAGGCAACCCCGTATCTGATGTGGTATCAGTTCCAAGAAGACAAATCAATTCTGCCTTTAAGATGAAAGGCCACTTGCCACCAAGAGGCTGACTGGGCTCCTCAGACGCTAGTGCTCTATCAAGGGTCACCATGTTCTGGCACTTGGCAGCTGCAATAAATCCAGCAGCGTGGTGGAAGGAAGCCCAGACATGGCCGTCAGCCCTTCACATGGCTCCCTTGCTCATGGACCAATTGCACAATCACGGGAATGGGTTAGGTCAGAGGCTCAGGACCTTGTAGACCAGCCATCTGGTCTACCTGGTGATGGCCCTCCCCTTGGCAGTAACTGTTGCCTTGGAGATGTTTTGACTTGTAGCCTGCTTTGAGTTGAAGGTCGGCTAGCCTGAATCTGCATTTTCTCCTTTCAAGCCCTCAAAATAGGTAACAGAAAGCAACCAACACTCACCATTGCTCCCAGGTCTTTCTAGTGCAGGCAATTGGTACCTAAACCAAAGCTTCACTTTCTACCTACATCTAACAGAAGAGAGCACTAGTCATCATCATGCTGCTCCAGGCCAGGGTTATCCCATTCCACTCACCCCAGCAGAGGGTCTTTCTTTGTAGCTTGACCAGTGCATAATTCAATTCCCTGATCCCATCCTGGGGGGGCTGCTTTCTTGAGCCACCTCCAGTACCCATGTCCAGTACCTTGGTTCCCTCCAGAAGTGTGAGTAATTTATTTGGGGCAGTGATCTCAAAGGGATGGAAAGTAGGAGACTAGGAAGATTGAGATGGAGAAGGAAGAGAAACACAATTAGCCACCAACTCCTGTCCCCATTAGTCAGGTATTGCCACAAGTAACAACTCCCCTGCAGATTCCAGATCTGCACCAAGTGGGCCCCAGGGCATAAACAGCTGTTTGGTGCACCTGAGAGTTAGCACACACCTGCGCTCAGCTGGTTGCCAATGGCAATGGCAGAATAAAATTGTGCTGAGATTTGAAATGAAGCATCAGCACAGTGAGGAAAAGCAGTTTCTTCAATAAGTGGTTCTGGGAAATTTAGTCATCAATAGGGAAAGAATGAAATTAGGCTTCCGCACCAAACCCAAAAGATAATTTTAAGTGAATCGTAGATCTAAATTCGAAAGGCAAGACAATAAAGCATCTAAAAATAATATTAAGGAGTTTCTTTACAACCTTGGGGTAAGAAATGGGTTTTTTAAAAATAGAACACAAAGGGGCTGGGGATGTGGCTCGAGCGATAGTGCGCTCGTCTGGCATGCGTGCGGCCCGGGTTCGATCCTCAGCACCACATACAAACAATGATGTTGTGTCCGCCGATAACTAAAAAATAAATATTAAAAAATTCTCTCTCTCTCTCTCTCTCTCTCTCTCTCCCACTATCACTCTCTCTTTAAAAAGAAAATAGAACACAAAAATCCCTCAATGGGGAAAATAGAAATGTTTGACTACATTCAAATGAAGAGCTTTTGGACAAAAAGATACAAGCAAGAGAGTAAACCAAAAGCCACAGAATAGAAAATACATTCTGATTGATTCTAGGTATGTGGAGTTCCAGTAACGAAAATGGAGTTTTAGGGTTGATGTTTTGGTAAAAATATTAAAATACTACAAGTAAGGAAGTAATTACCATTAAAATTAGGTGAGTAGGGGACCAGGGGTGTAGCTCTCTGGTAGAGCACTTACCTAGCATGTGGGAGGCCCTGGGTTCAATCCTCAGTCCTGGAAAAAAAGAAAGTTAAAAATAGAATCTATTGCATAAGGTTCTTGTGAGAATTCAATGAGGTAATGCCCAGGGCCCAGTAGACCAAGACCCTGGCACATGGAAAGCGCTCTGAAGGCTACTGACTGATTTCCATTGTCTTGGGGGCATTTTAAATATGGCTTCTTCCTGTGTGTGGAGCTCAGCAGAGGATTTGTGAGTGGTCCACACATTCATGGAAGGTCATCCAAGGAGGGTTTGTGGGTCACAGGTGGGAACAGTAGGGTCAAGAGCTGAGAGGGGCCAAGGACACAGAGCAGTCATGGACCAGCCCAGATGGGGATGCATCTGGGATGGCTAGAATGTGGTTGGTCCCCATGGTGACAAGATATTGAATAGGTGGAAACTTAATTCAGCTGTGGTGTTCAGAGTCGAGCTTTGGGAGGTGACGAGGGTTAGATGAGGTCATTGTGGTAGAGTCCCCATGAGTGAATCCTGGTGGCTTTACAAGAAGAAGGAGAGAGACCGTACGAGGCACACAGGGCCCACTCTCTGTCTCTCACCTGGTGATACCCTGCACTTCCTTGTGACTCTTCAAGCAAGAAGGTCATCACCAGATGCAGCCCTTGACCTAAGACTTCCAGAACCCGGAGCCCAAATCATCACCTTTTCATTAAAAATCACCCAGTCTGTGCTATTCAATCATTAGCAACAGAAAACCAATGCACACAGCAGCGCTTCTGCTGGGCCCTTCAACCAGCAGACCTGAGGGTTCAAGTTCAGGGACAGGAAGGCCTTTTAGTGACCCAAACTGGGAAGTCTGGTGGGTGGAGACCATGCCAGCTGCCGGCCCAGGTGCCTGCTATGACTGCTCAGCGTGGCCCAGCTTAAGAGAGGACCCTGCCACCAGGACAGCCAGGACTCTGAGCATGTGGAGCCCAGCACATTGGCCTCTGGGCTTTGGAAAACTTATTGCCCCTACCATTGGCCTTCTGCTCGGTGGGGCAGATTATATAGAGCTCAAGCTGCATGTGGGGGGCACTGTGGGCTGAATATTGGCACCACTTCCCCCAAACACCCAAACATGAAAAGCTAGTCAGCTGTTGTTTATTATGTCAATGTTATCGAGATGGGACTTGAATAGAATTAAATCACCCTTTTTAAGTATATGCTGCCATGAGTTTGACAGATGTGCATGGTCAGATTACCATCTCCATGATCCAGATATAGAACATTTCCAGTCCAAAAAAGTTCCCTCGGGCCATATGCCCCTCATCTCCTCCTGTTACCTACCCTTGGTCTCTGGCAACTTCTGATCTGTTTTAGTTTGGCTTTTCCAGAATGCTCAGTCAATAGAATTGCTCAGGTTGTGGACTTTCAGATGTGTGTGTGTGTGTGTCGGGGGTGGGGTGTACTGGGGATTGAACCCAAGGGCACTTTACCACCAAATCATATTCCCAACCCTTTTGTTTTGAGACAGGGTCTCACTAAGTTGCTGCAGCTGGCCTCGAACTTGTGATCCTCTTGCCTCAGCCCCAGTAGCTGGCATTGCAGTATACACCACCACACTGGGCAGCCCAATACTTTCGAGATTCATCCATGTTGCTGCAAGTATCAACAGGTTCTTCCTTTTAGTGCTGAGGAGAATTTCACTGTGAGGATAAATCCCACTTTGATGGGCAGGTGGGTTGTTGCTAGTAGGGGGAAATAAGGAGTCAAGCTGCTATACATTTTTACACACAGGTTATTCAGTGGGAACATCTGTTTTCACTTCTCTAAACACCCGGGAGTGAGGCTGCTGGGTTGCTAAGTGTACGTTTACCTTCATAGAAAAATGGCAAGCTCCTTTCTGAAGTGGAGATAGTCTATCTTTGTTTTTGTTTTGTTTTACTATTCTTTTCTCCTTTTTGCTTTCCAGGGGTGCTGGGGATGGAATCCAGGGCCTCATGGGTGCTAAGCATGTGCTCTACCATGGAGCCGCAGCCCCAGCCTCCCTCTTTGTTTTTATCTCTGTTCGTGGATCTGTTTTCTTCTCTTGAACAGATGCAGCCCTTGACCTAGGACTTCCAGAACCCTGAGAAGCCCCAGGACATTTGTAAAAAGACCACGGACTTGCTAATTCCATGAGAAACTCAAACTCTAGAACATTCGTAGACAGTTTTACTGCTTCAGCACTTTCAGTGTCATCCATGACTCCAAGGACTGAGACGGGGTGGTCCTTTTGAGTGCCCAACTGTCCCAGTTTTCCTGAGACTCCTAGTTTTGACATTAGAAGTCCCACATCCCAGCCCCTCAGTTCTAGGACCAAACTGGGGCAGGCAGTCACCCTCAGGTGTCAGGCGCCGTACTGGACACATACATCACTTCTTGTATGATCCTGTCTCCAGGGTAGGTTTGCTGGTGCCCTCCTGGCACGTGAGGAAACCGTGTTGGAGAGCTTAAGTTGCAAGCTCAGGGTAGGCGAAGCCAAAATTTGGCACCAGTGTCAAAGCACGGTGTCTTCACTGGATGAGAGACCTTGCTTCCCAGGTGCCCAGTTCCAGGTCACCAAGGCAGTGGCTGGACTTGAAGGCATGGTTGGTCTGGGTGAGGCTTTGCTGCCCCCTGGTGGTGGGTGGGATGGCACAATTGGGTCTGAGACCTGTGGGGCATTCAGAGGTGAGAGAGAGGAATCTTTCATTCCAAAGAGCAGAATCTCAAATCTGCTTTCTGTTGTAGGAGGGTGCCAGGTGAACACTCTCTACCAGGGTCTTTTTCTATCCATATGTGAGCCCCTTAATCACTCAGGCCACCAGAGACCCAGATTTGACTTTGTGAGAGCCTGGGCCTCTTCCCTCTCATCCTTATCTGTATAACCAGGACCATAAGAACGTCAGTGACATGGATGGACTTGGACATCAAGGTCATTACCAGCTCTCAAACCACCTGCTCTCTACCACCTTCGTGCATTCCTTCACGTCATCAATTCACTGAACTTCCATCTGCTCGCTGTCCATCACACCCCATCTCTGTGCCTGACCCTGAGCTGGGGGTGCTGTAGCAACAGCTGCCAACAGGTCAGATGCTGGCCCAGTGTTCCTGGCTCTGTAACTCTGTGCTGCAATAATGTCTTGTGTTGTCATTCACTGAGTAACCACTTATTTATTGAGTATTTGCTCTTTTTTTTTTTTTTTAGCAGCGGGTGACTTAACCACTGAGCCACATCCACAGCCTTATTTATTTTTTATTTTGAACCGGGGTCTGGCTAAATTGCCCAGGCTGGCCTCAAACTTGTGATTCTTCTGCCTCAGTCTCCCTAACTGGGCTTACAGATGAGCACCACTGTACCCAACTAGCAAGTGACATTTAAGCCAAGGTAAGAACCCCCTGAGTGGGAGTTCTTCAGGGAAGAGAAGACATTCCAGGCAAAGTCCTTGTTTTGTAGAGTGTTTAGAGACAAGTGAGGTACCAGGTGGCTAAAGTGTACAATAAAGGACAAATTTGTGTGTATGAACCCACCCAGGCCAAGCCCTCTCTGGATTCCAATGACAGACCAAGGCCCGTCAAGGACTTCCCTGAATTCCCCTCGCCCTTGGAAAACCACCCACTGTGAAGCATCCAGGAACAGCCTTTAGAGAACTAATGAAGCATCCTTCCCTTGTCCACCTTCCATCCTCCTGGGAACCCAGTGGGAGAACTGTTCTGGGCTGAGCAGACAGCAGTAGTATTGAGGTTCCTGTCCCTAAGATGCTGTGTTCATCCAGTAAATGTTTATTTAGAGTGCCTTGCTGTGGAATGGCACTGGGATATGTAAGAAATGGCATTGGGAATGCCCCAGACACTGGGATACAGTAAGAAATATAGGCCGACATCTACTTTACAGGGGCTCTCGAATGGCAAACAAGAAAACAGAAGCTGTAAAGACTAACAGGAACACATCTGTAATTGAGCAAACTGGGGTTCTGGCTTGTTACAGGAAGGAAGGCCATATTTATCTCAGGCAGAGGCTGTTGACAGGGCTTGAAACAAGATTTGGGTTTGTATAAGGTGACTTGTGAAAGTATGCTTTTGTTCTGGTTTAGATGCTGTCAGGAAGTGAGGACAATTCTATGATCAGATATCTTAATAAATATTTATATTAGATTCGCTAGAGAAACAACCAAGATAATGTATTTATTATAAGGCACTGGCTCATGGGATCATGAAGACTGACAAGTCCTACATCAGAAGGCTGAGTCAGGAAGCTGGAGAGCCACCAGGGTTGATGATGTAGTTCTGGTCCCAGTTGGAAGGCCAAGACCCCAGTCTGAAGTCTGGTGGACAAAAGCCAATACTGGATCCCAGTTCAGAAGCCATCAAGCAAGAATTCCGTCTCCCTTGTAGGAGGGATGTCTTGTTCCATTCAGGGTTTTAACTGATTGGATAAGGGCCACATATTAGAAGGATATACTCAGTCTACCAATTTAAATATTAATCTCATCCAGAAACACACAGACACACCCAGAATCATGTTTGACCAAATATTCAGGGACTCCATGACCCAGTCAAGTTGACATGTAAAATTAATGATAGCCAGGCACGGTGGCACGTGCCTCTAATCCAAACGACAGGGAGGGAGGCTGAGGCAGGAAGATCACAAGTTCCATGCCAGCCTCAACAATTTAGTAAGACCTTGTCTCAAAAATAAATAAATAAAATAAAAAGGGCTGGGGATGTCACTCAGTGGTAATGTGTCCCTAGACTCAAGTCCCAGTAACAAAAATAAATAAAAATAAAAACTGGTCACAATATGTAAAAGGAAAGGAAGGAATCAGGGCTGGCGCAGGTAAGAAGCCGCAGTTACTAGTATTAGCTGGAGTGGGAAGATGTGGGTCTCTTTCTGGTAGGAGCAATATTCTTGCTTTCGCGAGTTCAGACAGGACTGCGGAGTGCTCTAGGTCTCGCTCCATCACAGTCCCAGGAAGGCCTTGTGTGATGTGGGTGTTCTGTGGAGTTAATTACGTTCAACAGAACCTCAGGCCTAGCTGTGAACGTCTGGCCGGCTCCCAGACTGGAGAGGCGGCTCTTCTCTTTCTGGTAAAACAGCCTCATGCCCTCGGCTGAGGAATTCCAAGGTGACAGAGGACATCCGGCTCCCAGTTTTCAGGAAGCTCAGTGACATGTTTGCGCCGTCTTATATAAATGGAGATTGTCGCAAATGGGAGTTCGGGGACCCACGGACCTGGCAGGACAAAGCCCAGAGGCGAGGGGAGCGCGGCGGGAGCAGGAGCTGAGAGCCCTCTGCAGCACGGTGCCCGCTGGAATTGCAGAGGTCGGCCCGGACCACTCGAGCGTGAGGGGCCACCTCGCCTCCAGAGACGTGGGCGTCCGGCCGCACAGATTTGTTCAGAAACAGGAAATGAAATCAAGCCGCTTGGATCAAAATAAGCCAGACCAGCCTCAGGCTCATGAATATTCAGCAGGCCACTTCCGTTCTGCGACTCCGCCCCGGCCCGCGGCCACGCCTCCCGCGCACGGAGACTGCGCATGCGTCTCCGGCTCTGTCGTCATAAGGGCGCGCCGCGGTCTTCGCTCGCCCGGTGAGTGGGAGAGTTGCTATGGCGAGTCCGGCCGCCTCGTCTGTGCGACCGCCAAGGCCCAAGAAAGAACCGCAGGCCCTCGTCATCCCCAAGAATGCGGCGGAGGAGCAGAAGCTTAAGCTGGAGCGACTCATGAAGAACCCGGTGAGAGGAAGCGCGGGCTCCGCGGCGCGTCCGAGGCCCACCCCTCTCCGCTCCGGCGCCTCTGGGGGTCCGCGCACCCCCATCCCCCGCCGCCAGACTCCAGGTGTCGTCACCCTAATGCCAGAGCAGTCCTTGGGAACTGTCCCGGAAGAGATGGCGAGCTTCCATCTGTCCTTGTGTAGAAACCTGCCTGAAGGTGCTGCGGAGGGCTTCATGCTTTTCGGTTGACTTTCCGAGGACAGAAGCGTTAGACTGAGAAGTTGGAAGCTGTGAGTTAGCAAAAGGGCTTGTTTCTTCCAAAGAGTACTCACGGTTAGAGGGGGGCAGCCAGAACACCTGTGCAGGTCGCGCCTTCGTCCCTCGCGCACGCGTCCAGGCCTCGCTTCCCCAGATCCTAAAAACAATCGATGAGATGGTCCATTTCCTAGACCTTTGACTAGAAAAGCTTGGTTCTCCTCCTTGAGTGGGGCTCAAGTTGGAGGTTGCTGGCCATTAACGGTGACAGGTTTCTGAGTTCTGCCCTGGGAAGTGTAGCCCTTGCCTACGGCAGGCAAGGCGAAAAATCAGCTTCGGGTCTGAGTAGCAAAACCGGCCCTCTTCGCTAGTCTTTGGTTATAAGAGATGGAAGTTTGTCAGCAGGTTTATTCTTAACAGATGCTTTCCTGTTTAAATATTGCAGGACAAAGCAGTTCCAATCCCGGAAAAAATGAGTGAATGGGCACCTCGACCTCCCCCAGAATTTGTCCGAGATGTAATGGGTAATGTCCTTTATCTGTGTGTATAAATAAATTTAAAGGTAGATATATACACACACACACACACACACACAACACACACACACGTGTATCTCCTGAAGTATTTGTTAAATAGATCTTTGGTAAGAAAAAAAATGTTCAGTGGTCCAGAATTTTGTTCTTACAATGATGGGGTACAGTTGCTTATGGTTTGGCACTAGACAACTTTCTTCTGTGTTCTTTATTATTTTGTTGGATTATCAACTAACATACTAATTGTAAATAGAAACAAGTAATACTTAGAGATATAAAGAATTTATACATATTTAATACATAGATTATGTAATATATACATTTAATACATAAAAATATAAGGAACTTAGAATCACCTGTAATTCCATAATTCTGCTTGAAGTGTTTTGATAAAGCCTTCCAACCTCTTTATAGTCAACATCACTGATATAAGAAAAAAATGCTTTTATAAGAATACAGGTGTTCTGCACATATTATTTTTGTAATCTCCATCTTTTTACTTAAAATATTGTGGACACCTTTCCAACTTGCTAGAAATCTAGCAGCCAAATGTGAAATAATGGAGGACATGGGGTCATCATTCTCTTCTAGATTTTGGTCTTTAAATCACAGTCTTTCCTCCTCTTGATAATACATTACAATGGAATGTTTAGTGATTTCATAGTCAACATTCACACAACAATTTAATGGTCCCTGTGACATGCCATACCCTGCATTTGCTCTGGGGTATAAGTGGAAAAAGGCAGGCATGGTACCTTCCATTACTTCCAGTTTTTACTTCAGTCCCTTTTAGTTAAGGGTGACCTGTGATGGTAACTGGATTTCATCTGGAACTCTGGGTCATTCTGGCTCTAGGTTCAAGTGCTGGGGCTGGCAGTGGAGAGTTCCACGTGTACAGGCATCTGCGCCGCAGAGAGTACCAGCGACAGGACTACATGGATGCCATGGCTGAAAAGGTGAGTGAGCCAGGAGCTGGAGCCCCCTAGTATGGGGTTATGTACTTTTACAGCCTTTAGGGGAAAAAGTTCAAAGAAGTGTACTCATGCAGCTGGTGGTACTTTGCATAGGGTCTGCCTTACACAGCATGGAAAGCAGAGTCCAGGCCACTCCTAAGTCAAACTCAGTGCAGCAAGATGGCCACCCTAAGAGAGGAGGGAGGCACAGAGTCTTCCATTTGTATAGAAGAGCACTGGAGAGTGGCCTCTCCCCTCCAGGCCATCTGACATGAAAAGGAATGGCAAGCAGGATCTTCCACGCTACTAGAGTGGTCAATTCTCTCTTGTTGTTTCTTAGCTGATGCCTGTGTGCAGTTAGCTGTTTTGTGTGAATGGTGATGTGCTTTCTATTTGTCATCTTCATTGAAGTTTTGTGTTTTCTAGCTTTAAGGCTGGCATTTCTTCATGACAGAGGTCAAATGATTTTTTTTTCTTTCTTTTTTTTTTTTTTTTAGACTTGAGAATTTTTAAAGAAATTATAATTTAAAAACCAGGTGTGGTGGTACACACCTATAATCCCACTACTTGTTGGTCTGGAGTAAAAGGATCCCTGAACCCAGATGTTTCAGGCCAACCTAGGCAACTTAGTCATAATTTCAGGGATGTGGGGGAGAACCTTTAAACTAGAGCTGAAGATGTAACTCAGTGGTAGAGTGCTTGCCCGACATGCACAAGGCTCTGAGTTCCATCCCTAGCACTATAAAAAAAAGTGCAAGATGGGCTGGGGTTGTAGCTTAGAGGTAGAGTGCTCACCTAGCATGCGTGAGCCACTGGGTTCGATCCTCAGCACCATAAAAATTAAATAAAGATATTGTGTCCACCTACAACTAAAAAATATTTTTTAAAAAAAGTACAAGGGAGAATCATTAAACATTTTGGTGTTTTTTCTCCCCCTCCCACCCCCCAAAGAACCCAGAGAATTGCACATGTGAAACAAGTGCTCTACTACATCTCCAGTCCCCACTCGACATTTGTAATTTCTCAAAAGTAAGGAAGCCATTCTTTTAGTCAAGAAAAGATAGGCAGCACATTTTTTTGTGTGCAATTGCTAGGAACAGAGAGGAGCCACAGCAGAAAAGGAAGTAGTGAACCACATTCTTTGAAAAATTGAGACAAACTGGACCCACATTGTATCTTTTTTAAAACGACATGAAAATTGTCTAAATGCACAAATGTTCATAATGCTAGCACATACACATACCAAAGGGTGTTGATTAAAACAACAACAGCAGCAAACAACTCCTTAGGGCCTGCTGTGTTCTGGTGGTGATGTTCTCAATGCTAGTGGGAAGTTTTGGCTGTCTTGTCACACCTGTCCCAGCTCACTGCAGTAGGTTTGCCGTTGTCAGAAATAATGCTCTGGGGGCTGGGATTGTGGCTCAAGTTGTAGAGCACTCGCCTAGCATGCCCGAGGTCCTGGGTTCGATTCTCTTTTATTTTAAAAATAAAATAAAAATATTGAGTCCACCTAAAACTAAAAATTAATATTAAAAAAAAGGAGTTATGGGAGGCATTTTTATTTTTAAATTATTCTAGGAGGGAGGAAGTAGAACAGGTTGTTGTCCCAGGCACCAAAAATTAGTCTGAAGTTTTTATATAAAGATCCATAGAAAATACAGGAAAATGTTGCACAAACTTGACATCCATACAGATGCAAAGGTTTTTATTTCAGGCATCAAAACATAAGCTCTAAAGTTTAAAAACATAAAAGAGGCAGGAGAATATGCAACCTTTTTCAGTGACAGATAGGACAACACCCCAACAGAGCTGGTCTCAGGTATGTCAGCCACCAGCGCTCCGTGAAGTTCACTCACTAGTAAATTCAAGGGCTTTTGGATTTCACTCTTTCTCTTTCCAGTTGTCCTCTCCTTGAGGCTCATTTCCTTCTTGAAGGGGCATCTTCCACTCTCAGCTTCTGTTGCTTGGTTTCAGTGACCTCCTGTGCAGATCCACAGCAGATAGCAGCCGCAACAAAGGCACCTCTTCCTCCTGTGCTGGCTCCTCCTTTGCCTCTTCAACCTTTAGGGAATGACTAGAAGAAATGAAAGACGGCACTTTGTATTCTTCGCAGGTGCTTTTCTGTGACCGATTTCGTTATTCTTCCAAACAGAGCTGGCAGAAAGGACTTAATAGTTTCTCTCCTTTTATAGATGAACAAATTGAAACTTGGAAAGAAAACTGGGAAGAAGAATTCAGTAGTGGATGTGTATACTGTGTGTGTGAGAGAGAGAGAGAGAGAGAGAGAGAGAGAGAGAGAGAGAGAGAGAGATACTGCTAGGGTGAGTCATTTAGTAACTGTTGCTAAGGTTAGGACTTGAAAATTCCTTCTAGCCATTGTTGTGCTGCATTCTGGTCAGTGGGCAAGGTGCTGGCCGAGAGACAGTCCTTACTGCCGCTGTCCTCAAGGAGTCCTCCACACGCCTTCTCCAGTTTTCTCTTTCGTATTTTGTTGTGCATGAGTCTGCCCAGTCCAGAGTATATCTAAATAATGTGGGGTTTTTGTAGCAAAAATTGGATGCAGAGTTTCAGAAGAGATTGGAAAAGAATAAAATTGCTGCAGAGGAGCAAACTGCAAAGCGTCGGAAAAAGCGGTAAGCACATCATGTCATCTGAGGGCGGGGCGGGGGGTGTCAGAAAGTGGCTGGCTGATGAACGGGCAAGTCTTGTACTCAAAGGTTCACCTGTGTGGCCAGCCATGGTGGTGTGCGCCTATAGTGCCAGCTGCTGGGCAGCTAGCGCCCACTGTTGATTGTAGCCTTTCTCTGTGTGTTGATTCCCAGGGCTGGGCTGCCCAGAGGCAGTAAAGTGTAGAGTGTGCTTTTGGCTCACAGGCCACTAAAGAAATGGAGGAGGATCACTTGAGCCCAGTACTTGAAGGCCAGCCTGGGCAACATAGCCAGATCCCCCAAAGAAATTTAAAAATTTATTCTCTGTGACCTACAGAGTGGTGGGTGTGAATGCCCTAAGGCAGAGCCTACCTGGAGGCAATCCTTCTTTTCCTACCTACCCCCCTGCTTAGTGAGCACACAGATTACTTTGTCTCCTTCAATTCTGCCCTTTAACACTGAATTTATGAAAATGCTGTAACCAAACTTCCCCTTCAGCTTGTTCCTTAAATGAAAGTCTGACCTTTTCAAATGACTACATGGTGGTACAAGCTGTGTGTGTGCTTGCAGGGTTCTAAATAAACGGTCCTTCAATTTGTAGGGAGCTGAGCAGGATTTTAAAAACAGTCCATACAACTTCACATGAAAATGTATCTCCAGTATTTCTTTTTTTTCTTTTTCTTTTTTTTTTTAATATTGTTTAGTTGTCAATAGACCTTTGTTTTTTAAAATTTATAAATGGTGCTGAAAATCAAATCCAGTGCCTCACACATGCTAGGTAAGCACCCTACCACTGAGCCACAAACCCAGCTCCTATCTCCAGTATTTCTGAGATTGCTTTAGTCACCTCAGGACTCCTTAGGATTTGATCCTGACTCATGATGAAAATAGTTTAATGTTGGAATGGCAGAACCATAAGAGATTATTCCTTTCCTTTCCTTTTTTTTTTTTTTAAGACCTTTATTTTATTTATTTTTATGTGGTGCTGAGGATCAAACCCAGTGCTTCACACATGCTAGGCGAGTGTTCTACCACTGAGCCACAAGCCTAACCCCTATTCCTTTTCTTTCTTTCTTTATTTGTTAGTACCTGGAATTGAACCCAGGGTCACTTAACCACTGAGCCTCATCCCCGGCCCTTTTTATTTTTTATTTTGAGAAGGGTCTCACTAAGTTGCTTAGGGCCTCACTAACTTGCTGAGATTAGCCTCGAATTTGTGATTCTCAGCTTCCTGGGTCACTGGGATTATTGGCCTGTGCCATTGCGCCTAGCTGAGTTTTTCCTTTATTTTGTTATTAAAGTATTTGTGTTGTAGTTTTTGTTTTGTTTTGTGTTTGAGATGGAGTCTGACTGGGACTACAGGGTCATGCCACTGTGCCCAAATGTTAACTTTTTTGTTTTTCTCATTTTTAAATTTTTTTGGTACTGGGACTTGAATTCACTTAACCACTGAACCACATCCCCAGCCCTTTTTATGTTTTATTTTGAGACAGGGTCTTGCTGAATTGGTTGCCTTACGAAGTTGCTGAGACTGGCCTTGAACTCTGATCATCCTGCCTCAGCCTCCCAAGTCTTTGTGATTTCAAGCATGTGACACTGCACCCAGCTTCCAACTATAAGGTTTTTAAAGAGCTATAAAAGGAGGCTGGGGCTGGGGCTCAGTGCAAGAGCACTTGCTTGGCATGTGTGAGGCACTCAGTTTGATTCTCAGCATCACATATAAATAAAGGAATAAAATAAAGGTTCATCAATATTTTTAAAAATGGGGGGCTATAAGGGCTGGGGATGTGGCTCAAGCGGTAGCGCGCTCGCCTGGCATGCGTGCGGCCCGGGTTCGATCCTCAGCACCACATACCAACAAAGATGTTGTGTCCGCCGAGAACTAAAAAATAAATATTAAAAATTCTCTCTCTCTCTCTCTCTCTCCTCTCTCACTCTCTCTTTAAAAAAAAATGGGGGGCTATGAATAAGTGTTTATTTTGTAAAATATACAGCAAGATAGTTAAGGAATCAGCATGTGTGTTTTTTGTTTGTAGCCAGAAGTTAAAAGAGAAGAAACTGTTGGCAAAGAAGATGAAACTTGAGCAAAAGAAACAAAAAGAAGGTGAGTGGTGTCCACTTCTCCTTGGTTGTAGCCTTTCTCTTGGTGTTGATCCCAGGCCTGAGCTGCCCAGAAGCAGAAAAGCATAGGGTGTGGGGCTGGTTGGCTGGCCACTGAGGAAGTGGCAGCTTATTTGTGTTAGGATTCATTTAATTATAAGTATCAGAAAACAAACTGGCTTAAGCAGAAAAGAAAGACCCTGGCTCTTGTTCAGTCCAGGGCAGACCTCCCTTCAGGTAGGACTGGGGCAAGAGCTCAGTGGCATTACTATTGTTTCCTCTTGGTCCTGACCTCCTGGCCTCCTACAAGCTTGTGCCTTGTGATTGTGAAGTGCCTGCAACTGCTCTTTAGGGTACATCCTGCCTCTTTATTGTCCAAGAAGAAAGGTTGAGGGACCATCCCAGTGTTCCTAGCAGAAATCTTGTGTTTCTTTGTCTCCAGTTAAGTCATACTTCCAGTCAGTTAAGAATGCTTAACAGTGCTTTAACAAAGAGTAGTTTGTTTCTCTTACATGATAAGAAATCTGGTGGTAGATGTCGGTCTGGTGGGTTCAACACTCTTGCAATTCTCTTGGCCTTTGTCCTCAGTGTGTGAGATGGCTGCATGGCTCCTGCCCATTATACCTATGTTCAAAGCAGAAGGATAGAGAGATGGTACTTGTCTGTCTTTTTTTTTTTTTTTTTTTTTTACTAGAAAGCAAAAAGTCCCCCAGAAGGGCCTAGAGAAGTAGCTCAGTGGTAGAGTGCTTTTTCTGGCATGTACAGAAACTCTGCATTCAATCTGGTACTACAAAAAAAAAAAAAAAAAGTCCTCAGAAGTGTCCTGCAGAAGTCACCTTATTTATTTATTAGGTCACTTTGCCATCCCTAGCTGCCCTCATGTAAGGTGAATAGAAAATAGAATTGTCATAAATCCTTTAAACTATTCATGATCATCACTGGGAGCTGGTTACTTTGCCCCCGCCCCCAGATGTTCTCTTAATAAGGAGGAGTGGGGTGGGTGCTGGGGCAGCGTCCACCGTGCTCCAGTCCTGCTTGCTTCTGAACCCATCACAAAGGCCTGGGAGCCATAGGCTAAGAGTGAAGGAGAGATGGACCTCAGGTAGAAAGGGCCAGGGATGCTAAGGGACAAAAATGACCCCAGTTTGCTGTGTTTCTACATTGGTGTCTGTGCTGTGAGTGACTGGGTTCCTGCATAAACCACTGAGGGTATTAGCTTGGGGGGTACAGTTGGGCTTCCTTTACAGGTGAAATACGATTGACCCCTTTTAGGACTGGCTTCCTCATGAGTTGTACTGTGTGACACGTTATGATGTTTTTAAACTGTGTGACTGCTCTTCCCTCCCACAATTCCTCAAATTAACCAGCAGGTATTTTCTTAGCCCTCCAAGGAGAAGGAGTGAGCGTAACAGCGGGTCTTAGTGTTCTCTTGGTGGGTTGTAGCTTGACCCTGTGTTAGGAAATAGCTCTCCTTCATGCAGGATAATTTGCCCTGCCCTCTGGGATGTGCTGTTTTTGCTGCTTATTGTCATTCTTGAGTTTCATATTTAGTGACTTCCTGAACTAATTCTGTAAAGCCTGTGTTCTTTGTTGTGTGTGATCACTGAAGTGTCTGCTTGGTTAACTCAGTGGTCAGCCGGAGAGTAAATATTTCTTTAAATGCCTTGAACCAGTATGTCTCCCAGCCTTTGCTGAAGGCTGTGTGTGTTGGAGCATGGCTTCGGTGCCCTGGCAGGGCTTTGCAGATTACCTTTGCCTCCATTTCCTGCTTGTACATAGCCCCAAGAACAGCAGAGTGAGAAATTAGGGCCTTTGTATGTCTTTCTTGGGCCTGTGCACAGCCTTGTGTGTGGCCCTCAAGTGTCCCAGCTTCTCCTCTTAAGCTTTTTGGTCATTTCGTCTTTGCTTCAGCTGTTATCTCTGCCTCAGGGAGTCGCAGTGGTAAGTGGCTGCCACTGATTGCTTCTGACAAACACCCAGAGGAAGAAGCTCTTCACACTGAGTGAACTCTCGAGTCAGGACAGCTCAAAACAAGCCTTGCGAGAAGTTTTCTGGGAGCTGCTAGACAGGTCAAATAGGGACAGTGCTCAGGTTGGAACTTTGAGACATGCTCAACCTGGTTGGTTTATTTGTTGATTAATTGATAAATACTGGGAATTGAACCCAGGGCTACTCTACCACTGGGCCATATCCTCAGCCCTTTTTACTTTTATTTTTACTTTGAGACAGGGTCTGAGTTTCCCAGGCTAGCCCCAAACATAATCCTCTTGCCTCAGCCTCCTGAGTATCTTGGGTTACAGGTGTGCACTACCCACCAAGCAAAAGGTTGATTTTAAAAAAATAATCTTTGCCAGTATTCTTGTTGCTTTTCTGGAAGAGCTGATTTTGGGAGGTGATTAGTGTGCCATTCTAGAAGTGCTCTCATCTTCTTGAATCTTAACCCACCTATGCCATTACTTTTCAAGTGTCATTCTGTGTGCATGGTGGGGGGGGTGTGTTAAGGATGGAAAGGCTGGAAGTCAGGCCTTGCTGGGCAAGTGCTCTGTGTCTCAGCAGCACCCCCGGCCCTGTTGTGTTTTTAATTCTATCCCTTTTTATAGCTGTTATGACTCTAGGGGATGTTAAGCACATACTACGGTCACGTTCTGCTTAGATCTGCTTAGAGCTTTCCATCACTTATGTTCTTTTACCCTTAGTTACATCTGCAGACATTGAAAATGTGATCAGATGATGTTACTTTTTTCAATATTTTTATTAGTTGTTGATGAACCTTTATTTATTTATTTACTTGTGGTGCTGAGAACTGAATCCAGTGCCTCACACAAGCTAGGCAAGCACTCTACCGCTGAGCTCCAGCCCCAGCCCAGGTGATGTTTTACTTTCAAACATACTTTAAAGACTTCAAAAGGTACTAACCAATGCATACTGTGTGCTCTTCTTCTTCCCTGGTCCCTGATGCTCCAGGTGTCCCTCTGGTCTGTTTCCTGTGAGGGTCTTCCTTCAGTTGTTTATTAGAGCAGGTCGCTGGCTGTGTTTCCGTGGCCTTTCTTCCTGTGTTTTAAGCAGATGCGTTAGAGAATCTGATAATTCCATCTGGTGTTTGTTAGTTGCCTTTTCCCTACAAATTGAGACTCTGCTGATTCTTCGTAAGCTGAGTATTTTTCTCTGTGTCTTGGATGTTTTGAATAGTGTACAGTAAGGCTTCTGAGTCTCATTGATATTTGTCCAGCAGGCAGTCAACCTCGTGTGTCCAGAACTCAGGTTCTTTCCCGCCCTCTGTGGGTTGTGGTTCCTCTGACAGATCAGCTTTTGGAGTTTGCTGTGTTCTCCAGATGTGCCTTGCGTGTGCCACCTAGTGGCCACTTTGGGTTTGATTATTTGAGTCCAATTCTTAGAGCAATTGACCTGACGATCAGGAGGGAGACAGAGAGGAAAAGCAACAGGCGACTCCCTTAAAACCTGGCTCCTCTGGTTAGAAAGAAATGCTCTCCTCTGTCAGAGCTCCAGTGCTCACACACCCCTTCTCCACTGCTGCTACCCGGGCCTACAGGATTGCCTGGTTGCCTGGGAACTAGGGTCTGAGAGAAGGGGAACGGTGCGCCCACCCCTAGGCCAGGAGTCCCTTGCTTACCTCAGCCAGACTGGCAAGATTCTTTGGAGCTTTGTCTGCGCCCATCTCTAATTTTGGGTTCTGGGTCACCCTGAGTCCAGGCTTGAGGGATACTGGACAGAGAAAAGCAACAGCAGGAGATTCACAGCTTGCAGTGGCACTTTGTGTGTTGCTCTTCTTCCCCAGTTTGCTTATTTTTCAGAGTCTGTATTCTGTCCAGCTGCCATAGCCATACCCAGAGGGAGAGATGGAACTGAATGTGTTCCCTCCATCCCACCTAGAGCCTCTGATTGGCTCATTTTTTTTCCCCTGGGGATTGAACTCAAGGGCACTTGACCACTGAGCCACATCCCCAGCCCTATTTTGTATTTTATTGAGAGACAGGGTCTCACTGAGTTGTTTGGGACCTCACTAAGTTGCTGAGGCTGGCTTGAACTCTCGATCCTCCTGTCTCAGCCTCCTGGGCTGCTGGGATTATAGGCATGCACCACCACTCCCAGTTACATTGCCCATTTTTAAATTGGGCTTCTTGTTATTATTGCGTTTTAGGAATTCTCTATTTTCTGGATATTAATCCTTATCACATACATATATTTGCAAATATTATCTCCCATTCTGTGGCTTTCCCTTTAACTCTGTTAATACTGATTTGTGATGCATAAAATTTGTGAGTGTTCATGAAGTCCAGTTTGTCTTATTTCTTGTTTTGTTGCCTGTGCCTTTGGCATCATTTCCAGGAAAGAACATGGTTTCTTACAGCCCCTTTCCTGATGCTTTTAGACATCAGGTGCATGCAGCTGTGTGATTTTCAGTCACTGTTCTTTAATTTGGTCCAAGACTGTGAAGAATGTTCAAGACCATACAGCTTTTGGGTAGACTTCCTCTAGAGCCCACAACAGCTATGGGTCTCCTCTACCCAGAACTTCAGGGCTTTTTCAGACAGAGATGTTTGTGCCAGGCATGGTGACACACGCCTGTCATCCTAGGTGCTGCGGAGGCTGAAACAAGAGGATCAACACAAGTTGAGGCTAGCCTGGGCAACTTAGTGAGACCCTGTCTCAAAATAAAAAGAAGTTGAGGGTGTGGCTCAGTGGTAGAGGACCTCTGAGTTCAATCCCCAGTGCCCCACCCCCTGAAAAAAGAGAGGTCTATGCACATGTCCCATCCTGGAGTCACATGATGGGCTACCTGTTCTCAAGCTGAGGCAGGCTAACCTCTTTTTATCACTGGGGCATGAAATCATTTTGGAGGTTGCAACAGCCTTTTATAAATTATGGATGAATAGACTGGAAAATATTACTCTGAGTAAATGTTGTTTTCTGAAATTCTTCCCATTTCTGTGTGGGCTCTGGGCTTCAGTCAAACAAAGGCAAAAGTCATTGGTAGGGAGCATGGCCCCACTTTTATACTCAATTGGGACCATACATAGCACTTTACAAAGCAAGAAGTTTAGTACAACGTGGCTGTATGTGTGCTGTATCAAATGAGCAGAGTGTTGTAGGAGTAACTATCACAGAATGGTTTGTAAGCCCTTTACATCACCTTTTCGATTTTGTTCTGTATTTTGTCCAGTTGAAATGAATAGAAATTCAGGGGGTAATCCCCAGTGGTGCCACAAGATGGTACTGAGGCGCCACTGGGTTCCCGATGGATTTGGAGGGGGCTCCGCTACTCATGCTCTTTTGGCTCCTCTGAAAAGCAGTGATGGTCAGTGACGAGGAGTTCTCTTCTATTGTTGGAGAGAAGCTCTCCCTGCTTGTTTTCTGTGCTCATCCAGTAATTCAGCGAATACACCTGCTGTGCGAGACTCATGTCTAAATGACACCACTGGGTGACATTAAGCCGGTTTAGATTATTCTGAAGCCTTGAACTCCCAATGTGGCCCATTGTAATACCAGCGTTCCTTATCCTAACGAAGGCCTGTTTGCCAGGGAAATCCAGGGTAGCCTTAAGGGGAATTGAGTAGGCACACTCGGGGCATTTCTCAGCCTCGGCACTGTGGGTATCTGGGGCAGGATTACTCTTCTTTGAGAGGGGCTCTGTTCTGTTCATGACAGGATGGTGTTTTTGTTTTTTTAATTTTTTAAGTTGTAGATGGACACAATATCTTTAATTTATTTATTTCTTTTTACATGGTGCTAAGGATCGAACCCAGTGCCTCCCACATTCTAGGCAGGTGCTCTACCACTGAGCTGCAACCCCAGCCCTGGTTTGGTTTTTGAGATAGAGGTCTCTGTGTTGCCCAGGCTGGACTCCGGCTTCTGAGCTCAAGCAGTCCTCCTGCCCCAGCCTCCCAGGTTGCTGGGACTGCTGGCCCGCACACCACACCTGGCCTCAGTCTGCTTTAGTCTCTCTCCGAGTACATGTTTATATGTAATTGCAACATTTTTTCATTTGCTTATTTTATTTAATACTGTATTCCTTCATAATTTTTTCAGTGACTGATGATATCCGGTAGTTGAAGCAACCCTTCTCTTTTTATTAGACATTAGATTGATTCATTTTTGTTTTCTGTAGAAGACACTTAAAGTCAAGAGCATGTGCCTGTCTCCTTGCTTCTTTTGGGAGGCATAAATTAACATAAATTCCCAACAGTAGTGATTACTAGCTCAAAGCATAAAAAGAACTTGTGGCTCTTGAAATCTGTTGCCAGCTACTTTCCAAAGGAGAGTTTTTATGGCCATGAACCATGTGCAGCAGTGAGTACTTTTGCCCTGTCCTTGCTAGGACTGGCTTTTAGAAACTCTTCTTCTTCTTTGTGGACAAGAGCCATATATATGAGAGGAAATCAAATTCTCATTGAGGATTTGTTAAAATTATTTTTAAAATATAGGTAGAGGGTTAAGGGTATAGCTCAGTGGTGGAGTGCTTGCCTAGCAGGCCCCAGGTCCTAGGTTTGATTGCCAGTACTGAAAAAATATGCAGTGTGCACATACGAACGCATGTACTTATCTATACATAGAAGCCGTGCTGTCTCCATTCTCTGCACCGCCCCCACCTCTGTACAGCTCCAGAGGTCTCCTATAAAACAGGTTGGACTGTCACTTGTTCTGCTTATGAAATGTTTATTGAACATTTGTTACATATTTGTGGTTCTAAGTACTTTGCACATGTTAACTGGCTTGGTCCTCACAGCCCTGTGAGGTGTTCAGTGGTTACCTGAATTTGGCAGTCAACCTAGTGATAATGGTGGCACCTGCAGAGCTACAGTGGGGATGGGCATTGGGTCAGGATTTGATCCCAGGTGTCCGTACTTGCCCATGAGGTAACCCAGCTTGAAACTCAGCATCCCCGTCACGGTCAGGCCCCTTCTTGTCTCTCCACCACTTTGCCTTCCGCAGGCCTCTGCCCTGCTGAGCCTACTCCTCTGTCCCTCAGCCTTGCTGCATGTGGCTACTGGGCATGATCCTTTTCACACTCTCTGACTTCCGTGTGTCTGGAGAAGTGCTCATCCTTCGCCTTTCTGTGTACCCCTCCCTCAGGGGTGCCATGGGGCTCTGATATCCACCTTGCCCACCTCCACAGGGTTGGCACACACTGGGTTACAGACCCACTGAGCACACAGCTTGCTTATCCACTAGGCCACCAGCGCTCGTCTCAGGTCCTGCTCTTTTTTTTTTTTTTTTAGTTGCGGATGGACACAGTCGCTTCATTTATTTTTATATGGTGCTGAGGATCAAACCCAGTGCTAAGCAAGCGCTCTCTCAGGTCCTGCTTTTTCTTAAGTAATTTTCTTTCTTTCAGAATCACTTTGATAATGTAGGACAATGGCAAGGATAACACGGGGTTCTTACACACCCAGTTTCCCCCACTGTTTTAACGGCTCATTAACGGGGTATGCTTGTCAGCGTCTGAACCAGTGTGATGATTGTAGTAGCCATAGCCAAAGCCCTATTCTGATTTCCTTCGTTTTTAACCTGAAGCCCTCTTCCTGTTCCAGAATCCAGCCTGGACTCCACACCACGTCTAATCACCACGTGTCCTTAGGCTCCGTTGGCTGTGATAGTTTCTGACTTCTTTTGGGTCAGGACTGAAAAATGTCTGACAGTCAGGACTTGCCAGTGTTCTCCTCATGGCTGTGGAAACACTGTGTAGTTGGGAGGAAGAGCAGAGGTCAGGTGCCTTTGTAACAGGGAAAGTCGCCCTGTGCAGCCCACGCTGAGGGGGAGGCCCAGCTGTGCCCTCCTCCGTGATGGCAGGGTCTCTGCAGGCCGTTTCTGCACAAGGTGGGGGGTCCTTTCTCCTCCCTTTACATCAGGGTGGACTCGTGGGTGTTGATTTTTACTTCAGGTTATGATCCAGCACTGCATTATTTATCTCATTCACAAAATGGTTCCAGCTTTGGCCGTTGGGAGTGCTTTCACTTGGCCTCTGTCCCTTTACAGATCCCATTGCTGTGGGCTCTCCCCACTCCTCTCCAGCTCTCCCGGCCTTTCTTGCAGACACCTGTCAGGCATGTGGCCTGCCTCACTCAGAGTCAGCCACTTTCCTAGAAGTCCTGGCTCCTTTTGCTGCAGGAATGGTATGAGAAATTGAGATCTGGGGCAACTCAGGAGGCAGAGGCAAGAGGATCCCAAGTTCAAGGCCAACCTGGGCCACCTAGCAAGACCCTTTTTCAAAATTAAATTTAAGGGGCTGGGGTGGTGGCTCAGTGGTAGAGTACTTACCTAGCATGTGTGAGGCATAGGGTTCCATTCTTGGCACCACATATAAATAAAAATAATATTCTTATCAACAACTAAAAAAGTCCTGTGGCTATTTGTAACATACATTTTTTAAAATATATTTGGTTGTAGCTGGACACAGTACTTTTTATTTATTTATTTGTATGTGGTGCTGAGGATGGAACCCAGGGCCTCGAATGTGCCAGGCGAGCGCTCTACCACTGAGCCACAACCCCAGCCCCGTAACATACATCTTTTAAAAAATTAAGTTTTCGGGGCTGGGGATGTGGTTCAAGCGGTAGCGCGCTCGCCTGGCATGCGTGCGGCCCGGGTTCAATCCTCAGCACCACATACAAACAAAGATGTTGCGTCTGCCAAGAACTAAAAAATAAATAAATATAAAAATAAATAAATAAATAATTAAATAATTAAGTTTAAGGGCTGGGGTTATGGCTCAGCGGTAGAGCGCTCGCCCCGCATGTACAAGGCCCTGGGTTCGAATAAAATTAAAAAGTTATTATGTACAACTACACAAAAATAAAAATATTTTAAAAAATTAAATTTAAAAAGGGCTGGAGATGTAGCTCACTGGGCGAGTACTTGCCTAATGTGCACAAGGCCCTGGGTCTGATCCCCAGCAGCTCCTTGGAGGAGGAGGAGGAGGGTCTGGAAACAAGTTGTCTCTGTACTGTGCTTTCAACCAGCTCAGCCACACTGTGCTCCTGGCAGCCGTGACGGGGAAAGCACTGGAAGCTTAGGAACTACTCATGGGGCGTCCGCAGAGGCCTCTGGGCCCTTGTTTGGGAAGAGGCGGGAGCTGGCATGTTTGTTGTGGGCAGAGCCTTCTGCTGTAGTTTTGAAAATCCTTTTGCTGGCTGCAGTAGATCTTGAGCTCTCTGCAGGGATGTGAGTCCAGCGTTGAATGTTTAAGGCGCATGGGGTCATTCCCC
This sequence comes from Spermophilus citellus, assembly GCF_964194105.1. Lineage (NCBI taxonomy): Eukaryota > Metazoa > Chordata > Mammalia > Rodentia > Sciuridae > Spermophilus > Spermophilus citellus. The sequence continues at coordinate 29,070,017 of NC_138187.1, read as the reverse complement.
TTCTGTGGGTGATAGGCACTGGTAGTAACGAGCTATACCAAAGCTTGTTTTGTGGGGTGTCGGGTTTCCTTGTGTGCTGCTGGACCTCTTGGTGAGGATGCCCCATCCCCTAAGGTCACTTATACAATGACCCTTGCTTTGGTATGGGGCATTGGTGGGTATGATGGCTGGCTGTCCAGGATCAAAGAGTTCCTGAAGTCCCCTCTGTTCCCCTCCTTTTTTTAAACACTCCTGACTCTCCAAGTGGCTCTGCACGTCTGTAATCTGAATGTCATGTGGTTACAGGACCCAGTCAGTCCCAGGAGCAGCAGTCCAGTAGCTCTGAGGAGGCATCTGGAACAGAGGAGGAGGAAGACGAACCCAGCTTCATCATGAGGCGATGAGGTGCTTGCACAGCAGCCATTGGGCACCTGGTCATTCTGTGACAGGGGCCCCAAATCCTCATTGTGACCAGAAGGAAAGAGAGCCTGTTTGGCTCAGCTGCCCAGGACTCGCTGCGTAGGGAGCACGTGGGAGCTGCTTGCAGTCTTGTTGGCAGGACTCTGCCTGGGGGACAAGGGATCGTGTCCTGGAGGGCACTGCCTCGATCCTCCTTCCATGCTCCTGCTTTAGGGAAAGGCCTCATCGCTGACCGCTGGCTGCTGTTCTCTGGGATTTAAATGGCAGTGAGCTTGGGGCTGGTTTCTGTTAAGGGAATATTTATTTAGTAAAAAACAAACAAAAACCCAGAAAACCTCTAGGCGCTGTTCACATACACGGAACGTTGATCACAGAGCCGTGGAAAGGCTGTGAAGTGACACAGAGGCGGGGCCTGGAAGGCCAGCAGTCCTGTTTGCTGGTCAGCTCCCTACCCCTGCCCAGCCTGCAGCCCTGCTCTGGTGCCTGCGCGGTCGCTGGTCCCTGATCCTGTTCCTCCTCTGAGGATGCAGAGCAAGCTGCACAAGAGCCACAGCTCAGCAGCTCCCAGAACCAGGGGAGGTGTGGGAGGGACTTCACCAGGGGCTGTGCCACAGGAACAGGCCCTGCTGGCGGGGGGCTGTTGGGAACAGTGGAAACCAGAGGATTAGCAGCGGGAGAATCCAGGCTCTGTACGGGGGTCTGAGCCAAGCTGCGCTAGGGGCCAAAGCTTCATTTCTATCCTGATGTCACCAGGAATCTAAACAGAAGGGGGACTGAAGTATCCGGACAGCTGGTTGGAACTTTACTCCAGGTCACAGGAGCCAGAGACAGAGAGGAGGCCAGCCCTCCCGCTGTGTCCTCAGGTGGATACAGTCCAAGCCCTGTGTGCACACTGGCCCAGGGACAAGCAGTGCAGGGTGCTGTGCTGGAGCAGGGAGCTTGGGAGGGGATTAAAGTTAGCTCTGACCTCAGTGTCTTCTGGAGGTAACCCCACCTTTGACCTGGGTGCCTTGAGGCCAGTTAGGGCAACAGAGACAGTTTGTGTTGAGTCTGTGCTCCGTTTTTGGATCATTTCCAGCTCCTGCGCATGTATGTGCCTTTTATGGACTTGGGTAGCTGTAAGGAAAAAGTGGTTTGAGTGAAAGGAAACAGAAGGTTTTACTTCTTCACACAGAGTTCCCTGGCCCCACTGAGAGCCATGGGACATCACTGATAACTTCTGTCCCAGGAGTTTCTCTTTCCCAAGAAGCGGAAATGAAGAGTCAGTCCTAATAAATTAACACATACCCTGGCTATGTATTTGGAAGCCTGCATTTCTCATGCTGGGGACTGGCCAGTTGGTTTTGTGGGGGGGTTTTGTTTTGTTGTTTGTTTTGATTGAACAGAAGGGTGCTTTACCATGGAGCTAGATCCCCAGACCTTTTTTTATTTTGAGAAAGGATCTTGCTAAATTGACCAGTTGGCCTCCTACCTCAGCCTCACAAGTCGCTGGGATTGTCCGCAGGAGCCTGCCTCCATATTTCCCTGAGGAGCAGGGGTTCAGGGTTCACTCTGTAGTATAGGGCATAGCATTGTTGCATGTGTCTGTAGGCAGAGAGTGTGTGTGAGCAACCTGGAGTGACAGGGACAGTTTCCTGAAGCAGGGAACTACACGTTGTTGCCCCTTGCCGTAACACTATGTGGATGCAGGACCACAGGTGTCAGCCGCGGCCAGCCCTGACTGCCCTCAGATGGCCCCTTTCCACCCCAGACCTCCACTGCTCCCCATCCCTCATGTTAACTGTCAGAGCAGGAAGAAAGGAGGCATTCGGGTCACCCTGACACTGCCCCCAGCCCACAGCGTCATCTGCCACAGCTCAGGTGGTCTCACCTGTCTCCTGAATCTCCTCCCTGAGCCAGCACACAGCCCGGTCTCCATCTGTCCTCGCCACCTCAGTCCAGCCCCACGTTCTCTGTTTGCTTCCACCGCTTCCCGCATCCCACTCCATGGTCTCACTGATGAGACAGCCCTCACCAGGTAGCCCTTGGTGGCCTTTGTAGTCTCACTCAGCATTCGTGGCAGGGCCTTGCTGGCTGGCTTCCTGCTTTTGCTTGCCTCTCAGCTCACCCTGCAGTGCTGGGGCGACCCAGTGTGCTCCCGTGTCCTCTCCAGGAGGTCTTGTCTGGCTTTAGACACCGTCCTTGCTGGAACCTTGTGAGGGTGTGAGCTTCCTCCCCTCAGAGCCCCGTACTCGGGTCCCACTGCCTGCCGAGGGCTCCTCTTCATGTCCAATGGGAGCCTCTAGCTGGTATGAGAATAATGAGAATTTCAGCCTATCCCCCCATTTCCCCACTGTGGTGAGCTATGCCACCATCCATACCAGTACTTGAGCCCCTCATCTGAGGGTCAGGGTCATCTTTGGTTCCTGTTTTCTTACCCCCCACCATCATCTATCAGAAGGTTCTGGACTTGCTCACTCTCTGGTCTCTCTCATTCCGCACACTCCACAAACACCAGCATCTTTTGGCCACTTCTGCTTATTCTCTACCCCCAATCCATCCTCCACATAGTAGCCAGAGTCTCTAAAAACTCACCAGATCTTCCCACCCCGCTGTGTTAGGGCCCCTGGCTTCCCTCACTGGGGATGAACAGGAGCTGCCAGGCTCTGCCGTCAGACTCTGCCTCCGCCCCCTCATCCCTGGCCATCTCCCCGGCTCTGGGCCAACCTTGAGTGCCCTGCACTTGCCCTGCTGTGTCCTCTTAGTGGGGCCTCAGCCACATCACTTGGAGAGGCCTTTCTCACCACCGCCTGTTTCTTCAGCACAACACCTGTCATTATTTCCTGCCCTGCCACACCTTCAGCTCCAAAAGGACAAGGCCCTTTGCTCATTCTGGTTTTTGTTGCATTCCCTAGTGCCAGCACAGTGCTTGGGACATCACAGGTGCTCAGTAAATGACCTTTAAATGATTGAGCAGAGCCAGGCACTGGAAGCAGATTAGTTCTTCAAACCCAACAAACTGCAGATACGGCAGGAAAACGTTTAGACACCAGTCAGTGGTTGGTTAAAAGGGATTGTCCCATGCATGCAGCACCTGGGAAGGACCTACTTAGAAATCCAGATACCAGGGTGACGTCCCCCAGAGATCTGATTCATTACATTTCAGGCCCAAAATATACATTTTAAGTATGAGATCCAGGAAGGCTGGCTTGGAGCACCTTAGCTACCATTACTGCTTTAAATTCACTTTTCTGTTTTTAACATTTATCTTTTGGAAAAAATGTGAAATTGAGTTAGAGAAGTGATGTTCTACTGACCTTTTGAAACTCAGTCCAGCTCCTAAGGCCACACAGAAGGCGGAGAAACCGCATATCTGATGATCGTGGAAACAGGCGTGTTCCCCCTTCTCCCCTTTGGAAGTTAATTTCTGTTTACTCTTTGGCATACTTGATGAAAGTGAGCTACGATTATCATATATTAGCATGTATTTCCATAAAGAGCAGTCTTAGAAATTAACCTGGAACAAGTCCAAAGAAGCTGTTTCTTGTTCCAGGAAATGTAGCAAATGTTTACTGAATGCAAAGTGCTCAACCCAAATGATCCCAGGGTCATTGCTAGGCACTGGATATGGTGAAGGTGCATTTCCCTTCAAGCAGTCCCACACTTTGATCAGGAACAGGACCTGAGCACAACAGTGCAGAGTGCTGTGCAGGCCTCTGACCCTGCCTTCAGGAGGCAACCTGTCATTTTGTGTTGCAGGGAATAACTGGAAGGGAACAGGTGGGAAACTGGCAGTAACCCAGCCCTCGGAGCCACCAGTGGCCTGAACAGAGGCAAGTTCCAGCAGGAGAACTCAGGGAGAGGAGGAGGCCAGGATGATACCAGGTTGACCATGTCACCAATGGGGGATGAAGGAATATCCCCTGGGGACATGTGGCCCAGGAGGTGGACAGGTGTGTGAGGGAAAAATGACAAAATGTAGCTGTAGGCATGGTGACGTCAAGGGTCCCTGGGATGTGCACTGCAGAGATGACTCCCAAGCTTAGGAGATCCAACCTAAGAGGATAGCTTGGAGTCTCGGGTTGCACCTGGTCCCTGGACCAATAGAAGAGGGGGAGATGTTAAAGAGGGTGAGAAAGAGATGGGAGATGGCTGGAGGGATTGAGCAGTGGAGGAAAGGAATGGGTCTCAGCAAGGTCAGGGGAGAGCCATGGTGGGATATGAAGGGAATAAGAAAAATTAGAAAGTGTTTACTGAACGCAAAGTGCTAAACCCAAATGATTCCAGGGTCATTACTAGGCACTTGGAGTGGGCTTTCTCCTCTTTGTGTCCAATGGAAGCCAAGTGAGTGTAATGGTTTGTCCTCCCAATTCATTCAGGAACTTAATCCCCAAAGTTTTATGATAATAGTATTAAGAAGCTAAAAACAATCCAACTTGAGTTTAAAGGTGGGGCTTTGGGAAAGAGATTAGATTTGAGGGCCCTGTGATTGAATCCCACTGACTTTGAGAGAAAGACCACACAGAGATACCCACATGCCCACTGTGATCTAATGCAGTCCCGGGGGTCTTCCCCAGAGCCTGGGCCACTGCATTTGGACCTCATACCTTCAGAACTGTGAGTCAAAATAAACCTCATCTTTATAAAGTAGCCTGCCTCTGGTATTTCATTATAGTAATGGAAAACTGACTAAAACAGTGGAATGTTTGAAATTTTACAGAGGAGCTGCCATGGGTGATGGCAAGGGCTAGGCCATAAGAGTGAATGGTCAAGGGGACAGAAGCAAGGCACCAGGGATCTGGAAACATTAGCTGTGCCTACTGTTGAGTCCATCCTAAAGGGAAAACAAGGACCTTAGTGCCACTGAGTGTGCATGGCCTCAAACTGGTCTGTTTCCAAGCAGGATAGCTAAGGCCCTAGGAGAGATGGGACTTGTCCTGACTACCATCTAGGAAAGTGGCACAAACTGGCCAACATCTTGGCCATCAGCACTTGTGAGTCTTCACCTGAACCTCCCACTCACCCCCCTTGTGCCAGAGGACACCTCTGACTAGCAGTTTTGTGACTTAAATCTGCTTTCAGTAGTGTCTTCACGTGTCCTCCCTCCATCTTCTAAGGGAGAGAAGAGCGCCTTTCATTTGGTTAGGACCTGGGCCCTGAGAGCTGTGGTGCTGCTTCTGTCTGGACATGCTGGATTGTGCTTGGGGTTGGAGGCGTCACCACCTGGCACTGGAAGCTCTAGAGGACAGCACTTCAGGCTTCCTGAGTAAGACTGAGCACTCATGCTGCCCCTGCAGAGGAATTTTCATCTATGATGCAACTACTGTAGTTTACAGAATGTTTTCTTCCTCTTTTTAAGTTCATTTATCAAGAACTTGAGGTTGAGGTTTGAAAGACACAGCACGATAGCTTTATGAGGACTCTGCTCTCTGAAATTAAAATGCCCTCTTTCCTATAGCTAAGGGGCAGGGACAGTAATCAGACCCTGGGATTTTCTTATGTTATTGTTAGGGCCTAACATCCCTGTTGAGTCAGTAACCAGCGGGAAGAAACTGGTTTAGTCTGTTTTTTAAGTGTCCTGGATAAAAAGGTAACATTCCTGGACCCTGAAGTGTAAAGGGATTTAGCCTGGCATTTGCAACATTTATACTCTCGCAATTGCCGGAAAACCTGGACTGGGTGACAGGAGTGGAATTTTTCTTTCGTTTGGATAAATGTGTCACGGTCGAATGCTGTTGTGACAGATGGAAAAATCCTATGTAGGGCACGCAGCAGCCTACCAGGCACGAAGGAAGGACCCTTAGGGGCCGTCTGGCACCGGCGGGTTGATATGAACCCATCCTGCCTCTCTGTGAATTATTCATGTGCACTTCCTGAAAAGAACGCTCCTGTTTGAATATCTCGGTCGTAAAACCGCACCGCTCACCCAAGGGTGAGAGGTTCGCTGCAGAGCGCCCGAAGGGGCGGGCGGCAGCCCTTTGGTGCGATCTGTGAGCTCTCCGCGCAGCTCCCGGGGGGCTGAGGTTGTTGTGCCGGGTTAGGTGCCAGCAGGTCTCCCTGAGAGTGGGCTGTGTGACCCGGGCGACCCAGACCGGCTCGGTGCTCCGCGCGGTGCCCGCACACACCCTGGGCAAACTCGGGCGTGGCCTGGCCCTTCCACCCTTTGCCCCACCCCACCCTCCCCGGGGCAAGGGCGATGCTGGGCATCCTTGGAGGCTGTGAACCCAGGCGCTTCTCGTCAGTGCTCAGGCTCACCCTCCACGGGGCCGGCCCTGCCGGTCCTTGCCGTTTGATCCAGGGCCAGAGAAAGTCCAGCTCGTGAGTAGGTGGCCCGGGTGGGGCCCCGTCCTCTGGCTCGCCTCGCTGCCGGCCAGTCATCCTGCACCCAGCGGAGGCAGGAGAGGTGACCCCGGCTCGCAGATTTCCCGGGGCGCAGCCCCAACGGTGGTCCCGGCGGGGGAGGAGACCCCGGAGCTCCCGCCCCCCCCATCCGGCGGGTCACGTGCCCCAGCTCCCCGTGGGCCGGTCACGTGACGGCGGCGCGCCGTTGCCTTGGCAGCGGCTGCGGCGGCCGGCGGGGGCGGGGCGGCCGTCGGAGGCGGGGCCGGGGGACCCCGCTCTCCGGGCGGAAGGAGGGAGGGGGCCGCGCTCCGCGCCCGGCCGGGCCACGCCACTGGGCCACGCCACCGCTGCCTGCCGCGAGCCCGGAGCGGCGCCGGGGCGGCGGGCAGGGCAGCTCCGGTGAGTGTCGGCGCGGGCGCGCCCCCTGCTCCCCCGGCCTCCGGGCGGGGGGCGCGGGGTGCTTCCCGCCCCGCTGGGGGGGCCGAATCGGACCGGGGACACTGGACGGAGAAGGGACTGGCCCTGGGGAGGCTTGGGACAGAGCAGAAAGAGGATGGCCGTGGGGGTGGGAGCGGCCAGGTGGCCAGTCCCGCGGGATTCCGAGCATGGTGAGGTGCCCAGAGGATTCGGAAGTTGCGGGCACCTGCCGAATCCGGGGCTTCGCGAGGGGAAGGGACAGGAGATGCAGATGGACGCTTGTGGGAGCTGCAGGGTCCCCTCCTCGCACCCTTGTGTTACAGCGACATTTCCCGTGCCCCAGATGTTCAGAGGAAGTCAAGGCAGACAAACTCTAAACCCGGCCCCTGGGAACGATTCTGACCAGCCCGCCTAGGAGAATCGCTGCTTCTTTCTCCAGACCTCTTTTCTCAGACCGCTCCTGATCAAAACAACCAAGAAACCCCAAAAGGTTTAGCCAGGAGAGCATCCTTGGGAGCTTGTGCGTCTGACAGAAATGTCGGCTCCATCTTGGCCCCCCCTTACTTCCTCCCTGAGCCTGGAGCTGGGGACCAGACTCTGGGCCACCCCTTGGGGCCCAGACTGTCACCCCGTAGGTCCTGGCTGGGAGGGTGAGGGGTGGATTTGAATCCTATCCTGGCTGGTACCTCTGGAGGAAGTAGCTTCCCTACCTTGGGGATCTAGCTCCAGGCAGGCAGGCAGCCCTTCCTGCCCAGCCCCCACTCCCCACAAACACACACACTCTGGGGACATCTGCAGCAGAGTTCAGCCTCTCCCCAGAGGCTGTCCTCAGCCTTCACTTCTCTGAGGCTGTAATCTCCACTCTGACTGGAGCCCAGCTGCCATTCACTGGTGGCCACTAGGCTTCCCTCTGCTGTACCCCAATGTTCCTTCCTGGGGGCACCAGGCTCCCAGTCTTTTCAGTCCACCCACTATTTCACTTGAGTGAATGTGGTTCCAATACAGATGGACCCAGCAGGGCCTAAAGGTGCCCATCATCAGTCTCTCCATCCCCCAGGGCCAGGCACCACCAGAGAGAACCCTGCAGTTACACTGCTGGCCACACAGGCCCTGCCCCGTGCTGCTCTCCTGCTCCAAGTGTCTTCTCCCTGCCTGCCAGGCAGCCAGCCTTTCCACCTTGTCCTCAGACATGTGTCCAAAGCTGGTCTTCCTGCCTTTCAGAACCCTTCCTGCTGCAGCATCTTATCTTTTAAGGGAGGGTCCCTCTCAGGGCCAGTTTAGTACTTGGGTCTGAGTCCCCTAATCTTGCTCTCTGGTGTTGCTCGGGGGTTAGCTCCCTGTGAACTGTCCATTGGACCACAGGCCCAGTTCTGTTCTGTGTGGGGAAAAGGAAATGTGCACTTCCACATTCTGACACTTTTCATTTATTTGGAGCTAACCCATAGATTGTTCAGTGGGCATCATTTCTTTGAATTCTCCCCAAGGAAAGGGACCTTCAAGTGATGAAGTGCTTGGATGAGTACTGCTGGCTGCAAATGAGGACAAGGTGTAACCCAGATGCCCAAGTTGGCATTCCTGTACGTGACTTGATCCCTTGGCAGATAGCAGAACAGAGGTCTTGTTGGTTGGCCAGTAAGAAAGAGCTGTGACTTTGTGACCATGTGGGGAACAAGGAGAAAAGCAGATCAAGGGAGTCCTTTCCCCACCTCTGACATCTTCCTGTTACCCTCCTAGAGATAGACGTGGATGGATGGTTCCTTTGCTGCTGACTCTGGTCAACACCCCCAGCCCACCCCCTCCCAGGTGCCCTCCTTGGAGCTGGGAACCCCGCTGTGCTTCCAATGCCTGAGCCGGCTTTCTAGGAGGCCCAGTGGATCTGATTGCAGAAGTTACTAAGGCCAAGCAAGGTGCCTGTGTCCTTGAAGCAAGCCCCAGAGATTAATTAGAGCCAGATCCCAGGCTGCTCAGGCTGCCCCCGGAGCCCCTGGAGACCCTCCAGTCCCCTATTTAGATTAGCAGGGACTTGGGTTAAATTCACAGATCTCAACAAATCAGTCCTTCTGATGTTTGGGCCACATTTCAAGCCCCGTGTCTAGGAGGGTGACCGCAAGGGTCTCCAGTCTCCATTCCTCCTTAAAAGTTGCTCATGTCATTTGAGGGCTTTGATTTTTCATTTGGCCACAGGTTCCTATTGCAGCCAGGATGGCTTCTTTAAGTTATATAAACTAAAGATTGGCTTTTGGGGTGAACTGTGCTGATTAGAATTTAGTTGGAAGCGTTTGTTCCATGGGTTGCGCTTGGTCATGGAATGCAGCTTTGAATCTTGAGGGGCATTGTCTTCAAGGGTCCTGGAGGTGGGAGTACCCCCAGTTTTTGTTTTGAATTCAGGGCCTCACCCATAGCAGGCAAGTGCTCTACCACTGAGCCGCACCCCAGCCCAAGGTCCCCAATTCTGAAGATGAAGGCTTGAGGTTCGCAGGTCAGGCGTCGCGCTCAGGATCTCGCAGCAGAGTCAGATTCCTGTTTCTTTTCTTTTTCTTTATTTCTTTTTTATTTGGTACTGGGGATTGAACCCAGGGGCACTTGGCCACTGAGCCCCATCCCCAGCCCTATTTTGTATTTTATTTAAAGACAGGGTTTCACTGAGTTGTTTAGCACCCTACCATTGCTGAGGCTGGCTTTAAACTTGGAATCCTCCTGCCTCAGCCTCCCAGGCCGCTGGGATTACAGGCGTGAGGTACCATACCCAGCCAGGCCCTATTTCTTTAGGGTGTAGACTTTTTTTCTTCTCCCACGGTGTTGCTGGGGCTGGAACCCAGGCCTCCTCCACTGAGCTCACTTACGACCCCCTCGGCTTTCTCTGAACACACAGTAGCCTGTTCCTGGCGTATGGCACACATGAGGGGATTCAGTGGCAGCCTTCAAGTTCCACTCACCCACTGCCACGCTGAGTCGGAGCCTCTCTGAGCACTGAGAGAGTGGTGCCTTTTAGCTGTGCAGGTGGTGGTGGGTGGTGAGCCCCCGACCCTCCTCTTCTGCAGCTGGCTCTCACACTATGGCATGGGGACCGCCTCAGAGACCAGGACCCCACATCCACTCTACCTTGGGCCCTGTACAGCTCTGCAGGCCCTGGGAGGGTTAAACAGACTTGGGAATCTGGCTTTTCTTTCCTGTGTGTGTTTTTTGCAGTACTGGGGAGTCCCGGGGGTGCTCTACCACCGAGCTACACCCCAGCCCATTTTATTTTTCATTTTGATTCAAGGTCTTGCTACATTGCTTAGGGTCTTGCTAAGTTGCCCAGGCTGATCTTAAACTTGTGATCCTCCTGCCTCAGCCTCCCTAGTGGCTGGGATTATAGGCATGTGCCACCACTCCCAGCACAAGTATGACTTTTCAAGGCTCCAGAACTATCTGGGGCACCTGATATTGTCCCTGTCTTACCCGCAGCCTGGCCCCCACCATGAGTGCCGAGCTCAACGTCCCCGTGGACCCCTCCACCCCGGCCTGCCCTGAGCCCGGCCACAAGGGCATGGATTACCGCGACTGGGTCCGCCGCAGCTACCTGGAACTGGTCACCTCCAACCACCACTCAGTGCAGGCCCTGTCCTGGAGGAAGCTCTACCTGAGCAGGGCCAAGCTGAAGGCCTCCAGCAGGACCTCGGCCCTCCTCTCGGGCTTCGCCATGGTGAGTACAGCGAGGCGGGGGCCCACCTTGGAGAGCACTGTGTTGCTCCTCCCCACAGCCAGGGTGCACCAGGGAGTCTGTCCGACCTGCTCCTCCCAGAGCACTGTGCTGTTCACGCAGGGTTGTTGGGACTGGGGAGCCCCAAGCCTGAATCCTCAGAAAGCCCGTCTTCGTGATGAGAAGGTAGTGGGGGGTGGAAACCGCTCCATGGACAGGCACCCTGCAGCCCTTCCTTGGAGCCACCCAGGAGCTGGGACACCTGCAGGACTTCAGCAGGACTCAGGATCGGTTGGGGTTAGGCTGGTTGGGGAGGTAGACGCTGGCCAAGTGTGGCCTCCTCGGGTGGTGCAGAAGTTCTGGCCTGCTTCCCCGCCACTTTCCCTCTGAGTCATCCCAGGTCAGGAGTCAGTCTTGGAAAAGCCTCGCCTGCTGTTGATTCCACTCCCTGTCCCACTGGATTGTCCCAGAGGGTGAGGATGGCAGGGCTCAGCCCTCACTGCTGTGTGCTGAGGTGCATTTGGGCTGGAAATGATTGATTTCTTTTTGTAACAGTTGTTTTTCTATAACCCACTGGATGTTAAATTGACAGTGCAATTTAAAATAAAAAGCCGAGGGGGCGTGGTGGGACACGCCTGTGATCCCAGCAGCTCAGATCAGAGGCTGAGGCGGGAGGATCACCAGTTCGAGGCCAGCCTCAGGAAAAGGGCTGCAGTGTGGCTCAGCGGGTAAGCAGCCCTGTGCTCAACCCCCTGTAGGAAACAAAACAAAAAGCAAGAAGCAGAAAGCGGGCAGAGCGAGCCTCCTCAGTCCCCCCTGCCCTCCTCTAGTCAGAGAGGGCTGGAGGCCCGGAGGGCGGGATCTCATGGGATCTCATGGGGCTGCAGAGGTCGCCCAGCTCAGAGGCAGCACATTAGAAGGCAGCACATTTGTGTTTAGGTCTGTGGTTGAGAGAAAGGCTTATTTAAAGGTGCTGTGTTTTATTTTTATAACATGATTACAGAAATGTGTAATCAGGTGGTGCACAACTTTGGCTTTTACTGATTTTCTTCCTGTGGGTTTCATCTTGTTAAAAAAAAAAAAAAAAAGAGTGTTTTCTCAAGTTTGATTTAAAGGAATGCTTGTGAGAAGTTGTTGTTTGGGTTTTTGGTGGTGCTGGCCATTGAACCCAGGGCATTTGACTTGTGCTACACCCCCAGCCCTTTTTATTTTTTACTTTGAGACAGAGTCTCGCTAAGTTGCTGAGGCTGGCCTTGGCCTTGCAATCCTCCTGTCTCAGCCTTCCAAGCCACTGGGGTTACTGGGTGGCCCGTCACTGCATAGTGTTGAACTCTTACCCACTTGAAGACTTCACAGCCTTTTGAGATTTGAAAACAAACCCTGCAAGTGAAGTTTTATGAGTGAATTCTGGAGAAGAGGAGGTGTTTTCAGACTTCAGCCCTCCGGGGTGGTGAGCAGCCACTGAGAGGCAGGAGGGGGAAGCCCAAGTCACCTGCACCTCCAGGGGCGCTGTCTGTCCTCTGCATGGCTGTGGCACTCACGCTTGCTGGTTCTAATTCATCTCTTCTCAGTGGACACAGTGTCTCCTCTTCCAGAAGTTTCCCCCTGGGAAAGCTGCCACAGCCTACGGCGTGCTGCAGACTCAGCCCAAGGGCCGGTTCTGGGAAGACGGGAAGCAACTGAGGGAGGGACTAGTGCAGGTCATCAGGGAGGGGCTGAGTTGGGCCAAGGACAGGGACAGGTGAGCCCCTGTCGGTATTCCCTGGTTAGAACTGTGAGGCTGGTCCTGGGCCCGGCAAGCACCAGTGCCCACCCCCAGCTGACGTCTTCACATTTCCCCTTCCCTAACACAGAGCCTGTGACCCTCAGCCTCCGCACAAAATCTCTGCAGAGACAAGTGCAGGGCTGGAGTCGTGGCTCAGCGGTAGAGCACTTGCCTCACACTGGTGAGGTACTGGACTGGTCCTGAGCACACATAAAAATACATAAATAGACACTGAACACACACACACACACACACACACACACACACACACAGCGCAGGGGCCTCTGACTTTTCCTGCTCTTGAGGCAGAGCCAGGCTGCTTCCTGTAAGCCCCATCTTCTGCCTTTTAGTCATCTTTGTTCCCCACCCTGGGCCCTGTGGTTTGTGAGGGCCTTTCGTTGGGCCATATCCTCTGTGGTAACAGGAACCTGCCCAAGGCCACTGAAGAAAGGCGGTTCCTCAGCCTGTGTCTTTCATCAAGGCCTCAGCCATAATTGCTACAGCTGTTCAGCTGTGGTCCACTAGGCCTACTCCATCTTCTTTTCCCTATCAAGTGTTCTGTCACCACTAATGGGAACATGAAGGGACAAGGGATAAGGTTCTCGCTCTGACACAGCAGTTGCCAAAGGAACTTGTGAAATCTTCCTTAGAGATTTTTTTTTTAAGTTTCTTGTTTGTTTTTGTTTCTTTGGTACTGAGGATTGAATCCAGGGGTGATTTACCACTGAGCTACATCCCCAGCCCTTTTTACTTACTTATTTTTTATTTTGAGAGAGGGTCTCACTAAATTTTGGAGTCTGGCCTCGAACTTGGGATCCTCCTGCATCAGCCTCCCTAGCCCCTGGGATTAAAGATGTGTGCCCAGCTTTTCTTTTCTTTTTTTTTTTTTTATATATTTTTTATTTTTTAGTTTTCGGCGGACACAACATCTTTGTTTTGTATGTGGTGCTGAGGATCGAATCCGGGCCGCACGCATGCCAGGCGAGCGTGCTACTGCTTGAGCCACATCCCCAGCCCCCAGCTTTTCTTAGAGATTTTTAAAACAGGGATGGCTCAGATAGTGGGGAGAACAATGGATAGAGGGCTTTCCTCGGCCTTCTCCCTTTCTGCCTCCTCCCCTACCACCTTTCTTGACTAGTTTCTTTCTTTTGGGTGCCTGGGGAAAGTTCTTGGTGAGCCTTAGAGACCATGGTGGGCCTGGGCTAAACCCTCCACTGGGTGGTCCGTGGGCCAGGGTGAGGTGGGGAGCCAAGGAGGACCCCCTGGGCGTGGACTTGATCTGGGGGAAGTGTGGGAGGGCCCGTTGCAAACTCCCCCTCTGGTGTGTGGTGGGCAGGTCCAGGAATGGCTGCAGGGACCTCCAGGCCCAGAGTAAGCCTGGCTTCTGGTTCCCGCTGTGGTCTTTGTCTTTCATTTAAAAATATATTTTAGGGGTGGGGCTGAGGCTTAGTGGTAGAGGGCTTGCCAACATGTGTGAGGCCCTGGATTTAATTCCCAGTACTGCAAAAAACAATAAAACAATTTTTTATTTAAGCAAAGTGTACTACATATAACCCATAGCACTGCAAAAATAAATAAAAGTGTAGTACATCAATATATTTTAAAAATTGTGGGGTGCAGTGGTGCTCGCCTATAATCCCAGCTCTTTCAGAGGCTAAAACCGGAGGATTGAAATTTTTTTTTTTTTTTAAAGAGAGAGTGAGAGGGGGGGAGAGAGAGAGAGAGAGAATTTTTTAATATTTTATTTTTTAGTTCTCGGCGGACACAACATCGTTGTTTGTATGTGGTGCTGAGTATCGAACCCGGGCCGCACTCATGCCAGGCGAGCGCGCTACCGCTTGAGCCACATCCCCAGCCCGGAGGATTGAAATTTTGAGGCCAGCCTGGAAAAATTAGGAAGACCCTGTCTCAAATAAAAAATTTAAAAAGCTGGGGATGTAGCTGAGTGCTAGGGTGCCCCTCGGTGCAACACCCAGAACATGAAAAAGTAAATATTAAGTATTGCAGGGGCAAGTGTAGCTCGGAGCGGAGCAGTCGCCTGGCACGCGCGAGGCCCTGGGTTCCATCCCTAGCACTGCCAAAAACAACTGGGTACTGTGGAAAGACTTAGGGCGGAGGGGCGTGGCCCAGCAGTGGAGTGCATGCCCAGCACGCAGGAGTCCATGGGTTCCACCCCCAGCACCACCACAGGGTAACCTCGGCTTAAAACAAAGCCCTGCACCAAGCTCCGCCACTTGCTCTTTCATCCCCATGCTGCTCCTGCACAACTTGTCACAGCCCTTCATGATGTGTGCACCCCAGACGCTGCACACAGGGCCCTGCACCTGTGACGCCAGCACCCTGCCCACCTAGCCTTCTTGTCCACACTGCCCACCCTGTTCCTAGTCTAGAGCACCTGCTTTTCCCTGCACTTTTTTTTTTGGGGGGGGGGGATACCGGGGATTGAACCCAGAGGCACTCAGCCACTGGGCCTCGCTTTTTTGCTGAGGCTGGCTTTGAACTCCCGATCCTCCTGCCTCAGCCTCCTGAGCCGCTGGGATTACAGGCGTGCACCACCCACCCAGCTCTCAGTTTTTTGGTTTTTTTTTAATATTTATTTTTTGATTTCAGGTGGACACAATATCTTTATTTTTTTTATTTTTATGTGGTGTTGAGGATTAAACCCAGTGCCCCGTGCATGCCAGGCCAGCATGCTACTGCTTGAGCCACATCCCCAGCCTTTTTTTTTTTTTTTTTAGTTGTAGATGGGCACAGTATCTTTCTTTATTTATTTTTATGTGGTGCTGAGGATTGAACCCAGGGCCTCACACACCCGAGGCAAGTTCACAGCCCCAGCCCCTCTCTGCACTTTTGATCTCAGCTGAGAGGCGCACCTGTGCTCTCTATAGGAGGTGTCCAGGTGGGCAGCTCCAAGTAGCCTCCATGTTCACTTTTCTGAAAGGTCAGTTTTTATGTGTTTAAACAGCCATTGCTTTTCGGCTAAGCCGCTTCTCGGCCTGACTCTGGTTTCAGTAGCAAAGCCACATGCTGCCAGCCTGCTCTCAGGGCAGCGTGGCCTCACCCAGCTGTGGCTTTGCACCCAGGTGCCTACTCTGTGCCCCTGTGAGGTGAGGCCCTTTCCCCGCCACCTCCACCCCTCTACATTTTCACTCATCTGTACTTTTCAGGTTCGTGAGAGCTTTTTTAGTTATAATCAGAAAAAAAGGAAAGTTTGAAATAGGTGAACAATGAGGAGGGTGCCCTCTGGGCTCTGAGGGCTCTCTGTATGGCTGAGTCCCACGGCAGGTGAGTGTGGGTACCTGTGGCACTGCCCCCTCAGCCCACCCAGCCCAGCCCTCTGGCCCATAGGAAGCCATGGCGAGGTGTAGCCCTGCCCACCTGGCCCCACCCCCCCACTGTGCCTCGACAGGTGGCCATGGTGGAGGTGCAGCTGGAGACGAAGTACCAGTACCCACCGCCGCTGCTCATTGCCTTCAGCGCCTGCACCACAGTGCTGGTGGCCGTGCACCTGTTCGCCCTGCTCATCAGCACCTGCATCCTGCCCAACGTGGAGGCTGTGAGCAACATCCACAACCTCAACTCCATCAGCGAATCGCCGCACGAGCGCATGCACCCCTACATTGAGCTGGCCTGGGGCTTCTCCACCGTGCTGGGCATCCTGCTCTTCCTGGCTGAGGTGGTGTTGCTCTGCTGGATCAAGTTCCTTCCCGTGGATGCCAGGCTCCAGCCTAGCCCCGTGCCAGGCCCAGGGGGCCACACAGGCTGGCAGGCTGCGCTGGTGTCCACCATCATCATGGTGCCCGTGGGCCTCATCTTCGTGGTCTTCACCATCCACTTCTACCGCTCACTGGTGCGCCACAAGACAGAGCGCCACAACCGGGAGATCGAGGAGCTTCACAAGCTCAAGGTGCAACTGGACGGGCACGAGCGCAGCCTGCAGGTGGTGTGAGGGCTGCGCAGTCGCCTGGGATGGCACCACCCACTGTACCAGAACGGCCGCGGCAGGGCTTCCAGAAATGCAGATGCTCGCCAGGCTGCTGGATGCGGCCAGGCAGGCCCCGACCAAAGTCTTACTCCTGTCTCGATGCCAAAATAACCCGGAAGCCTGGGCCGGCCCCTCAGAACATGGCACTGCGGTGACGCGGGAGGCTGGGTTGCCAAGAGCTGTGGGCAGAGGAAGCCCACGGGTCCCCTCATGGGCTCTGTGCAGCACAGTGAGCAGAGAGTCTCGGAGACCAGAACCTGTGGCCAGCAGGGCCAGGGTCGTGGGTTCAGAGGCGGACCTCATGACCACTTGCCAGTGCATGGCTCCCCGAGGTTGGACAGGGCTGGGCCACTGAAGGGCACAGGACTCGGCTTGGCTTGGTGCTCCCCTCCTGGCCCTGGAAGGAGTGGGGCGGCCTGGCGGGGACGGGAAGTGGGAGCCTGGCGCATACGTTGGCCCCACAGGTGTGGGGGTGCTGCTGGGGTGAGGCTGCAGGGCCTACAGGAGACTTCCCAGGCTCAGGCCCCGTTCCCAGGGCAGGTCAGTGTCTGTGGGCATCCTGCATGATGCCCTGCTAAGAAGCTGAGTTCACTGGGGGCTCCAAGGCGTGCCAAGCTCAGACAGTCTTTGCCAGCAGCCTGGAGCCTGGCCACACTGATTTACTGAGGCCACCAGAAGAGGAAAAGGCCCCCACCTGTCCAGAGGCTCCACCTCTTGACCACTAGAGGCCTGAGCCAGAGTGAGCCACTGCTTTGGGCTGCATTAGCAGCAGGCTGGGCACTGGAGCCATCCTGGCCTCCTGTGGCTCCGAATGCTGAGAGGAGATAGCCTTGGGTGTCAGCAGGGCCACTGACCCTGCTGGGCCTGTAGCAACCCAGTGTGGCCTCCTTGTTAGGACACTGTGCAGCCACAGGGACGGCAAGGGCCCCAGTGCACCCCTGCTGGGCCCGCCAGGTCTTGGGGACACAGATTCCCTCCCTGTTTACACACTGTGCAGTGTAGGGCTGGCGTCACCAAGGCATCTGGTAGATCCTGCCCACGCTGCTGGCGTGCCCATCAGTGCTACTGCATGAGCTCCCGTGGCACGCACAGCACCTGAGCTGCTCTGAAACCATGTTTACCCCCTTTCCAGCAGCAGCCTGGAGAGGGGCGCCTCGTCTCTTGTTCTGTACATAAACGGCCACTGGCTTCGTGTTCTGTTTACCTTCCTTAACAGCTTACTGTGGGCTCTGGGCCGGGCTGTGGGTCCTGGAGGGCCTGGTGAGGTCTCTGGAAAAGAGACATGCTATTGAGAATGGAATCCTTGACACACAGTTCTGAGATGCTGAGGGGCCGTTGGGAATCTGCCCAGGGAGCCTGAACACAGTGTCCCCTGGGCAGAGGGTGCCTCCACCCCTACAGGCATCTCTGCTCCCCTGGATCCCTGCTGAGGAGGCCCTCATGTTTGCTCTGCTCACGGGTGTGGGCATCACTGCAAGATGCTGCTCACGTCCTGGCAGGGGTGAGATGGGCTGGCCCTTCTGAATGAGCGGCTCCCAGACCTGGGAGGGACAGAGGGCTTTTCCTCTGGCTGGAGCCTTTTGAGGCTCCTGATGCCACTTTCCAGAGCCATCTGGTACCCCTGTCCCCAGGGCACCCAGCTCCTCAGGCTGGGCCACCTGCCCCAGTGCTGGCGGGGCAGGTGCTACCCTGGTCCACAGGCGCGCTGGCCTAGCAGCCCAGACACCAGGTGCCTGTGCTGTCCTCGCGGTGCCTGTTCAGATTTGGGGCGAACAGCCTCTGAGGGAAGAGAGATGACCCTGCGGGAGGGGAACCTCAGGGCTGCCCTGAGCTTGTCCCAAGATGGGGATAACCTGCCACTGGGAGTGGCACAGAAACCTCAGCGTGGCAGGCTGGAGGATGGGGGGACAATCAGGCTACAACTTCAGTTTCTGGAGACGTAACCTGATTTTGCAAAGTGTAGCCTCGGCCTGATGACAGGCACTGGGGCCACCCCGGAGCCAGCACAGGCTTGCCCTGGTTTTGTTTAGCGTCCTTCCTGGGGCTGAGCCGAGAGCCCGCAGGCCCCTGGCCCGTGCGAGTTGCAGGGTGTTTCTGGTGTAGAAGGGCAAAGGCTGGTGTCATTAGTATGTTCTCCGAAGGTCTGTCGAGGACAGACTGCGTGAGCCAGGTGGGTGGAGGCTCACCGCAGCCAGCGTTGGTGCCACTGGTTACATATGTGTGACGCTTGTGCAGATCATGCAAGGTGGCCTGACTCTGTCCTGTGCATGGATTTTTAACGGTCACCCTGGATTGGATGGAATAAACCAGTAAAGCTGCTCCAACCTCCCTGTGTCTTGGTGGGACGCCCTGGTCTTTCCTGGCTGCTGTGCCAGGAACCCTCAGCCTGGCCTGGGAGTCCTGGAGCCCACCGGCCTTCTGCTGCCCCAGGCCAGGGTCCTGACAGGCTGCCCCACCGAGGGGCATGGAATTCCCTATAATAGATAGGCAGGGTGCTGGGACAGAGGCCTGTGCCAGTAGAGCCCTAAAAGGACCCTGCAGCTCGGTGGCCTCTGCTCTTTTCTTCCCCAAGGGGCTCTTTTTCTGGAAACAGTGTAAGGAGCTGGGTAGTTGGCTGCCAAGGGAACCCTCTGGACAGTCAGCTAAAGGTCCCCAATTCCTCCAGGAGATGCACTACTGAAGCTCAGGTCCCTTGGGTCCCTGTGGTCCTGGGTTCATTTAGCCTAGTGGCACTGACAGAAAGGCACCCAGAAATTCTGTTTGGGAACAGTTATCCCCTGGGGTAGAGGCCCCCTCCTTCCAGGAGAGATTCCTGTCCCTTATTAATCCTTCAGCCTGGAAGCTGCTGGAAGCAGGCACAGCAACCTGTGCCAGCATGCGGAGACTCTCTGGCAGCACCACATCCTGCCAACCAGAGAGCTAGGTGGCTGAGACCCAGAGGGTGGCTCCCCAGGGCTCGGCACCGAGCCCTAGCCAGCAAGTGGGCCTTCCAGCGGACAAGTGAGCATTGACAGTGAAGGCCACCCTTTCCTTCAAGGAAAAATGTTCAGAAAGATGGGACCCTTCCCTACCCGTGTGGCAAGCTGCCACCTGCTCTGTGGACCTCTTCTGTGGGGACCCCAGAAGGCCTGCGTAGTGGGACCACCCAAAACCCAGCAGACCCAATGAGAGACTTCTGTCCCCAACTTGGTGTTTACTTTGTTTTTTCTGGTGTTGGGGATGCGTTCTGGGCACCTTCTCCACTACTGAGCTACATCCCCAGCTGTCCTGACTCGGAGGCCTCTGGAAGGATGAGGGTTCTGGCATCAAGGGAAGGCTGAGCGCAGAGACCCCTGCCATGTCCATTTAGGATGTGCCAAGTCCTCTTTCCAGCCTGTGCTGCTCTCCACACTTGGGCTGCCGTGGGCCACCCTAGAGGCCGCTTAGTTCAACACACACCAAGGCGGGGAGACCCCAGAGTTCAGCCCGAGGCAGGACCACCAGGTCTCACCACATAAGCTGCACCAAGCTCCCTTCAGGTCTCTGCACGGCAGCAAGCCGAGGGTGCCCGCTGAGCCACCAGGAAGGGTACTGCTGACCTCTCCTGAGGCCGTCCACAAGAGCCTTAGGACAGCCCAGTCCGCATGGCCTGTGCCTGGTCTGTAGGGAGTGTGCTGGAGGGAGCAGACCCAGGCGGCCACCCAGTGCAGAGACAAGGGACCTCAGTACCCCCGATGGCAGCTGCTGGGGACCAGCCCTTCAGAAACACACGGGCAGTGGTGCTGGGAGCTGGGTCGTGGCGCACCCCACAGCCTGGGCTCTCCAGTCCCAGCATGCTGGGTGACAGGAACGTCCCATCTTGGGAGCAGCTCCAGGGACAGGCTCAACTCTGGAGGTCATCAACATGACTGTCACGTAATGGGACTTTCCCAAGCATCTCGTGCAGGACTGCAGGAAGGGTCACTTGGAGTGCATGGCAAGCACTGGGCCAGTGGGCGGGTCTCCTGGCTGCTCGGCTTTGAGCCTTTCTGTGCCTCTCCCTGTGAGGTCTCAGTGTCACATTTCCCAAACACACACTGCCCTCCCTTACTGCCACATCCTGTCCCAGGCAAAGGCTCTGCAGAGCCCCGACAGGAGGACAGTCACACACCTGCCATCTTCTGGCTCCGTGAGTAGACGGGTGGCAGCCACGGGGGCCAGGAGCCAACTCCAGCTGCTGGGCACTGGGAAGCCTCCTTGGTCTCTGCAGGGTTCCCCTAGTTCGGCAGCAGCTCAGCAGCTGGACACTGCTTCACAGACAGCACCTGCCGACTCAGCTATTCTGGATGACCCCAGAGAGCAGTGCCGGTCCCCTTTCCTGGGAGGTGATGCGTCCCTGTTCCTCTAAGGTGGCTCCCATCACATAGCCATAAGCCAAGACAAGGGAGGGGGCTGCCATATGGGTGTGGGAACACCGCCACCCCCTCAGTCATGGGTGAATGGGGCAGCTGCCCTATGCAGGTAAGCACCCACACAGTAACGCCACCAAGCGCACAACCTCGAGGCATCCTGGGGGGTAAGGGCCCCTACCTTTTAAATCCCAATGTGAGAATGTGGGAGGGGGCAGGCTTTCAGATGTCCCTGCCCAAGCCCCCACCCCAGGGGGTCAGCATGACCCAAGCTGGGCCCAACTCAGAAGTTGCTGCCACCTTCTGAACTTCAGATCTACCACCAGTGACTCTTCAGTCCAACGTGCCCCCAACAGAAGGGCTAGATGGCAGGGTGTCTGGAAAATTCATTCAGAGGAACAGATAAGAAAACATTTTACACCAAACTGTTGACAAGTCAACCCAAACGGTGGCCACAGTGCAGGCACAGGGGAGACCTCAGGCTCTGTCCCATCAAAAGCAGCTCCCCATATGCTAGAGGCTGAGGTAGGAGGATCACATGTTCGAGACCAAACTGGGTAACTTAGAGGTTATCTCAATATTAAAAAAGGCTGTGGCTCAATGGTAGAGTGCTTGCCTAGCACATGCCAGGCCCTGGGTTCCATCCCCAGTGCTACAAAAAAAAACAACTAGCAGCTGGGCAGGGCCTAAGGCACATGCTGCCCGTGACAACGGGATCAGGTCAGATGGCTTCTCTCAAAACCTAATGAGGGCCAGGCATGGAGGTGCACGCCTATAATCCCAGTGACTCAGGAGGCTGAGGCAGGGGGATTCCAAGTTCAAAGCCAGCCTCATCAACTTAGTGAGGCCCTGTCTCAAAATAAATATAAATATGGAGGGCTGGGGATGTAGCTCAGTGGTTAAGTGCCCCTTGTTCCATCTCCAGTTCAAAAAAAAAAAAAAAAAACCTTAGTGAAGGGAGTTGGGTGCAGTAGTGCACAGCAATAATCTCAGCTACTTGGAGGCTGAGGCAGACTGCCAAGTTCAAGGCCAGCCCTGGCAACTTAGCAAGACTGTGTCTCAAAATAAAAAATTAAAAAGGGCCTGGCCGTAGCTCAGTGGTAAACCACCCCTGGTTTCAGTCCCCAGCACCACACACACAGAAAAGGAGCCCCGACACAGGCTCCCATTTCAGTCCCGGGCCGTGGTCAGTGCTGGGGCTGGACTCTGGCCAGGCCCTGCTCGGGCTCCTGCCCGGGATGCAGCTCACACGGGCCTGCCTTGGAAGGAGAGTGCCATTTGCAGGAGCTCTCGGCCCAGGTCCTGCTGCGCGCCCCCGGGACCGAACTCGGCTGACAGCTCCCTGAAGGTGGCGCAGACACGGCGGGCCTCAATGTGCCTGCGGTGGATGGCGTGTGTCCACTGGTGGCGTGCGGCCCCAGTGAGCACCAGCAGGGACCGGCAGGGTACAGGGATGGCCACCTCCACCTCCTGGCACGGGACGGACCTGCTGGGGGCGATCACGCTATCCCCAAGGGCCTCGGCAGAGGGGGCTGCGCAGAGTAGCAGGCTGCCAGGTGCCTCCCGGTGCATGGACACCACAGTGGGGGACAGGAGGTTGAGGCTCACCAGCCGCTCCCCCCACAGCCAGGCGTCGTCCAGGTGGGGGTCAATGGCAGAGCCCCGCTCGGGGCAGTAGTCCAGGTTGCACTGCTCGACGGGCTGGAAACCCTCCAGCCCGGGGTACAGCCCCATCCTCCGCACCACCTCGCGGCTGAAGCTCGGGAGGCCGCAGAAACCCGCCATCTTTAGCTTCTGTTTCCGAAAGTTGACTCTGGGGCCGTAGTCCTGAGGGCGGGACAGAAGGGTCAGAAGCCAGGTGGGCTGATGTAGGGCATGCTGAAAACAGGGAGAGGGCGCCGGCCAGCCTGCTGGCGTGGGGAGATGGTGGCAGGGGCAGCGCGGGCTCAGAAGCTGGACGCATTCTGAAGGCAAGGCTGACGGGAGTCACCAAGATGGCCGGGAGTCAGCACAAGCCGCAGGGCCGATGGCCTTGGCCTGAGCAGGAGGAGGCGGATTCAGAGGTGAGGACTCTGGGCGAGACTCGGGGCTCAGACCTAAGGGCCCCCTCAGCCTGGCCAGGGGCATGAGGCTTGCCAAGAGCAAAGCCACCCAGGTGGGGCCCCCAGCCTCAAGGTCAGGGAAGAGGAATCAGCCTGGGGGGGTGGGGAACCAAGGGCTGCTGGGACCCGAAGTGGACAAAGAGCCTGTCCCTGAGCAGAGAGCCTGGCTCTGCAGGCAGAAGAGGCCTAGAGGCCTGAAACCTGAGGAAACGGGAGGTGGGGACTGAAGACAGAGGGACCCGCCACACTCCTGCTAGAGACCAGGCTGCCAGGGGCTGCAGTGCCAGTGGAAAGGGCCCGGGAGGGCAGACACTGGAGCAAGGGCTTCTGCCAGGGAGAGGGGCCTCAGCACCAGCATCCACATGGGGACAGTGCTCTCCACGGGGGCGGAGGGGACAGCGAAGGCAGGCGAGGAGCAGCAGTGAGTGGCAAGGCATCCTGGGAGCCAGAGCAGGTGAGCACGGTTCAGGGAGCAGCCTAAGCAGGGCACATCCTCCAGCTGGCTGGATGTCACCAGTGAGGGAAAGAAGGTTGAGGGTGTCCAGGGAAGCAACCATCAGAACCAGCTATGTATGGAGGCTGGATGAGGGGAAGTAAGGAGGGAGGTGGGAGGGTGGACGTAGGCCCTGAGGGCTGGAGATGGAGGGAACAAGCAAGCTGGCGAAACAGCAGGAGGAAAATGAGGAGGGACACTGGCCCTGCTGAGGGCAAGTCAGGAGTGCCAGCAGAATGTGCAAGATAAGGGATGTGATGGGAGGGGGCGGTGCCTGGCAGCCCCAAAAGGCGAGGATCGCTGTCCAGAACTCGCCTGTGACATCCCACCCCAGAGCCCACTGTGCAGAGGGGCATGGCAAGCCTTGCGGGGAGTCTGAGCAGGCCCAGATGCTGGATGCACCCTCCTCGGTGGCACTGGCTGCCCATGTCCCACCCAGGGATCCGTGAGGCGTGGCTGCAGAAGAGGTGAGCTATGGGTCCCCAGCAGCACGACTGTCCCATGGCCTAGGCCAGCCCTCAGCATGGCTTAGGGCACCGTACCTGCTTCCTCCGCCCCGACTGAGAAAGCTTCCAGGGGTCGCGATCCATCAGACGCACCATCTCGGCTTCTTCCTCCCTGGTCACGAAGTCCTCGATCAGGGTCACCCCTGGAAATGGGAAGGCCCAGCCCTCGAAGTCAGAGTCCTCAGCCCCCACGGCCCAGCCAGAGTCCGAGCAGTAAAGGAAATGGTGTGTTTTCTGCAAAGAAGAGACAGGTCCTGTCACTCCTGCGGCCTTCCTCAGGGGGTACACGCTCACCCTGGCACCTTGGGAGACCCCACCCAGAGGCCACCTTGGAGGGGTTTCAAAGGTGTCTCCCTCCCTTGAAGCCACCTGGGAGGGCAGCAGGAGTCTAGAGACGCCCCTGGGGAAGGCCCAAGAAAAAAGGGACGGAGAGGAAAGAAGGAGCCAGAAACCAAGGCGCAGATTCAGTTTCCCGCTCCACCCTCCCTGGCCCTGTTCTACTCTCCACTTGACAGAGGAGGCTCAGCAAAGTTAAGGACCTAGCCCAAGGTGCAAAGCCAGGGAGCGAGCACTGTGTCACCGGTGGCATCACCTGTCCCCCCAGCCTTGCAAGAGTAATAGGACAGGACCTAAGTGAGAGTATCCAAGCCAGGCCTGGGCTCTGAGGAACATGCTGAGCCTGAAGCTGAGCCCTGGCTGTCTCAAGGAGCCCAGGGGACACACCCTCTCCAGCAGAGCTCCTGTCCTCTGGGCCCTAGAGGTCCTCCCTGGAACTCTCCTTCAAAAAAGGGCCAACCTGGCCGGCCATCCTCAAGGGGAGTGAGCGGCTGGCTGCCTGCCTCTCTGCCCAGTGATGCCCACCCATCGCAGATCAGGAAGGGTCCTTGTTCCCTGTGTTTAAGAATAAACACCGAGAAACACCATGGCAAGTGTAGAAAGCAAGCTGATTTGAGAAAGGGACAGAGATGTCTCCAAAGAGAAGAGGCCAGAGCTGGGTGTCTGTGGGAGGAGTGGCCTCATCTCTTATAGACCAGGACCCCCCTTTTAATTACTGTCTTCTCCATGTTGGAGTCTAGGGTAGGAAGGAGGGGAGCAGGAGGCTAGCCCTCAGCCTCCCCTTGGCCTTTCTTTGATAACCAGTGGTCATCCTCTGGACCCGGATCATTCATCACCTATATTGACTACTTGACCTTTGCCCCCAGCCTCACCAGGACCAAGAAGTCCCTCATCCTGGGAGTCCCAAGCCTCATCCAGGATGACCAGCCTTGCCCTGTCCCTGCTCTGACCTGGGCATTCATCTCAGTCTCCTCATCCTCACTTGGGGTGACCCACCTCGACACCCCTCCACCCTGGCTGGCTCTAGACCCCTCAAGTCCCTCTGCCCTGCCGCCACCCCTGGGGCTAGGAATGCTCTCAGTCTCCCTGGCCTGGAATCTTCCTAAACCACAGCCCCTCCTCCTCTTCCTCCTCCTATCGGGCCCCACCCCATCCCTGCAGCCTCACTGCCCAAGGCCATTCTCCCCCAGCCCCTCTCCACTGTGTTGACCTTGGTCATCAGTCGCCTGGCCAATACCTCAAAATGTTTCCTTGGCCTTGGATACACTGTTCTCTCCTGACCCTCTTTGTGCATGAAAAGTTAATAAAATCGCTATTGGCCTCCATGGCACTCAAGATCTTGGAAGGATCAATCTAACTGAATCCCTAGCCAGCTCTAAGGAGGAGGCAGCAGAAACATCCCTCTGTGTGGGACACAGGCACAGACATGTGGAGGAGCTAGCCAGGGCCACCTGGTGGGCCTCAGTCCTGGCCTCTACAGCCTTAGTTCTTCTACTCCTGGGGTCTCTTCTCCTCTTAAGCTCCCCCTCCAGCCTCCAACTCCAGCTAGTCACATCCTGAGCCTTGGACCACCCTCTCCCCCCTGTTTGGGCCCCTCACATAGGACACACTGAAACCAGGGAGTCTCCTGGCCATCTTGCTCTCCTTGTCCCACCACCATCAAGTCCGGACACTGTGACCTCCACAGGGCCACAGGGCCATCTCTCCACACCCAGGGTCACTGCACACTTCAGACCTTCTGCACTTAAATACATTCACACTGTTGGGCAGCTGTCACCACTGTCCATCTCCAGCACCCCTCCTTTTTGCAAAACTGTATCCATTAAAACACTAACTCCCCATCCTCCCCTCCCCAGCTCCTGGTAACCTTCATTCCACTTTGTGTCTCTATGACTTTGACTACTTGGGGTTCCACATATAAGAACAGGCACCCAGTATGTGCCCACTTGTTGTTTTGTTCTTTTGATGCTGGGGACTGAACCCAGGGCCTCACACATGCCAGGCAAGCACTCTACCACTGAGTCACAACCCCAGCCCACATCTGGCCTTTTGAGACTGGCTTATTTCACTCAGCATAATATCCTCAAGGTCATCCCCAGTTCGGCATGTGTCAGGCTTTCCTTCCTTTTTAAGGCTGAATAATGTCCATTGTATGAACCGCCCACATTTTGCTTTTCCACTCATTTTGCTTTTCCACTCATCTCTTGATGGACACTTGGGTGGCTTCCACCTTTTGTTATTGTGAATAACACTGCTACAGCAGGATGAACAAAGGTCTCAAAGTCTCACTTTCATTTCTGTTGGATGTAGACACCAGAATGGGATTGCTGGATCATTTGGTAATTCTAGATTAAATCTGTGAAGCACACCACACAGTCTTCCACAGGACCATGGACACTTTTACCATCACATTGGCCCCTCCACTCCGGGATCCTTCCAAAATTCACATTTCACCTTATAATTCCTTTAAAACCCTCCAGGAGCTCTCCAGGGTCTTCAAAACAAGTCCACCTGCTTCAGAGGACACGGGGCCTCTGTCCTCAGGCCCCTTTGAACTCCCCAGCCTCCTCTCCCTCACTCCAGCACCATCCTCGTTCCCAGCACACGCACGACCCCAGGCCTCTACCCAAGCAGGTCCCCTGGCCGGAGCGCCTGGCAGCCACCTGCAGCATTGCCAGGCACCGAGTTCTCGAATTAGTGCCTCCTCTCCCGTTTCCGTGCAAGGTCTCCGGGCATCGCTGGCCGGGCATTCGGCACCCACCGCCCTTTCCGCGTGTCTCCCTCGTGCTGTGGAGCCCCGAGGGGCCAAGGCGAGCTGCGCTGACAGATCCCCCCCCCCCCAAAATCCCTGAGGAGGGCTGCGGGCCGACCCGCCCACGTCGCAGCCGCCTCCCACTCGCCATACCACTTCTCCAAGCCCCCATCCTCGGGCCCCCAGCGCCCCTACCTCGGGCCCCCAGCGCCCCTACCTCGGGGACCCCTGGCAGGCTCCGACCCCGGCCCGCATCAGGGCCGAGCTGGGCCTCAGTTTCCCCATATGGAGAACGTAGTCCATCTGAGTGGCCCCTCTCCCAGCCCTTACCTGCGGGGACAGCTGCCAAGGCGGGTCACCGCAGCGCTGCCCCTCGCAGATCAGACAGGTCCGGATGCCCTTGCAGCCGCACTGCTGCAGGATCTCGGGGGCCTCTGCAGCCGCCATCGCGCCGTCCGGGCGAACAGCGCGCATGCGCGGCGCGCGGCCCGCTGGGAGTTGTAGTCCGCGCCTGCACACGGTCTCGGCTCCGCTTCCTTCCGGTGGTCGCTGTCCCGGGACTTGCGCGGCGCCACCTCCTGGGCTCGGCAACGGCGAACAGGAGCTCCTGACGGCGGGCATCCCGGGCTCCGCCGGACTCCAGGAGACCGAGGGGGCCAGCGCGGGCCGCGCCCGCTCGCCATGGGCCCCCTCACGGCGCGGCTGCTCATGCAACGCGGGCGACCCAAGAGCGACCGGTTGGGGAAGATCCGGAGCCTGGAGTAAGAGCCGGTCGGGGGAGGCTGTGTCCGCGTGTGCGGGGGTCCCGCAGCCCCCCGGGTCGCCCTGGTCGCTCGGGGGCGGGAAGAAAGGCCAGGGCCCCTCCCCTCCCGCTGCCTGTCTCCGTTATCGCCCCCTCGCCCTGGCGGAGTCTCATCACGCGCCAAACGTCCTAAGAGGCGCGCGGGACCTTTGCTGCCCTGCGTGTGTACCAGGTGGGCCCGAGTGGCTCTACCCATGCAGAGGGCAGAAGGAGAGTGTTGCGCCACCCGCTGAGATGTTTAGAGAAAAGCACAGAGGAGCTCCCAGAGGATCAGGAAAAGCGTCCCGAGGACGACAGCAGCCCCGGGTTCTAAAGTAGCTATAAGGTTTTTTAAAATTTCCGTGCATGCACAAGAAATATCAGTGAAACCCTTTCTGCGGCGGCCTGGGCACTTGGGTGTGGGTTGGGAGGCCTGCTGTTCCCTGAGCAGCCTTCCCTCTGCCCCCACGCAGCCTGTCACGGCTGAACCTGCTCTCTGAGCACCTGGACCCGAAGCTCCTGAGCCGCCTGAAGCAACTGCAGGAACTTGACCTCTCCTACAACCTACTGGAGGCCCTGCCGCCCAACCTGGGCCTGCCGCACTTGCGCATCCTCCGCTGTGCCAACAACCAGCTGGGGGATGTCACTGCCTTAAGCCAGTTCCCGCAGCTGGAGGAGCTTAGCCTGGAGGGCAACCCCTTCCTGACAGTAAGTGGGGTCTCCCACCAGTCCCGTGCCCCTGTGTCGGGACTCCATGGTGTTCAGACTCCACTATTCCTTCATCTCTTAGGTCAATGACAACCTCAAAGTCTCCTTTCTCCTGCCCAAGCTACGCAAGGTCAATGGCAAGGATGCGTCCTCCACTTGCGCTCAGATGGAGAATCTGAACCGGGAACTGACGAACAGGGTAAAGGCAGGGAGAAGTTTATCTAGGAGTGCTTGGGAGCAGTGGGGGGCATTGAGGGAGTGACAGAAGAGGACACTGAGCTGGGTTTTAGGGGCTCCTCGCCTGGATCGCTTGGCATGTTACTCTGTGCCTGGCTGCAGCTCTGCTTCTGTCTTTGGAGGTCCTGCCCAGCAGGTGTGCAGGCGGGGCACAGGGAGGCTGGGACCAACTGGGCCAAGCAGGTTTGGGCCAGTCTTCCTTGCTTTGTGCTAGTGCCTTTAAGAGGCTCCCGGTAGGGGGTAGAGTAACGACTCCTGTGATATGGTGGGAGGGGCTGGGCTTGGATTTGGTTCCTCCCTACTAGGTCACAGCTCACTGGGAGAAGTTCATGGCTGCACTGGGCCCTGGAAAGGAGACCAAGAAAGCCCAGGCTGACTTCGTGAAGTCCGCCGTCAGGGACGTGTCCTATGGCCCGGACTCTCTCCGCGAGTTCACCCAGTGGCGAGTATGTACTCACCCCATGGTGCCAGGGGTCAGTTTCCCTGGCTCTCACTGCCTTGGAGGTGTCTGTCCTTGAGTGGCTGGTGACTGTGGGGAGTGGGGTGGGTCAGGGACAGCAGCTGCAGAGGCCCTTTCCCAGAGGCCCAGCTCCCTTTGACCTGGTGTCTGGTGAAGGGCTTGGGGCATCAGGACCGTGCCCAGCTTCCTGAAGGCCTGGCCCTGCCCAGGTTCGGATGATCTCTGAGGAATTGGTAGCCTCCGGTGGGACCCAGGTGCATGAGGCAGACGTCCCAAAGAGGCCCCAGGAAACTACAGCTACCTACAAGCCCAGGGTGAGTGTGACTCCATGGGGCTCCTGGGGCCAAGGACCTGCCTTGACCCTCAGTCCCTGGGAAAGCTACTGGAAATCAAGAGGGCCCTCACAGGAGCCCAGGAGACTCCTGCCTATGCCCAAGCTGTCAGAGAGCTTTCTGTCACTGTGACAAAGTGCCTGAGATAATCAGCTTGCAAGGAGGAAAGGTTTATTTTGGCTCACAGTTTCTTCAATCCATAGTCACTTGGTCTCATTACTTGGGGTCTGTGGCAGCACGGTACATTATGGCTGGCACATGTGGTAGAGGAACCCTGATCACGTCATGATGGTCAGAAGGCAGGGAGGAAGGGACCAGGGGGCTGATGTCCCCTTCAGAGGCATGCCACCAGTGACCTGACTGCCTTCCACTGGGCCCCACCTCCCAGTGGTGTCACGAGCAGTGACTGTGACGGGATTGTGGGTGACCAATTGAACACCCAAACCATAACACTGAGCAGACTCCTCCGCGACCTGAAGCAGCCCTTGCCTCCTGTGCCCTCAAGAGCACCCAGTCTGCCTGTGGTCGGGAGGAAGAAAGCCCCAGGCAGGTGTACCTGTGGTCACCAGGCCCCCTCCACAGGCCAGGCTGGTGTCTTTGAAACGGCCAGATGATGTCCCACTCAACCTTCCTTCCACCAAGCGGGCTTGTAACTCCCCATCAGCCCAGATGGAGGGCGGCCCCTCAGGCCCCGACAGCAGCCAGGTGAGGAGCCAAGTCCAGGGGTGACGTGTTGGGGGAGCAGGAGCGGGTAGCCATGACGCCTTGTGTCCCCACAGCCTGACCTGCAGCTGGAGCCCCTGCACTTCCTGCAGTGCCACAGCAGGAACAACAGCCCTCAGGACCTGAAGACCCAGCTGTGGGCCTGTGCCTTCGAGCCAGCCTGGGAGGAGGGTGCGTCTTGGGAGAGGGAGGAGGGCCACCAGAGCAGAACCACACCATGCGCACTCCCAGGAGGGCCATTGGGGGGGGGGGGGCATCCCTGGATAGAGGGGGCAATCAGGAAAGACAGGGCACAGTGGTGCATACCTGTAATCCCCCTGGAGGCTGAGGCAGGAGGATGGCAAGTTCAAAGCCAGCCTCTGTGATTGAGCAAGACCCTGTCTCAAATAAAAAGGGTTGGGGATACAGCTCAGTGGTAAAGTACCCCTGGGTTTAATCCCCAGTGCCACCAAAAAAAAAAAAAAAAATTGTTCTATAGGTCGGGAAGAGGGAGCTTCAGGGAGGGGCTTACGGCAAAAGTTTTCACTCAGATGACCCCTTGAAACAGGGCACTCCGGGGCCACCTCCCAGACGGTGGCCACGTGTGGCGGTGAGGCGGTTTGCGTGATAGACTGCCAGACGGGCATCGTGCTCCACAAGTACAAGGCGCCTGGCGAGGTGAGTGCCAAGGCTGCCGGGCCAAGTGTGGGGTTCTCAGTCCTCCCGACCTTGTCCTCACGCAGGCCCCCAGGCCTGGCGCTACGGCATGTTCACACTGTAACTGCTCAGTGATCGCTTCCCTGCCTCCTCCAGGAGTTCTTCTCGGTGGCCTGGACAGCCCTGACAGTGGTCACACAGGCAGGCCACAAGAAGTGCTGGAGTGTGCTGGCGGCCGCAGGCCTGCGCGGCCTGGTCCGGCTGCTACACGTGCGGGCAGGTTTCTGCTGCGGGGTCATCCGGGCCCACAAGAAGGCCATCGCCACCCTCTGCTTCAGTCCCATCCATGAGACCCACCTGTTCAGTAAGACCCTCTCCCCTGACCCAGGGCTTCCCCACATCCCAGTCCTGCTGCCCTGATGGCCTCATGTGTCCCCTCCCTGGGATGGTAGGGAGTTGGTGGCTGCTGGGTGCCCTGGGCCTTGAGTTCAGCTGTGGCGCTGACATGGCTTCATGGTTAACTGACTGGGCTCTGGATCCGATCTTATGCCAACCTGCTCTGTGGCCTTGGAGTTTCCTGGAAACCTGGGCCCCTGCTCTGTCAGTGACCTGGGTGGGCACTGCTGGCCCTCAGGGTGAACCCAGCAGAGGTGGTAAAGGAGTGGCGGGAGACAACTGCGGTGCTGGGCACACTGAGCTCAGCAGGACGGTGGGACAGTGGCCCAAGCCCCATTTCCTAGCCACAGTCCCACTCCCTCCTCTGAAGGGCTGACCTGGGGACCCTGGTCTCAGCCTGGGACGCAGCCTGCAGGAGGGCACAGGGCCTCTCAGGGCTGCTCTCCCCTTCCCATTCCCTCCTCAGCGGCCTCCTATGACAAGCGGATCATCCTCTGGGACATTGGGGTGCCCAACCGTGACTATGAGTTCCAGGCCAGGTGAGCCTGCAGGTGGCCTGGGGAGGGAGCAGTGGCCAGCAGGTCACACAGGGCTCCGGACTCATGCTGCCCCTCACCTGCTGGCAGCCAGCTGCTCACACTGGACTCCACCTCCATCCCGCTGCGCCTCTGCCCCGTCGCCCCCTGCCCGGATGCCTACCTGCTGGCCGGCTGCGAGGGGGGCTGCTGCTGCTGGGACGTGCGGCTGGACCAGCCCCAAAAGAGGAGGTGAGGCCCGGCAGGGATGCCTGGAAACCCAGGCCCTGGGACTGCATGCCCAGCATGCCCCTGCCCTTGGCAGCCTTAGAGACGTCGGGGCCGCTCCTCACCATACTGTGACCAACTGATTTGAGCCCAGTTCTGGTGCTCAGCAGTGTGACCTTCTTATTAGCGTAATGTCCTTGTCCATAGAAAGGAGATAAGGACTTGAACCCCAGGGTTAGTTCAGGGCAGGGAGGTGGCGCATCAGTGTCAACTGGAAAGCCCCTGGGACAGTGCACAGCACGGGTTCCTACCGTGGGACACAGCCTTGCAGGGAGATGGGCCTCACAGAGGGTGGCCAGTGACAGCCCCACAAAGGGTGGTGTCTGCTCCAAAAGAAGAATAATTGGGAGGGGATGTCCTCACGGGGTCGGCCAGGGCACTCTGCCAAGGAGACAAGTGGCAGGCAGCCTACAAGGGCCAGGCAGGGGAGAGGAGGTTGCCTGGAGGGACGGCGTGCGCAGAGGGCCAGTGGAGGCCGAGGCAAAGGGTGTGGCATGTCCAACTAGGTGCTAGTGGTATCTGTGGGCTCTACTGCTCCCATCCAGCTCCCCCTGCACACCTGGAGTAGCACTGGCTACCTCTCGCTTCCTCATGCCACGTCTGCCTGTCCCATATGCTCAGGTGTGTTGGTGCCTTCTTGTCCCCTCTGCCGCAGCTCAGGCCTGTCCCTAGTTAGGTGCTTTTTGGCTGGCCTCTGTAGGACTGGGCAGGCACACAGTGACCCCACTCATGTGAGCCACTCCCCTGTCCTCGGGGTCAGAGCAGCTCCACCCCAGGTCCTGGCATATGGCCCGGGACACCTGCCCAGCTTGGCACCTGGGCCCAGAGGCCCAGCCACACAGCCCACCCATCCTACCCCTTGTGCCTCTGGGCGCCCACTCCCTGTGGCCTGGGGCACCAGAAGCTGGCCCCCTTCAGAGTGACGCTGAGCCTCTCGATGGCCAAGAGTGCAATTTGGGGCTGCATCTCCCAGCCTCCCCCAGGCCAGGGCCCAGGTGGCTGGCTGACCAGGGCAGACAGGCGGCTCTGCATGCCAGGGCCAGCCACCGCCACCGTCTGCCGTCCCGCAGGGTGTGCGAGGTGGAGTTCGTCTTCTCTGTGGGCTCCCAGGCACCCGGGCGGAGAGTGGATGGGCTGGCATTTGTGAATGAGGATGTCGTGGGTGAGTGAGCCCAGGCAGGACAGCCTGGCCTCTGGGACCCATATGGGTGGGTCACTTATCCTTGGGCTGGGCTCAGGTCCAAGGGCTTCTGAGGCATCCCACTTGGGGAGTGGTAGAGCGGCCAGGGGCAGCCTGGGCACAGGTCTCCATTCTGCCTTCACTACAGCCTCCAAGGGGAGTGGTCTGGGCACCATCTGCCTGTGGAGCTGGAGCCAGACATGGGCGGGCCGAGGCAGCCAGTCCCCGGTGGCTGTGGTGGTGCTGGCCCAGCTGCAGTGGTCATCCACGGAGCTGGCCTACTTCTCGCTCAGCGCCTGCCCTGGTGAGTCCCCCCGCCCCAACCCTTGCTTCTTGGAGCCCTGCCCCCACTGACTCTCACCTGAGGCCCCTCTGTCCTGGCAGAGAAGGGGGTCGTCCTCTGCGGAGATGAGGAGGGCAGCGTGTGGATCTACGATGTGGGGCACATCCTAAAGCAGCCACCTCCACAGCTGGCAGCCCCGCAGGCCCCTATGCAGGTACCGTCCCAAGGGTGCCCTCATGGGTGCCATCCAGGCCCCGCCTCCTCCAGGCTGGGGCTGGCAGTGTGTGGGGCTGATGTGTGGAAGCAGGAACCCAGCTCTCTCTCTGGTCCCACCAGATCCTTAAATGGCCTCAGCCCTTAGCGCTTGGGCAGCCGGTGACCAAGACCATGGTGAACACTGTGGTGGCCAACAGTGCCTTGACCTACCTCACGGCTCTGACTGACTCCAACATCATAGCTGTCTGGAGGAGATGCTAGCCGGGCAGGCTCCCGGGACGCAGCACACCAGGGATGTGGCTTAACTTATTTAGCTCGGGGCTGGAGGGGGGCGTTTTGATAGTGTCTTTATTAAATTCTCGATTTCCACATGGCGCCTTGAGCACTGTTTGCAGTGACGCAGACCCAGCAGCTGGGCTTCCAAGACAGGTTCATGGATGTGCGCACGTTTTCCCAGCCTGCTTCTGCTCTGGGCCAGTCCACTCAGCAGTGGCCCGAGTGTCCAGAACAGGTTGTCTGCCAGACTACCTGCTGTGAAGTCACCTCTACTACATCTGGGTCCTTGAATGTCATACTTTATTAGGAAGCTAAAACAATCTATGTACAGGACACCTCAGTGTCAGGGAAGAGGTCACGAGGAAGCTGCCAGGAGCCACAGCTGGGCCTGGCCACGGTCCTCTGCGATGCCTACAGAGGAGGGTACAGTGGAGGCGGGAGCTGGGCTTGCAGGAGGAGCAGGTGTCTTCTGACCCTCCTATTCAATCCCCTCTTGCTTGTCCTTGATGGCCACCTGGGGAAAAGGAAGAAAGCAGCCCCTCAGCTGGACTGGCCAGGCTGCCAGAAACAGGTCTAGCAACCTGCACAGGGTCCACCAAGGAACTCAGGCCATGGCCCTTCTCCCCAGCACAGCCCAGGCTGTACTGCACACAGGAGGAGGGGGAGAGGCAGCACCCCCAACCCTCCGGGGAGCTGGACAGCCAGCAGCAGGATGAGGCCTCAGGCCACCCTGCCTACAGCTCTGTGGCACACATGCTGCCACTGCTGGGCCCAATGGCCACACACCCTGCAGAGATAAGGGGGACCTCACATGCCGCGGCTCTTTCCCTGTCTAAACTGTCCTAGACTGTGGTGGGACAGCCCTACCTGGGATGAACTACCCCTTGGCAGCACCTGGAGGCAGACAGGCCTTAAGCACCAGCTGCCCAGCAGCAGAGGAGACACAAGAACAGCTTCCAGGAGCAGCAGGTCCCCTGGGCCCATGGGGACCACAAGAGCGCAGGAGACTGGGCACTAAGGAAAGTTCCCACCCCCCCCAGGGAGACGGCACCCCTCAGCTCCACAGCCCTGGTCAGAGCACCTGGGGAGGTGGGGAAGTCCCTGATCGCTGATGCCTCCCACCAGAAGCCTCCCAGGAAACAGCCCTGGGGCACCCTGGGTGTGGGCCAGGGAACAGCTCCACCAGCACCCGCAGCCTCACCCGGAACCGCTCTTCCAGCAGGGAGAGCTCGCTGATGAGGTCTGTGATGGCGTTGGTGAAGGCCTCCTGGGGGCTGTAGTCCGGTGTGGTCTGCACACGGATGATGATCTTGTGCTCCAAGGGGTGGGGCACTTTGTAGCCAGCAAACAGCACCTGTGGGTCCTTCAGCAGCTGTCTGAGAAACAGGAGCAGATGGCATGAGGCAGGCAGAGCCTAGGGGCCTTTGGGCCCTAGCCTGGGACTTACCAGCTTTCTAGCCACACCATTTCTTTTCCCAGAAATCTTCCAGTAAAGTAGACACTCAAGATATGCCACATGGGATCCCCAACACACATCCTGCATCCAGTAGGATTCAAGGACTCTGGCTGGGCTCTGGATTCCTGAGATTTCTGTTAAGACAGGGACCCAGCCCTGCCAGCAGAGAGACCTCCCTAAACTGAATATCCAGCCAGGTGCCAGGACACACAAACCCTGGGCCTGGTCCTAAAAGGGCCCTGGAACAGCAAACCAGTCAGCAGGGGAAGGAGTTCAGGCTCCCAGCTGCTGGTGACAGGAAGCAGTCCCTGAACACTGGCCTGCTCCACGGGGCTACAGGGCTCTGCACTGGCACCACAGAGTGTTCCTGGCCAAGCCTGAGCACAAGGGAGGCCTCTGCGCAGGGGGACACTGGGCTCACGCAGCAAGGGAGCAGCAGGCCCTGGAAAAGCTGGGTGCCCCGCTGGCTTGGCTTAGGGAAGGGGTCATCAGGAGACGGGCATCCCCATACCTTATGCACCAGGACCAGGGTCACTGCTACCCACAGCCTCCACATGCCAGACTTTGAAAAGCATACCTCCCCTGTCCCCTCTCGCCACCTACCTCAGCACTACAGTGAAGAACCCAGTCTCTACAGGGAAATGACTAGTCCCTGGGAAGAAGTGACAGTCACATGGCTGACCCCCTACCTAGCTGGAGTTTCACTGGTGTAGCCAATGTGGGGTGCCCACGGCAGGCACTGGAGACCCACACAACACCTTCACTTCCCCTTGTTCCACGGCAGTCAGTCTCTGCCTCTACATCTTGGACTATTCAGTGACCTCTGTCACTGAGGTCACTGTCACCGTAGGGGTGGGGTGGGGGGAGCTAACCCTGGCCACCTCTCAATGCTCATCAGCATGAGTAGCCCTGCTTTCCTGCGGCTGGCTGCCTGCGCTCTCATCAGATAAATAGATAGAGAAACAGGCCTTATGTGAGCAGATCTGGGTCAGCTCGCCCTGGGAGCAAAGCACTAGGATGGCGGCATTCGGGCAAGAGATGAGGACTTCCTGTAGTTCAGAGAGACAAAGGAATCTCAGGGGACTTGTGCTTGGCCCCAAAAGCCCCGTTAACCACCCCCTGAAGGCCCCTGTCCTGGAACTTACGATTTGATGATGTTTCCTAGCGTGTGGTCTTCTTTATTGATGGTGAACAAACAGGCATTGGGCACTTTGGTGTCCTTGTTAATGGTGATCCTAGAAAGAGGCGGAAGCAACAGTTGAGGGGCAGGAGCTCCCCAAGTCTAAACCCTGCCCTTCCAGACAGGCCAGGTCCTGCCTCCTCTGAGAGCCTTTCTCCATCTCTTCACTCCAGAGAAACTGCTCTGAGGACTGGAGGGCCCGGTGTAGAGCGCTTGCCTAGCATGTGCAAGGCCTGGGTTCCATCCCCAGCAGTACAGAAACAAAAACAAAAATCCTTCCTGACTCACGACAGTACAGCGACCCAGGACCCTCCCCCCCACCACACACACACACACACACACACACACACACACACACCCCGTGTCAGCCGAACACTGATTGCCAGGGCCCCCACGTGCTAGGGAGGGGCTGTGCCAACCCCCAGTCCCAGCTGCCCTGTCTCGCTAAGGCAGCACTCCGCAGACGAAAAACGACAGCTTTGTTTCCTGTGGGGAGCTCTTTTGTACACTGTGACCTTAAGGGCATCCCTGGCTTTTACCCACTATATATCAGCAGCAACCCCTGTGACAACCAGAAATGTTTCCAGACATTGCCAGTCTCTCCTAGGGGGACAAGATGGTCCCCAGTCAAGTCTGCCTAAAGGAAGGCTGAAGTGGCCGACAAGGGCTAAACCATGGGACCCCACACACCAGCCTCTTAAGAATGAGAAGGCTCAGGGTGCTGGTACGCACCTATAGCCCCAGCGACCAAGGAGGACTGTTAAGTCCGAGGCCGGCCTGGGAACATGGCAAGACAAAAAAATGAAGGGCTGGGGATGCAGTTCAGTAGTAGAGCGCCCCTGGTTAAACCCCTGGGACCAAAACAAGCACAAGAAGGGCTAAGGCTTCAGTCTTCAATGTGCCCAGCCCAGGGCTCAGCGATTTGCACAAATTACTTCGTGTAAGCCTAAGAGAAAATTCTATGACAAAAAATTGCAGGAAGTCCACTTGCAAGGTAAAACTGGGCCTCCAGCCAGATCAGGCCACACCGGGGGCTCCAGGAGCCAAGCCCTGGCTGGCTGACCACTGGCCTCCAACCTGCCAGCAACGGGCACTCACTGCAGGTTCCACACCGGCAATGCCACACAGCAGCTTTAGAGCCATCGCTGTGGCTGCCCCACGGAAGGTGGAGGTGGCGGGTGGGAGACGCGTCGGCTGCCAGGTCCCTAAGGAAAAGGACTTAGGAGCCAGACGCGGGGTTCGACTATAGAAGACCCCACCAATTCCTGCAAGCCCGGTGCAAGTGACTCAACTTTCCTAAGCCTCACTTCCCTCGTCTGCAAATGGGTGCACTCGCCACGGCTTCGCAGGGCTGCCTTAAGCGGGGCAAGCAAGAGCTGCTGCAAAAGCTGCTCCAGTCCCCCGCGCCGGGCCGGAGAAGCCCCAGACCCGCAGGGACCGAGGCGATGGGGGCTGCCCGCGAGCCCCGCCGGTCCTCTCCGCTTACTTCTTCTCGCCCTCGAAGAGCAAGAACGACTCGAAGGCCGGCGGGGCGTTCATCCTGGCGCGGCAGCCGGGCCCACACTCGAAGTGGCTACCACCGCCGCCGCCGCCGCCAGCGCCTTATAACGTGACCTCTTCCGGGTCACGCCGGCGCTGCCACCCCGCGTAAGTCCGGGTCACTGCCCCCTGTCGGACCGGAGGACCTCGCGCAGGCGCACGCACGCCCAAGGGAGGCCGCGAGCTCTGCGCATGCGTCAGTCCACACTGCTCACGCGTGCTCTTACAGCTGGGGGGACTGCTCTGGTTTCTACCGTGACATCTTGGTCCAGGCTAAGCGGGAATCCGAGATGGGCACCTCTGGTCTCTCCACACCCCTTCATCTCTTTGGAAACCTGTTCTGGAGGGTGACAGAATGGAGCCAATGGGGTAGGGGGCAGTTGTGGCTGCCAGTGGGGGGTGAGGAGTGCTGGTCCTAAGGAAGTATCCTAGCTAGGAGGATGTGTATAAAGAAGCCCTCTGGGGCTGGGGATGTGGCTCAGGCGGTAGCGCGCTCACCTGGCATGCGTGCGGCCCGGGTTCGATCCTCAGCACCACATACAAACAAAAGATGTTGTGTCCGCCGAAAACTAAAAAATAAATATTAAAATTCTCTTTCTAAAAAAAAAGAAAGAAAGAAGCCCTCTGTCAAAGCTCCCAGTGCAGAATGCTGCAAGACCCTTGGTAGGGTTGTCACTGGCTTCTTGTTAGCAGGGTCAGTCGGGGAAGGACTGGGGGAGGAGGCAGGTGCACACTGACTCAAGAATGCCAGGCGCTTGGTGGGGTAAGTGCGTCATCCCCTGGTTGAATGGGTTAATATTTTTGCAGACTCCCTTTAGTATAAAGGCCCTACCTGTGCTGTTTGAAGCAACAGAGGTCCCAGGTGAGCTACTGAGCCCTAACAGCTTGGCAGCAGCCCTGCAGCCTCCATGGGAATCCGGAGCTGGAACCACTACTTCCGTTTCCCACTTGAGCCCTGGAGTGACCAAATGTCACTGTGCCTGGGTGGTATCCAATCCAGGAGGCAATGAACAGGACCCTAACTCTCCAGGCCAATTGGGTGGGGCTTCTGAGAGGTGATGAAGTCAAGCCGGTAAGGGCAAGGATTCCCTGACTGGTGACCCCCACCCTCTGGGTCGCATGGTAGAGTTTGGCTGAAGATACTGAGCATTTCATCTCTCAAAATGAGGACGGTGGGGTTGTGGCTCAGCTGCAGAGCGCTCACCTAGCAGGTTCGAGGCCCTGGGTTCAATCCTCAGTGCCACATAAAAATAAATAAATTAAGGTATTGTGTCCAACTACAACTAACAAATAAATATTTTAAAAAATGCACATCTTGGGCTAAGGTTGTGGCTCAGTGGCAGAGCACTTACCTCACACATGTGAGGCACTGGGTTTGATCCTCAGCACCACTAAAAATAAACAAAATAAAGATATTGTGCTAACTAATGTGTATAACTAAAAAAATATTTTTTTAAAATATGCACAGCTTCTCAAAAATGCTCCATGAACGGCTTCATTGGGCACTTGTTTTCTGTTGCTACAGCAGATCTTTAATGCATGTTCATTCTATATTTGCTTTTTTTGTTGTTATTTTGTTTTTGGTACTGGAGATTGAACCCAGGGGCTAACCCACTCACCCCTTTTTTTCGGGGGCTACT
This sequence comes from Spermophilus citellus, assembly GCF_964194105.1. Classification (NCBI taxonomy): domain Eukaryota; kingdom Metazoa; phylum Chordata; class Mammalia; order Rodentia; family Sciuridae; genus Spermophilus; species Spermophilus citellus. Next base: position 29,030,046 of record NC_138187.1, on the reverse strand, counting down.
GGGGATTGAACTCAGGGGCACTCAGCCACTGAGCCACATCCCCAGCCCTATTTTTTAAAATATTTATTTAGTTGTAGATGAACACACAGTATGTTTTTGTATTTTTATGTGGTGCTGAGGACTGAACCCAGTGCCTCACACATGCGAGGCAAGCACTTTACCAATGAGCTACAGCCTCAGCCCCCAGCCCTATTTTGTATTTTATTTAGAGACAGGGTCTCATTGAGTTGCTTAGTGCCTTGCTTTTGCTGAGGCTGACTTTGAACTCGCAATCATTCTGCCTCAGTCTCCTGAGCCACTGGGATGACAGGCATGTGACACTGTACCTGGCTACCCACCTCCTTTTTATGAAACAGAAGGCGCAATCATCAGATTGCTGAGACTGGCCTCCGACGTGTGTTCTTCCTGCCTCAACCTTGGGAGTCATTGGGATCACAGGCATGTGCCACCACCCCTGACTTCTGAATGTGGTTTTAAACATTCATTTGAACTTCTAACTGGATGCCCAACTCTTCCCTCCATGTGTCCTTATTTTGTGATCTTGGGCAAATTACTGCATTTGCCTGATGGCTTAAAAAACATAGAGCTGCTAACAGGCTGACAGGTGGAATATGTAACTGAATTGGCGCAGGTAAAATGTTGGAACGGTGCCCACTCGGATGCTCCTGCGTATTGGCAGCTGCAGCCAGCAGCCAGTGCTGGGATGGCAGAGGCTCTACAGTGGGGCAGCCTTGGGGGAGGGGATGTCCACTGAGTCCTACCCGGAGGCCTCAGGGGCTTCTCTGCCCTTAGGCAGGAAGGCTCCTCCCACCCTGCACCTGGGCTGCCCACAGCAGCAGCAGCCCGTGGTCCTGGTACAGGGCAGCACAGGAAGGGCGCATGGGCACGTGGAATGGGGCAAGATGATGACAGGGGCCCTGTCCCCTGTCACTCCAGCACCCCAGGACCAATGCTGCTGTGATCCAGAGGCCAGTTGTCATTGCCACGCAGAGGCAATGGGGGGTCCTCGTGGGCAACCTCTGGGAGAGGGGACTGGTGGGGCCTGAGAGGGATGAACCAACCAAAGGCACAAGTTCCCAGAATGCCAGGGACTCTGCCTGAGGAACCTCTGCTCCTATGACACAGGACGGGACCCCATTCACACTGTGACAGCAGGAATGGCCTGGGCCTCTGGGAAGGAAGGCGCAAGATAAACCCTGCGAGGCCAGAAATGGGTGACCTTTGGCATCTGGTGTCTGAGAGTGAAGGTGGCCACCTGCCAACGTGGGCTGAAGGCCTTGGACAGTGGTTCAGGGCCTTCTCCTCACCCTGAGCCAAGTCACCAGGACACGGCTGGGAGCTCAGCGTGGGCAGCCCCCAGCGTGGCCAGCCCCCAGCGTGGCCAACCCTGCGGTCCGGCTTGGCCTGGGTGCAGGAAGAGGGGTGGCCCTGCTGTGCAGTCTTCAGGACGCTCTAGGCAGGGGCTTTTGGGGAGTCGGCTTCAGGGAGACTGCAACTGGGAAGGGCTGGGACCTGTGGGGGCAGAGGAGGGGACCCAGGAGTAGAGGGGCTCCTGCCCAGATTGGGGGGGGCAAGAGTGGGCAGAGAGATGCACAGAGGACCTGTGACAGCCCTGGCTCCCCCCGATGCCCACTCCAAGACCCCCGAGCTCCGGCAGTCACAGCAGTTTATTGTTGGCTGTAGGGCACCTGGTGCCCCGCTCAGGGGCCAGGCGGGGGGGGGGGGGAGGGGAGCCACAGGGGTCATGGCCATAAGCGAGGGGGCATGGGGGGGCATGAGGCGGCCTGGTCTTCTGGGCCTGGACCCCCCAGGGCTGTCCTGGCTGGGTCTGTCCTAGGCAGGACAGGAGGGTCCCTGGAGAATCTGCGCTGCAGAGGGCATAGGGAGTGGCCGGGCCTCCCAGGAGCCACCCAAGTCCCCCAGAGTTCAGGTCAACCATGAAGGGCCAGAGACCCACCGAGGGGGACCAGGCTGGCCCCCAGTGGGGGTGGCTGGGCACAGAGCCCAGAGCACAGCATCGTTTCCAAGCGCCTGGCAGGTGGGGGGCTCCACACAGGCCTCACGTCTGCAGCTCCAGGAGGCGGCTGGGCTCTGAAGGGGGCGGCCCGGGTGGGCTGGCGCTGTGGGCCTCCCGGAGGTCCTGCAGCACCTGGAGCAGCTGGCCCAGCGGGTCTGTGGGGGCTGCAAGAGACGCAGCTGTGAGGGCAGCACTCAGGGTCTCGGGTAGACACGAGTCCCCAATGGAGAGACGTACCTTCACCAGAGCCCGCGGGCACAGCATCTGCCTCTGTGTCCCCACTCAGCTCCCGGTGCTTCTCCCTGGGGGTGGGGGGTGAAGGGTAGGTAAGGGTAAGTGCCACATCCCACCTGCCGGGAAGGCCCAGGGACCCCACGTGGAGGATGGGGCTGACTCAGTCTATTGTGGGGGAGACAGGGCCCTGGTCACCTTCCAGTTTGCCTCTTCCAGCCAATCCCTCTCCTGCCCCAAATGTGGGTCAACCAGAAAGTTTTTTTTTTTTTTTTTTTTCTTGATACTAGGGATTGAGCCCAGGGGCACTTAACCGCTGAGCCACATCCCGGCCCTTTTTTGTATTTTATCAGAGACAGGGCCTCACTGAGTTGCTGAGGCTGGCTTTGAATTCACGATCCTCCTTCCCTCAGCCTCCCAAGCTGCTGGGATTACAGGCAAGCCCCACCAGAGGCTTTTTACATACCAAACTCAACCTTGTCGCTTTGCCTTGCAGGGCCTGCCTATAAGGACACAGCCATCTGGGGCCTGAAAGTCCCTAGTGTCAACTGGTCATGAAATGGTGTTTTTTTTGTTTTTTGTTTTTTGTTTTTTTTTTTGTTTGTGCTGAGTGGAACCCAGAACTTTCCACATGTTAAGGGTATACCTCAATCAGAGCTATACCCCAGCCCTTAATCCCCCCCCCCAAGTTCCTTGCTCTTAATATTGACATGTTGTGACACCTGATGAGTGATAATAAAATATTCCGCATACACAAAGTGGCTGTCCACCTTACAGCCTGCTTTGTGAAATGGTCTGTCAGCTGACCCGGTCACCCAGGGAGTGCATGTCCTGCCTTGCCCTGGGGGTTCACAGATGCACACTGTCTCAATTGGACTGTAACATTGCCCACCCTGAGTTCCTAAGGGACACAGTGACAGCTGCAGTACAGTTCCGGGTCCCATTCTCTGAGAGCTGGGGGAGGGGCGAGCAGCCTGAAGCACCTCACAGGCCTCCCAGTCCGTTCTGGGAGGGACCCTCCCCCTCTGCTGGGTCTAGAAGGCTGCTCCCCGGGAGGCCCTCTGGGCCCTGCAGGGTTGGCCCCGCATGCTGTCCTGCTCCTCTGGGATGGGTATGTCATCTTTATGCCATGTCGTTCCTGCCTGGACACCCTTCTCGGCTCTGCCTTCTGCCAGACGTCACAGGACAGCTCTAGTGCCATCCGCCCCACCCTGCCCCCTCCGTGCCTCTGAGGGCCCAGTGTCCCCGGCACTGCTCTTGCTATTGGGATTGAGGAGAGAATGAGTCCTGCCTGCGTGTCGCTCACAGTGTCATCAAGAGACCATCAAGGAATAAGGACCAAGGAAACATCACTCGGTTCAAGGGTGACGGGTCCCTTGGGGTAACGGGTCAGGGGAGGCCTCTCTGACATGGTGGCATCAGAGTATAGGGATGGGCAAGTGAACACCTGAGAAGAGCCTTCAGGCAAAGGGCACAGCAAGCGCAAAGGGCCTGGGGTGGGGGTGGAAGACGAGGCTGAGAGGGAGGCTGGCCAGGGCATATGGGACTCGGTGGCCATGCTGATGACTTTGGTGTTTAAGTGCATGGGCAGCAGAGGCTGTAAGCAGGCAGTGCTATCCTTTGTTCCAGGTCTCCGAGGCCCGTGCCATGGGTTCTCTGGAGAGCAGATCCTGGGAGGCCGCCAGGGAGACAGTGGAGAGGCTCAGTCCAGAGGGAGAAAAGGGGTTAGATCTGGGCTCAGTGAAAATCAGGAGGACATTCAGAGGGTGGATGCAGAGGCCGGCGAGGCAAGGGATGGCCCTAGATCTGCAGCATGCACATCCAGAGGGCGGAGGAGAGGAAGGAAGGAAGAGCCCAGTGGGGTTTCTAGACATCGACACACAGCTCAGGGACCACTGGCCAGGGACGTGACTGACAGCCACAGGCAGAAGGCAGGCCCAGGTGTTGAGGAGGAGGAGGCCCGGGCAGGGAGCTGCCAGCTGCCAGGTCAAAGGAGGAAAACAGGGCGTGGACTGATCTGGCTATGTGGCGGTCACCTGTGACCTAGACAAGGGCAATCTGGACAGAGATGGGGGCAGAGGCTGACCAGACGGGCTGGAGAGAGAGTGTAAGGACGGGACGCAGGGACACACAGGGTGGCCAGGGCAGCCAAGCAGTGGCCTGCCAGTGTAACCAGGTCCTAATTCTTGGACCCTGGGAACGTGACCAGACAGGACAGAAGGGACTTTGCAGATGTGGACAAGTGAGGGATGGAGAGGTGGGGGGAGGAGCCTGGGTGCTCCGGGGGGGCTATATATGGTCACAAGAGTCCTCAGAGGAGGGAGGCAAGAGGGGCAGAGAAGAGGATAGGAAGCAGGGGCTAGATGAGGCAGCTGAAGGGTAGGGACAGGCACAGGCCTGAGTCAAGTGGCTTTTAGAAGCTGAAAGAGGCCAGGGATTCCCCCTCCAGCCACCAGGAGGCGCCGGCACTGCGGACACCCTGACTGCAGCCCGGGGAGACAGCTCGGGGAGACACTGTACTTGTGGGGTCCAGAACCCAGAGAAGGAACCTATTCCTTTCAGTCGCAAAGTCCGAGGTGACAGGTTGATGAAGTCCCCGGGAACTAACGCAGCCTGGCACCGTGGACAGGCGGCTGGTCTTGGGTCCACTCCTGGGTTAAGCGGGGATGGTGGGGCGCTGACCAGGGATGGCCGAGGGTTCTGCAGTTTACATGGGGAGGCGGGAGGGCAGGGGCCAGGCTGCAGCCAGGGGCCAGTGGGTGACTGGAGAGCCACTTCCCGGTGGGGGGGGCGAGATCAGTGAGGAAGACACTGCTGTCACAGTCACTGCCCCAGGTTGCAGGTCAGGTCACTGCCCAGCAATGCCCATGTAGAGCCACCAGTCCCTACTCAGGGCTCAACCGCAGCCCAGGGCAGGGCAGGCACAGGGTCAGGTTCAATGGGGACAGAAACTGGGGGGTGGGGTGGGCCAGGGCCACACCGAGAGAGAACAGGTGGCCACAGAGACAAGACTGCTGGGGACAGCAGCCCTCAGGAAGCGAGTGCCTCTAGACAGACGGGGTGAGCTTGGGGTTTTGAGGGAGGGGCTGCGCCCTAGTGAAGGATGGGGAGGCCCAGCCCCACTGTGGCCAGGGGGTCAGAGCAGAGGGCTGTGGGTGAGGCGGCCCCATCCTCAAACACCTGCAGCAGGCCCCACCCTGGGAGGCCCCTCAATGGGGCCCAGACATCCTGTTTTCAACTTCATCCTGTCTGGGCTGGGACGCAGCTCCGTGGGGCACTTTCCTGGCACGTGCCAGGCCCCCACACCACACACACACACACACACACACACACACACACACAAATTAAGCATCTTTCTAGCCAGGACTGAGAGCCATGGATCAGCAAGACAGCCAGGAGCTCAGAGCTGGCCTGTGTCCTGGGGCCACTGTGATGTCCACCCAGGGCAGGAAGCAGCCATGGCCCTGACCCTTAGGGCCTAAGACAAGCCAGCCTCCTGTTTCAGAGAGGCCCTCTTCAGACACGGCTGGGAGAGAGGAAGGTGCTGGTCCCCAGTAGAAGAAAGGTGGCCAGCCACCACAGAGCAGCGCTCAGCCCAACTCCAGCCTTGGCCCTGGCCCAGCTCATTCCCAGGATGCACCGCTCTATGTGGGACCTGCTGCCCCTGGCCAGGGACCCCCAGGATGCCCAGCTTCCCGGGGACCTCCCGCCCCAGCAGGGCCTCCTCACCGCAGCACAGCCTCCACACCCAGCAGGTGCCGGTAGATGAGCTGGGCCTCCAGGTCGTGGTCGAGAGGGTCATTCCACTCCTGCAGGGTCACCCGTGACCGGGTTTTATCACAGCCCCGACCTGGCAGCAGGGGGAGGGCAGAGTTACTAGAGAACCACCAGCCACTGCCCGGTGGTACAGACAGGGAAACACGGCCCTGGGAGGGACGGGGCTGGACGTGGGCAGGGGCTGGTGTGCAGGGCCCAGGCCCTCCAGGTCCCCACCCCTCTGGCTGCCATGGGCCTGGGCTCCTGAACCACGGGCTGAGTGGCTGGAGCTGGGATGCAGGATCCAAGCCAGGGAGCTGTGGTTTCTAGAAGGCCACCTGCCCAGGGGCCGAGGGAACTAAGATCACAGTGACGGGCCCCAGGGGCTTTGAACAAGCCAACCCTGCTACCTGCCCACAGTCCCAGCTTCTTCCCTGTAAAGTGGGACACTAGGCCCTGCTTCATGGGCTACTTCACCAATGACAGTATTGTTGCGATGGTCACAGCCACAGGTCAGGCCAGTCGGGTGGCCACTCATGCCCTACTAGTGAGCCACAGCCCACCCACTGCTCAACTGCAAGCCCAGGGCACGGCTGGCGCAGGTGGCCAGGTGGGTGGCCTCTCCTGTGCTATGCCCGGGCTGAGGCCGGGGGCTCCAAATGCTGAGGCCACCATACGGCAGGAGGGGGTAGGGAGGCCCCTGACGTTCCTGAACCACTCTGTCCACCAGCGGAGCCTCTAGCCCCATGAGACTGTTAATTAAAATTAAATAAAGTTTTTTAAAAATTCAAAACCCCGTTCGCTGGCCTCCCTAAACACATTCAGTGCTCAGCAGCTGTGTGCTGTGGACACGTACTACTTCCACAGTCACCCAGGGTTCTAGATGCCCAGGGCCCAGTCCCACCCCCTGCAGCTCTAGTATCAGAGCTGTGCCCACTTGGGTGCCCTCTGGCATCAGGAGCAGGGGACTCCTCTTCCTGATGTACAAGAAGCCTCTCTGCAAGGGCAGGTCCCCAGGACTCCCTGTTCCAGGAGTCTGGGAAGTGCTAGGTTAACTGGCTTCCAGGGCAGTTCTGGAGCTCTGAGGTCCCTCGGAGCCTCGACCTGTTCACCATGTAAGCCACACACATCAGGTGTCCCAAGCCACCTGGTCACGGAGCCCTCTGTTCCCAGAGCACCTGGAGAGCTGGCTTTCCTGGAGTTGATCCCCTCCACAGACACAGAGCAGGGCCTGGGCCCCACCCACCTGTCTTGTCCTTCTGGTGGCAGCAGCTCCACTTGTCCCCGCGGAAGACGCCGGGGTGGTAGGTTCCCAGCAGGCCACTGTTGTTGACGCTCACCTTCCGCAGCGCAGACAGCCACTGGTTCAGCTCGTTCACACACTGCAGGGACGCAGGCCCAGAGTGACCACCGGCCCAAAGTGACCACCGGCCCAGAGTGACCACAGGCCCAGAGTGACCGCCGCAGGAGGCCTGCCCTCCCCAGAGCTCCTGCGCCACCTGGACACCAGGGTTCCCATCTGCCCACGGGCAGCTTGGGGACAATCAGGGAAGGCCAGCCTTCCCCACAGGGTCACAGTCACGCCGGGCACTCTGGAGCTGTGCTCCTGGGTGCTCTGGGACCTGCTAACTGTGCGCGGTGGCCCTGTCACCACTTTTTCCCTGTGGCTCTGGACCCTGACCCAAAAGGGAACCCTAGAGGGCAGGGCCTGTGGGATGAGTCTGTGACCTCCCCTGCATTGGCCCAGGACTGCTGTCCCAAGAAGAAGCCAGGACCCCTCACCTCAGACCTCCTGCTTGTTCCCTGTGTCTTCACCCCAGACGTAATGTCCCTGCTCAAATGCCACCTCCCTGATGACCCCGCATACAGCACAACCACCCCCACTCTCAGAGTCCTTCAGTCCCCCTTCCAGGCTCCATCGCCATGGACATTTAAAATATTCATTTAGTGGTCCACCTCCTCCCCCAGAGTAGAAGCAGGAACCTCTTCATCTGCCACAGCATCCCTGCACCCAGAATTGTGCAGAACCTAGGAGATGCTCAATAAATTTTGTAGGTTTTTTTTTTTGGGGGGGGGCCAGAGATGAAACCCAAGCCTCACACATGCTCAGCACGCGTTCATCACTGAGCTGCACCCCAGCCCTTTTGTTTGAGTCAGGGTCTCCCCAACTTGCCCAGGTTGGCCTTAAACTTGCGATCATCCTGCCGCAGCCTCCCAAGTTGCTGTGACAGCAGGGGTGCACAGCCAAGCTCGGTGCCATCAATATTCTTAAGTGAATAATGACTTAATAGGGCCACCCAAGACCCCACCCGGGATGCCCAAGCCAGACATGGGCCATGGTGCCCAGGGACTCAGACCCCAGGACAAGTGCACACCCTCTCCCTGCACCCGTCCCGGGGCTGCACCTTGCACTGCAGGTAGGCAGTCTGAGGCCGGCCGGCCTCGTCCGTGTAGATGACCTGCATGACGTGTGAGCTGCTGAAGCTCTTCTCCTCCACCTTCTCGGCTGCCCGGATATTGGCGAGCTTGATGAGGGTGCTCTTCTAGGACAGGCAGGGGAAGGGGCTCAGGGCTGGGCGGGGCTGCTCCACTTCCTGCCTCTGGACATCAGCCTCCCTTCTGTAATCCCAGGGGTTGGCATGGGAGACCAAGTGATGATTGCTCCTAGGGCCCAGTGAGGTGAGCAACCTCAGCAGGACACAGCACCAAGCCACTGGGAGGGGAGCAGCCTCGTTCCCTGGGGTTCCCAGCAGGTCTTGGAGGGTGGAGCTCGGGAATAGCATCTGGACCCAGCATTGCCAGGACTCTTGAGGTCCCACACAGGCTGTGCCTCTGCACTGATCCATGCCCACCTGCTGTCCCTGGCTCTCAGTCCTTTCCAGCTCCACCCCAGCCACTATTGGACCTGAAGACACATGCATGGGACAGAGAGAAGCTGCAAATCCAGATAACCACATCCCTGAGGGGTCCCCAACCTGCCAACGCCAAATCTCCACTCCCAATCTCTCACCCCAGCTCTGTTTTTTATTTGTTTGAGACAGAATTTTACTATACTTCCCAGGCTGACCTCAAACTTGTTGGCCTCAAACTTGGAACCCTCCTGCCTCAGCCTCCCGAGCAGCTGGGATTACAAGCGTGCACCATTGCACCAGATTTCTCCCTGACTCTTGAGTACCTTCCCATAAATATTCACGTGAGGAGGGGCTGAAGTTGTGGCTCAGTGGTAGAGCACTTGCCTAGCATGTATGAGGCACTGGGTTGGATTCTCAGCACCACATATGAATAAATAAAATAAAGGTCCATCGACAACTAAAAAAAGTTAAAAAAAAAATTCACTTGGGCCCCACAATAATGCCCAGCTGAGGTGTCCCCCCGAGGGGAGGCTGTGGGTAGCAGTCCTGCACAGGGATCCACAGGACACGCCCACAGAAAGGCGGAGCTTTATGCCAAGGAGCACAAGTTGGCCCAGACTTGAGGACAGGATAAGGTTTTGTGAGGATATGGGCACTTCAGTGGTGCGGCACCCCAGGGATGGTATCCACACAGAGCTAAAGAAGCTGGCCAGCGGGAGGCCAGGAGACCAGAGGAGATCTGCTCAGACCAGAAGGGCTGGAAGAGTGCTGCAAGCAGGGACAAGAGGGGCTGATGCCCAGCTGAGACAAGGACCACAGAGAACAGCAGGTCAGAGGGCAGGTGTGCAGACATCGAGATGCCATTACAGTGGAATATTATTCAGCCCCCAAAATGAATTCTGTCATTTGCAGCAACAAGGAAGACACTGTGTTAAGTAAAATAAACCTGGCACGGAAAGAAAACACCACATGTTCTCGCTTACAAATGGGGAAAAAAGAAGCCATTAGAGTGGGGAGGGGGAATGTGCAGAGGAGCCAGATACGGGCAAATACGGACACCTGCTGCCACCGAAACAGAATATGGGCTACTGCAGAGGCCGCTGTGATGGAGCATGCCCCCGTCACCTGGGGGACCCTCAGGAACAGGCCCTGAGGTTCTGGCCTGGCTCACCCTTGAGCACTGGGTTTATCAGTGTGACCTGAGGAAGAAATGGAGAGGACCTGAGCCAGCTAGAGCCACGGGCAGAATTAAACAGGACCGAGCTTATGAAGGAAAAAATATTAAGCCCCGCTCTTCAGTTTTTCTTTCCTGAAAAAAAAAAATTACCTGAGTCTCAGAAGGTTGAATTTGAGTCTATTGTGAGACGTAACAATAACAAAACAGCCAAAGCAATACTAGTAGAGGTATGAGAGCCAGAATCAGGGAGGGGATTATCCAGTCTGCTCTTCAGTATTCAGATAACAACCGTGTGCACAGTTCCAAATGCCACAGTCCAAGAGGGAACTTGGCAATGAAGCATGCAAGATATGGAAAATGGGTAGAAAGCTCAGGGGTGCTGGAATTCCAGAGACCACACTTTGGTTTACGCTCTCTGCTACACTAAGGCAGAGTGGTCGAGCCGAGACCAGAGAATAAAGCAGACTTCAGCTCAAGGTAAGCAACTTCCCAACAGCTGCCAAGACAGAGCAGGCTATGTTTACCAGGTGAGCTCCCTGTCATCATCTCTGGTGGCACACAAAGTCTTTTGGGTATGTTGGTGGGGTGACCCGTGACCCACATGGGGTTGGACAAGACACTCTTCGAGATCCCTCCCAGAACTCAGATGTGGCAATTCTACACCCCTGCCTCTTCCAGGGAGCTGTTCCTGATTGTCCCAGCCTTCCTCTCTAGCAGTCTTTGTGAGCCCAGCCACCGCGTGGAACCTGGCTTGCTCCTGCTTCAAACACGTCCCCAGAACTCCAGAGCATCCGCGCCACTGGTGACCATGCAGTCAGCAGCATCGTGGGGAGGACAAGGGTGCAGGGAGGCAGACGTGTGCCACCCCTGATCATGTGGCTTCAAACAAGTCCCTTTGTGCTTCTGAACCCAGGTTTCCATAACTGGGAGTAACACTGGCAATCTGGCCAGGTTGGAGAGGAAGACTAGGGAGGTGTGGGATGACAGGGCTGACCACAGCGAGCACCTCCCGGAGTGGTCACCATGAGGGCCGTGAGGGCTCCTCACTACTGCTGATTCCTCAGGGAGAGGTGGGCTTCCCCAGGAGGCAGTCAAGGGGAAGCCCTATGCAGGGCAGAAATGACACCTGTGGCCTCAAATGTCTCATCAAGCCACCTAACTGTCAAAGGCTGGTAATTGACAGAAATGGGGACCAGAACGAAATAATGCCTACGAGGCAGGATCTTTCAATTTGAAGGTCAAGAATCATTATGGTAACCTGGGGGTCTTTGGTAGAAGAGATGCTGGGCCCCTCAGTCAATTCCTTGAGAGCAGCAGGTGATCAGTTCCTTCACCTGCTCCAGGCCACACCCACCTGCTCAGGGCTGGGTATGGCACCCCTGCTGGGGTTAGGTGAGCCATCAAGGGGTCAACAGGTCCATCAGAAAAGCATGCTCTCAGCCCTTCTTGGGATGAGGTTAGGACCCTTGGAAACACTGTCTCCTTAAATCTCAGCAACCTGGCAAGTAGGCACGATTATCCCAAATTTACAGGCTGAGACACCAAGAATCAGAGGGGTGACACTTCTCCTATGTACACAGGCTAAGCAGGGCTGGATACCAGAACTCCATGCCTCCCCTGGCTCCTCTCAGAACCTTTAGTTCCTCTCTGCTTTCCCAGAAACACCGCTGGAGCCCCCCAACCCCAGCCCAGTGCACCAGCCGCGTGCCTGGAGGCAGAAGCCTCCATCCTCCTCCGCCTTGACTACCTGAAGCCCAGACACCAGATGCCCAGCTAGCCAGGCTTCCTTCTCCAGGGCAGGTGGTCCCCTGGGGTGGGCCAGGGACGGGCACAGGTGCCTCTTGTCTTCTAATTCCTCGCCAGCCTCCCTCCTTACCCACCTTGGAGCTGGGCGTCTTGGCGAAGCTGAGGGCTTCGGTGGTGAGGGAGAAGTGGAGTTTCTTGAAGGAGGAGGACGTGAGGGGGCCCTTGCCCTTGGTCCTGTGGATGAAGAGCGTCCCCTCCTTCACAGGCGGTGCCTGCAAGCTCAGGGTTCGCTGCAGGTCCAGCTCTGCAGCCGGGGAGTAGGGCGGAGCAAACATGAACACGAGGCTGTGGGCGGGGCCACGGGCGGGGCGGGGGCAGAACAGCAGCAGGCGGTGCTACGAGAGATACCAGCCACCATGGGCGGGGCCTTGGCCCCGGGGCGGAGCAAACGTGAACTGGAGGCGATGGGGGAAGCGGTAGGTGGGGCCACGAGGCACAGGCAACCGTGGGCGGAGCCACTGGCCCGGAGGCTCTGGCGGGGCACTGAGAGCTGAGGCCACGCGCAGAGCAGGACTCACCCTCCTTCTCCTCTATGTCCACAAGCTTGGTGATAAAGTCCTTCAGCTGCGCCACACCCTGGCGCACGGTGGGCTGTAGCGGCTCCATCCAAGCTTCTTTGGCCCTGGAAACTGGCGTGTCCATGTTGCCCACGTTCTGGACCGCCTGGGGGGTGACAGCAGGAAGGACCAGGCTTCGCGGGGGCAGGGACCTGACCACTGTTCCCCACCCAGGTCAGGCTGTAGAGGCAGAAACAGCAGAAACCCTGCCCATGGGCCCACCCTCGCCCTATAGGGGATCAGGGGTGAATGGATCATGGTTTGGAACCTGATAATTAAGACCCTGGAACCCAACCTATTGGCCTTCAGGCTTAATATCAGACTGCTGCACTTGGTGGACAGACAGGTGCAGCCTGGGGGTAAGTAGACCCGGTTGAAAGGCCTGATTCACCTGACAGGCCTCGGGTTTCCTCTGTCCCTCAGCAAGTCATTCCCTTATCTGTGATATGGGGCTCAGTGGGGGTGACCACGAGAAAGCCTTGTAAAGCCCAGTTCCATGAATGTATCAGGGCCAGTGGGGGACGCACTGTGGTCCAGGCCAGTGCCCCTATGCTGTATCCAACCAGCCATCCCGCCTCTGTCCACAGGCCCGCACCTTGGCCAGCAGGAGCAGCGTGCGGCTGGTGCGGGCGTCCGCGTGCCGCTCCCGCAGGTGAAAGAGCTTGGGTGACATGATGGCAGGAGAGAAGAAGCGTAGGCACAGGAAGCTGGTGACTGCGATGAATGGCACGTTCTGGAGAGGTTTGGAGAGTGGGGGCTGGATTCCCCCTGCCCGGGCTCCCGACAGTCCGCTCCCTTTGGCCCCGCCCCCGCCCCGCCTTCGGACCCGCCCCCGCTCCGCCTCCGCACCGGTTTCTTCCCCACCCCGTCAGCTCTGACCCAGTCCTGCCGGCAGGGGGCGCACCTCGTACTGGGCGCTGGGAAAGCGCTCGCGCACGCGCCGGAAGAGCTGGCGGAAGGTGGCGCGGATCACCGCGGGACAGGCGCGAACCGAGCGGCAGAGCGCGCTCAGCAGCGCCCCTAGGTGGGCGCGCAGCGTCTGTGCGCTCTGCTCCAGCACCTCGGCCTCGGTCTGCGGGCGGTGCAGCCCCGAGCACCTGCGAGGGCCGGGGCAGGTGGACAAGACCGCCGCGGTCAGCGCCCGCACACGGACAGAGAACACACAGATGGGCAGAGCAACACCCCGTAGATCCAGGCAGAAAGAGCCGTAAACACACACTTGCAGAAAGGCAGATTCCCCACCGCTGCGCCCCCCAGGGATTCCCACCAGCCTCACCCTACATCCTTAACTTCCACTTTGCTGGGGTCCAGCTCCACGTACTTCTTCTCTTCAAACACTCTGTCAATGATGGGGCCCAGGACGCCGTGCAGATACCGCATCCCTGCCACCTGGGGGCCACCACGAGCCGCACTGGTCAAGACTCCCCGGTCCAGCTGCCCACTATCTCCCCAGCCACTCCGTGCAACATCTGCCCACAGTATCCATCCAGGATGGGGCCAGGTGCACAACCAGGTGACTCAACACACTGCTTCTCCATAAATGAGTGAATGGAACTCTTATGCTTTTGAGAGCACAGAGATAAAACTGGCCTTTCTAAACCTTTGTGTCATGTCACCTACAAGATGAGGATGGTATACCAGGTAGCCTCACCTTCAGGAAAGATTCCATGGACTTTGAGGCCAGAGAGTTGCTTCGGAACAGCGTGTTGGCCTCACCTACAAGCAGAGGTCCCAGTGGGCAGAGGGCTAGAACAAGGCTTGGGGGGAGCAGGAGAACAGAGGACCTGGGGGCTCCCGGCCACCTCCCAACCCTGTGCCACCTCTGCTCTCGCCCTCTCCACTGGACCCATCAGCCTGCTAAGAAGGACCCCCTCCCCTGTCCAGTGTCAGCTCCTCCCCGGCCTCACTGGTTCGCCCCAGCTCCAGCTGGAAGAGCAGGTCCAGAAAGTCCTTGGCCAGCCCCTGCCCCAGGAAGAGCTTGAGCAGGTTGGTGGCCACCTCCTGGCGACGGTCTGTGCTTGTTGTCTCCTCAATGATGGGGATCAACTGTCCTGGGCCCTGCAACAGGCCGCAGGGGAGGAAGGGCTGGGAGACCCCCGGGGAGCCCAAACCCTCCACTCGAGGACCTCAAGCATCATGGCAAGGGTGGCTGAGCCCTGGACACTGGCCAGCCCCATGCCGCTGCTCTGCAGGATGGGTTTAAGGCAGGTCCACCGGCCCTGGGCCCACCCACCTTCCCCCAGGGCCCCCCTCACCTGGGTGCCCAGCTTCACCTCCCGGCACAGCAGCTGCACCAGGGGCTGGTAGCAGCGCGAGGGCAACACCACCTCGTCCCGAAGTCGCACCTCCAGCTGCAAGGAGCCCAGGCTGCCCCTGGAATGGGTGGCCTGTGACCTCTCCACCAGGGAGGCAGGCCGCCCTGGGCAGCAGCACACACACACACCCCCCGCAGCAATCCCCCCCAGCCCTACCTGGGGACTTGCCTCCTCAGGCCAACCTCACAGTCTCTCTGCCCTGCCCTGTAGTTGCCCTGCCCCTGGCTCTGTCTGCCCTTTTCTCCCCAAAGCCCCTCCTGCCTCAGTTCTCAGGGACTCTATCCTTCCTCAAGGCTAGCACCCTGCTGCCTCAGACTCCTGCGGCCCCCAGGCTTGGCTCAAGTGGGCACACCAGCCTCCTCCACCTCGAATATGTAAACTCCCGGGTGGGGCTGGGGGCGGATAGCTCAACGGCAGAAGCACTTGCCCAGTATGCACAAGACCCTGCGTTCCATCCCCAGGATCACAAGAAACTCCCAGAACAGCACCTTCTCTCTCTCTCTTTCTCTCTCTCTCTCTCACACACACACACACACATACACTCCTTACCCCAGAAGCAAATCCCCAGTCCCTACGACAACCTGCCAGGGAAACTGAGGCTCAGGCAGCTTAAGCAAGTTGGCACAGGAGATCTGACCTCTAAGCATCTTTGCTCGAACCCTCCTGGTGAGGGTGCCCACAGAGGCTTAACCTTCTCCATGCCCCCGCCCACACACAGCTCGGGAGGTCAGTAGGTTGCGCTGGCCAGCACACACCCCGCACACAGCAGAAGCTGTCAGAGGAGACCCTGGGCCACTTCTATGGAAATGCTTTGGGCTGGACACACACCCGGCCACCTGCTCCTTCCTGTTAAGGGTATGCATGGAGGTGGGGCATGGGGGACCTTCTGCAGGGTGACAAGGCAGAACCAGCCAAGGGGTGCAAGTAAGCCAAAGGACTTCCTGGGCAGGGATGCCAGATTTAACAAAATAGCAACACAAGACAGTTAAGTTTGGAATACTCCATGGTCATTCCTGCATCATCTGGAACTCAGTTTGCCGGGGTGTCCCGTCTCTCTCTGGCACCCTGTCCCTGGAGAAGCTTGGGGAGGGGCTTAAGGCTTATGGCTCTGAGAGACTGACTCTAGGACTTGCACCCTGGTCTGAGGCCTGCAGAGAGGCCCTTAAGGGAAAGCATCTGAGGGCTTGTTCTAGAAACTGCCAGAGGCAGGACAGCTGTGTAACTCGGCGCAGGACAGTGGGACAGGACAGGCATGTAACCCGGCGCAGGACGGTGGGACAGGACAGGTGTGTGTCCTGCCTGGGTGAGAAGGGCCTGCCCGGCTGGCAAGGACTGGAGGAGGCCCTGGCTGAGCCCCCTGCCCTTCTCCTGCCTGGTGGCCAGCAGCCAGCCCTCAAATCTCAGAGCCGCCCCAGGGCACTCACCCGCCTCGCTGGCTCTTAGACTGGTCGGGCTGCAGCCGGAACCAGCCCTCCTCTTGCTGGGCTGCATACAGCCTCTGCATGTTGACCACCACCTGGGGACAGGACAGATGGGGGCTGGGACACTCAGGCCCCTCCCTCCCAGGTACTGTTCTCTTGGGGGAAAGGCACCTTCCAAGGGCGCCCGAGCACCAGCGGCAGTTGGGGGGGGGGCTGCTGGTCCTGGGCTTCCTGGGCGCTCCTCTCTGGAGAAACTGAGGCAGGTCCCTGAGGGTGGGACGGTGGGAATGGACACCGGGTGCAGCCTGGGGTTTGTGTGCACGTGCTTGAGCGGGGAATGGAGGGGTGTTACCTTGCCCAGGAAGTCATTTCGGCTGACGAGGTCCCAGTCCCAGGCCTCAATGCACAGAGCCTCCGCAGCCCCTTCCTCCAGCTCAAATTCAAATGTCTCGTTCCATCGAGGGTAGCAGGATTTCTTCACAACCTGTTCACAAAGGGGCAGGGGTGGGGCTCCCTCGACAGGGCTTCCCAGGCCCAGCCAAGGGCAGAGTCGCCCTGGACACTGTCCCTGGCTCTGCAGTAGCAGAGGTGAAAACTTCCTGTCCAAAGCCGAGCACAGAGGTGCACACCTGTAATCCCAGTGACTCAGGAGGCTGAGGCAGGAGGATCAAAAGTTTGAGACCAGCCTCAGCAACTTAGTGAAACCCTACCTCAAAATAAATAAATAAATAAATAGGGAACATGGCTCAGTGGTAAGGTGCCCCTGGGGTTAATTCCAAGTACAAAAACAACAACAAAAAGCAACCTTCTGGACTGGGGTTGTGGCTCAGTGGTAGAGTGCTTGCCTAGCAGGCATGAGGCACTGGGTTCGATTCTTAACACCGCATATAAATAAACAAAAGATTCATCAACATTATCCATCCATTAAACAAAAAAATTAAAAAACAAAAAACAACCTTCCTGTCCAAGACCACCCATTTCACAGATGGGGAAATAGAGGCCCAGAGTGGCAAATAGAATTGTCCAAGGCCACACAGCAAAACAGAAATGGCACTGAGAACCTGTATCACCCTCCCCCAGGTCTGTGCCCACCACCCTACCATCTCCTGGAGGTGACAAGAGGAGGATGGGAAGCTGTGGCACTTCAAAGAGCACCCTCACTGTGCTGTCTTGACCAACTCCCCGCCCTCTCCAGCATGGCCAGGCATGAAAGGAGTTGGCAACAGAAGGGCTGGGACCTGTTCTGTCGCCTCAGAGGGGATGCCCCACGTCCCTGAGCCTCATCTGGAAACTCCAGTTCCAACCTGGCTTCTCAGATGGTGGAGAGGGGGCGGGTGGCGAGGGCAGGGCTGGTGGGGGAAGAGTCCCTGGGCCTCCCCGGCCCTCCCCAGCCCACCAGCCTCCTCACCGAGGTCTCCTGTGTCCGGCCGTTGTAGTGCACTCGAACAAAAGGGTCAGATGCACCATTCCGGTCCTTTGGGGCTAGGTCCCTGATGGTGGGATAGGGACAGTGGATCACCCACCTGTCACCTGGGTCTGCTGCTCCAGCTTGTCATTGCTTCGAGGTAAACACACCAGGCTGGAAAGGCTTGGGCTCATCCTGTCCCTGGCAAGCCGGCTGTGGACAGCACCTGTCCCCTTTCTGAGCTCCTCTTCCCACAGCGGTCACCCCCTGTCCCCCACATGGCCAAGAATGCCCCATGGTGGAGACCACGGCTCCCTCTGACTGGGCAGCCACAGGCCAGCTGCTGCACTGACTCTGGGGTGGGGTGGGGGGAGTGAACCCACCCACTGTTCCCTGGGCAGTCCTGGGCAGGGGCCCCCTCTGAGCCGGTCTCCTCATTAGTAAAATGGAGAGGATGAGACCTGCCCCACTGAGGCCTACCGACGGTCCCCCTGATGGAGGTGGGCGAGGTGCAGGCCCCGTCAATCACCCTTTCCTCTCTCCATAGACGGATCTTTACAAAGCCCAAATCTGGCCCTGGCGCCCCTAGTGGAAGAACAGAGTCCACCCTTCTTCTATCTGCTGTATGTTTTAGTTTGAAGCCTCTTAAAACTGTCTAAGGAGCTGGGGACAGTGGTGCACACCTGTAATCCCAAAGGCTTGGGAGGCTGAAGCAGAAGGATCTCAAGTTCAAAGTCAACCTCAGCAACTTAACGAGGTTGATTTTAGGCCCTGAGCAACTCAGTAAAAAAAAAAAAAAAAAAAAAAAAAAAAAAGACCCTGTCTCTAAATTTTAAAAAATAAAAAAAAGCCTAAGGGGCTGGGGTGCGTGCAGCTCAGGGTACAGCGCTTGCCCAGCCTGCTAGAGGCCCTGAGCTCCATCTCCAGAACTGCAAAAATGGAAAACACAGCTCTAGTAGAACCCCGAGGTTTGGCCTTGAGATTCTGCCCAGAGCAAGGAGAAAATGTTCTGTTTCCCTGAGCAGCAAATGAGCCTTCTCATGCTACTGCCTTGGGACTCCATGAGACTCACTGAGGACAGCAGGGAACAGGTCCCCCGCCCCTGGCTCTAAAAGGGGCTGGGACCACCACTCCCCCTACCAGGACTTGCTAGGAAGCAGCTAGGAAGCCAGCCACTGGGTCCCCCACAGTCTCCAAGAGGAGAGGGCTGAGAGAGGCGGTTTTTGGAGAGAGGGTGGGCGGGGGAGAAGGGCTTTGTGATTCCCATCCCCAGGGATGGGGGACTGGAGCCAGGGACAGCAGCCTGGGATTCCAGGGCTCACAGCGTGTACATGCACACACATGTGGACACCAGTGCCCCAGACAATCTGGTGCCAGGCAAGGCTGGGAACAGAGGAAGTGGGTGGGCAGGGGCTGGCGGGCGGGGAGGGAATGGTAGAGCATGGGGGCGGCTCTGCCATGTCCACTGCCCCAGCCCTGGGGCCAAAAATAATGCAGGGGAAACCACAGGATGCCTGAGGTGTCCATCACCCAACTCCCCTCCCTGCAAGAGAGACATTTTCCTGGGGTGGGGGACCCTCATTCAGGATGCTAGCTAGGCTGCCCACTGGCCCAGGGACAGGGGGACTCCAAGGAGAGGGTTTGGAGCCAGAGGGGAAGCTGCTACTTAAGGACCGTGTGTGACTCACACCGGCCCCAGACAGGAGTGGGGCCTGCAGCTAAAAATACCGTGGGGGCAGGGGGATGGCCCTGCCACAGGTGACTCAGGCCCGCAGCCATCCAAGCCACTGTCCCTCCTGGAGACGAGCGTCCCCACCCCAGCACACACACTCCCCATGTGGAGATCCTCAGCAACTTGCTCCTGCAGGACCCAGGACCTGCACCTGCACACTGACCAGGCCAAGTTCATGCTGGGGTCAACCAGGGGCAGCCCAGCGTCAGCACTGGAGCATCGTCCCCTGCACCCCCATCCCTGCTCCAGGGTGCCCGGAGCTCCCTGTCAGAACACTATCCCTTCCCTGAAGGGCCACGCCCTGGGGTGGAGGTCACCCAGGTGACATCTTGGAGTCAGGAAAGCAGCCCCAGAGCCTCTTAACAGCAAGCTCTGGCGGGAGGTGGCCTTGGGACCCAGGCATGGAGCAGGGGAGGCGGCCCGCCCTCCACACTGGGCCCAGTGTCCCAGGCCCTGTCCCCCTTCCCCACACCTCACCTGGCCTCCAGCACAGAGCAGCGCAGCCGACGGGCTGGGGTCCCGCGCACCACCTCCAGCCGCAGGTGGATCTCGCCCTGCACCTCCTCGTCAGGGTCGACCTCGGTCAGGTGGGCCCACCCGGTGAAACCTGAGGGGCTGAGGCTCAGCCAGGGGTCTGGCCCATCCCTCCACCCTCGCCTCAGCCTCCAGGGTCCCCTGGGAACCTCTCAGACACCTGTGAGGGACACAGCTGTCCCAGGACAGCTGGAGAAACTGAGGCCCAGACACTGAACAGCAGCAGCTAGGATGGGAACCTTGTTGGGCGACCTGGGGCCTGTGGACTCACTCTGCTGCCATCAGCACTGGGGGGTCCTGGCCCTGACTGGTCAGGGGCTGCCTCTCGGTCCTCATTTTCCCCACCTTAAAATAGGAGGCAGAAGCTCCTCTAGGGCTGCTGGGGGGATCTGAGGCCTAGACAGAGAAGTGACAAGGGACCCCAAAAACAGCATCACTGGGCACGAGGACCCCAGAGGGGCTGCTGGGGCTGTGGCAGAGGCAGCCTCTGGCCTGGCAGGTCACGAGGCTCCATGAGTCAGCAGAGCCGGCCACCCCCACAGGCCCGCTGGCCCCAGGCTCACAGACAGGAGCAGGTGTGTATGGGGAAGCCGGCAAGGGGGTCACAGGGACTCAGACACCCAGGAACTCCTCCTAGTCTGAATCCTCAGATAAGCCCAGAGAAGGCAAGACCTGCCTATGGTCACACAGCAAGGCTGGGGCAGGGCTGACACCTGGAAACAAGGTCTGCATCCCGCAATAATCCAAGGGGTTCTCCAGCCTGGATCAGCCGAAGGCCAACCTCCCCAGGCTTGGGGCAGACTGCAGACGGAGGGGACCCCATGACGGGAGAAGCTGGCTCAACCGAGGAAGGCTCTGTTCACCTCGGCAGCAGAGTATCAGGAGTCCCTTCCTCTGCCTGCACGGGCCTCCAGTCCCACCCTGGCATCCCCTCTTTGCCCTAGGGGAGGTTCAGTCCCAACCTGGGGCCCAGGACATAGAGCCAGGGGTGCAAAGGACGGCCAGAAGCCCAGGCTTCAGAGAAGGATGGCAATGACTCTCCCTGAGCTGGGGACGTGTGGGAGCCCCCAGGGAAACCTTGCAGTGGGCGGGAGGCCAGGGCTGGGCAAACCAGTGGAGGCGGGTGGGGGGGAGGCAGGAGCCAGGGGGACTCCCTCTCTGGATCTTACCCTTCGGGAGGGAGGCCAGGGTGTCCCTTGTGAGGCAGACCTTGCCGATGACATCGTCCCGGCTACAGGGGGAGATGGAGTCAAAGCCAGGCAGGGCCCTGGTACCCGCTCCCTGGGGGCCCAGCACCCCACCCCACAATTTCAGGGCCCTGTGGGGAGTAGTGAGCTTGGACCAGTGGAGCTGGACCTGACCTGGATCCCGGGCATTCTCCCGGACACATGATGCCCCTGCACGTGGACCACCAAGTACACCCACGGAGGTGCCTACCGCGTGGCCCGGGGCCGTTCCACCGTCACACCCGCTGCTCACTGTGCTCACCTGCACATGCGCACACACACGCACAGGCCCTGCCTCCTCTCAGGCCCACAGTGGCCACCTGCCAGCCCAGCTGCAGAGCCGGACACACCCACCTGAGTGCATCCTCGTCCAGGACGTAGAAGGCCACGGCGTGGAAGGTGGGCGGCAAGTGCACTTGATACTCCTCGCCCCAGAAGGGGCACAGGGTCTTCCACACAGTGGCTGTCCTGCAGGAGAGGACCCTCAGCACTTCCCAGGCCACCTCCCACTCGGGGCAAGGGCAAGGCGGGGCCGTGTGAGTCACAAATTCTCCCACCCCAGGTAACACAGGCTGTGTTGACACCTCCCCGTCTCAGCTCCCACTGTCCACCACCAGTCTGTACTCCCTGACCTTCCTCTCTGTCCTAGATGGGACACAGGACATTTATGTATGGGACTAGTCCCACAGTTGGGAGCAGCTGGCCTCAGGTCACATAGCCGGAAGCCTGGCCGGGCACTGTGGTGCACGCTTATGATCCCAGTGACTCAGGAGGATTGCAAGTTTAAGGCCAGCCTCAGCAACTTAGCAAGGCTCTAAGTAACTTAGTGAGACCCTGTCTCAAAACAAAAACCAATGAGGGCTGGGGATGTGACTCAGTAAAGTGCCCCTGGGTTCAATTCCTAGTGCCAAAAAAAAAAAGTGGTGGGAGCTAAAAACCTAGCCTCACCCAGCTCTGGCCAAACCTCTAAGATCAGCACCTTCAGCTCCTGGGACTCAGCAGGGCATATGACTGAGAGGCTTGGATGGAGGCTGGGGTCACCCCCTCCCAGGCTGACCACTTCTCAAGCCCTGTGGACTCTGGGGCCTTGGTTTTCCTGTCTCAGTGCTGAGACCATCAGAGCTGCCACGCCCCTGTCCCTGCTTTCCATCCATGGCCTGGAGAAAGGCTGGGCCACTACTTGCAGGTGGGGAGGAACTGTGAGTTGGTGGCCTTGGCTGGGGTCAGCAACGGCCACTCCATTGTGCAGAGTAGGGAAGCCGCTCTGGCCACAAAATTAGAGGCAGGAGCCTGGGTGAAGGAGGGGATGGACAGCAAAGACCCAGCAGACAGGCAGGGCATCGAGGAGACCCGGTCCTTCTGGGCCCAGAGGGAGGCAGGCCTCACTGGGGGACAATCACAGGAAGGAAGGGCCCAAAGTCAGAGCGAGGATGGGGCAGGGGAGAGGGGAGGGCTCAGCTCCAGTCTTCCAGACTTGAGACCTTGTCTGGCTGTGCCACGTAGGTACTGAGAGGTGTGACCTCGGGAGAGTCACTCAGCCTGAGCCTCAGTGGCCTTATCTGGGTGGGGCCTAATGACTGTGATGCCCTGAGATCTAGCCAAGGCTTGGCTCCAGGCCAGAGGGAGAAGTGCACTCTAAGTGACAGCACTGTGACTCTTCATCGTGATCCCTCTCTTGGGGGCTGTGAAGACTGCAAAGACCAACAGGCGGTCTAGGCCCTGGGTGGGGTGCCCAGAGGGCCGCAGAGACCAGCACGAGGGTCAGGCATCAGCCAGGCCAGCTACAGGGGAGCCTTCGAGTCTTGTCTTTTTCTTTTTCTTTTGTGTCTCTCTTCTCTTTGTGGCCCTGGGGATGGAACCCAGGGCTCCACGCATCCTGAGCAAGCGCTTTACCATGTGCCATACCCCCCAGCCCACAGGTGGCTCTTCTCAACTTCCAGCTGATGTGTCAGGACACAGGCGGGTTGGGGACTCCAGAGCTGGACTTCTCTGGGAGGAGCAGGTGGTTGGAGAGGGAGCTCAGGGGCCCTCAGGATCCGGGCAGGGCTGTACCTGATGATGGGCTCATTGTCCACCTTGACGATGCAATAGGGGTCGCTGCTGCCGTTGCTGTAGGAAAGACAGACAAGGGGCAGAGCTGGTGGGCGGGGCCTCCTGGGCAGCCCCTCGTTCTGCCAGCGACCCTGGGGGACCCCATGAGGAAGACAGTGCCAGTGAAGGCCGAGACATGGCACCTGGATTGGAGACCAAAGGCTCCTCAGGCCAGAACATGCGCCCACCCTCGCCTGGGAGAGGTGGTGGGGAAAGGCAGGGCCCCGGGAGGCTCCTTCCTACCCACCTCCACCTTGCCCCACACAGTGTCCAGGCAACAGCCCGCACATGCCAGCATCCCAGCACTCAACACGAAAGTCTTGCCCCTTACTCTCCCCTCTGAGCCTTTGCTGCTACTGACCCTGCTGCTGGGACTGTCCCCAGGCCCCTCCTCAGCCTCAGAGACAGCAAGGGCTCCCCTGGAGTCCTGCCATCACCTCCACTGTCTCCTCCCAGCCCTGGGAGTGAGCCTTCCGGCCTCCCCCACATGCCAGAGCTACCTGAGGATAGAGACTACTTCTGTGTCACAGGGCCCAGGACAGGGCTTGGCACAAGACAGGGCCTCCCCAGGAGTTCACTCACTGACTGAATGAATGAAGGAGGGAAGGAATAAGGGAACGGTTCCCCAGCCCTATTTGGGTCCCCCAGTCTCAGATGGGTGGGGGGTTTGTAGGGTTGAGAGGGGCCTCCAGCCAGCCCAGGGTGCTTACTGGGCAAAAAGGAGGAAGGTGCCCACTGTCTAGAACTGTCCCTCAGCCTGGCCTCCAAAAAAAGGAAGTACATTTATATAAAATCCCGCTGCCACTCGCCAGTTCTCTAAAGGAGTTCTTCCGGCAGAGGACTCCCCGGGGCAGCAGCTCCAAAGGCTCTCATGACCTAGGAAATATCCACCAAGCCTGATTTGGCTTCTGTAAAGCATGAACTGCCAGCCCAGCACAGTGACCTCCCCCACGCCATCACCCAACAGCCCCTCCTGGGTGTGTGACCCCAGCCTGCATCTTGCCAGCCCAGAGCTGGGCAGCTCCAGGCCTCAGCCAGGCCCCCGCGTGCCCCTGGGCTGGGCTGGGCTGCAGGCCCCAGAACTACACTCAGAAGCAGCAGGCGGAGGTCAGTTCAGGCTGAAGCCTAAGGGGACCTCTTTGGGCTGTGTCCCATGGGATAGTGTCCCCTCTGTCCTGCTACTGCCTGCTGACCTCAAGGCCCCTCAGGGCAGGGGACCTCTTGCTCCGCTCAGCTCCCACTCTGAATGGATGCAGGGAGAACGCTGAGGCTGGCAGGCAGGGTGGCCTGAGTGGGCACAGGCTTGGGGGCAGGGGCAGAACATGCACAGGGCTGTGCTGACTCGACAACTGGACCAGAGGGGTGGGAGGGGACAGTGTCAAGAGGAGGCTGAGGCCAGGTGTAAGGACCTGGGCCCAACTGCATTGCCTGATGAATTCTTGGTGAATCCTGCCCACATCCTCCACCTTAGGCTGGACCCTCTCCTGCTTCTCCTTGCCCCAGCCCGTGTCCACTGGCCCCGTCTGGCTCCTTGTGGGCCTCTATATTTAGGGCCTTGGCAGTTTCTAGGCTGAGGAAGAGGAAAGAGAGGGCAAACCCCAAAATAGCCCTGGGCCTGTCCCCAGGGCCACTGGATGTGGGAACCAGTGGGTCACTGTTCACTGTGGGATCCAGCTCCTGCCCACTGACCTAGGTACCAGGGATGGGAGCCAGCCGGGAGCATGGCTTTTTCAGAGCAGGCAGGCTCTGAAAGCTGCTGGTGGTAGAGGCATCTGTGTTCTGGGCCCTGCGGGGTAGAAACTCAGGAACGGCAGTGGCAGGAGGAAGGGGCAGCTGTGCAAGGAGGGGGTCCCTCTCATACAGGCTGTAGCCAAGATGGCCACCAGGGAGGTGGTGAGCTCCCCATCCTCAGAGGTATGCAACCCTGGCTGGCTGGGATGTGGCTCAGGAGATGGGCCCAGGGGTGGTGAGGCACTGCAGGCCACCTTGCTGCCTCCAGTGCTCGCTGAGGCCTCCCGGGATCTCCAAGCCCCTGGGAGCCCTGTAGCCAATGCTCTGCCTGGGATCTTGAGGCTCAGGCCCCAAAACCCCTGCAACCTTGGTCGGGAGAGGGTGCTTGGCCAGTCAGCAGTGGAAAGAGTGGCTCACTTCTCTGCTGTGGGACCTGAACCTCAGCTTCCTCATCAGCCAATTCTGAAATGTAGCTCACAGGGTTCATGGAGGCCTAGGGGAAGGTCCCTGACTCTCCTCTCCCACTGACCAGGTCCCTCTGGCCACCCACAGTGCCAGGAGGGATGAGTCACAGTGTCTGCCCTCATAGTTGGAGGGGACAGGCAGCCCCTGAAGGGGTGGCTGCCACACCAAGGGCTTCCTCCAGCTGACCCAAATGCTGGAGGACAAGAAGCTGGGCCATGAACCTTGCCTGGGGCACCAGGGAAAGCCCTGGGGAGGAGTTTGAGAAGAGACCTGAAAGACCAGCAGGAGCTGTCCGCAGGGCTCCAAGGCCACTCAGGAAAGCAGAAAACCCCAACAGGGCTTCGAAGGGCGGGGCCCACAGGCGCAGGGTGGAGTTTATGAGATGGCTCAGACCTGGGTGTAAGTTGACAGGTTAGAGCTGTGTACACCAGCCACCTTGGGGAAGGCGGGGAAGAGATGGTGAGCGGTGACAGGAGAGGTGAGGGACAGGGACGGGGAACAGGGTGAGGAAGGATTCTGGAGGCAGAACCAACAGGATGTGGACATCCTTTGCCCAGAGTCCCTAGCTGTGCAGGGGACAGGGAACACCAAATTTGGCCTGCCAGGTGGGCACAGCCCAAGGGCTTCATGACTCTGGACTGCTGAGAGCCCAGAGCCTGGCACTAGGGCCAGCTGCTGGGTTGGGAGGGAGGCGACAGACGGAGGGACCGCTCCTTCCAGCCACCACCAACCAGAAGCAGCCAAGATGACCTAGTTATCAGTGCCAGGGTGGGGGGTGCTTGAAGGTGGGGCTTGGGGGCTGACACCCTTCTAGAGACCCATCTCACAGCTGGTCGGCCTTCCACCACAACAGACCTCATTCCTAGCCCCCAACAGCTTCCTCCCATTCACAGAAACCCACCTCAAATCGCCCACCCCCCTCCCTCCCCATTGCCATGGCAACTGCTGAGCTCGGCCTCCTCAGGCCCAGGGGGCCTTGAACTGGAACCGCTCCCAGCGCTGAGCGTGCTGGGAAGCTTACCCGGGCCACTGTTTGTGTGTGCCAGAGAGATGCCCTGGCTCCCCGCTCCCGGCTGCAGGCTCCACTTCTCTGCATCCGGGAGCCTGCTGAGGAGCCCCAGGGGCAGGAAAGGTCCAGCCCAGCAGACTTTGGACCCTGGGCCTCCTCTGGGATCCCCTTCCCTCCCTCCCTCTTCTTCCAAGCAGCCAGTGCCCCTCCAGCTCTGTGCTTTGCACCTCTCCTCCGGGGGATGGGGGATCGCAGAGTCCTGAGACAGAAGAGGAAACGGAGGCTTCCCGAGCAAGGAACTGCCTTCCGCGGCACAGAGGGAAACCCCGGGCAGAGCTGAGATGGGGAGCCAGGGGTCCCACAGCTCAGCCCTGGGACACAATGAGAAAGATGCAAGGGGCCCCCGAAAGCCCCCCAGATCGGGCCAGGGACCTGTCAGCAGCTCTTAAGAGCCCTAGATGCAAAGCTTTGTAGCCAGGATTTCATGCTTCTGATCTCGGTTTTCTCATCTATAAAATGGAATGGTGAGCCCAGAGTGCTGGGGGGCTGTAGGGATTAAATGCATTTCTCAGGCAAAGCAGGGGGCTCAACACCGGGCGCCCACACCCTGCTCATCTTGCACCAGTCCTGGCCTCGAGACCCGGGACAGCCCCTGGCCCCAGCGCAGGTCAGGTACACACTTCGGGGTACTACGGGCTCCGGAATTAGGGAGGAAGATCCCTGTTTCTAGGGGGCACCCCACCTCTACCAGCCACACCCTGGGTAGTTCTCCCTACATGTCACCTCCGTACTGGATCCTGTCCTACCACAGACCGTTCCTCGGGAGCCGCTTCCCCGGAGCTACGCTAAGCCCCTGAGCGATCCCCGCCCCCTCGTCACTCCCCCAGGGCTCACTGGCATTCTCCCCCTATCGCCACCCCTATCCGAAGCCCGCAACAAATCTTCTCACTGTCCCCATTTTCTCTGCCAGTCCCCCTCGGGGGGCAGCAGTCGCCACGCCCTCACTACCCTTCCACTTGTGGGCGGGCCGCGTGGACCCCGGAAAGGTCAGGCGTAAGGGGGACAGTTCCCCTTCCCGGAAAGTTGGGGCGCCCACCCCTGGCGGCGCTCACATGTCCTTGGCGGGCAGGTTCTTCCCCTCCACGATGCGGATGGACAGCGAGCTGCGCTTGGCCATCGCGAGCCCGTGACGCGGGGGCCTGGCGGGTAGAAGCCAGACGCCAGGGTCCGGGGCAGCCGGCGGGCGGCGGGCCGGGAGGGGAGCGCGGGGGCGGGGGATTCGCTTCCACTTCATTCACCCCGCCCCCGCCCCACGTGCGGGGGACACTGCGCCGGGCGGACCAATCAGTGGCCGGGGTTCCCTGGTGGGGCAGGGCCGGATCAAGCAGCTGCACTCATTGGCTGTCTGGGAGGGAGGGTGTGGCCTGAACCGAGAAGTCGACCCCCGGCGGGCTCCGCTGTGGGGCTAGAGGCACCGGAAAGGTCCGAGTCCCCGGACGCTGGGTCCCTTTGGCAATTGCTAAAGTGCGCAGTGGGAAGTAGTCTGACTGTGCTAGGGGACACGCGGGCCGGGGAACGGGCGAGGAAGGGGCACTTACAGAAGCCCTGCATAGGTGTGAGTCTAATGAATGAGCGACCAGACGAACTTACCAAATAATGTCGTGTGTGTGTGTGTGTGTGTGTGTGTGTGTGTGTGAAACTCAGGAGGCGGTGACAGCCTGGGTGATAGCCCAGGCTGCCCAGAGGTTTTTGAGACCCCCCAGGTTAAAGATCTGTATTGCTGGGTTGGGGCTGGGGCTCAGTGGCAGAGCGCTTGCCTAGCACGTGGGAGGCAATGGGTTTGACCCTTAGCACCACATAAAAATAAATAAAATAAAGGCATTCTGTCCATCTATAACTACAAAAAGTTTTTTTTTTTAATCTGTTGCAGTCATTTGCTTTGTCTTTGAGCATCTGCTTTGGGAGAAGGGGGTTTTCTCGTTTGTCATTTCATTTACTACTACTGTACCTTCTGCAGTGGGGACCTAGTGAGGTGCTCTGGTTGCGGAGGGAAGATTACTTGCAGGAGGCTGGGAGGTCACACAGGTGGCCCCTGGCAGGACCAAGCTTGGTCTTCCCCATACACCATGACTACAGGTGTTTCCACTGGGGCCCGCGGTCCTTCACAAACACCCAGGGCCAGAGCTGTTTCTGGAATTGCCCATCTTGTAGTTCCCTCCCCAATCTGAAGGCTGTTGCCTGGCCCTGGATATCTGTGACACCCCACCTTGGGACCCCTCCTCTGCATTGCCCTAAGCCTGACCTGCAGATCTGAGTCCCAAACAGCTCTGCTACTTCCTTGCTGGGTGGCCCTGGGTGGCTTCCTAAGCTTCTATGGGCTGGTTCCATTTCAACACTTGCAAAGAGATGACAGGAGCAGCCACACCTGTCAAAGACATGCGGGAGATGGTGTGTGTGTGCGGTTTTCTGTTTTCCTGTTTTGTTATTTATACACTACACACACTCTCTACCAAATTCAGAAGTTATTGAAGATTGACAGTGAAAAGTCCCTTCTCTCCCAGCCACACATCGTCTTCCCCAAGGAATCCTTGCACATCCTTCTGGAGATACTCTCTGCCTATAATTCAGCTGTGGACATATGTTGTTTTCTTTTGTACACAAATAGTAGCTCACTGTTTACTCTTACAGATCCACTTATTCCATCTTGGAGAGCTGTGCAGATCTACCCATGAAAAGATCCTATTCTCTTTGTCGTTGTGTGGACCTACCATCATCTCCTCCACAGATCAGGGTCCACAGTAAGTGGACTGGCAGTCTGTTGCAGTCATTTGCTGTCACCAGGCAATAGCCTGGGTCACATGTTGCATGTGAGCAACTGATGATAAATTCCCAGCCAGAAGCTGCATGCATGCAGGACTTCCATAGGATTGCTAATTGTCTTGCTGCAATGATTATTCCCATGGACAGGGCCACTCCCAAGCAGGAGAGCCCCAGATCCCCCTTGTCCTCACCACTTCACTCTGTCAGTCTTGTGATTTTTGTGTGATTATAATTTGTCATGGTTCTTACAGGATTTTTTTTTTTTTTGTACTTGGGATTGAACCGGGGTGCTTCACCACTGACCCACATCCCCAGACCTTTTAATTTTTTGTTTTGAGACAGGGTCTCTCTAAGTTGCTTAGGACCTCACTAAATTGTTGAGACTGGCTTTGAACTTGTAATCCTCCTTCCTCAGCCTCCTGAGCTGCAGGGATTACAGGCATGTGCCACTGCACCCACCTTGGCTGGCTTCTTGTAGGGGCTCATTACCGCAACCTTGGGCTATTTCTTTTTTTTTCTAAAATAATTTTGCAGTGCCAGGGATGGAACTCAGGACCTCCTGCATGCTAGGCAAGCCCTCTGTCACCAAGCTACACCCTCAGCCCACCTTGGTCTGTTTTTCAGGTCTGACTGGTGGGTTAGGGGCCGAGAGGTCTCTGCCACATCCGGTGTCAGGATGCAGGCTGATCCCTTCCAGCCTGCAGGTGCACAGCCCAAGGCTGGCCCAGGGAAGCCCAGGTTGGAGGGACCTTCTCTCCTGGGTCGTTTTTACCCCCTTCAGGACCCCTTGTTCATTCACTGCTGGTCCTAGGAAGCTGGTCCTCTCTTCCTAAAGCAACCCTGTCCATCTTCAGATTACTCTGGTTGAGGCTAGGGCCTGGACCCCCGCCCATATGCCTCCAGAGTGACCCCAGAATGGTCCAGCTGGAACATGCCTCCCTCCCGCAAAGCCTCAACCTCCTCTGCTCCAAGCCAGGCTCCCCTCGCTCTGCGAGACTTCTAGACCCACAATGACCAGGTCATTGTTCCCTGCCCAGCCTCCACTCGACCACCAGGCCTTCTAGAACTTAGCTCCCAGAGCAGGGACGGGACCCCTACTGTGCCCTGGGCTACACAAAGCAGACTTGAGCATCCCAAATCCTCCCTCCTGGACCCTGGGCCCTCTGTAATGCACCTTCAATCCCATAGTTTTGTGGGGCCACACCTCTGTGATTTCTGGTTCCAAACAATAGAAACCAGCTCTAATTTAAACAAAAAAGAGGATTCATTAGAAGCCTATCTAGTGTGACTCAGGGTCTTTGGGAGGGTCAGAGAACCAGGCCTAAAGGCCACACATGACCAGGAGCAATGCCCCAAATCACATGCCAGACGTGGCCATGGCGCCAGGCTCCTCATCTCGCAGGACACTGGACCAGGGACTGCACCCCTTGTCACTGTGGGACTAGAAAGTCAGTGACAATGACCAGCCAGCATCTGTGCTGGGAGGTACAGAGAGCAGCCTGCTAGAAAGGAAGGGGACAGCCTAGTGACAATAGTCACTGCAGGATCTCCAGTTTCTCCATATCACACCCCAAATGGCATCCCAAGTGACTAGATGTCACCTGGACTCCAGGCTCCCACATAGTCTTCTCCTTTGATTCTCAGGACAGTCGATGTGCTGTCCCCATCACTCCCCAGGCTCCTGTGACACACCTGGCATCCACATTAGGAGGGTGTGAGGCTCGCTGCTTGGGGACTGCCATTCTAGTGGCCCTTCCTGTGTCCACCGCTGCTGACCTGTGAGGCCCTTCTCTCCACGTGGCCCAGTGGCCTAGGAACACAGCCTGGGAACATGGGGACTCTTGGGGCAGAACAGGTTCCACACTAGATTCAGTGGGGGTGGAGGAGCCAAGCTATCAGCCAGTTCCTGGAAACTAGTCTCTGAGGAGGGGGTGAGTCAGAGGGTGAGGCCGGAGAGGAGCCCGGCCAGCTGCGCAATTCCGTCTATACCCACCTCTGTGGTGGCTGCAGAGGGGACCTTTGCTGAGAAAACCATGGCTCCTTTCCCCAGCTCTCTCCCTCATTCAATCCTCTTGCATTGACTCACTCGGTCATTTGGTAATTTACCTGCTGTGTGCACTGGGCACTGGAGAGCCCCCAGAAAAGCCAACCAAGGTCTCTGCCCTCAGGGTGGGTGAAGGCGCTGGAGAGAAATGAATGAGGTCTGCAGAGGAGGGATGCTTCACTTTGTTCTGTGATGCCTGGAGCCACCTTGGGACTCCACAGATGGTTCTCATCAGATGCGGCCCCTGGATCTTGGACTTGCAGAACCAAGGGCTAAATAAACCTCTTTTCTTTATAAATTACCCAGCCTGTGGTATCAATTATAGCAACGGAAAGTTGGTTAGACTGGAAGGAGGGCTCCAAATGGGGCAGCAGCAGGAAGAGGCACACCGGCACGATGAAGGCTGGGCTGTTCTGGAAACATCCTCGAGGGACACAGGGAGGCTTGTGCATGTGATTGGAGAAGCAGCCAGGAACCAACAAATGGGGGACCAGGGCTGCTGGGGAGAACTTGGATGTTTCTTGGGGAAGGGTCTGGAGATGAGGCGTGACATGGGGGTCTCAGGTTTTGGAAGTGGGGGACAATTTTGAAGCGTTAGTATGTGTGCCTCTTCACCCCCAGCTTCCCGTGCCTGTCACCCCCGGGGGGGGGGGGGCGGGCGAAGGTCTGGAATATCCCTGTGCACATGGTTTTTCTTTTCTTTATATTTATTTTTTAGTTGTAGTTGGACAAAGCAGTTGATCCTGACCCATGAAGAAGTCCTATGTACCCAGTTACAGGACAGGAGGTACATCTGGAGTTTCAATGCATGCTTTTGAAATGCACAGCAGATCAATCACAATAAAAGAAAAAGTATTTGGGTTGCAAGAATCCTGGTCTTTGAGTATCAAAAGAGCTCTGGGGGAGCCCCCAGGACCAGTGGCCCCAGCCCAGTCTCCCCTGATGCTTTGGCACTACCTGGGGATTGGATCAGAAGTTGAATGGACTGAGATGAGGGATGAGGATTTAATCTCAATTAAATTGAATAAAAGATAAAGCTTTGCTTTGAGAAAATAAGCTGAGTGTGTGTGTGCTACATACCTTGCCCGTCAGTCAGGGTTATTTTGGGAACAGCATCAGCTAAGCACTACCCTACACCCCAATAAACATTTAAAAATGAGCCACTACTAGTTTTCTCCAAAAAAGTTAAAAATAGAGCTGGGTCTAGTGGTGCACATCTGTAATTCCAGTGACTCTAGATGCTGAGGCAGGAGGAACTCAAGGTCAAGGCTAGCATCCGCAACTTAAGGAGTCCCTCTGCAACTTAGAAGGAGTCTGTCTCAAAATAAAATAAATAAATAAATAAATAGGGCTGGGGATGTGGCTCAGTGGTTGAGCACCACTGGGTTCAATCCCTGGTACCAAAAAAATAAAAAATAGAATGACTATAAGATCCAGCAATACCACTTCTGGGGAAATATCCAAAAGAATTGGGGAACAGGGTCTCCAAAGGACATTTGTACTTCTGTGTTCATTGCAGCGTTAGTCACAATAGGCAAGAGGTAGGACCAACCCAGCCAGAGTGGACCAATGCACCAACCAGATGTGGCAAGCGGCATGTACCTACCATGGAGACCCACTCACTCTCATACGTGCTGCAACATAGATGGAACTTGCCGGCAACGTGCTAAGTGAAACAAGCCACACGGAGAGAAAAAAAAAGGCAAAGACGCAGGATTTCACTTTCAAGAGGTGTCTAGAATAGTAAAATTTATAGAAATGGAAAGTAGAATTGCGGTTATGGGGAGGTGGGGGAAGGGACTGTTTATGGGCCATAGAGGTTTTTATTTGGTTAAATGAGAAGGATCTAGAGATCTGTCACACAGCAACATGAATGTTAGTATCACTCCACACTTAAGGGTCATGAGGCCAGGTGCGGTGTCACACGCCTGTAATCCCAGTGGCTCAGGCGGCTGAGGCAGGAGGATTGCAAGTTCAAGGCCAGCCTCAGTAACAAACTTGTCAGGCCCTGAGCAACTCAGTGAGACCCTGTCTCTAAATCCAACACCAGAAGAGCTGGGGAAGGGGCTCAGTGGTAAATCCCTGGGGTCAAAAATAAAAATAAAAATAATGGTTAAAATGGCAAACTTGGGGCTGGGGATTCAGCTCAGTTGTAGAGAGGACTCTAGCCTAAATTGAATGATCTCCTGGGTTCCATTCCCAGACTGCAAAAAAAAAAAAAAAAAAAAAGAGAGAGAGAGAGAGAGAGAAGGTAAATATTTCACCTTTCCAAGTTATTTAGATACAAGGGACTCTTTTGGTTTGCTGCTGGCCTCGATTCCTCCACTAACATCATGCATTCTTGGGAATCTTGGGGATTCTCCCAAAGTAAGAAAATGTGACCTACAAATTGTTTTCGTGTGCAGTGACGCATTTGGGAATACTAAATTTAACAATGGACGAAACTGACCTCGTGTTACATTTAGAAGACATTTAAGTAAACATTTTTTTTTTTTTAATTTTGTGGCTTTAATATTTTGGAGCTACTGCCTTTGTCCCCCAGCTCAAGAATTTTCACGCCCCTGGGGCTTCCTGTGGGGTGGGGGGCTCCTGGAAAGCACCTCCCTCCGGAGGAAAGATCTTCCCCCACCTTCCCCCTCCCCTCCACAGCAGCTCCTGCCCCTGGCCTGTGGATGCCAAGCCTTTTGGGAGAAGGGGACATCTGGGAGGTGGCCGACTTTAGGACAATGGGACAGAAGCTGGGTGGCAGCAGGTACTGAGGTGGCAAGAGCAGCCCCGACACAAAGGCCAGAGGACCCAGCTATGGACGTGCCAGCACAGGAGTGCGGACTCCACCCAGGGGCACCAGGTGGCCTGGCAGGCTCTGGGCTGAGGGACAGCAGCGTGCCAAGACTTGTCAGCCCCAAAGAGCCTGAAGGGACAGGCAGAGAATCCTCCATAGGTCAGAAGGAACTGTCCCCAGCTTCTCTCTGCCCCATCAATCACGACACTCCACCCACCTTGTTTAGACAGACAGCATTAAACCACACTTTTTAAAAACAGGCCCACAGGAAAGAGTGCGGCGTCTGGAGCCAGAGTTCAAATCCTGGGTCTAATGACTAAGGTAGCTTACTGTGTGACTGTGGGTAAGTTACTCAGCCTCTCTGAACCTTATCTGCCTAATCACTAAAGTGGGGTAATGGTGGCTATAAATAGTATCTTCCCGAGACTCTCATTAGTCCTCCCAGAAGCAGGGCCGGCTCCCACCAGCCCACTTCCACGAGTGAGCAAACCGTGAACCTAGCCCCTCTCTGCACAGCTGTGTCTCAACACCTTGGGTCCTTCTGTGCATCATTGGGGTGACTGACAATGGTCTTCAGCAGAGGCCAAGGTGGCTGGAGGCAGCTTGGGGATGGTGACAGATGTCCCTCAGATGCCCTGGGGTGTGGGGATCCCAAGTGGGCCAGTGTCTGCAGGAGGAGCTCAGCCCTGGGGGAAGGAGATGGTTTTATGCTCTGCAGCCCCTCAGCCCCAGCCCTGAGGGTGAAACCGTTGCCCCTTCCCGAAGTCGGAGACTGAGGTGTGGAAAGAAATGGAAGTCCCGGAGTCCTGGGGGTCACCTGCCAGCAGGTGACACCAGAGTCTTGTTTTCTTTTTTTCTTTTTGGGGGGTGTACCAGGGTGTACCCAGGGACGATTAACCACTGAGCCATATCCCCAGCCCTCTTTGTTTTTCCTTAGATGGGCTTTTATTTTATTTGTTTGTTTGTTTGTCTGTTTATGTATGTGGTGCTGAGATTTGAACCCAGTGCCTCACACCTGCTAGGCAAGCACTCCACCATTGAGCCCCAGCCCCTGCCCTTTTTATACTTTATTTAGAGACAGGGTCTCACCAAGTTCCTGAGGCTGGCTTTGAACTCATGATCCTCCTGCCTCAGCCTCCTGAGTCTCTGGGGTTACAGGGACACCAGAGTCTGGGATCCAATGTCCCAGTCTCTGGGAGCAAACAACCAGGGGCACACTCCTCCCTGAAGACTGGAGGCAGCGGGCTTCCTGGAAGTGGTGGCGGGGTCAGGCGGGGAAGAGGGCAGGAGGAGGAGCAGGGCCGGGAGGAGGACAAAGGGCCAGGCATGAGGCCGAGGTGGCCCAGGGCAGGGGGAGACAGCTTGATCCGGAGGAGAACCTGGCTTCTGGGACCCTGTGCAGGACTGGTCTTCACGGGGCCCTGGCTGGGCCTCTCCTGGCTCCTCTGGGAGACGGATGTGTGGGTGTGAAGGGAACTTGGGACCAGGCCAGTGCGTCTGCAGCTGCCACGTAAACCTGTCAGGGATTCTGGCGCCATGGTCTCCTGGAGCCGGGACAGGGCCTGGCTGGGCTGACGGGACCCAGGAGCCTTCGGTGGGGGATGGAGGCCAGAGGCGGTGGCTCCTGGTTCTCAGCCTGGCCCTTGCCTAGAGAGGCCGGGCCTGCTCCACATCCGAGAGCCCCTCTTGGGCCTGCTTCATCCTGCACCCCATCCTCTGCTTCCCCAGCTCCTGGTACAGCGTGGGCAACTGGGACCCGCCCCTCGGGGTGAGCCCAGCCCTCCAGCTCTCTGGGTCCCCTGCCCTATCTGCCCCCAGCAGGACCCTGCCATCCCCACTAGCATCTCGCTCTACCTGGAAGTTTCTATTACTGACCCCATCCCTCCCAGGCCAGAGCCACCTGTCGCGGGCCATCGGTGGGCTGTGTGCGTGCGCTGTGAGCATTGCTGCTCTGTCTGGCTGTGCCCTGTGAGTCCTTCTCACTCCCTCTGCCTTTGACCCCACACAGCACCTGAGATGGGTGTGGCTTGCCAAGATGTCACTCAATCTACTGACCACATGATATCACCAAGCTGGACTCAACCCCCTGAAACCTGACCCTCTGCCTTATTTGGAAAGAACATTCCATGGAAACTCCCTTTGTACGTCCCCCCATATACAAATAAAGAATTCAGGTGCCTCACTCTCTCTTTCCAACGGACCCCTAAGGTCGAGAAAAATGTACTTTCTGTCTGTGTGTGTGATTATTTTGTGCCAACCCAAATTCACCTGGAGTGACCCTGAATGATCTAGTCGCATGTCACGGCACCCACCCAGACTCCGCCAGACGCAGGGCGGTCTAGAATGCCCCACAGGTGTGCGCTGAAATCCACAGATTCTGTGAGATGAGGTTTCACACATGCCCAAGTCAACGTCTAGGACATTTGAGCCCCGGCAGGCTTCCTCAGCCCCATCCCGACACCCTCACCCCCAGGGATAACCTCTTCCCCAACTTGTCACCATGGAGTAGTCTCATTTGTACCAAGGATTGAGCCCAGGACTGCTTAACCACTGAGCCACATCCCCAGCCAAAATATTTTTATTTAGAGACAGGGTCTCAGTCAATTGCTTAGGGCTGGCTTTGAACTTGTGATCCTCCTGCCTCAGCCTCCCGGGCTGCTGAGATTACAGGCGTGTGCCACCCAACCAGCCTGGACATTGATTTTGTTTCTGTTGGGGGGCTGTTATGCGTAAAGCTGCCATGAATGTCCTTGCGCAAGACTTTTGGGACATAAAAGCATTCATCTCCCTTGGGGAATAAATACCTAGGAGCAAGAATTGCTGGGTCCCAGGGCACAAGAACACTGGATCCAGGCCTGTGTCCATCTGCAATTAACTAAATAAATAAGTGTGGCCCCCAGTTCAAACAGAGAGGCTGGGCCATGGACCTATATCCCTGGACTTACCTGCTGACATGGGGACATTCATCTCAAAGCCGTTCTCTCCCACCCCCACCTTTCTGTGGGTCCCTGCTTCCCGGGTCATCCTTCCCAGGCTGTGGGTGCTCTGGGCACTGGTCCAGGTACTGATTAGCCATGGCCCTGACTGAGGAGGGTGAGTGGAATTCAGAAGGACAGATGCCCACAGCCTGTCCAGAAGTCCCTGAGAGGAGCCCTGGGCTGCAAGATGGAAGTTCTGTTCCCTCTGAGGGAAGGGGCTTTCTCCTTGTTGGTCGTAGGCTCTTCAGCTGTAAGAGGAGGCCCTGGCCCCACATGTCCACCCCACATGGTGGTCAGAAGCCAGACCAGAGACCAGGAGGGGCTGCTCTGCTCTGCAAACCACAGGCCAAACGATCTGGGATTTCTGCATCTGGGATGCTGGAGGGAGGTAGAGAAAGATCCTGGTGGGCCCCCTGGGGAGGTGGTGGGGGCAGGTGTGAAGGGCCTGGGGAGGGACAACCATGGAAACTGACCTGTCTGGACTGTGTTCTGCTTTGGGAGTCAGTGTTCTTTTTCTTTCTCGCTCTTTTTTAGTTGTAGGTGGACACAATACCTTTATTTTATTTATTTATTTTTATGTGGTGCCGAGGATCGAACCACATTAAAAAAAAAAAAAAAAAAGGCCACAGGGCTTCACAAAGTTGGCCTCCAATTTGAGAGCCTCCTGCCTCAGCCTCCCGAATCACTAGCATTACAATGAAAGATTTGGGGACAGCTTTTAACTTCTTGGAGCCTTAGCACAGGCCTGGTGTCACTTCAAGGTCCTGGTGGGATTCAGAACCTGTTCATCCAGCAGGCAAGGAGGGGATAGCCAGGGCCACATGGCCACACCTTCCCCAGGCCCTGAGAAACGGCCTCCGGGCCAGGCAAGGCTGGAGTAGGCCCACCATGGTAAGAGGAGGGTCTTCTGCACTTTGGAGGCAGAGAAGCCTCCATTCTGTGTCCCTGACATTCACAGAAACTCGCCTGCGGCTGGTCAGAGGGGCCAAGTCGGTGGTTAGGCCATGACCAGAGGTGTGGTCCCCACTCTGCCTTTGGCCCTCAGCCCAGATGCAGGTTGCTCTCTTCCCAGAAGTTTATCCCCTGAGTGGAGTTCCGTGCTTTGCCCTCATTAACCTTCTGAACCTTCCAGAAAGAGAATGGAAATGCCCAGCCTCATCTTCCCATGGAGGAAGCTGGAGGTGGGATTGGAGACTACCCAGGACTGCTGGGGTCAGAGATCTGGGGACCAGAGGCCAGGCAGGAAATTGTCCTAGGAGGGGGCTTTCCACCAGTCAGGTCCCCAGGGAGTCCCCGCACAGTCGGAGTGAGAGAGCCCGACATCCCTGCCTCCCATGAAGGGCCCTGCTCCTCCCAGTCACCTCTGCCCTCTAGTGGGCTCCTATGTCCTGCTAAAAACCCCCTCAAGGGCTCCCACGACCCTCAGAATCCAGTCCTGACCCTGGGACCTCCCCTGGCTGGCCCCGGCCACCTTGGTTCCATGCACCCTGTCTCCAGCAGGCTCAGATACTCACTCCTGAATAAAGGCTCACACCCGAGGCCTGGGCTCTCCTCCCAGAGAAGGGGTCCCACAGCGGGGTGGCTGGGCTCCTGGGAGACCCCAGTTTGAAAATACACCCCTGCCTGGAGCACAGATTACACCTGTAATCCCAGCAGCTGGGGAGGCTAAGGCAGGAGGATCAAGAGGTCAAAGCCAGCCTCAGCAAAATTGAGGCACTAAGCCACTGAGTGAGACCCTGTCTCTAAATATAACATAAAATAGTGCTGGGGATGTGGCTCAGTGGTCAAGTGCCCCTGGGTTTGATCTCTGGCACTCACGCATGTGCGTGCACACACACCCACACACACACGCACCCCGTGCATCCTTGTGCCCCGAGGTGGGAACAGTCCCATTCAAGATTACTGTGGTGGGGCCGTACCAGAAAGTACCCTGCCCCCAGACACCTGGACAGCTGGCTCTTCCCAGGCCACGCAACCCTGTCTGGACCACCAGACCCTTCTGTGGGCCACCTCCCAGGACAAATAGGAGGTGCAAGTGTCCGTGGTGGGGCAGGGGGTTGAGCTGCACCCGGCTCCCATACTGGGAGAGCAGGGAGTCTGGGGGTGGGCATGCAGACCGTCTAGAAGCAGGGCCAGCAGGGAAGGGGGTCCGGGGTGACCCTTTCTTCTGTACCAGCTGGTTTGGGGCAATGGATTGTAACGTTTCTGTCCCTGACACCTGTTCTGTCCCTGTTGTCTCTACTGTGTTTTGCTCCTCTCCCCTGCTTTTCCCTTCCCTGGGGCAGGGAAAGCCGCCATCTGCCTGGAGCTTGCGTATGCTGGGAAATGGTCAGGACCATGCCTGGACCGGCCCAGGCAGCTCCCCTTCTGGAAGCAAAAGGTGTTTCCGAGGCTGGTCAGGCTTAAAAAGAGGGACAAGAAGCTGGGCGTGGTGGCACACCCCTGCAATCCCAGCTACTGCAGAGGTTGAGGCAGGGGGATGACAAGTTTGAGGCCAATCTGGCAACTTAGCAAGACCTTGCCTCAAAATAAGAGGGCTGGGGGTGGAGCTCAGCGGGAGAGCACCTGGGTCAATCCCCAGTGCAAAAAAAAAAAAAAATAGGGACAAGGGACAGCGAGAAACATAACCCCAGGGGACACACAACCCCACACACGGAGATGGGAAAACAGGGACAGAAGGAGGCAGGAAGAGAGGCGAGGTCCCTGCGCTTCCCAGTTGTCCATTTACCAGGATGATGTCAGGAGACACCTGGTTCATAGGATGTCACTTCACCACTCAAAATCATTGTCCCCAAGCCTATGCTCCCAAGCAGGTCCCCCTGTGAGTTGGAGAGCTGAGAAGGCCCGTAGAGCTGCACTGTGTGGTCAGTAGGTAGGAGCCGGTGTCCATGGGCCCCTGATGACCTGAGGAGGTACCCTGCAGGGTCCCCAGGCTTGGTGCCTCCCAGCCGTGCCTGGACACCTCTGATGCTCCAGGCAGGACTAGTGCCCCTCTTCCTGGCAGTCCCAGGTGGCATGAACCAGCCAGCAGGGTCCTGTGGTATCTCTGAGCATGACCAGCTGCCACCGAGGAGAGTGGGGGATGGCCTTGAGGGCTGGGAACACGTGGCCCAGTGCCCAACAGGGTTAGTGACCGTCTGCTGTCAGTGGGAATGAGTGAGTGGGGAGGGACCCAGTGGCCTGAGGACCAGAGGCAGACAGAGAATCCTGCTCATCTCATCCACCCCTTCCTGGGGCAAAGAGGTTGAAGCCCAGGTGGGTGAGGCTGGACGCTGAGGCTGGGGCCGGACATCACCCTCTTGGGGTGTTCATTCCCCCATGGCCCCCTGGGACCTGGCTCTGGACCTGAGGCTGCATGGGGAGGATGGCCAGTGGGTTGGTAGGACCGGGCACTGAGACTCAGACCCCTCCCTCGACTCCCAAGCCCCAGAAGAGCCCAGAGAAACCAGCATCTGTGGCCAGCATCTCCCCTCGGGCTGGAGAACCCCCATATCCCACGCACTCTGAGCCTGCTCTCCACCCAGGCCGCCTCTGGGCTCAGAAGCAGGCAGGTCCTGAGCAGGTGGCTTAAGGCTTATACACAGGCTGTGTCTAGGGTAGGAAGCAGAGCGTGGGGTCAGGGACACAGGTGACCTGGGTCTGCCAGCATCCAGCCTGAAGCCTGGAGAACCAGGAACGAGGGGAGGCCCAGGGCTGGGCAGCTCCAGGCTGGGTATGGAGTGGCGTGTTAGTATGAGGGGCCTCTGGGCTGTCCAGGGTGGCCAGGGCACCAAGGACATATGAGGCAGATAAGAGGACAGACGGGGGTTATTAGCACCCACGGGAGAGGCTGAGGCAGCGTAAGCGTGAGTGGCAGGGACGGGGGC
Source organism: Spermophilus citellus (assembly GCF_964194105.1). Taxonomy (NCBI): domain Eukaryota; kingdom Metazoa; phylum Chordata; class Mammalia; order Rodentia; family Sciuridae; genus Spermophilus; species Spermophilus citellus. The sequence goes on along the minus strand of NC_138187.1, from coordinate 28,989,231 downwards.
TGATGGAGGAGACCCACACCTCCCACGGACCAGGTGCAGGCCCATGACATGGGCGGACACCAGGGACAGGGGTGGGCGGGGTGGAGGGAGCACAAGCCCCCATCCTGGGACAGTCACTCTAGACAGGACAAGGAGCAGGGTGGACTCAGACCCCACCTCCCACTCCTGAGGCCTGTGGGCTGGTTCCCAGGAAGGGGATAAAGGGTCATCATGGGCCACCGCTTCTCCAGCTGGCCGAGACCCCTGACTCTAGAACTCAAGGGTCAGTCCCTGCAGAGTCCCCCCTGTATGCCCCACCCAGCCTCAGCAGCCCTCTGACTGGAGCAGAGCCTCGTGGCCATCTTTCTGTCCCTGTGTCCAGGCTGCAGATGGGAAGGTGGGAAGACTCTGTTCCACAGGAGAGTCACCCAGGTGTCCCATGCCCTCTAAATCCGCTCTTGCCCCTCTCTGTACTGCTCTGTGAACAGGAGTCTGACCACACCCCCGCACCCCTGCCACCTTGTTTCTGGCTAAGGCAGGACAGTGCCGGCACTTACTACCCAGCTTCCTCCAGTGGCCTTGTCCTTCTACCTATAGCCTCTGCTCCTGCCCAGTGGACTCCGGCCCGTGGCTACTGTTTGCTGGCTCTGGAAATGGCACTCCCTTCCTCCCATGACCCTTCAGTTCCAGAGTGCATGTGACTCCATGGGTGACAGGCTGGGTCACCCCTCTGCTGCTCCCCCTAAGGCTGCCCACACCTTTGCAAATGTTCTCAATTGCCCTTTGGGACACATGCCATCTGCTTCCTGCAGGGCCGGGCCCACACAAGGCGTGGGGAAAGGTCTATTGGCTACGAGGCCCTCCAGGTCAGGCCGCTCAACCTTGGCTTTTCACCTAAGGGGAAACTGAGGCCCATCCCAGGAAAGTGACCTGTCCAGGGTCACCCAGCCCCAAGGTCAGGGCTCATAACTGTCCTGGAGAGGCCACGGAGAGGAGATGGTCCCCTTCCCTACTGCCCCTCCCAGCTTGATTGCCCCACGGTCACTTAAGCATTTCCTCCACTGCAGGAGCCGGATGTGTCTGCTCCAGCTAATAAACCACTTAGGGACATTTGCAGGTCCCAGAGGAAGGCACCTGGGAACCCAGCCAGCCCTCCTTCCCTAATCTTCTGTCTCAGAGGGCAAGGGCCCTGCACGTAGCACCAGGTGCCTCCCAGCCTCCCCTCCTTCCCTGGACACCCTCCCTCGGCTTGCGCTGTCCCCAGCCTGCCCTCCGGCAGTGCCATGTGGCTCCTGTCTGGGCATCCTGCCAGTGTCCACCTGGCACAGGTGTCCTGTTCCTCCACCAAAGCCACACCTCCCCCAGGAAGGGAGCCTCCAGGATGGCTCTCCAACACCTGGGTGTCACTGTCCTCCCCTGACAGCAGGGGACACCTACAGGACAGAATTACCTGGGCCATCTCTGGCCCCCTTAGTGCCTGGCACGAGGCATGGCTGATGGCCAGCAGCTGTGGGTGCCCTGAGTGAGGTTGGGGTGGGGTCTGCTCTGGGCTGAGTCAGGCTGCTCTCGGGAACCACAGCTTCACACACACTTTCTGCCCCCACCTCGTCCCACACTGCCCCACCTGGAAGTATGGACCAAGGTGGGCACGAAGTTTCGAAGTTGGACCTACTGGGGGACTGGAAGAAGGGGAAGAGGGTGGCTCTCAATCCTCCATCCAAGAGGAGAGGCAGCTGGGGAGAGGGGCCACCAGGAGGACGTGGGGGTGATGGACAGCACACTTGGACCTGCTGTGTGGGACCTTTGGTAGGAGGAGTGTGGCTGGGCAGGGAAGCCATCGTCACTATCCACACATTACAGATACGGAGGCTCAAAGAGAGATTTGCTCTGGCCTGGGTGACAGCTGGCCTTGGACCTTAAGCCTCAGCCCTGGTCCTGCCCCCGACCCCAGAGCCTTCCCAACAGAGCACAGGAAGCCTGCCTGGGTGCAGGGTGCTGTAGTCAAGCAGGAAGGTGTCGGGGTATTTATTTCTGCCAGGGACGGGTCCAAGCTTTGGGGTAAGGACACACACACACACACCACCATCATTTAGAGCCACCTCTCTGGGCTCCAGAAGCTTCGGGGCTGTGCAGCCTGGTCCAGGCAGGAGGCTGAGAGGTAGCCAGGTGCCCCTGGAGTGGCTCAGGAGCCCCCCACAGCTGAAGGGTCGCCCATGTGGTGGGTGCTGTATCTTCCCATGCTCAGTGGCTCCTCTGGGATCGAAACGGGAACGTTCCTGCAGCTTTCGCAGCTTGGGTGGAGAGAGGGAGAGAGGATGGCGAATAAATCGCCTGATTGCAATCCCAGCCGTTGCCTGGTGCCCCACGCCATCGAACAGGATCCCTCTAGAACCTTGTCCACAGGTTTCCCCTCATCAACCCCCCCCCCCCGGCTGGCTCCCAGGGGCCTGTGAGATGCAGCCCCTGACTCAACCCCTGATCTCACCTGCCTGCCACTCTCCTGTCCCAAAGCCTCCCCACCTCCCTGCCACCCCAAATACCACCAGGAAAGGTGTCTCCTTTTCTCAGGGAAACCTTACAGACGCCCCCTCTCTGCCAAGTCCCAACCTCTGAGCTCCAAACGAAATCTTGAAGCAACTCTCAGCACGTGCTGAAAGCAATCTACCTTCCCAGGGTGTCGCTTTGTCTGTGCGCAATACCAAAATCTGCCACCAGGGGGCGAGCAGTGCCAGCTCAGAAAGTGGGTAGGTGTCGGGCAAAGAGGGCGCCCGAGGGAAGGGATAATGCACACCCACCCCCATCCCGCTCCGGTGCGTTCCCAGCAGGAAGGATGGATCACTAGCTCAGAACCCAGGGGTTCTGGAATCTCAGGGATCCCGTGCGCAATTTATTGTTAGCCCTGTCTGGCCTTTAAGGAAAACCACCCCAGCAGAGGGCCCTGGGAGGTGGTCCCAGCCCTGTCTACTCACTAGGCTTGTGTGAGCATGATGAGGACAGCAGCCAGGAGGATGGCCAACAGGACCGACAGGATGGCAATGATGACCACTGTGCCTGCACTCTGGGGCCCCGTAACAGCTTGCAGTACCTGGGCTGGGAGGATGATGGGCCACATAGGAAGAGGACTTCATTTGACCTGCGAAGGGGGCCCTTGCACACACAGCCTCTGGACCAACCACCCTCCACCTGAGCCAGAAGGAGCACCTGCAGCCGGCAGAATAGCAACATGCTTCTGATTGACGGGGTCTGGCCTAGTGCCCCAGGCCTCCCGCTCTCTCTAGGAGCCCCCAGCCCCTACCATTTAAGCTGCCCATCTTGCCCCCTACCTTGCTGTAGGCGGGTCTCCTTGGACCATTCTGTCTCAGCCACGGGTCCCTCCTTGCTCATTACCAGGAACTTCACCCTAACAGCAAACCCAGTATTGGGAGTGGAGCCCTTGCCTTCTGAAACCCTCAGACCCTGGTGCCCGACAGTTTCTCCCCTCAACTCCCAGGCATAGGAAGAGCATCCTGGGGTGGGAAGACAGGGCCTGGGCTAAATAGCATCCTCAGAGCCCAAGAGAAAGAGTTCACATCTGACTGTGTGTTCTTGGATGCATGCTTCCCTGTGTCCCAGACCACCAGTAGGGACTGGGGCTTACATTGGGTGCCCATTGCTCCAAAAAGATAGGAGGGTTCACTGAGGCGTCCCCAGCCCCTTCTCCCTGCCTCACACTCCTACTGGTACAACAGGGAACCCAGGTGTCCCACCGGAAGTTGTCAGGGTCCGGCTTGGCCCAGGCAGGAGCATCCCCAGCTCAGCCGGGACCTGGCAGCTCCCCTCACCTGTAGGGTCCCGAGCCCTGCAGTGGGTGATTGCAGCCCACTTTTGTCCAGGAGCAGTGTGTATCATTGCCCACACGGAGGACAGGGAGCTGCTTGCTGGCCTGGCCACCACGCCGGTAGAGCTTCTGGTTGGCCCTCAGTGTGAAGTAGTAGCCCTTCTGGGAGAAGTTAGCGGGGGCAGGAATGTCCTTTGTCTTCTGTGGGACAGTGAAGTTCTGGATGGCTGAGGGTGGCATGACCAGTCAGGACTCCAGTCCTGTGCCACCAGGCCTGCGGACGACCCTCCCGGGCCACACCCCCCACCGCTCCTGTGTCCCCAGCTTTCCCTCACTCCTGCTGCTCCCCCCAGGCTGGCCCATTGCATAGGGAAAATCCAAGGCCTGGTGGCCGTGGTACCCACCGTTGCTGTGGGCCACCACCAGCCAGATGGGGTCCGAGTTAGAGATATTGAGGTCATCAAACAGGCCCAGTGGTTGCTCAAGCGTGAAGGTGGACTGCGTGAGCTTCCCGGCCAGGGTGACGCTGGAGAGCCGGGGCACGTAGCTGATGTGCTCTGGGAAGGGCACAGGGGAGGGGATGCAGGAGCCTGAACAGGGCAACCGCCCTGTCTGAGGGGGAGACACAGGCCGGTCTGGGCAGCCCTGGTCTGACGGAGCTAGGGGCTCTTCCTGGGAGGTTGGGTCAGGCTGTGCTCAGGAGGGCTCCCTGGCAACTCTGTGCCCCATGGGCCATGGGCAGGTGGCCTGAGTCCAGCCTCCCTTGGGAGCCTGCTAAGGGTGGGCACTGTGGGAGCTGGGAGGGAAGGCCAGGTCCTCCTCCCACCTGTAGGTCTCCGTGGGATTGGAAGCACCCAGGAAGAGCAGACCAAAGCACACAGCACCCCCACCAGCCCAGGTGCGGGCTCAGGGCTCCGGGCCTCGCTGGGGTGAGACTCACATCTGGGGGACCGAGCCCTGGGCTAGACACTGCTTCTGACGTTCCAGGTAGCCTGAGGAGCCCCTCTTCAGGGGGCTACATCTCCATCTACATGGTCCAGGTTGGTTTGCTTGATGGGAGAAATGGATGGCTTGGGAGGGTGAGGAGCTGACACACAAAGGTCCCCTGCACTGAGACCCAGAGATAACCCTCCTGTGGGGACCATTGGCTCTGGGGCCTGAAGCTGGTTGAGTCTAGAACATTCCTCTCTTCTCCACCCAGTTCTCTTCCAACTCCCGTCACCTCCCACTGAGACCCCAAGACACCTTCTCTTCCAAGACCTCCGCCCCCTCTGGGCTCCCCTCACAGCCTCCAATGCCAGAGGGGACTCAGGATTGGCAATGTGGCCTGTGTCCAGCCTTGCAGCTGGTGGGCTCGGACCCCCTCCCTCCTCTCTGAGTGTCTTCAGCTCCCCAGCCCCAAATACTGACGCAAGCAGAAAGACCAAGTGGGCTCTCATACGGGTCTCAGCCACCCACCCCTCCAGTCCAGTTCACTATGTCTCACTGCCACTACATCAACTGCACAGGTTTGGACTAGAACCTTCCAGAACCTTCTAGTCTGGGAGGGTGCTTGATTCCTTCTTTCTCAAGGCCCTCAATACTCTCTCAGAGGCCCAGGAGACTTTGCATACAGTAAGCACTTAATGTTTGCACAACTAGGGGAGAGAAATAGAGCGGCAGAGATGAGGGTGACTGTATCTCTAAGCCCTTCTAGTTTGGGATCCTCGAGGGCCTCCTGGGGTTTGCAGGGGTAACCTGCGCTCCTGGGTTTCCATAGCGAAGGAAGGAGAAGGAGGGGAACCATTTAAGAATTTGGGCATGGGAACCCCAAAGGAAGAGAGCAAGCATTGTTGCTCCCCAGTCCTGGGGAGAGGGGCAGGTGATGGTCCGTGACTGCTTTAGGTGGTGCTTCTTTCCAGACCAACCCAGGACCCAGTCCCCAGACCAGGGAGGTGGGGAAGGGCAGCCAGGGAGGAGACTTACCTCCCCGAAGCCTGAGGCTCTGTGGGCACCCCACCTCAGTCCCCGGCTTCACTCACCCAGGCCTGTCCCCGGCGGGACACCAATAAGCTGCAGCAACAGAAGGACCAGCCACCAGGACTGTACCCCTCTGGGCCTCACGGCCAGGCCCAGCATCCTAAGGTCTGTCCGTGCAGAGTTCTGTCCGCAGTGTCTGCAGCTGTCTGTGCTGGGCCAGGGGAGGCTGCTTCCTTCCATCTCAGCTGCCCCTCCTGGGTGCCCCCTCCTCCCATAGAACTGGTCCGACAGGTTTGGGGGCAGAATCTGCAGGCCTCTGTGGATTTGGCCCCACCAGGGTGGGGTCTGAAGAGAAGGATCGGTTGCTGGGGTGAGGCAAGCCCAGACACCCCCACCCCACTTCCAGGAGGGCCTGGCCTGGGAGAGGCCTCAGAGGAGGAGGCCACCTGGGCTGCCCCAGGGCCGATCCTGCCGCGCCCACCTGGGCGGGCACCTCAAGCTCAGTGAAGTGGGAAGAGGTTGACCTTCCTTGGCCACCAGGAACTTAAAGGCTCCCCCACCCCACGGCTGCTCCCTTCCTGAGGCACCCTGGGCTCCTCAGACATCTGAGCCCTTGTGTGCCCTTCCCCAGCCGGGAAGCACCTCCTCTCCAAGGAGAAATCCCCCACTCATTCTACAAAACCAAGTCCAGATTCCAGCTCCTCTCGGAAGCCTCTGCAAAATCCTCCCAGCCGGCTTCCCTGACCTTCAAACAGAATGACGCCCTTCTTTCTCAATGTCCCCATGGTATTTTCTACCAACTGGTTTTCCTGTGGCTCAGCCATACGCCACACACCCTCTCTGGGCAGATCCTGCATGAGGGCAGGAGGGAGGCTAACTGTCTACCTCGAGAGGGCAAAATTGCAACGTATGCAGTCGAGGGGAGAAATAAAGAGTGTCCACGCACTTTTGCCCCTTTCAATGCTTTATTCACTCAAATTACTCAATACAATTTCACTCTATAGGTTCTTAATCAAGAAAACAACAATCCTTAATGCTAGGCACTGCAATCGACATAATCAATCCACAGCAAACAATTCTAGATTAATTCTAAGCACTGCAAACACACTTCATCATGACAGGCTCATGACAGGCATCCCCTCTGCATGCTAAGTTCAGAAGTCTTAAGCCTTAGGCATTATGTCCAGCAAATGCACACTCACTCAGACTGCAGTGACCAGGTCCGGAACCAAGGCAGGCTTTTCCTGGCATGGAGTGGACGACTGGTTGAGGAGGGGGTCATAGGGAGGAGTTGCGGCTCTCACCAAATCCAGATGAGATGGTAGATTTGAGAGTGCTGAGGATCACGCAGAGGCTCAGTAACGATGACAAGTGATGGGATGTCATAACCTCATCAGGCTCTCCAGCTTGAGTCCATCCTTGTTTCAGCTGGCTGAATCCCTGCTCATTTGCTCTAAATGTTGGGGCGGTTGACCCCCCTTTCAATCCTTACCAGTTACCACTGGATTTCTCAGTGACATCATTTACCCTGGGGTCAGAAACATCCAGATCTTCTCACCTTTCCCTCTTACCAGGTGAAGACAGCCTGCCAGGGGCTTCCCTCTGTTTATCAGGGTGAGGGGAAGTGACTTGTTTGTGGCCATACTGGAGGGCTCTGTGGGTGTGCCTGGAGAGACTGCAGGTTTTTTAAAGTGGAGTTGCCTAAGGCCGTCCTAACACTGTCCTAGACCATTCGGGCTCCTGTGGCAAAATACCATAGACAGAGCGGCTTAAACACAGCACAGATTTATTTCTCAGAGTTCTGGTGGTTGGGAAGATCAAGATCCACAACACTTGAATGGGGTCAACTATTGCCTACCACGTGCTTCCAAAGTAAAATATTCCAGTCAACATCCAATAATTACCCAGTGGGTTTTCTGTGACCAACCCATCACTCAGGCACGCTAGCAGAATGCTGAAGACTTTCCAAGTTTTGAAATGGTGACATCTCATCAGGGATGAACTCCGTCCCCAAGTACAGGGGCCTAAGCCAGGACTAGATTCCAGGGAAGAGCAGCCGAGGCCCAGCGGTGGCTGAAAGGGTGCTAACCTGGGGTGAGCCTCAGCCAAGGCCCCAAGATGAGAAGAACCCTTTTTTTTCCTTGTTTTAATTTTCTGATTTCTACCACGCGGCCTGCGCAGTGGTTTCATTAATGAGGTTCTAGGCATTAAGTTAGTTAGAAGAGATCGAAATAAAACACACAAACCAGTACCTTATTTTACATTGCTAGGTCCGAGACGGCTCGCCTCCCTGGTTCCCACCTCTAGCCGCCCAGCAGGGCAGCGAGGATTACTCTGGGCTAGCAGGAGAGAGAGAGAGCGAACACGCCTGGGAGCAGCCTTTTATTTGGGGGACAAGAGATTTAGGGGAGAATTCCATCCAATGAAGGTTGAGGGGGGGCTGCACTCCAAGGTCAGGGTCAGTGATTGGGTCTCCGGGGTCAGTGGTCACGCACACCCCCACACGGATGGGCTCTCTCATCAGGAAAGGGCCGGGATAGCTCCGACACAGCCAGAGTGCCTCAGGCCCTTAACGGGAGTCACCCAATCACGTGTCAGAATGGCTCCCCACACTGATTAACATGTAGTAATTGTAGATTTTACTAGGCTCTGTGTGATATTTTTCTCTCTCTCTTTGTTTTCTTTCTTTCTTGTAGTACTAGGGATGGAACCCAGGGCTTCGTGCATGCTAGGCAAGTGTTCTACCACTGAGGTTACACCCCTCTACACACACACACACACACACACTAATTTTGGGGGGGTACCAGGAATTAAACTCAGGGGCACTCAACCACTGAGCCCCATCCCCAGTCCTACTTTGTATTTTATTTAGAGACAGGGCCTCACTGAGTTGCTCACTGCCTCACTTTTGCTGAGGCTGGCATTGAACTTGCAATCCTCCCGCCTCGGCCTCCTGAGCCGCTGGGATTACAGGTATGCGCTCTTGTACCCGGCTACTCCCTCTACATACAAGGAAACACCTGGTGCTTGTCTTTCTGTGTCTGGCTTATGTCACATAACACAATGTCCTCTATCCTCTGGTTCCACCGGTTTTGCTGAAAATGACAGGATTTAATTCTTCTTTATGGCTGAATAAAATATTATGCGTAGATATACCACATTCTCTTTACCCGTTGGTCCACTGATAAGCACCTAGGTTGACTCCTAGCTACTGTGAATAGTACCACAAGAAACACAGGCATGCAGGTGTCTCTCTGGTATGCTGATTTCATTTTCTTTGAATATATACCCAGGAGTGGGAAGGCTGGGTCGTATGCTAGTTCCCTGTTTAGCTTTTGGAGGGTCCTTCATACCCTTCTCCCCAGTGGCTGTACTAATGTACATTCCCAACAACACACAGAGATCCTTTTCTCCACATCCTTGTCAACATTTATTAATTTTTGTGTTTTGACCGTAGCCATTCTAACTGGGGTTAGTAGTAGCCATTCTAACGGGGCTCCCTGCTCCGGCCCCCGCCCCTGTGGTCCAGCGGGGGTCAGAATTTTCCTTCCTCCTCTTCCTCCTGCGAGTCCCCTCCCAATAGAACCCTAAGACTGGCCTTTGCCAAGAACCTTGGGAGACAGGAGGAAGTGCACACAGGACAGAGGAGCACAGAGCACGCGCAGCCTGAGGTTCTCTAGGCTTGGTGATTTGATCAACGTGGTCTGAGGGTGGCCCAATGGCCCGGGCCCCAGCAAGACCCTGGGTTGATGTCCAGCCCCACAGAGGGAGGAAAAAAAAAGATCAATGAACCAGTTTGGGGTGTAAATTAATTCTACAAATAGTGCCCTCCCTGGAGGGGGTCCGCCCAGGCGGTCCTGGAGAAAGGGACTTCATCTCTAGATACCAAGGTCCTTGATACACGTGATGGAAAAGAATTTCTAGACCCTTCAGATATCGAGGCACAGAGGTTTATTTAGGAAAGTGAGAAGTACAAGTTCAAGGGATCATGTGGGCCATCTCCAGGGTGAGAAGGGCTTTTGGAGTCTCGGGCTCTTCTTTTACAGGAAATTTGTTGAGGGTGGGCAAGGGAAGGTGGGTAGGGATGAGTCTGGTGACCAAGAGACCATATAGTGGTTTGGCAATTTCCAGGTGCCTTGGCTTGAGTCTTCCCCATGATCTGATCAGTAGATATCACTGGGAAAGTGTCCTGAATTGTAAGTTTTTTTTTTTTTAGAAAGAGTGAGAGAGAGAGGGAGAGAGAGAGAATTTTAATATTTATTTTTTAGTATTTGGCGGACACAACATCTTAGTTTGTATGTGGTGCTGAGGATCGAACCCGGGCCACACACATGCTAGGCGAGCGCGCTACCGCTTGAGCCACATCCCCAGCCCCTGAATTGTAAGTTTTGAATTGTCTTTTGCTGGATCTATTCTAAAAATACATGTATTCATGGACTAACAGAGCACGGGGCAAATTTTCATAAGGGCGAGTTTCTAGTTAACTTTAAAATTGTGGTTAAAGATTTGTAGATTTCCTAGAAATTTGGGAGCACTAGGGCTAGGGGTGCTGCTGGCAATGACGGTGTTAGGAATTTTAGCCCAAGCCTTTCAGAATGAAGTCATAATCTCCTTTTGTCTCCTTCCTACCTATGTTTTGTTTTCTTCTATCCTACTTCACAGGCAGTGATCCAATCAGTGTATAAAATAAAAAGGAGCCAGGCAGGGTGTCACACGCCTGTAATCCCAGCAACGCAGGAGGCTGAGGCAGGAGGATCGTGAGTTTGAGGCCAGCCTCAGTAACTTAGTAAAACTCTGTCTCAAAATAAAAACCAAAAAAAAAAAAAAAAAGAAAAAGAAAAATGCTGGAGGTGTGGTTCAGTGGTGAAGCATCCCTGGGTTCAATCTCCAGTACCAAAGCATAAAAAATAAAAAGTAGGTGCGAATCACTCGGTGGCTACGGCATTATTTGGTGAGAGCCTCTTTTCTCCATTAAACTGAGGCCAGAGGTCAGACCTGTTTGTCCCCCCAGGCCCACCCCTATCCTCAGCTCTGGACTTAAGATCTGGCACATAGCTGTGCCTGATTATTACTTTTGACCTATGCTATGTCTGTGTGCCCTACGTCCTGCTCTGTGTGTCTGGCCAGGTGGATGTCATCTTGTTTTACAGCCTCAAGCAGAGAGAAGACCAGGATGGTGTGGATTGTGGCAGGTGTCAAATTTCCCCCTGGGTCTGGATGTCCCCAGGTCCACTGAGTACCAGTGTGAAAGGAGTGGGTACTAAGCATCCAAGAGGAGCCAAGAGGGTGTCCGTGCCAAGCCTTTTTAGGACCTGCCTTGCCGAGCACCTTGGGACTGACTCATGGGGTGGGATGTGGCTCCCCGCACCTCACCCAGGGAAGATAGTCAAAGGTTCCCAAAGGCCTGCCCAGTCTGGGGTCACCAAACAAGGCCCCATCTCCAAGGCAACCAGCACGCCCATGCTTGGAGGAGGTGCCCAGGGTACACTGTGCCTTCCAGGGGTCAGGAGTCTCCACACTCGAGCAGGGAGAGGGATGCAGGGCCTGGGCTTTGGTCAGGGAGGGGAAGGAAGAAGAGCTATCAGTCCCTCCCCACTCCACCAGGCGCTCCTGTCATCAGGGAAAGACCTTTGAAGCACCTGGGATCGTAAACCAGAACGCCCTTTCTTCCAGTAGGGGAAGGCTTCCTTGGTAAATCTCCCATGATTTATGGAGGGTCTACCAGGTGCCAGGACCTCTGTGGGCCCAGCCTGTGAGCAGAGAGCTCTGAGGGGAACTTGGGGGCTGGGAAAGGCCAGGACCTTATCCATTCACGATTTTCACAGAGTCATAGATGCCCTGCTCCGTGCCAGTGCAGTGGTACCTCAGGGAACAGAACCCAAGTCCCACCCTCATGGAGTGGACATCCCCAGGGGGAGGGACCACCATTGCATGAACAAATTCAGGCAAGATGGAGTGTCAGCTGCCAAGGAGACAAAAACCCAGGGCTAGGAGGTGAGCATGGTGGAAGGCAGGGGCCATCTTAGGCAGGGAGTTCTTGGGACCTTGCCAAGGTGGCATATGAACCAGGAAAGGGACAACCATGGAACACCTGGGAGCGTGTTCGACAGTGACGGGCTCAGCAACCATAAAGCCCTGGTTCCCCAAGTGCCCCCCAAACTCTGAGCCTGCAAACTGTGGCATCTGATCACCTCCGGCTGTTGTGGGGTTGGACTGGGCTCAGCTGGGTGGTTCTTCGGCTCCATATGGTATCGGTCTGGGCAGCTCATGCAGCTATATTCAGCTTTGACCTTGGCTTCACTGACGTGGTGTTTGGGATGAGTGAACAGCCCAGTGCTGCAGGGTCTCTCTCCTTCTCTCTGTTTTTTAACTTTCTTTCCCCCTTTCTCTTCATGAGATTTCTTAGCACTCAGTGGTCCAGCCTAAGCTTCTCTACATAGCAACAAGAATTTAAGAGGAAAAAAATGGAAGTTGGGAGGCCTTTATGGACTAGGCATTCCTGCAACAGCATATCATGGCCAGAGCAAGCCGCCGTTCAACCCAGGGGCAAGGCAGGGGAGGCCACTCCAGATGGGCGGGGCTGTGTGTACGTGGATATGGGTGGATACGCTGGTATCCACTCTTGGAATAAGCCACGGTGGCCCCTGAGGAAGGAGCATCTTGGTCGTGGTGGGTTTGCTGGGGTTAGCATAGTTAGGGTTAGTTAGGGAGAGTTAGCATAGTTAGGGTTAGTTAGGGAGCATGAGAAGGGGTTAGAGGTGCTATCAGCAAGGTCAAAGGATGGTACAGATGGCATGGGGCCATTCAAGTTTTGTCAGAACTGTGGCTTTGGCCATGAGAAGGAAGTACTGCAGGGTCAGAGCAAAGAAAGACCATGACCCATAAGAATTAGCAGGGGTCAGGGATGTAGCCCAGTGGGAAAGCACTTCCCTGGCATGTGCAAGGCCCTGGGTTCCATCCCCAGTGCTACACACACACACACACACACACACACACACACACACACACACACACACGTGCGCACACACAGGGTCCCTTTTGCTGCAGTGAAGGATCATTGCTGGGTTACACTAGTCTCCTAGAATTGCTGTAACAAATGACTACAAGCTGGGTGGCTGGAAACAAGTCCGGAGGCCAGAAGCTGAGATCAAGGTGCCAGTGAGGCCATGTTCCCTCCCAAGGCTCTGGAGGAGAATCACCTATTGCATTGGGCCTGGGGCCTGCTCCGATCCAGTCTGATCTTATAGTAACCAAAAAGGACTCGATTCCCAAATAAGGTCACACCCACAGCTTCTGAGTTAGACATGGATTTGGGGGGAAACACTATTCAATCCAATTCAGGGGTAATAGCTACCGGGGTGCCCAGGGTGAAGGCTGCTGCAGCGGTCAGGGTGAGACAGGATGGTGGCAGCAAAGACTTTCTAAATTCATTTTCAATGCCAGTGTTTTGCAGAAGTCTGAGCTTGCAATAAGGTCCACATGGCTGGAGGTTTCTTTGAAGTTCTGAGGCCCTTGGCACTGAAGCCTGTGTGGCTGGACGCTGGCTCCTATGGTGCCATCAGGAAAAGAGGGTGGAACACAAGACCTAGCAGCCACCCCAGCAGCAGCCCTAACCCCAGGAGCATCTGGGTGGGGGGTTCAGGGGCAACACTGCTCCCCAGGCTTGACTCACACCCACGTCCTGGCCTGCCCTCCCTACCAGGGCGTTCCTTGCACTGCTCAGCCACCGGGTCCGGGGGCCCTCCAAGCCTTGCCCCAGGCCTGTCTCCTCCTTATTCTCCCAACCCCAGCTCTGCACCTGCTCATCCGGGCAGGCCGTCACTCAGTGAGCCCACAGTGGTTCCGGATCCTACCTTCTTCCACTCCAAACTCAGCAAAGTCTCTAGTTCTGATGTCACCAAGTCCCCCATGTGTCCCGTCCCCAGGCTGGGCCAGGGGCCTCCCCTGGGCTCCCACCACTGCCAGTGTTGCCCGCATCAACCCTCTCCCCCCTCCCCTACACTGGACTTTCTGGGTTTGATCAGAGCCCCCAGCTCTGCCTGTAGAAGACCCCAGAGAAAGAGGCACCCAGTGATCTGACTCCACTCTCAGCCCCTGCCCCTGCCCCCAGCCCCATTTCCCTGCCCTGGGGGCTCTGCCACTGCCCTGGCCCCAAGGGCTTGGGCCTGGGCCACAGGCAGGACTCGAGGCACAGGGGCTGGGACAACACACCTGAACCCAGAGGATCCTGGAGACCATCCCCCCTTGGAGATCTTGAGCCACCTCCACTGGGGGACAAAAGGAGGGGGCCGGAGAAGAAAAGGGAGAGGCCAGGATGATTCATGGGACATTCTTCTCAGTCCCTCAGGGGGAGAAGGCAGGGAGAAAAATGGTTGTCAAGGGCAACGCATTCTTTCCCCTGGGTTCCTCTGGCCTGCATCACCCACAGGGAGTGGAGTTTCTGGGAGGCTGAGACCAAAGGGCGAACCTAAAAGGAGCTCGAAATCTGGGGTAGACACTCATTTTACAGAGGGGACATGGAGGCCAGGGGAGATCAGCCCAGCTGCCTGGTCGGGCTCACACAGCAAATGAGGCCCAAGGACAGAAGCCTCTGCCCCTGTCTTGCTGCCTAGGTTCTGTTCCCAGAAGCCAGGACGACCCGCCCAGGACAGGCCCAGCGAGGGGGAGGCAGGGGCTGTGCGGGGGAGGCAGGCAGGGCTGCAGGTGCTTTCCACCTTCTCGAAGGGGGGGGCAGGGCAGACGGCTGGGCCAGGGCCAGCAACAGGTGAGGGCCAGGCCTTGGCCTGGGCAGCACGTCACCCCAGGCCCCAAACCTTTGCACACACAAGTCCCTCTGCCTGGAAGGCGCCTGACACTCATGGTCTCCATCGCTTCACCATCTCAATCGCTGTCACCGTCCTGGGCATAGCACCTCTGCTGATGTCCAGGCCTCAGGACAGCATGATGTGGGATGTATCAGTCTCACAGCCAAAGACCTCACACCGGGCGGCTTATGCCACAGAAATGTGTGTTCTGGAGGCTGGAAGTCCAAGGTCAAGTTCTGAGCAGGTCTGGTTTCTCACGGGGCCTCTCTCTGGGGCTTGGCTGGACGACGGCCACCCTCCCACTGCTTTGTCCTTTTCTGAAAGGTGTTTTGGTCAATAAACAGTTATGCATCCACTAGGGGGCGGCTCTCTGAGGGCCCTGGTGGGCAAACATGGCATGGGTGTTCTCTGCCCTCCCAGATGGAGTTGATAGTACAATAACTCACAGTTCAAGGGCTGGGGCGTACATCAATGGTAGAGGGTGTACTGACCGTGCACAAGGCTCAATCCCAAGCACCCCCCAAAAGGCTCAGTTTTATATCTACTTACAAATTGCAAAATTTAATTGGGAGGGAAAGATGCACAGCTGTCTAGGAGACCTGAGGGGTGAGGAAGGGCCTTCCTGAATAAGCGGTGCTGGAGTGGAGCTGAGGAATGGACTCAAGGATGTAGAGTGGAGTGGAGAGTGTTCTACAAAGAGAGGGAAACATGTGCAAACGTCCTGTGGCACTAGAAGCCAAACAAGGGTCTGTACTTCAGGCAAGGGATGGGACCCTGGGGCCCTTGAACCTAAGATGACCAATCTAGATTCTGTGCTTTCTGCATGAAGTCCCTGAAAATTAGGAGCAAAGACTCAATGTGGTCAGCCATATAACATGTCTGGCCTCCCTGAACGCTGGGAGGCTAATGGGGGTGGGGGTGGGGAGTGTAGCCAGAGAGAGGGCGACTGGCTGGCGGGGGGGGGGGGGGGAGGGGGTTGTGGGGATGAGGGAACTGATGGTGGAGCGAGCAGAGGTGAGGTGGCAGCAGTCCAGATGGCCTGTCCCTGCCTGCCCTGCCCTGGTTCCTTTGATCTGGGGCCTGATGAGTCATCTGCGAGTCACCACCCCCCTCTCCCCCAGGATGTTTTCCTTTTTCATAATGCACTTGTTTTTAACCATTGAGCCAGTAAGTCTGGGGCCAATGGATGTCACAGCACTTCCTCAAATACAATCCTGGGAAGCACTTATAATGCCACTTAACTAAAAGTCTCTTTAAATGTCATGGTCCTCTCTCTGTGTTTTGCCTAAGGCTGTCCCAAGCTGGCCAGCGCTGGGCTCAGGTCCTACTGATGCCCCTCTGGCATGTGACTCTGGAGCAGGAAGCACTGGCCCAGCTCCCCAGGGCCCCGCTGTGCCAGGGCATTGGTCCAGGATTCTGGGATGCTGTGGTGTGATTGTGGGCACAGCCAGGGTCAGAACACCCAGGTCAAGCGGCCTCCCAGAGTGGCTTCCAACTGTCCTAAGGTAGGTTTCTACCTTTGCAAAATATTAGCGACTTGCTAATGCCCTGTGAGTCCCCTAAGCTGTTAGGATGGCAGTCCCAGAAGCCCTTTCTCAGGGTCTGCTGGGGTGGCGTACCCATGTCTCAGAGCCTACGGGACTAGGTTTTGTGTTCACGCCTTTCTCCTTAACAGAAACCCCGGCAGGGCCTCCTTCCTCCCGCTCATCCCTCAACTCTAGGGCCACCTGAGTATTCCTGGAATCCATCCCTTCCTTTCCAGCCCCTTCACCTGCGGGTTCATGCCTGTGTCTTTCTGTCCTTCAGTCTTTTGCCATCCCCTGGTGTCATCCATGCCACCGCAAGGGTGACAACTGGTCTCTCTGAGTAGCTCTCTCTGCCGTGCTCCACTGACTTCCATTTGCCCTTCCAGACTCAGCTTGGAAATGACCCCAAGGAAGCCCGCTTGACCCTCAGCTGAGGTCAGTATCCCCCTGGACTCCCCTGGGCTACCCCTCAGTCCTCACCCCATGCTATTGCCACATCTGTTTGGAGGCAGTCTCCGTGGTCAGGGAGGCTGTTCGCAGGGAGGGATCGCTGGGGCTGCACCTGGAATCCACACAGAGGCCGGCCCCAGCACAGGAGGACCCCAGGTGTGCAGAGTCTGGCTATTCTTGCTCCTAGCTGATCTTTGGGTCTGGGAGGGGTCACTTATCTTTTCACATGTCAAACACTAACAGGGCATCTTCTTCCCTATCTTACCTTCCAGGGCTAGTGCAGTGTGAGGTGGACTCTGCCCCGGCTAGCTGGTCCAGGAGACGGAAGCCTTGAACCCCTCCCAAGAGGCTCCACAGAGGCCGGGTTTCAAAAGTTGTCACCCAATGGGGCTGGCTCCACGGCCAGATGTCTCCCAGGCCACCAGGGCATTGGACTGAAACTGCCTCCATCCAGACCTGCAGGTCTGTGGCTGGTGGGGTGAAGGAAGGATGGGGGACAGACCTCAGAGATGAGGGACTCAGGAGCTTCTAAAGACTTCCCATGGGAGGGTGAGACTGGGGAGAAAGCAGCTGAGTGGAATCACACACCCAGCATGGACTGCTGCTGCCTGAAACGCATGCATGGGTTTCTCTGTGGCCTGAGAGATGGAGCACCAGTAGGGACAGCAATCCAGGGACCTCCTCAGGGGGGCTGGGGCCACGTGCTTTTGTCCCACTGCCAGCGGGCGTCACTCCAGTCATGCAGAAGCCAGACCACATTTATTCACCTCCAAAGGAGGCGGGCAAGGGCCTGTGTGCTGGGAGCCGCGGTCAGACAGGCCCGGGAGCAGCGCCCAGGGAACACAGGGTGGGGTGCAGCGGATGGACGGAGTGCGTGCGCATGTCACCGAGGCTCAGCTCTCCTGGAGGAAATCGCCGCTGCTGTGTGGGCTGAAGCCTGCAGAGTAGGCGCTCATGCGGCAGCGGGACTGCCCCGCACGCTCTCTGGCTTGGCCGGTGGAAGCCCCGACGACCACAGATCGCTTTGGGGTCGCAGGGCTGAGGCGGTGGACAGGAGCACGCATGCGCGCGGGCCCTCAGCTACCTGGCCACGGCGCGCCGGCGCCCCCGTGTGGCGATGTCGGGAACCACTCGCCTCGCGGACAGAAGCTTGGGAGTCTGCATTGCAACCTTTCTGATGAAGGGGTCTTGAGGGCCTCGGAGAGTCCACTGGGGTGATTATCTAAGGATGTGTGAGTTGGGGATCAAGTGAAAGTCACCTCTGGACACGCGGTGGTCTGAGGTTCAGAGCAGGGAGTTCCCGGAGATCGGGACCTGCTCTTCCTGATTCCCCGAGTCTAACACTGTGCATGGCATTCAGCAGGTACTCAATGAATGATGTGGGATGAATGGATGAGTGTGTGGCCATCTGTGTGTGCAAAGGGATTTGAAATGGTGACCGGAATCTGTAGCTGGATAGTCGTGATGTCATCAACACTGTCTGACCTTCTGCACATCTGGGGTCCTCCTGTGCTGGGGCCGGCCGCTGTGTGGATCCCAGGTGCAGCCCCAGGGATCCCTCCCCGCGAACTGGAAAGAGCCAGTATCCAGGGCCAGCAGAGATGCCTCTGAAGGCTGTACCCTAGCGGCAGCTAAAGGGTGTGACAGAGGGTGACTTGGGCTCTACCCAGGGCAGAGCCAGGTTCTCAAAGATTTGCTCCTGGGGTCTGCAAGCTCTGGGTTGGGGCTGCCGGTCCACGTGCCTCCAGCCGTGCTCATAGGTCAGGCAGAACAGAGACAGGGATAGAGGCGGGGCCAGATGCCCAGCCTGACCACGGCCCCTCCTAAAGTCACTTCCAGATGCCCGGGGCTGCTGGAGGGGAGTCCTGGCAGGCTGGAGCATGCTGGGGAGAGGCCAGGAGCCCCAGGAGGCCTGTGGGCACAGGGGTGGGGAACACGCTCCCTGCTTTTGTTCCCTGCCTACTAGGCCCAGGCCCAGGCCGCAGGCTAGGGGCTGAGGCTGGGGAGGGGGTCCAGGACAGGCTCACAGCCCACAGGTAGTGTGGCAGCCTCACTGGGCGGGATGTGGTGGGTCACGTAGCGCTTCCCCATGAAGGAGCCGATCCGCAGATGCTCAGGGGCCTCCTTGGGCCACCATAGGCTGGAGCTGGACAGGGGAGGAGGAAGAGGCACTATGTCCCTTGTGGGTGGGGACTGCTTCCCCTCCCCGCACCCTCACCCCACAGCCTCGGCTCTCCCTCTCCGCCCTTTCTAGAACTGGCCTCTTCCAGGTAACCACTCCGACTGCCTATGCTGGCACCAGTTTGCTAAGACACCCACGAGCTCACAGAGAAACATAAGGCTCAGGAGAGAGGGGCCTTGGCAGAGGACACAGTGAAGGACAGGGCCAGAGGGAGGCAGGCCCCCAAACCAGTCCTCAGGGGAACTACTGGATCCTCATGGCCTCCCAGGTGACAGAAGGAAAAGTGCAGTTCCTGCACCCTCCCTGGAAGGAGCCGAGAACCAACCACAGTGTGGACAGGAGGCTTCCAGGCATCAGGGCCAGGGCCAGGGCCAGGAAGGGCTGTGGGTGAGAGAGGGGCCCATGGGGTGTTGCCACTCACAAGCGCACTATAGAGGCTGCTAGGAAGGCCAGGAGCAGGAGGCCAGCCAGGGACGAGAGGATGGAGGCGATTACAATCATACAGCCACTCCGCCGCCCCGGCCACGTGTCGATGGAGCTTGGGGCCTTCCCTGCACACAGGGTTCTGTCACCTCCCTCTCTCCCCATCCACCGTCACACCTCATGAACCCAGACAGCCTCCCAAGCCCACCCGTCTGTCCATCTCAGCAGGCACCTGTCACTCCAGCCGGACCCTGGGCTCACCTGCTGGGCTTGTCCCTACCCCTGCTCCACATGGCAGTCAGAGTGGCTGCAGACCTCCAGGGGACCATATCACCTGCTCCTTGGAACCCAGCATTCAAGGTCTTCAGATGACAAGATCCCCACCCAACTGCCTTAGCAGCCGTCTCCCGGGCAACTCCCTTCCCAGACACTCTGGTCTTTGCACGTGCTTGGTGGCCCGTGTTCACCCTCAGGGCCCTGCTCAGAGAAGCCCCTAGAACCTTCCATTCCACCCCCAGCCAGCCAGCCCTGATGCTGACTCTGGTCTTCATGCCCAATCCCTTCTCCCCACACCCAGGAAAGGAGGCCCAGGCCTGGGTCCCACAGGAAGAGGAAGATTTCTGCCTGTGACAGGAGCTGGTGGGGCACCCAAGGGTTGGCAAACCCTT
Organism: Spermophilus citellus; assembly: GCF_964194105.1. Taxonomy (NCBI): domain Eukaryota; kingdom Metazoa; phylum Chordata; class Mammalia; order Rodentia; family Sciuridae; genus Spermophilus; species Spermophilus citellus. The sequence continues at coordinate 28,969,423 of NC_138187.1, read as the reverse complement.
GGGGATTGGCAGAGCCAGTGCCCCTGCGGAAGATGAGCAGGTGGCCCAGAGAGGCCGGCGAGCTCCCTGAGGACAGAGGAAGTCCCAGCACCCAGGACTACCTTGGTGCAGAGTGATGGGATCTGACCACTCGGTCTCAGCCGTGGGTGTGCCACCGACGTCCATTAGGAGGAACTTGACACTAGAGATAGGGAGCAGGGGTGAGACTCAGAGGGCTCCACTGCCCTGGACACAGTGCCACCTTCAGCAGAGTCCCCAGCGGCCCTCCTGTGCTGGGTGGAGCCCTTCTCATGCACAGGTACCAGTGGTAGTCTGGCCCTGCCAGGAGGACCTGCTGAGGCCTCTCTGGGCATGTGACCTGCACCAGCAGTCCCCATCCATCTGGGCAGTGGCTCTGGGCAGGGAGGAAGATCTCAGCACCCTCTTACAAAGGCACCCAGGCCAAAGGCGGGGAGTCTCGGTCAGGGCCTGCCCAGAGTGCAGAATCCAGAGGTTCTGTGGGCAGACTCAGTGTTTTTGCTGGGTAGGAACTCTAGACCATCTTGGGACCCACAGAGTAAGGCTAGAAGCCCAGCGGGGGTGGCCGAGGGGGCAGAGGGAGCAGGGAGGATGGAGACACTCCACCACGACCTCAACAGGCCCCCTGACTGAACCCCTCTGAAGGCTGTACCCTCAGGGGAGGAGGAAGGGGATGGGAACCATCTCTTCTGCCTGAACTACCCCCCTGGGCAAAACCAGAGGCCACAGAAGCCCCCTCCCACCTCGACTGAGATCCCAGTTGCCCTGGTCCCCACCTCCCCACTGGGGCCTCTGGAAAGGCCTCTTTCTGCCTGGTACCCAATGGGACGGCACTATTGCCCCCTCCTCCAGAGGAGGGAAATGGAGACAAGGAAAGGGGAGGGGCTTGTGCCACCCTGCAGTTGGGACTGGGCGGGGCGGGTGGGAGGGCCCGGCTCTGCACCCTGGCTCCCCAGAAGCTCCTCCTCCCCCCGCGCAGCCCAATCCCAGGGCAGTGGACAGGCGGGGGGGGGGGGGGGGGAGGTAGGCAGGGTGGAGGGGGACCACCCACCTGTAAGGACCAGGGCCAGGGAGGGGGACGTTGCAGTAGGGTTGCTGGTGGCAGCCGAAGTCATTGCCCACCCGTAGCAAGGGGGAGCTTCCACTGACACCCACTGGATCCTCACAGGGCAGCTGGTCCAGGGACAGGGGCAACGTCATGAAGTGGCGATCGGTCAGCATCCGTGGGGAGACGGGAATGTCAGCCAGGGTCTGTGGGTTCCGGAAATCCCTGGAGGCTGGAGGATGGAGGGTGACAGGGGCAAGAAGGGAGGAAAAGGCCTTTTCCTGCTGACCAGGAGTCCTGCCTCCACCAGCCCTCAGCCACCTGGCCATGGCCTTCAGCCCTGACCACCTCCACCGCCCCCCTCCCTGTGAGTCCAGACAAAACAGACTCTGCCATCTCCTAAGAGACCCCCCCCCCGCTGAAGCCCACCTCACCTCCCTCCCCACACTCACCCTTCCCACCGCTGCCAGCTGCACCCAACAACTGGGGGTACTGGTGAAGTGTTCCCTCTGGGCCCTCACCCCTCTCCCCAGGCCCCTGACCTGCACCACACACCATTGGTGAAGGCCACCACCAGCCAGATGGTGTCCTTGGCGTTGGCATGCCCATCAAACACACAGCGAGGCTGCTCCAGGGAGAACGTGGTGGCCGTGACCTTCCCTTCCAGGTTCCAGGCTGTTATCTGTGGCTTGTAGGGGATCCGTTCTGTAGCCATGGGGGACAAGGGTGAGCAGTGGAGAAGGGCATGAGGGTCCTGGAGGCCCACTGCCCTGAGATTACTGGACCTGACTCAAGGGGATGGGCTCCCAGGTTCAATCTCCCCAGCAGGTGCCCCCAGCGCCTTGGGTCTGGCCAGGTGCATCCATCCCAGGACCCCGACTCACCCAGGCTCAGGCTGGTTTGGAAACAGCTCAGCACCAAGAGGAGCAGCAGGCAAGGGCGAGGCTGCCTCCCAGGGGGCCCCATGATGGCCAGAGAAGCAAGGGGAGCTCAGGGGCTGGTCTGGATGCCTCCGGCTGCACCCCACCCCCAGCACCTTGGGCCTGGAGGAGCTGGTTAGTCAGGCTGCCAGGAGGGCAGGAAAGACCTGTAAATATGAATGCTTCCCTGCCCAGCACCCACCCCAGCAGTCCAGCCCATCAAGGGGAGGGGGCTGGCTGGGCTCTGGGCCCCCAAAGCCTATGTCAGGAAGGGGGCCCCACCCAGCCTCCCAGCCCTGGGGAGGAGGGCCAGCCTCAGGAAACCTGGACGCAGGGCAGCATGTCTGAGATTCCTGCACCCTGGGTGCCAGGAGCTTCCCTCTGACCTCTCAGCCCCACCCAGGGAAGGAGTGGGGGGCAGAGGGCAGTGCAGCCCCGGCCTGCCTGCTCCAGCCCCCAGGCAGCCTCCCTGGCCCTGCTGCCTTCTCTGGGCCCTGCCACCCGTGAGGCTCCCTTTCCCTTGTCCAAAGTGGACTTGGACTCCGGGAAGGGACAGTAGAGCCCTGGACAGCCCTGCAGTTATTTAGTTCACTTTGTTTTTATGTTAGTACTGGGGATTGAACCAGGGGTGCTTCACCTCTGAGCCACATTCCCAGCACACCATCCCCCCTTCTTCTTAAAGACAGGGTCTTACTAAGTTGCTGAGGATGGCCAGGGACTTTCAATCCTTCCATCTCAGCCTCCTAGGTCACAGGGATTACAGGTGTGCGTCACCAAACCCGGCTTATGTGTATATTTTTAGATAGAACTCACATACTCTAAAATTCACAGCTCAGTAATTTTGTTTTTGCTTTTTGTACTGGAGACCAAACCCAGGGGCACTTCCACTGAGCTGAATCCCCTATCCTTTTTATTCTTTATTTTGAAACTAAATTGCTCAGGCTGGCCTTGAACATGTGATCCTCCTGCCTCAGCCTCCAAAGTTGCTAGGATGACAAGCTTGCGTCACCGTGTTTGGTTCGATGATTTTTAATCGTCACAGGGTTGTGCAGCTATCGCCACTAATTCCAAAGCGCCATCACCCCAAAAGCGTACATTATGCATTCAGCAGTCACTTCCTGTCGGGCTGCTGTCACCACCACTAATCTGCCTGCTGTCTCCATGAACGTGCCTGTGATGGGCATTCCACAGCAATGGGATCACACAGCATGTGGCTGCATCTGGCTCCCCTCAGCATCCCTGATGTCCATCGCACACAGATACATAAGTATCCATCAGTCTGTTAGGTGCCTGGGTGTTTCTACTTTGGGGCTATTACAAATACTGTTGCCAAGAACATTTGCAAACATGTTTTTGTGTGGCCAAGATCTAGTAATCCTAGCCTGGATAGATTCCTGGGGTGGAACTGCCCAGTCACATGGTCCCCCTTTTGAGGAACTGCCTGTTCCCTAAAGCAGCTGTTTTACATTCCCCCAGCACTGGGCGAGCACCGCTGCTACTTTGTCCTAAAGTGGTTTTGACCAGTGTCTCTTCCAGGAAGCCACTGGGGGCAGGCACCTTTCCACATGCTTGCCAGAGATTTTTTCCCTTTTGCTGTTCTGGGGGATGGAACCCGGGGGGATTCAGCAAGTGCCCCCAGTGCCTCAATGTAACACCATTGAGTTACATCCCCTGCCGCCCCCACCCTTGATGTTTTTTTAGTTGTTGATGAACCTTTATTTATTTATTTACATGTGGTGCTCACACATGCTAGGCAAGTGCCCTACCACTGAGCCACATCCCCAGCCTCTCAGCAGTTTTTTCTGTGGTGCTGGGGATTGAACCCAGGGGCTTGTGCATGTGAGGCAAGCACTCTCCCAACTGAGCTACATCCCCAGCCCCCCTCAGCCCATTTATAGTCAGGGTCTAACTGAATTGCCAAGGCTGGCCTCTAACTTGTGACCTTTCTGTTTCAACCACCCAAGCAGGTGGAGGTGTAAGCAGGTGACATTGTGCCTGGCTTTTTTTGTTGTTTTACAGTGTTTGGGATCCAACCTGGGGCCTTACACATGCTAAGCAAGTGCTGTCCATGTTTAAATTTGTTCTTAATATTTATTTTTAAATTTGTTCTAATTCCAGCTCAGGAAGGCTAGAGCATGAGACTGGGCTTCCATGTCCTGTGAGCCTCTGTAGCTGTCCGTGGCCACCCACAGCTCTCACATCTTGGCTTCTGTTCCTTTTTCAGGGCCCTGAGTACCTGGCTCAACTTGGTGGGGGAGGGGGGTACCAGGGATTTAACTCAGGGGCACTTGACCACTGAGCCACACCCCCAGCCCTATTTTGTATTTTACTTAGGGTTTCACTGAGTTGCTCAGGGCCTCACTTTTGCAGAGGCTGGCTTTCAACTTGTCTTGGCCTCCAGAGCTGCTGGGGTTACAAGGGTGGGCTATTGTGCCAGGCATTTTTTTTTTTTTTTTTTTTTTTTTTGCTTTTTGGTCATTTGAGGTGTTCTTTTAATATTCTGGATGAGACCCTTATTAGGTATGTGATTCATGAATGCTCTCCATCCTGATTCTGTGTCCTTCAATGAATGGTGAAGCACCAAGACGTGAAGGACCAGAGGGCCGAGTGTGGGGCTTGCCTGTGATTGTGGCAATGCAAGAGGCTGAGACAGAAGTATCATTAGTCTGAAGCCAACCTCAACAACTTGAGATCCTCAGCTATAAAAAGGGCTTAGATGTAGCTCAATGATTATTATCTCTAAATGTATTAATATATCCATCTTGGTATTGTTTTGTAAAGTAGAATTTTTGCTGTACCAGGGACTGAACTCATGTGTACATTACCACTGAGCTACACCCAGGGTCTCCCCAAGTTGCCCAGGCTGGGCTTGAACTTCAGATCCTCCTGCCTCAGCCTCCTGAGTAACTGGGATTACAAAGGGCTCACAAAGACAAAAGTGCCTCTAGTCCACCATAGTCATAATGTGGCTCTGCTTGTCCCTTAACTGGGGACAGATTTCCTTGACTGGGGACATCTGCTCCTTCCCCCACAGGGGTCAAGACTGAGAGGATGGCCTCAAGACTTTCTGGCTGGTGCTCCGCCTTGGCCTGTCACTGAAACTTTGACCCTCTGTGTCCTCATCTATAACCCAGAGACAGCAGCACCTGACCAGTGTTTTGTAAACCAGGACCACTGTGGATGAGCGGCTGTGCAGGGCAGGGTGCCACGGGCTCCCCAGCTCCTGCAGATCGCCCTTTACCAGATGGGAGCTGAACAAGCAATACACATGACGTCCTGAGGCAGTGGACATGTGCGGGGCCTGTGCATGGGGGGCAGACCCCCCTCACACACTTGCATCCGCTACAAACACTAAGAGCCTGTGGACTTTGGCTACAAGGCCTTTATTGCAAACAAAATCTGAGGTATAAGAAGCTGACTCAGAACCCACGCCTGTCCAGCCAAGGGAGGGGTGGTCTACACTCACCCCACGCCAAGCCTGGGCGCTGGGGCCCAGGGCTGTCCTCCAGAGTCCCAGGGCCCATCCCTGCACTGAGGTAGCTGCATCTTGGCCCCCACAAGGACAAGGCCCCAGGGCTGCCGACTCCCACAGAACTCCCCCACTAGGAGGGGGAAGGCAGGCACAAGCCTAGCCCCTCGCACCCTGGCACACGTGTGCCCCACAAAGGTTCTGGCCTCTCAACAAAGGCACGTTCCTGCCTGCCACCCAGGGGCAGCCCGGGCAGCCATGGGGCTGGGCAGCTGCCAGGTGGCCATGGGGGATTGGTGGGTCACTGCTGCTCCAGGCAGTCCTCGGTCACCCCCTGGGCGGCCAGCTCAGCCAGCACATTCTGCAGGTAGTTGGGGTCGGGGTAGCCATGGCCTGTCACGTTGCGGTCCATCTCTGTCTTGTGGTGGATCTCGTTCCACACCACGGTGTCAGTCTCGCCCGTGGTGCTGGACGTTCCAACTGTGAAGATCAGTCTCCTCTTCCAGGCCACCTTCAAGAGCTCCAAGACCTGCCAGAGGAGAAGGGAGGGCCCATGAGTGGCGCCCCTCAGGCCCTGCCCCTCCGCTCTCACCAGAGATGAGCTTACCCAGGCCCAGCCCTGGATCCCATCTATGGGGCCCCTAGAACTCCAACTGCTGATGGGATGGCCCCACAGGGTCTCCCGTGGGCCCTGGCCATAGCCCTGCCCTCCCCACCTCGGCAGCCACCACCACTCTGCAGCCACTCTAGCAACGACCCAGCTGCCACCTTGAGTCTGCCCTCCTTCCTCACTGCCCTCCCGCTCTCCCCATTCAGCCACGGAAGAGCCCAGCCTTGAGGTTGGGGTGCAGCTCAGGCCTAGCCTATGTGAGGTCCTAGCCCGACTCCCAGCAGCACAAAAATAAAGAAATAGAGTCCAGTACACACCTCCCAGCAGCCAGAGCACTTTCTCAAACTGGAGGACCCTCCTAAGGCATGCCTAGAAGGCAGCCAGGCCCAGTATCCCGCCGCCTCCCGCTGAGGGCTAGCTCCTGCCTGGGCCCAGCAGTTCTATCTGCCTGGAAGGCGCTTCCAGACTTTCTCATAGCTGCACAGTCCCTGTTCAGGTCTCAGTGCAGACAGAGGGACCAGCCATCTGACCCCATCCCACTCTGGGTGCAGGCTGTCCTGACTAAGCAAGCGCCCTAGCCTCTTCTTCCTGGATCCACAGCAATGCTTTGGAAAGGAGTGGCAAACAGAGTGGCCCACCCCTGCTGGCCCACTCCCTGGGGGTCCCAGTGGGCCCCATCTTCTGCCACATTAAGGTGATGGGGCGATAGGGGCAATGGGTCTTCACCTTGCGGCCCTGGGCGTTGTCTGGAAGGTAGCACTGGCGGGGAAACCCTCTGGCAGTGAACGGCTTTCCTGGATTGGGGTGCTCAGGGCCCTGAAAAAGGAACAGATGCCAAGATGTGAGAGCTGTGGGTGGCCATGGACAGCTGCAGAGGCTCACAGGACACAGAAGCCCAGGCTCATGCTCCAGCCTTCCTGGCCAGCTCAAGTGACCCAATGACTCTGGTCCCTCAAAGACCTAAAGTGAATGTGGCCTCCCCCCATGAACGCCCTCCCTTGAGCCTACGCCAATCTGTCTGGCACCACCACTGCCACTTCTACCCTGCAAGAGCCAGGACTGACCCTCTTCTGCTCTGGGGATGCTCTAAGCACTGGGTTTCCTCGGATCTTTCTTTGTGACCCTGGGGGCACCCCTCCACATCCTCCACACGCTCACTGGGTGGCACCTTGCTCCAAGAACTGGCTGGAGTAGTGTGGCAGGGGAGGGATGGTGACAGCCTCCTGCCCTCCACCACAGAGGCTGCACCGCCTACAACTCGGTCCCCTTCCTCGGAGGTGCTGACCTGATCACAAGATAGGAAACCTGGTCGGGGGAGGCACGGCTCCACCAAGGCTCCACACAGTGGACCTTATCTGGCTCCAGCTACTCCTGCCCTAGGTTGAGACCAGCCCTGGCCCAGGCTTTCCTCTAGGACCTGTGCTTGCATTCCTGAAATCCAGCCTTGGCCCTGCCACGTCCAGCCCAGGCTTAGTGGTCACTGAGTAGATCTCTTGGGAACAGGGCCCCACCCCACCCCACTCCCTGGTGCCTGCAGGGGCTCCGCAGCTCCTCAGCACCGCTCCTCCTGCTGTCTGCCTTGTCCTCTGTCCAGCCCAAGTCCAGCTGGAATGACCCCTCCTCCAGGAGGCCTTCTGTGCTCAGGGAAGGACAGAGGGCTACTGCTTTCCTCCACAGCCACAGTCCCCAGCACTGCTGCCTTTGTGTCCTGCCTCCCTGGCCCCAGCCTCAAGGAAGCAGGGAGTCTGGGGCTGGCAGCAGGGACCCTGGTACCCCATCCCCGGGGTGGGGCAGGAGAACAACACCTGGGTGTGACTGACCCCTCCTGAGGTGGCCCCTTACCTGGATGCCATGAGGAATGTTGTAAACTATGAGTATCGTCCCGCAGTCCTCGTGGCCAGGCAGTGACACCTGGAACCTGAAAACCTCCATCTTCCCCCGGGGCTGGGTCCCGGTCTTCTCCCCATAGATGGTTTTGCAGGAAGGACACTGTAGACTCCCATCCTAAGACAGGCAGACACAGCAGACTGAGCCAGCGGCCCAACCACATTGGACAGTCAGCCACTGCCTCGGTGGGAGGAGAGGTCACCAGGGAGAAGCTGGCATGGCTCACAGGGCGCCCAGGCAGCCTCTTCTCAGAGCACCTGAACTCCAGCAGCTCAGGGTCAAAAGGGAAGTTCTACACTACAACTCCTCACGCTGCTCTTATTCAAAGGGTAAGTTCAGGAGACTGGCATTGGGTAGGAAAATCAGGGTCAGGAGCAAGTCTCTAGTCCAGTCACCTTTGAAACCATACAGAAAATCCTGCAACTGATGATGAGCTGCATGCAGGACGCTACATGACGGACACTGCGGACAGGGCCCAGGCAGGACCAAATGGCCATCATGTGACTTAGTTTCCACTGTCCTCCCAACCCCTGCTCACCCTGGCTAAACCCCTCTACAGGAACAGCAGCCAGGGGTCAGCCATTGACAGCCTGAGTGGGACCCTTCCCCTGTAGAGTGGAACAGGACCCTGAATCAGGGGCCTGGCTCTGAACCACCCAGTAGGTGACCCTGGGCATGTTCCCCTCCCTGGGCCTTTTCTTCATAAGCACAGGTCTGACTGCAGAGGAACATGACAAAGATGTAAGGTGCCTGGAAGTGGGAGGGTAACATGAGTCTGCTGTAGGAGGAGCCCAGGATCTCTCCCTGAGCTGGCTGCAGGAGTTGGTTTCCTTCCTAAAGCACATGGCAGGCCTAGGAGAGCTGGCCAGGCCTTCAAAATGGTCTCCAGGCCGGCTCCAGGGCTTGACTAACTTTCCAGGAGCAATACCACGCTTGCTATCCAGGCCTAGCAGCCGACCCTCCTCCTGCTGCAACACGAGGACTACAGACATCTCAGAGCTGTTCTGCCCAGCTTCCTACTCAGGGTCAGCATGCCGGGACTAAGGCTGCGGGAGCAGGTCACCTCTACCCGCCCCTGGGCCACCATGGACACCTTGTTCCCGTTGCAGTACATGGCCAGCAGACACAGCAGGTGGAAGGTATGGCTGCACTTGGTGAGGCGGCCCACGGCCACAGGCCCTAGGGTCTTGCTGTCAGTCACGTCGCCATAGCCAGACACCACGCACAGCTTCTCCATGCAGATGATGCAGTCCTGCAGGGAGCAGACAGGGCGAGCTCGCCAACAGCTGGCCAGGCCACAAGGGGCCAGGCTGGGAGGGAAAGGCGGAAACACCACAGCTGGGGTCAATCAATGTGACATGTGCCCACAAAGGGCTGACCAGAACCTGGCCCAGAAGGACAATGAGAACAGCCAGACAGGAGGACAGGAGAAGGGGAAGCTGGGAGCTGACCTTTTTAAAAAGGACACAGAAACTGTGAGATGGACAAGCAGGGATGTTCCAAAACATGGAATAAGACGCGCAGCTTCAGGGGACACCAGGCCAGCACAAGTAGGAGATGAGACCAGGGCAGGGTCAGAGCCAGATCTTGACCACTGTGCTCAGGAGTGGAGGTACCCTGTGAGCCAGGGCCTGCTGAAGAGTTTTGGTTTGCTTTTTTTGGTACCAAGGATTGAATCCGGGGGTGCTTAACCACTGAGCCGTGTGTATGTGTGTGTGTGTGTGTATGTTTAAGCTGTAGATGGACATATCTTTAATTATTTTATTTGGTGCTGAAAATTGAACCCAGTGCCTAACACATGCTAGGCAAGCACTCCACCACTGATCCACAACCCTGATCCCCCCCCCCTTTTTTATGTTTTCTAATTGTAATCGGACACAATGACTTTATTTATTTATTTTTTTTCTTCTTCTTCTTTTTTTTTAATGTGGTTCTGAGGATCGAACCCAGGGCCTCTCACATGCTAGGCAAGTGCTCTACCACTGAGCCACAACCCCAGCACTGGCCCTCTTTATTTATATTTTTTATTTAGAGACAGGGTCTCGCTGAGTTGCTTAGGGCCTTGCTAAGTTGCTGAGGCTGGCTTTGAACTCTTGATCCTCCTGCCTCAGCTTCCCGAGCTGCTGGGATTGCAGGAGTGAGCCACAGTGCTCAGCCTAGCATGCTTGACCTTTAACCCCACTACAGTACCTCCAAGAGGAAAGTAGTGCCAGAGCCCCCAAGGAGTAGCTCAGCAGAGTGGGGTTTTGTTTCCATGTTTTGGAACATCCCTCACCAGCACTCCCAGTCAGAAAAGCAAGTGTCACCTGGATAAGGCCACCTCACTCCTGCACCAGTGCCAGCCTGAGGGGAGTGAGGCCAATGTGTCCAAGCCTTGTCTCGAGCCCCCTGGCCCCGGGGATGGCCTGCATTACCCAGGTCTGTGTTGAGAGCAGGGCTCAGGCAAACATTTCTGTGAGGTGGGAATGACGCAGGCCCCTGGATCCCTGGCTGCCTTGTCCCAATCATGCCCACCTCCCTTGGGAGGCGTGGGGTTGGCACTAGACCTGGAGCCTGACGCACACTCCAGAGACTCTGGGGAGGTCCCCCATGGGCTGAGTGTGGCCAGGGACCCTTCAGCAGAAGTCCATTCTTGTCTGCAAACTGAACAGCAGTGGTGTGGCTCGCAGGACACGTACCTCGTCTGGGGGTGTCTTCAACTCCTCAGTATAGCTTCTGATCACTTGCTCGGGCTCTGGCTTTGGAGACCCTTCTGCAAGAGACGAGAAGGTGAGCGCTGTCCCAGGCACCCAAGCAGAGGAGAGCAATGTGGGGAGGAAGGCAGACAGGCAAAGCCCAGGCTGCCAGGAAGAAATGTTAGGGGCCAAGATGGAAGGTTAGCAGGCAAGCCAGGACAGCCTGAGCAGGCACAGGGCGGCCTGCAGCCACGCCCAGACCACCCTCAAGGCCCAACCTGGCCTGGGGCGTGGCCTGGAGGAGGCAGAGGAGCAGAAACAGAGCAGTACCTCGCAACTCCCCAAGTTGCATCCCAGGCAATCAGACCCAGGCCCCTCTGAGAATGCCAAAAATGTCCAACGAACCACCCCAGAGAACCTTCGGCAGTGTTATTTACTCCGCTTCTACCACTCTTGTGTGAAAATGCGCCAGGTCAGCCCATGTGGTATCTTATAGGTCTGCACACTGCAAATGACAGGTGCACTGACGCTGTTACAGTGCACCACCTGCCTCAGAACTGGGGGGGTCTCAGTCACATGCCTACTCAGCTCCAAGCTAAGTGACTCTGGAAAGCAGCTGGAACACAGGGAGACATATGCTGGCTGCTGGCAGCTGAGGTTGTACACATGCAATGCAGAGTTGGGAGACTCCATGCCCCTCAGCATGCAGCCCTGCAAGGGGGACATGAGGCCCTGCAGTGGCAGCATCAGCACAGCAGCTCCCCGAGGCAATAGGGACAATCAGAGGGCGGCCAAGCCTTCAGCAGGAGCCTAAGACATGGGGAGGCAGCACAGTCCTGCCAAAGACCTGTCGGGGCTCCCCATTCTGCCTCAAGGTCACACTAGGGTTCCTGGTCCCTGAGTCCAGGGTCTCCTGGTTTGAACCTAAGTGCGTGGCACTCAGCCTGTGGCCTCAAACACTTAGAAATATGAGGGCTCATGACTATTTGGGAAGGTGACTTGGAGGAGCAGAGGCCAGAATCGGGGACTTGATTCTGACTCTCTGGCTATGACCACATCCCACCACCTCAGAGGTGCAGTTTCCTCAGCTAGAAATGGGGAAGTCCCACACCTAGTAAGTTAAAGCAGCAGGGGGCTGCCACCAGCAAAGGAGTCCCAGACACACGGTTACACACCCACATAGCCCCCATCCCCACCCCATGCACACCCACACCCACACCCACAGGCTTCCACATGCACCCTATGCATAACCATGTACCCATATACCCATGTCTCATACACACGCATGTACCATATACCTACATATCTTACACACTCGTATGCCCACATGCAATCACATGCATCCACACACATCCCCCCCACACCTATATGTACCCCATATATACCCACATGCATCCTTATGTATCCTATACATGCCCTATATACACAAGTGTCCTACACACACCACACACCCCATGCACACAACTTAGCAGCCTATCCACACACCTCCCCTACAACCTCCTTCGATACCCTTCCCAAGACTTCCAGAGCCCATTTGATGGCTCTGGTGAGAGCCCGGCCACAGGCACAGGGAGGCCATCCTGGAAGTTAGGACGTCCACTGACTGAGGGGAGTCTTCTGTCTTGAAAAGCCCAGTGGCCTCAGGAGGCTCCAGGAGAGCCAGGGACCCCTCTGCCAGGACCAGCACCTGGCCCAGCTCACCAGGCAGCCTTTCAGAACCAAAGGGAGCTCCCATTAGCCACAGTTCTCAACCAGGGCCGACCAGGAGCCCGTCAATCCCGGGGAAGGCACATCTGGACTCAGAACACCACAGGATCTACTGAGAGCCTGTGCTCTTTCCAGGCAACTGGTTGCCCTGGAGGTCACCAGTCACCCTGCCCTGTTTCACCTCCACCAAGGCAGAGCAAAAGCAGCACGCACAGAGTCCAGGACTGGGGCTCAGGACCTCAAAACCAGCTCTTTTCCTGGGCACACCTCCACATCTCACGACTGCCACTGTTGGCATGTGACAAGCACTTCACATGTCCTTCCTGTTCCCAACCCACCTAGCAGGAGGTGCCACCCCATGAATGGAGAAACTTGCATGAGCTCAGGAGGCTAATGCAGGCAAGAGCCGAGACTAAAGGTAGGCTGACAGGGCTGCAGCCCAGGCCCCTGTCCAGCATGGCACCATCAAGAACGCCATCTGCGATTCCACTGTCCAGCTTAGAACAGCGCAGAACTGCCACAAGCTCCTCCACGCAAACTTTGTTAAAATTCCCAGCACCTTCTGTAGCTGTGAAACCCATTCTGCCCAGGCCACATGATGGACAGGGCAGCGGTCACCAGGGGAACCCACATGGGCAGCAAACCCGACAGATATTTTGAGGGCCTTTTTAAAATTTTTTTGGTACTGGGGATTGGAACCAGGGTCACTCGACCATTGAGCACATCCCCCAGCCCTACTTTGTATTTTATTTAGGGGCGGGGTCTCACTGAGTTGCTTAGCACCTTGCTGTTGCTGAGGCTGGCTTTGAACTCGCAATTGTCCTATCTCATCAGCCACCCCTGCCGCTGGGATTATAGGCCCGTGTCACTGCACCGGACTTGAGGGCCTTTCTTTTTTTTTTTTTTTTTTTTAATATTTATTATTTTTTAGTTCTCAGTGGACACAACATCTTTGTTGGTATATGGTGCTGAGGATCGAACCCGGGCCGCATGCATGCCAGGCGAGCGCGCTACCGCTTGAGCCACATCCCCAGCCCTTGAGGGCCTTTCTTGATACATACACTGGCCCCATGGAAAAACAGTCATCCCAGAATCCCAAGCTACGCCTCATCCACACCTTGAGGTTTGCAAAGTTACAGGTCCTCGTGAACAAGCCCCTCTCACTTCAACTGTGCTGGGAACGTCAGATTCCCAGGAGCCACCTCTGTTGCCAGGCGAGGGCAGGGAGAAGGGCCACAGGAAGGGAGAAGGGCCATGGAGGTTAAAGAAGAAATCGACACAGAGAGCCAGAGGCAGCAAGACTCGGAGGAGGCTTAGCAGAGGCCAGAGAGCATTTGTGAATAGGAACTACCTTTCACGGACACTTTCCTCAGTCTCTTAACTGAGCTGTGGCTTTTAGAGGCCAAACAGGAGGCGGGAGGGCTGGCGGGCTGGGGTGCGCGGCTAACACACACAGGGAGTCCAATGGCTGACATCAGCACACTTGTCATGCCTGCACGGGTGCGAGATCAGACATGCAGAGAGGGGGAGAAATGTTAGGAGGCTTTCAGCAGGTGACCTTCACAAACCCTGCTAAGTCGGAGGTGGCAGCACCACAAATGGCCATCAGGACCTGCAGGATCTCTGGAGAGCCTGGCCTCTAGAAGGAGCTCCCTGTGCTGCAGGAACAAGTTCCAGACCAGGAACCAGGGAGAGCTGGTGAAATGGCCCGGCTCACCAGAGCCCTGGCCCAAAAGTCCCCAGGTGTCTGCCAAGCAACTTCACAGCCTGTACCCAGAGCGTGCAGGGAGCGGGAGGCCACTTGCTCTAGAAGAGCAGAGGGGAGATCACCACCCAAGAAGCCTCCTCGGCAGTTCTGGGCAGTGCCAGGTGCAGGAGGGGCAGGTGCTGCGGCAATGTGGCGGGGTGCAGCCAGGCTGCAGAAACTGCCTCCTGAGCAGGGCTGGTGACAAGGGCTGGCTTCGCATGGGGCCTCTGGGCCTGGCCACACCCTCCTGCCTTCAGTCATCCTGTCTTCCTTCTGTGGGCTGCTTCTGCTTTCTCTGCCCCACCTGGCAAACCTAGTGACATGGTCTGGAGACATGGCTGAGGCAGGACACCACCCCTCTGGACTGCTTCCACACTGAGGCGACCCCCCAGCTCCTAGCAGTGGGTTCCTTCCCGGGTGCCACTGCGAGGAGCTGCAGCAGGTAGCAGGGAGGAGATGCAAGTGCCTCTCTGCCCAGCTGGACCCTCCCCCACGCTGTCCCCTTCCTACTCTCTGATGACTCAACACTGCATGGGACACACTGATCTGCTAGAGGTCCTCATTCCCGCCACACCCTCGCCTACCCCTCTGTCCACTCCCTGTCACTGATTAGTCTGGCTCAAAAGCACCTTCTCCCCAGAGGAAAGAAGCTCTGGGCTTCTCAGCCACACTAGAGAGTGGTTTTCCCCGTCCTTGGAACCTGGCTCAGGCACTGGGCATAGCAGGGTACCAGGGGCACCTCCTTCCTGGACCCCATTCCTCTCCAGGACAGGTTGGGACAGATAGTGATGCCCCCCACCAGGTGATTCAGAGGTGCGAGGAGTAGCCAGGGCAGCCACTGTGGCCTCATGACAAGATCAAAACTCCCTACCTGGCAAATGTGCCCAGTCAGGGACAGAGGCAAAGGCTAGCCACCTGCTGGACAGCACAGCCAAATGAGGGAAGGGTCACCGTAGTAGCCATTCAGCAGGAAGCACCTGCACCACAGAAGACCCAGGCTCACACTGGGGCCAGATGCCTGCGCTGACCCAGTTCCTGCTGTCACTGCAATGCCACCACAAGCTGAGATTGTTCCTGGGCCCAAATGTATTACCCGGGGAACAGAATGTCAGGTAGACAGAATGACGAACAGGTACAGGTGTCAGAAAGAGGTTGGGAGCAGGGACAGGTGGTTTCCCTTAGAGAAACATCTCTGGATGGACAGCGTCCTCTGACTGAACATGTCCCTCTTCACTCAGATCTCTGAAGTGCCACCTCTGCAGGCCTTAGGCTTTCCCTGACCCTTTATGGGGAGGGACCATGTCCTCCTCCAACTCTCTACACCTGTGCCTGCTTTGCTTTCCTTCTCACCTCTTCACCATCTGGAATCACTCGCTCCAGCTGACCACTTCCCCTAAGCACGCACACCACGGGGTGAGCAGCTCTGCTGACGACCATTGCTAGCACCCAGGGCACAGTCCTAGGAGGCACACCACGTGTCAGCTAAGGAATGAAGGCATCCCAGGGCCACCACTGGCAGCCCGCAGGAAGCCAGCATCGCAACACTCCTTCCCTGTCACCACAGGACCTAGCCCCACACACTCCAGTCACCAACAAGGAAGAAAGGCTCGACACCACACCTGGAGAGAAGGCAGCCCCTGCCCTGTGGCTCTGCCTTCTAGAGAAAGGTCTGAAAACCACCCCAAACCCACAGACTCAACTCATCACAGCAGCAGCAAGCAGCGGGCAGGACTGGGGGCCGCCCAGGCAGGGGCTTCTGCATCTTCCTCAGCAGCAGGACTCGGCACAGCCCCCTCAGTGGAGAGGCCCTTGAGCCTGAGCTCCCATTTCTACTCTCCACAACTGCACACACTGCCTTCCCAACACCAGAGGTCAGCCTTTCACCTAGTGGCCAGGGCTCACCTCCCTGCAGCCAAGCATGGCACATTCAGGAATCCAGCCCTTGATTCTTGGAGGCTGGTTGGGGTCCTTTCATTCCCTGGTGGCCCAGAAAATGGTCCCACCAAAAGGTATCAACCACTGAGAGGTGGCAATCTGGCAACAGGCTCCAGTATCTCCTTATTTCCTACCTGGAACCAACTTCCTGAACTGTGGGGGTCTGTTTCCCTACCAGTCTAGAATGTGTGAGGCCCTGAGTTCCATGCCCAGAACCACAAAAAAATAAAAACGAGCCGAGTGTCGTGGTGCACACCTATAATCCCAACAACTCAGGAGGCTGAGGGCAAGAGGACCACTAGTTTGAGGCCAGCCTCAGCAACCTAACAAAATCCTATCTCAAAAAAAAAAAGGTATAGAAGGGGTTGGCTGGTGCTATTCAGGCAAACCTAAAGGCCACAAAGAAAGGTGTTTAACATCTATATTACAGTCTCAGTGGCCACCCTGGCAGAACTTGCTACGGCTGCTGAAGACCCCAAGTTCAGAGCTGGGCCTGTGGGGGTCAGGTCTTTTCCATCGCGGACATCCCCGCACACAGCAGCACTCAGCGTTGGTGTGTGACTCACCTATGGCACCCATGCTGAGTGGCCCAAGGTGGGCAGGAACGTCCTGGTCAGCATGTCTGCTCACTCTTTCCTCTCGGCCGGGAAGAGGCTCACGGCTGAGCAGCGGAAGTAGGGCTGAGAGGCTGCCAGGCTTCCCTGCCGTTACAGTCCCCTGCCCTCCACGTCCATCTTCTGCCACTTCTCTAGTGTCCCTTTCCAGGTGCCTCCTGTGTCTCCCAAGCCACTCCCCTGATGCCACCCACAGTCCCCCTTTCTACACCACAGTCACCTCCCTGTCCAGCACCTCCTCCACCAGGCTCAGGAGCACCTGGTACCACAGGGAAGAACCCAGGTTCTGAGCCCAGGGCTGCGTCAGGGATTTGAACTCCCCGAGCCTCGGCCTCCTCACCGACGCCTTGGGTTATTTAGGGATCAAACACAGGAACACGCACCAGAGCCCCAGTCACTCCTCTGAGTCACTGTCCCAATGACAACACCACACAGCCGCCCTGCACCAGGCCTGGCAAGTCTACCCACATTGCAGGCTACCAGGACTCAATAAACCCAACTGTCACCCGATCCCCTGCCAGTTGCAAATGATGGGGTTCACTGCCACACCTGCACTTTTACACACCTCACAGTTCCCTCAAGTTACGAGTGCCCTCAGAGGCGCCTCAAGACCTGGAAGAAGACTTTTATTATTTTTGTGGTGCTGGGGAGAAGTTGCTGAAGCTAGCTTTGGATTTGTGATCCTCCTGCCTCAGCCTCCCAAGTAGTTGGGATTACAGGCAGGTGCCACCAGGCCTGACTGTAAAAGGACTTTATATAAGTAAGCATCAAGACATACAGGGCTGGGGGTATAGCTCAGCTGGTAGAGTGCGTGTCTGGCATACACAAGGCCCTGTGTCCAATTCCCAGCACCACCAAAAAAAAAAAAAAAAAAGAAAAAAGATATATAGACAACAAATGATCCACATGGAACCAGGAGACAACATGTAGCTACAACCAGGTGGCTTATGAGCCCCGGAGAGCCCCTGCCTTGAGCACTTCAGGGCAGAAAGGTGGCTCTAGGGCTGGGGATGTGGCTCAAGCGGTAGCGCGCTCGCCTCACATGCGTGCGGCCCGGGTTCGATCCTCAGCACCACATACCAACAAAGATGTTGTGTCCGCCGAGAACTAAAAATAAATATTAAAAATTCTCTCTCTCTCTCTCTCTCTCCTCTCTCACTCTCTCTTAAAAAAAAAAAAAAAAAAAAAAAAAAAAAAAAAAAAGGTGGCTCTAACTCTCATTCAATTCAAAAATTAAAAAGGATGAGAAAGGTCCACACCAATGCACCACATCAGGTCCCACCGCCCCAGAACGCTCAGGGGCGGGCACCCAAGCTCATGCCCTGGGGTACACCAATCGGAAAGAGGCAGCAATCCCCCAAGGAGCCCTTTTAGATACACCTGAGGGCCCAGAAGGTGACAAGCCCCCCCCACCTCATCCTTCCCACCAAGCCCTGCGGGGCACAGCCTGTTCAGGGCACCTACCTGCCAGTGCTTGCTGGACCCTGCTGGGCTTTGGCATCTGCAATGGCACAGTGGCGGGGATGCTCCCAGGGCTGCTGGAGGGACCGCTGGGAAGGGAGGCACTTGGGGAGGAGAGAAGAGAGCAAAGCTGAGTACAGGGCACTGCCTCCCTGGAAAAGAGAGGAGGGAACCGCACTGAGTCGAGGCACCTTCCTGCTTCCCCAGCTGCCTCTGAGGGAAGGAGCCCCTGGGTTCTCTTTTGAACAGTTCAAAGACCATAAAGATGACCCTAAAAGAGGAGCTCGCAACATTCTGAGCTCACTAGCTTCATTACAGTGAAGATCTCAGGAGCCTGGCGGAGATCACGGTGGAGACCACGTTAGTTAGTGATCGAGGACATCACCACCAGTAACAAGGCAAATCAGTATCTTGCAGGCCACAATAAGATGCTCCCAAAGGGACTTATCATCGTTATTGTGGGATTCCTGCTAAAAAATGCATGTCTTAGTCCAATGGTGGAAAAAGATCAGACAAACCCAAATCAAGAAATGTTTGATCAAGCACCTTGTTAAAGTGGTGAGCTTTGGGGCTGGGGATGTGGCTCAAGCGGTAGTGTGCTTGCCTGGCATGCGTGCGGCCTGGGTTCGATCCTCAGCACCACATACAAACAAAGATGTTGTGTCCGCCAAAAACTAAAAATAAATATTAAAAATTCTCTCTCTCTCCTTCTCTCTCTCTCTCTCTTTAAAAAAAAAATCCTCTCTCTCTCTCTCTCCTCTCTAAAAAAAAAAAAAAATGTGGCTTATATACACAATGGAATATTACTCAGCAATGTAAGAGAATAAAATCATTTAAAAAAAATAAAATAAAAATAAAGTGGTGAGCTTTGAAAGACTGACTGGGATTGGTTCCACCTGGAGAGAGGAGAATGGCAATGGCTGGTAAAGCAGGGTCCTGGGACAGAAAGAGGGCAGGAGCAGAAAATGGTGAGTCCAACAGGGTTACCTCCTGATTCTGAGGACAACATGGTTGAGAGATGTTCAAATGAGACG
The DNA here is from genome assembly GCF_964194105.1 of Spermophilus citellus. NCBI lineage: Eukaryota > Metazoa > Chordata > Mammalia > Rodentia > Sciuridae > Spermophilus > Spermophilus citellus. Next base: position 28,950,301 of record NC_138187.1, on the reverse strand, counting down.
CACGGAGTCGGGGTGCAGCTCAGGGGTGTAGCACTCGCCTGGCCGTGGAGGCCCTGGGTTCCATCCCAACACCACCCACAAAACACCACTGCTGCCCAGAGAGCCTGATCAAGCAGTTCAAGGGTGTGATCAAGCAGTTCAAGGGTGGGACACCCACCCCCAGAATACAGACAGGACATCTGTGGTAGTAAACACTGAACCCAGAACCTTGTGTGTGCTAGGCAAGTACCTACCACTGACTTATATCTGCAGTGTTTAATTTTTTTTTGAGATAGGATCTTCCTAATTTGCCCAGACTGACCTCAAACATGCCATCCTCATGCCTCAGCCTTCTGAGTAGCTAGGATGACAGGCTTGCCCCACTGTGCCCATGAGATGGCATCTGGTGAGAGAGCTATGGAAACTATACTATTTTTGTAACTTTTCTATAAATCTAAAATTCATACCAAAAAGGTTTTTGGGATTTGCTTTTTTTTTTGGGGGGGGGGAGACCAGGGATTGAACTCCAGGGCACTCAACCACTGTGCCACATCCCCAGCTCTCACTGAGTAGCTTAGCGCCTGAACTCACAATCCTCCTGCCTCAGCCTCCCCAGCCGCTGGGATTACAGGTATGCACTTTTTTTTTTTGTTTTGTTTTAATTTAAGGGATCTTGGGGCTGGGGATGTGGCTCAAGCGGTAGCGCGCTCGCCCGGCATGCGTGCGGCCCGGATTCGATTCTCAGCACCACATACAAAGATGTTGTGTCCACCAATAACTAAAAAATAAATATTAAAATTCTCTCTCTTTAAAAAAAAAAAATTAAGGGATCTTAGGCTGGGGTTATAACTCAGGGGCATAGCAAATGCCTAGAGCATGCAAGGCCCTGGGTTCTATTCCTAGCACTGCAAAAAAATAATTTTTTAAAATGAAGATTCTGCTTCCCAGAGTGACTATGTTCAAACTCATTCATTTGGTTGTAAATCCTCAACTGTTTAAAATGGTAACAATACACACCATTAGTTTGAGGCCAGCTCTCCACTGAGAACAACTGGGGAAGGAACTCTTGCCAGCTCCTCCTCCCTCCAGCCTGGGACGTCCCATCCATCCCTGCCTGTTAGAGGTGATGAAATATCAAGATTACAAAACCCTCCCACCACATGGTCCCCACATGGGAGCTCCCCAGGACAGCCTGGGTTCTGTAGGTTGGGCAGGCCAGGGCTCCTGCATTCACCTGAGCTAAGATGGAGGTTGTGTATTTCTTGTTGTCTTCCCCACAAGATGCCCTGCATGGCTGGGCTACACAAAGCCCAGCCTCCTGCCTCCCTCACTACTCTAAGCCCAAAGGCAGGAGTAGAAAATGGACCAGGGTGTTCTGATCATGCAAAAAGGACTGGGAGCTGGCCACCTGGGCTGAGGTCTTATAAGCAAGCCAAGCTCCTTCCTGAGATGCTTCAACTGTCTTCTCTCTTAGAGGAAGGTGATCACCTAATGACTCTGAGGCTCCTAAGTGAAGGCGCTGAGACTCCTGCTCATTTCCCAGGCCAGTTCTCCAGGGAGCAAAGAGCTGCGGCCTCAGCTAAGAGGCCAGAAAAACCCAAGCTTGACTCTGCAACTTCAAATGAGTCAGAACACAGTGGGCTAGAGGGGCCAAGCTCAAATATCCTCCAGAAATGGCTGCTCCCCTTATGGAATGATCCCAGGAAGTGGAGCCCTCCCTCCCAGGGAAAGGTGCACATCTGGGCAGAAAGTCTGCTTTTTTTGGTTCTATCACCAAGGCCTAGAGCAGAGACCCTACAGTGAGGCTTCCAGCGACTTGAGACCAGGAAGCCAGGTTCTGTAGAAAATTCTCCAATTGTCTTTATCTAGCCCCTCCTCCACACAAGTTCCTGCTGTGTTCAGGAAGTCGCAGGAGGAGGACAGACTGGAGCACAGGAGGAGGACAGACTAGAATGCATTCACCTGTCCACCATCCTGAGATGGCTCAGGGGCAGAATGAGAAGGCTGAAGGGAAGGACATCCAAAGCTTCTTCCACCCCCACCCCACCTTCAATTGGCAGCCAACCTGGAACACAGAAGGCACCTGTCACACAAAGAGCCCAGAATGTGAGGCCTGAAACACTACTCTCAGCACCTCCAACTGTGTGAGCTGTGCGCCCTGGGCATGCAAGACCCCCCTGAGCTCCAGTTTCCCTGCAGCTAATTCCAAGCCCTCCACAATCTAAGCCCTACACAAACACCAGGCTCCCCAGGTCTCCATGGAGCAGAGGGAACAAAAGGCAGGCCCTCAGTAAACCCTGCAAAGCAACAAGATTAGAACAAAAGGGAACAAATCGGCCAGCCCAACTCCTGAATCCGGGAGAGGAAAACCACCATGGAAAAGAACCAGCACTTATCCAAAGGCCCAAGGCAAACTACAAGCAAGGCTCTCGCTACACCCAGGACTCCAATCCCACAGGCCTAAGGATAGCCACAGCCAGAATGCCCAGCCAGCACGCAGAGGGGGGGAGTCGTCTCCCAGGCCAGGACAGTGGCGGCGGCGGCAGCAGCAAGAACAGCAGATGCAAACAAACCAGGAGCGCCACGTGGTGAGGGAGGGCAGCGCCCACGGGCTAACCCAGCACCAGGCTCCATGGCCAATCACGCTGTGTGTGTGGAGCAACCTGCAATCCCACAGCTCAGGAGGCTGAGGCAGAGGGATTGAGAGCTAAAAGCCAACCTTTAGCACTTAACAAGGCCCTAAAGCAATTTAGCCCTTTTCTCTAAATATTTTTTAAACGGGTGGGGCTGGGGATGTGACTCAGTAGTTAGGTACCCCTGGGTTCAAACCCCAGTACCAAAAAAAAAAAATGCTGATCATGATCACCACCCAATCATCAAAATGCCAAGCAAGTTGTCACTCTCTCACACAGAAGACAGGAGTGTGCGTGACACACGTTGCAGTTTCACCCTCCCTCATCACAAGTTTTGGTGCTTAAAGGGATAAACTTCAGCTACCAGGAAATGTACTTAAACCCAGCAGCTCAGTTACAAATGCCCAGCCTGCCACATATTACTGCACATTCCTGGGGGAACGAGAAGAATCACACAGCCAGTTTCACGCAGATTGAGCAAGAAGCAATGGAGGACCACATACATGGGGCTGAGGGTGCGGCGGTGGCAGAGCGCTTGCCGGCATGCTCAGGGTCTGGGTGTGCTCCCCAGCGCAGCAGAAAAAAAAGCAGCCCAGACATTCCAAAAACAGACATGGGCTCCCCAACAGCCTGCATTGCCACTCGCTCAGAAGGCAGCCCAGGTGCTACCGACTCTCTCTTGGACTCCCCCCAGCCCTCGCTGTGGTCTGGACTTGCACTGCCTGTCCTCCTACCTCTTCCCTCCACATGCCAAGTAACTTTCACCCAGTGCTGTTGACATTCACTTGGCTTTGAGAACTCTACCACAGCCCCAGGAGGACACAGTGCCAAGGATTGCTCCGTTCTCCCGGCCTGCTGGGGTAAAAGATCAAATTTTTAATCAAGCCCCTGAAACTGAGGAAGGTCACATTACAAACTAGGCCCAGGACAAGCCTTGTTTTCCAAAGCCTGGAGAGGCGCACACAGTGCAGTCACACCCTCCCAGCCCCAGCCATGGAGGAAGAGGGACTCACACCCATCCCGGGAGGCAGGCGCTCTGAAGCGTCTCCACCGGAGCGGCAGGTTGGCCTGGTTCCTCCTGGCTTTGGTGCAGGGCAAGCTGTGACATGTGAGGTCCGCCCAGCACCAGAGGGAAACACCATGGGCCCAGCTACCTCCTCCTTGTCACTTGCCTAGCCGGCACTAACAGGGCCAAGAGGGTCTGAGGCCCTCAGGTGGAGAGCAAAAACCACAACAAATATTAGGGGGAGACTAATGAGAGCTTTGTACCATGAGAAGGAAACAAATCACCTGATTAAATCCCAAAATCCCAGCTCTAATGCTATTTACAAATTTGCCTCAAAGTAATTTGTAAGAATTTAAGAAGCCCCAGGAGGTGCCTGGTTTAGCATAATCCCATCTACTCAGGAGGCTGAGACAGGAGGATCACAAATTGGAGGCCAGCCTGTGCAACTCAACAAGACCCTTTCTCAAAATAAAAAAGAATTGGGGCTATAGCTTAGTAACAGAGCACACTTTGGCTTAATTCCCAGTATCATAAAATTAAATACAATTTGAAAATATAAATGCTATCAGATGCAGTGGCACATGCCTGTAATTTCAGTGACTTTGGAAGTTGAGACAGGAGGATCACCAAGCTCTAGGCTAGCCTCAGCAACTTAGCAAGGCCCTAAGGACTTAAGAGACACTGTTGCAAAATAAAACATTAAAAAAGGAGCTGGGGGGCTGGGATTGTGGCTCAGCGGTAGAGCACTCGCTTAGCATGAGCAGGGCCCTGTGTTCGATCCTCAGCACCACATAAAAATTAATGGATGGAATAAAGGTATTTGTCCAACTATAACTTAAAAAATATATATATTTAAAAAAAAAAAGGGAGCTGGGGATGTGGCTCAGTGGTTAAGTGACTGCGGGTTCAATCTCCGGTACCAAAAAAAAAAAAAGATACTCTGGGCTGGACTGCACCAATCTGGTAGCTGTATCACTAGTGCCACCAGTGGCCACAGAGCCACATACTTCAACATTCTCCTCCTTACCCTGAGCTCCTGGCTCTCCTGCGACCTAGACTGTGGGCTTAGGGATCAGAGGTATACCTTCTCTCTCTACATCTTTGGTGCCTGGCACTGAGAATCAGTTCATCCCTAGTTACCCAAAATGTGCCGGGTACAGACAGCACTAGCCATGGGGACAAGTGCAGGTCAAAGGTCTAGAACTCAGTTTCACAGAGCCCTTTATCCTGAGGAAATGGAAGAACTGCTGATTTTAACCCATGTGGCAGCTAATGAGACTCAAGAATCAAAGGTCAGGTAGCTCCATGGGATGCCAGGCTATGGAGGACCATGGTACCTCAGCAACCCCGTGACACAGCAAAGACAATACAACAGGGACAACCAAGGGGGTAGGCACCTGCCCACATTTTCCCATCTGCCGACAAGACCTGAAGGGAGGACAGAAAGACCAGCGGTAACATGAGATACCTGGCTCCACCTGAAGTGGACGGTCCTGGGGGCAGGAGCTGCGGTCCCAGATGGGAGAGGCTGGAGCGGAAGAAGGGCTGGCTCCCCAGGGCGGGAGGTGCCCCACCCCAGGGGTTGGTCGTGTTCAGCCTGGGTGCAGACCTGGCCCCAGAGAGCGAGGGTTTGTTGTACGGGGCAAAGGCCTGGTGGGCCCCAAAGACAATAGCGGTCCTATGGGAGCCCTGGGGCACAGGGTACGCAGGGAGGTTAGTCATGGAGTGGCGGTAGCGGCCTGACACAGGGCCAGTTCCGCTGCCGTGGAGGCACTGATGGCAAGAGCAGGCGACTCCGGTGTGGCCCGGTGGGGCAATGACAGTGGTCACTGGGTAAGGCGGCCCTGCCTGGCGCCGCACGCTCCGGCAAAAGCTGGACGTCTTGTTGGTTTGCGTGTGGGTGGCATAGTTGACGGTGTAGTTGTAGCCCAGGGGAGCCAAGTCCACAAGCTGGTTGCCCCTGGCCACCTGCTGCTCCAGATAGTCGCAGACGCTGGCTTCATAGGCGGTCCAGGAGCCGTCGTCACTCAGCCACTCCCAGGTGATGCCCCGGCCTGGGGCTGAGTGCTGGGGGAACAGGTGCCTGCGCACAGCTCGCATGGTGCCTGTTTAAGAGGAGCAGGACCCATGAACCCAGAGCGGATAGTCACCCCCAAACCCAGGGAATCACTTTTTTTTTTTTTGGAGCTGGGGACAAACCCAGGGTCAAATGCATGCTAAGCATGTGCTATCCCACTAGATACACCCTCACAGCCAAACAAAATAAAGTGCAGGTACCTAAGGATTGGTGTTGGCTATTCTTTTTTCCCCCCTATTATTGAAGACTGAACCCAACAGTGTAAAGCTGCATCCCAACCCTTTCTATTCTGAGATAGCCTCAGCTAAGATGCTGAAGCTGGTCTCAAACTTGCCATCAATTCTCCTGTTTCGGCTTCCAAAACCACTGTGATTATAGGCATGTGCCACCCCCGAGCTGTGCTGACTATTCTTTTATGGGTTTGTGTAAAAGCTCTCTAGGCAAAGAAACTGGGGCCCAAAGGATCAAGTGACAGAGGGAGGGAGATTCACATTCCTTGGCAAAGAGGTAATGCTAGATGTTTGGGTCAAATAATATGGCTCAGATTTGATAAGGCTTTTTGGAATGAATAATAATTTTTGGTGCTGGGGACTGAACCCAGAGCCTTAAGCATGCTAAGCATGTGCTGTACCACTGAGTTACATCCCCAACCCTCAAAAAAAAAATTTTTTTTTTTTTTTTTTTTTTTTGTACAGGGCTTAAATCCAGGGTGCTTAACCACTGAGTCACATCTCCAGCCTGTTTTTAGTTTTTTATTTTGAGACAGGTTCTTGCTGAGTTGCTTAGGGCCTCGCAAATTTGCTGAGGCTGGCTTTGAACTTGCAATCCTCCTGCCTCAGCCTCCAGAGTTGCTGGGATTATAGACATGTACCACAGGGCCAAGTAGTAATTCCCTTCTGATAATTCAGTCTCCTGACCTTAGCCTTTGCCTGGATCCCAGCTTTGGGGAAGTGAGGACACCCTTAGCACCCAAACCACATGTGACTCTACTGTCTAAGCATGGCTCCCCCTTTCAGAATAAAGTCCAAAGTCCTTCCAGGGAATGGTAAGGTCCTTCTGCTCTATAGGTTGGTCTGTCTGTCCCAGTGACCTGACTGGCCGAGCTGAAACTTCAAAGTGGCCTCAGCCAGTACCTAACAGTTCGCAGCCTGGTGAGCACACATAGTTGTCTACTGCCATCCACCATGTGTCATCAGTCCTCTCTTTCTCAAATTTTGTGTTCAGCCTGGGTGCAGACCTGGCCCCAGAGAGCGAGGGTTTATTGTACGGGGCAAAGGCCTGGTGGGCCCCAAAGAACAAATTTTGTTCTCCTGGGCACACCATGAAGCTAGGGACTGTCATCCGCACCCACCTGCCCTGTGCTCTGTTAGGATGCTGAACAGGGTCCCTGGTTTCTACCCACTGGATGACAGCAACCCCTGCCCACCCAATCATGAAAACCAAAAGTCTCTAAACTCTGTCAAATGTCCCCGAGAACAAAAATTACCCCAATCAAGAGCCACCAGATTAAAGGGAGAGGGACAGCTCCAAAGGAAGCTGATGGCCCCATTTTCAGTAATACTAATCCAAACACATCACAGATTTAAAAATATAGAAGTAGATGGGCTTGGTGGCACACACTGCAACTCCAGCAACTCAGGAGGCTGAGGCAGAGGAGGATCCCAAATTCAGAGCCATCCTTAGCAACTTATGAGGCCCTTAGCAATTTAGCAAGACCCTGTCTCAAATAAAAATAAGTGGGCTGGGGATGTGGCTCAAGCGGTAGCGCGCTCGCCTGGCATGCGTGCGGCCCGGGTTCGATCCTCAGCACCACATACCAACAAAGATGTTGTGTCCGCCGAGAACTAAAAAAATAAATATTAAAAATTCTCTCTCTCTCTCTCTCTCTCTCTCTCTCCTCTCTCACTCTCTCTAAAAAAATAAATAAATAAATAAAAATAAAAATAAGTAGGGCTGGGGACATGTGGCTCAGTGGTAAAGTGTCCCTGGAGTCAATTCCCAGCACAAACAAAATAAGAGGAGCAAACACAAATGCCCAGGAGCAAAGTACCCTGCCCAGGTCCAGTCACTGAGCGGAGGAGCAAGCGCACCTCCAGGCCCTCACAGCACCACACAGAGCGCCTCCCTGCGGCCAGCCGAGGACCTCAGAGCCCTGAAGGCCAGGGCAGACATTCCTGGTTTGGGAGACAGGGGGAAAGGGTGAGCCGCAACTGGCCAACGTGCTCCCATAGCACATGTCCTCTGTGAGTCACCTGGGGGAAGCCGTTCTCCTGCACAGCCCCTAAACCCCAGTAGTGTTGTTTCAGGAACAGGATTAAGCTCTGCGAGTCACATCCACAACCCCCACAGCACAGCACCTGGCCCAAAAGAGGCATTCAGACGTGTACCAGAGACAGAAGTCTTACCAGTGTCCTGGCGGAACTGGGTCCAACTGGGGAGGTCGATAATATAAGGGGCCAGTGAGGGGTCAGCCTGGCCTAAAGGGATGCTGTGGGCCAGGCTTCCCAGCCCGAACCGCTGGCCCTTCTGCTGGACAAACTGTTGTTCGATGTAGCTACAGACGGTGGCACTGTAGGGGTGCCAGGTCCCCAGCCCATCCTGCCATTCCCACACAGCCACTGCCACAGGGCTGGTGTACACCTGTGCCAGGGAAGGGCTTGGGGCCATGGCCATCTTCCCCAGGACTCCCTCTGCTTCCCCGATGCCTTCAGACCACTCTGGGCTGCAGTCTCAGGTTCATTGCCCGGCGCCTCCAGCAGACCTGGGAATAGGACAGTCATGGCAGTTAGTTACTCATGCACATCTGAGGCTGGCGCTGAGGATCAGGCCTTCTCCCTGGGGGCATGAGAATAAGCAAGTACATGATGGGTCTCTGTTCTGTCAGCCAGGATGAATTCCTAGTTGTTTCTGTAGCCTACTTCCCTATAGGAAGATGTAATTTGGGTTGCTAATCATTAGCCCAGCTTGTTACCAATGACTTTCCTCTGACCCAAATCCTCAGTTGATCCTTTCACTGTCTATATTTTTGAGTCCCCGCAAATCCTTGTGGTTAAGCCCATGATGCATGAGGCATCCAGAGCTCCCGGTGCAGGGAGTACAAGTGAATACCCACTATTACTATAGATGAGGAAGCTCTGTCTCAGGAAGAATCAGGGGCCCAGGACCCCCAGGGACAGGGGCAGACCTGAGGCTGAAGCTCAGGTCTGGCTCCTCCAGGTCTCCAGGTGCCCCCAGCATCACTGACCATAAGGGACACCCCAGATAAACATCAAAATGCCTTTTCCAGCCTTCCCACACCCAACTCCCTATGCCTGGGCCTTCCTGACCAATGTTCTCCCAGGACAGCTTCTCCCAGTCACCTGTCACAGACAAGAACTCTACTGACCAGGCAGCTACACACAAGCACGAAGCTGGTCCATGTCCTGCTGGCCAGCAGAGGGCTGCTGCCCATAGCAGGAGCCTCGCTATGTGCTCAGTATCCAACACACCCTAGTTTGGAATCCGGATAAGTGGCCCTGGGCGAGGACACCAGGATGCACCTGCAGCTGTCCCAAGAAAGGTCTTCCAGCACACCATATCGTGATGGCCCCTGAGCACTGGTACAAAAACAGAGTCCAACACTTAGTGACAATACCAAAAGAAGGGGCTGGAGTTGTGGCTCAGTGGCAGAGCGCTTGCCTACCAAGTGTGAGGCATTGGGTTCCATCCTCAGCACCACATAAAAGTAAATAAAGAAAATAAAGATATTGTGTCCATCTACAACTAAAAAAAATTAAAAACAAATTTTAAAAAAATACAAAGAAAACCCCCCCAAAACAAAATTACTTGTCTCTGTTAATCCCTAGGCTGACAAGATGGCACTTTTTTTTTTTTTTGGTATCGTGGACTGAAACCAGGGGCACTTACCGCTGAGCTGCGACACCAGACCTTTTTTTTTTTTTTTTTTTTTTTTTAATTTGAGACAGGGTTTTGCTAAGTTAACCCAGGCTGGCCTCAAACTTATAAGCCTCCTGCCTCACACCTCCAGAGTTGCTGGGATTCTAGGCGTGTGCCACCATGCCTGGTGACAAGGCAGCATTTGTCCCACTTTAGGAGAGGAAATCAGGGGACTTGATTCAAGGTCACACATGTACTACTAAGTGGCTATGCAGAGCAAACCCAGATTGAAGGCCATTTCATTAGAGAGGAAGACTCAGGAGGATCAGCCTTGAGCTCCAGATCAGAAAGGGAAGGAAGGGAGGGGCAGTCAGAGCACACCCATATGGAACCCTACTCAGGACTCTATGCTGATAGGGTCCAGCTCACACAATCTGCTGATTCCCACAACCACCTACTTAAGTACAGATGACAAATTCCATCCCCATTTTGTAAGTACAGAAACAGAGACCCAAGTGGTTGCAAAAACTTGCTCACAGGTTAGAGACAGGGCTGGCTGCCGGGGCTTCTGCTGCTGACTCCAGAATGCACTATACTCAGGGCTTCAACAAGAAGGCCAAGTCTACTGCCTAACAGCAAGTAAGGTCTAGAGTAGCCTGAGAAAAGGATGAGGTATGGGCTGCCGCAGGCCCACTATGTCATTTCACCAAAGGCACCTGGGTTCACAGGGGATTCAGACAGACCAGCAGCATAAATCTGCACACAGCATTAGGCACACAGCAAACGCCCACAAGTCCCAGCCTCCCTCCCTTCCCCTCTAAAACCCACCCACCCCCCAAAGTGTGGCTGAAGGTTGGTAGCAAAGGGCTGCCACGAGACAGAGGTGCACCAGGCCTGAAAGCACTGAGCCACTTGTGGGTGCCTGGCCTCTTTTGGCAGCTGCCAAAGCCTCCAACTAAGGATTGCACCTTGGTGCCCAGGGGTGGCTGGCCTACCTCAGTGTCTGCAATTACAAGTCTCCAACCACACTGCAGCACAAATCAGAGAACTGGTTTCAGAGCCAGGTCCTCCTGAGGTGTCGCTCACCTCTCAGGCAGCCAGGGCCTCCAGAATCATCGGCCTTGGGGTGTGTTTCAGCATGCCTGCCCATCCCCAGATGAACCAACCTGCAGAGCTCTGAGGAACAGCCAACAACTCTGGCTCAAGCATTCTGTCAGGGTGTAAAGCTCCCACAGACCCAGGACCCCTGGGGTCCAAGCCCTGCCAGGGTGCTGGAAACTCAAGACAGGATGACATGGCTAGCGATCTGCTTGGCAGCCAGTCCTGTCCCCACTCACACCGAGCTCTCCAGTTTTGGAACTTTATGTTCAGCCACATCCAATTCTAGCAAGCCCCAGAACACTCTGGCTACTCCCCAACCCCCGCCACTGATCCCACTGGTGCCTGAGTTCAGGCTTTTACCCTCTTTCTACAGGATGCCTTGAGCAAGCAAGCCCATCTTTCCAGACTCAACCCCTGTCCTTCTGAGCCCTCCATGCACAGCCTCTCAGTGGAGATGACTCCACCCTCCTGTGCACTTAGCTACAGAAGCCTCACTGAGGCCCCCACGACTGCACTTACTGGATTTGGTCTCCCCACTGGAGCAGGGAACTACCAGAGGGCAGAGTCTGGCCCACCCCAAGCTGGGGCTGCAGCTCCTCAAAGGTCCAGCACTGCGCGGGGTCTGAAACCAAGGACAAGGGAGGGGTAACCTTCAGTGCCAGATCCCAGCAATGAGGCACAACACAGCCCTGGTCAACGCACCCGCCCTCGGGAACAGCCGCAGCCACCTCAGTGCTGGAATTCAATAACCTAATTTGTTTCAGAGCCTAATGATGGGGGCCATTTAGGGTGTTCTTAATTGTGAAAATTACTATTATAATTAGCTGTGGAAAAAAGCTTCAATCTGGAGGCAACTTACCCCACAACATGGGAACATTCTCCCAGTACTTGAGATTCAACCCAGGGCTTCACGCATGCTAGGTTAAACCCCAGCCCCAACATAGGAATTCAATCAATCAGGGAAGGTCTTCATGAGGAAATACGAATCAGTCTTGAAATGTTTATGAAAAGCTTATGAAAGTCCTAAGGATCCAAGAATAAAGAAATGCAGAATCCGTAACTTCAGAGTACACTGAACTCTCAGGTGGGTAAGCACGCAACACACCTACCGTGTGGTTAGCAGTATGCCTAATGTTTTTCTCACTAACCCTCTCAACCCCCTCAACCACATTCAAAGGTAGGAATTAAGCCCAGTGCTGCTATACACACCTGTAATCCTTCAGGCTGAAGGAGGAGCACAAGTTCAAGGTCGGCCTCAGCAATTTAGGGAGGCCTTAAGCAACTTAGTGAGATCCCATCTCAAAATAAAATATAAAAAAGGCTGGGGATATGATTAAGCACCCCTGGGTTCACTCCCTAATACAAAATAAATAAATAAAAATAAAGAGGGTTGATGTAGCTCAGTGTTAGCTGCATCCCTGGTTTAATCTTCAGTACCAAAAAAAAAAAGTAGGAATTATCCCTATTTTACATACAAGTGAACTAAAGCCCCAGGAGATTAAGTATTTACCCAAGATCAAGCACCCAGTCTATCCAACCATGAAGTCCATGATGTTCTTTCTACTTTATATAAGCTCAGTTTTAAAAAGCCTGGAGGACTGGGGATGGACTCTGGTTGCAGGCAGAGCCCAGTGGCAGAGCACTTTACTAGCATGCATAAGACCGGGGTTCCTTTCCTAGAACTGCATTAAAAAGAAAGCATAGAGGGTTGGGGTTGTGGCTCAGTGGTAGAGTGCTTGCCTAGCACACATGGGGCCTTGGGTTCGATCCTCAGCACCACATAAAAATGAAATAAAGATATTGTGTCCACCTACAACTAAAAAATAAATATTTTAAAAAAAAAAAAGCAAGCATAGAGTTCCAAACAACCAGGTGACTTGGAGACCTCTTCCCACCTGATTCCCCAGCATAGGACGAACTTTCCAACCAAATCCACCTTACCCCTCAAGCAATTTTATTTTCTTTCTTGTTCTTTTTTTGGGAGGAGACGGAGGAGGCACTGGGGATTGAGCACAGGAACACCTTCCCACTGAGCTACATCCCTGGCCCTTTTTCTATTGAGACAGGGTCTCACTAAATTACCCAGGCTAGCCTCTAATCTGCTATCCTCCTGCCCCAGACTCCCACATAGCTGGGATTACAGGCTTGCACCACTGCCCCCAACCCATTTTCTGAGCTACCTCGGTCCTTTAGATGCTTTCCAAGAAGCAAGGGCCTAAAGCTCCACAGCCCACATTAGACACCACAAGCATGACCTGTACGCAGAACATGACCTTCAAAGATAAGTGCAGATGGGGTCCTGTTAGGAAGCCTCTCCAAAGACATGGGAAAATCAGATTCTAAATACAAACTAATCAAAAGACACATTCTACTTTAGTAGAAATTTTGTTTAGAAAATACAAATTAAAGCTAGGCACAGTGGCACATGCCTGTAATCCCAGCAACTTGGGAGGTTGAGAAAGGAGGACTGAAAATTCAAGGCCAGCCTCAGAGATTCAGCAAATCCTTCAGCAACTTAGCAAGACCCTACCTCAAACTAAAATATTAAAAAGCTGGGGATGTAGGTCAGTGGTAGAGGGCTTGCCTAGCATGTCTGAGGTCCAGGGTTCTGTTCCCAGTACCACAAAAACAAACAACAGAACCTGTGTGGTGGCCCAAGCCTGTGATTTCAGAGACTCGGGAGGCTGAGGCAGTAGAAACACAAATTCAAAGCCAGTCTCAGCAATTTAGCAAGGTCCTAAGCAACTTAGACCCTCCCAGTCTTCCAAAAAAAAAAAAAGGGGGGGGGGGCGCCTGGGGTTCAGTGATTAAGTGCCCCTGGGCTCAATCCCTGGTACCAGACAGACAAATGGAAAAAGATTAGGGCTGGAGGTGTAATTTAGTAGTCAAGTGCTTGCCTTGCATGCCAACACCCCAAAGTTGATCCCCAACAATGCAAATAAAGAAAAAAATAAGGGCGGGGTTGTGGCTCAATGGTAGAGTACTTGCCTAGCATGTGTGAGGTACTGGGTTTGATCTTCAGCACCACATAAAAATAAACATAGAAAGATATTGTGTCCAACTAAAAAAAAAAAAAATTAATGTTTAAAAAAAAAGAAAAAAATTAGATATAATGGGAGTTGTTGTTGTTTTTTTTTTTCTGCACATGAACTTGCAAAATTTACTTAATTTCAGTCCTCAGTGCTGGCAACAGCCAATACTTCACACTGCTGGGAAGGACAAAAAACCCTTCTGAGGTGCTGTAGTACAGGTCGGTAATAACAACCAGAAAGCCCTGGGTTCAATCCCCAGCACCACCACTAAAAAAAAAAAAAAAAAAACCGCTGTCAGAAATTCTACAGCATGAGGCTGAGTAAGCTCAGTTGGTAGAGTGCTTGCCTAGCATGCACAAGGCCCTGGATTCAATCCCCAGTCCCACAAAAGAAAAAAAAAATTCTACAGCATGAATATTCACACTTCTACATATAGAAAAGTCTCTAAAATACCAAACACTGCCAAGTGCACCAGTACACACTTGTAATCCCAGCAGTTCCAGAGGCTGAGGCAAAATGATCACACACAAGTTTAAGATCAGCCTCAGCAATTTAGCAAGGCCCTCAGCAACTTATCAAGACCATCTCAAAACAAAAAACAGAAAGGGCTGGGGTGCAGCTCAGTGACCTAGCACCCCTGGGTTCAATCCCCAGTATCAAAATATAGATAAATAAAATACCAAATGCTCTGTGTCTGTGTATAGCACTAGGGGGTGAAGGCAGGGCCTCCAGCACACTAGGCAGGTTCCCTGCCACTGAGCTACTTCCCAAGTCCTTTTTCAAAAATTTTATTTTGAGGTAGGATCTCACTAAGTTGCTGAGGCTGGCCTCAAACTTGAGATCTTTCTGCCTCAGCCTCCTGAATTAATGGAACTACAGGCATGTGCCATCAAGCCTAGCTTACCAAACACTTTCCGAAGACCATAACCCTCACCAAACCAAATTATTCAGTAATGACAGGCCTTGTCAACTTACCATGGCACCTTCTTGCCAAGACACATCCCCGAGTTCCAAGAAAATGTAAAATTCAAACCATCCCAGAGCCTCAAGATTACACTTGTCCTGTAAGTCCAGTAAGACGGGGTTTTGAGGGGCTTTCTTCCCCTTTTTTTGGGTGTAGTGCTGGGGATGGAACTCAGGGCCTTCTGCATGCAGGTAAGTGCTGGAACCCTAACCCTTTGGTCTGGGGCTTTGGCCTTGGAAAGTGACTGTTCAAGCCAGGCCTGAGTTTCTGTGAGAAGGTGAAAAACCAAACATCACCTGTCCCTTGCACTCTAGGTGGCCAGATCCCAAGTGAGCATTCCTCTTCTGACAGGGGCCACACTTGAGCCCTCCAGGAGCAGGTCTGAAGAGAACCTTCCAAGTGTGAATCAGAAAGCCACAGAGTACCCAGAGTTCAGGCCCCAGCATCCACAACTGCCCCCTGGGCAGCCACCTCCTCCAGAATCAAGAACCTGTGATTCCTGCTTCGCCCAGAGCAACCTGACCACCTGCAGCAAGTGGGAGGACACAGCCCTGGTTCTCAGGCCTACCAGGGCCAAATTGGGGGTGCGGCAGACACAGTGGTAGGCCTAACATCAATGGCCCTGGTGGCAAGGCTTCCCCTCTGCCAAGCTCTGTGCTAAATACCTTCTAAAGGGCTGGGGATGTGGCTCAAGCGGTAGCGCGCTCGCCTGGCATGCGTGCGGCTCGGGTTCGATCCTCAGCACCACATACAAACAAAGATGTTGTGTCCTCCGAGAACTAAAATAAATAAATAAATAAATAAATAAATAAATTCTCTCTCTCTCTCTCTCTCTCTCTCTCTCTCCCCCCCTTTCCTCTCTCTTAATAAAAAAAAAAAAATACCTTCTAAATGTCCCTGCTTGGTACTGCAGTCCAGAACAGCAGTTACGTGCACTTGGTAACTGAGGAAAAGGTGGCCAAAGAGGGCTGGGGATGTGGCTCAAGCGGTAGCGCGCTCGCCTGGCATGCGTGCGGCCCAGGTTCGATCCTCAGCACCACATACAGACAAAGATGTTGTGTCCGCCAAATACTGAAAAATAAATATTAAAATTCTCTCTCTCTCCCTCTTTAAAAAAAAAATAAAAAATAAAAAAATAAAAAAGGTGCCCAAAGAAAAGAAGCATTTGCCCAAGACACTAAGGGGCCAAGTAAACCCAATTGTCTCTAGGATCTTTGTCCTTCTCCATCAACACAGGGTACACTGACGTGGGGCAATCTGGCCTGCACATGTGTTTTGTTTGACTTACAGTTTTGTTTTTTAATTGAGCCAGTGTTTAAGATTTGGAATATTCACTACTTAAAAAAAAAAAAAAAAACAGTCGGCGCAGTGATAGATACCTGTAATTCCAGCGGTTCTGGAGGCTGAGGCAGGAGGATCATAAGTTCAAAGCCAGCCTCAACAACTTAGCAAGACCCTAAACAACTTAGTGAGATCCTGCCTCAAAATAAAGAGGGGGATGTGGCCCAGTGGTTAGACATCCATGAGTTCAACCCCCTGTACCAAAACAAAAGATTGGTTGATCAACAAAAGACACTTATATAAAAGGGATAAGTACATTACAAGATGGGTAAAGATACACACAATATATACGAGGGACAGAGCTCCTATAAATCAATTTTAAAAAGCACCAAGAACCCCACAGAAATACTGGCAAAACACACGAACAAATACTTCACAAGAAACACGTACATCAATACACCTAAGAGATGTTCAATGTCAGGGATCAGGGACCTAAGAACCAAGATCCATCCCAAAGACCGCATTTCACACCCATTTAATTAGCCAAAACAAAAAAGTCTGCCAAGGGCAAGTTTTAGTGAAAAGTGGAGCAACCACCGGCCTCTCAGCTGATGCTCAGATGGAAAACCAGGACCCATATCCAAAACACTGAACATTTACTTACCCCAGGACCAGCAAAATACTACTCCGTACATTTTTTTTTTTTTTAAAGAGACAGGGTCTCAGTTGCTTGGCAACTCGCCATTGCTGAAGCTGGATTCAAACTCATGATCTTCCTGCCTCCACCTTCTGAGCCGCTGGATTACAGGCGTGCAGCACTGTGCCCAGCCTCCGGTTTATGTTCTTGCCAAGGCATAACACAACACTTGCATGGAAATATTCACGGCAGGGTGCTCAAAGAACAAACCACGGAAGCAATGAAGTGCCCATCAATGATGATCAGCTGAGAGAAGGGTGATCCCTTCACACCATCAATCTTATGTAGCAGTATAAACACATGAGCCCAACAACACCAAACAGTCTGCATAAATCTTAACAATATAACCTCACATTTTTACTTTTCTTAGAAATACACAGGTATAGCTGTGCATGGTGGTGCATGCCTGTAATTCCAGAGGCTCAGAAGGCTGAAACAGGAGGATTGTGAATTCAAAGCCAGCCTCAGCTATTTAGTTAGGCCCTAAGCTACTCAGTGAGACGTGTCTCTAATAAAATACAAAATAGGGCTGGGGATGTGGTTCAGTGATGAAGGCACCTGAGTTCAATCCCAGGTACTCTCCCCACTAAAAAAAAAAAGAAAAAAGAAAAAGGCCCTAGTGAAGTTTTTGTGCTAAAATTCCTCCATGCCCCAGAGCATGTTTACTGTGTGTTGCTAAACAGAATACCTGATACTGGGTAAAAAAAAAAAAAAACTGGCTCATTAACTCTGATGGCTGGAGGGGCTGGGGATGTGGCTCAAGCGGTAGCGCGCTCGCCTGGCATGCCTGCGGCCTGGGTTCGATCCTCAGCACCACATACAAACAAAGATGTTGTGTCCGTCGATAACTAAAAAATAAATATTAAAAAAAAAATTCTCTCTCTCTCTCTCTCTCCTCTCTCACTCTATCTTTAAAAAAAAAAAAAAAGAATAACGGAGAAGTGTAAAGGGAAACTGAGGCACAGGAGTGCCCAAGCATGTGGGGTGGCCACTCTATCAACCTGCTCTCTGGAGAACTCGGTCACTCCTAGAAGGCCCAATCCACTCCACAAAACCATTCATCCATTCATGAAAGTGGGCCCCCATGGTCTAATGACCTTCCAGAAGGCCCCACCTCTTAAAAGTTCCACCACCTCACCACCACACTGGGTTCACATGTTTCCAGCATGTGATCCTTTGGGGGACAAACCACAGCACCTGTCAGGACCCTCCTACCTTTCCAGCCTTCTCTGCCCTCACCCCACTTGCTGCTCTGGCCACAGAGCCACCTAAGTTGATCTAGCCCTGCCTGGATGCCTTCAGGATTCTGCAAATGCTGCTGCCCTGCTGGGCTTCCTCCCTGCTTTCAAATTCCACTCCTCCTCCACAACCCAGCTAGGGGTCACGGTCTAGAACTTTCCTGACCTACTACTTCCTACTCCCTCTGAGAGGGGTCTCTGCCCTGTGTTCCCCTAGAGCCACACTAGCACACTGACAAAGTCTCCTTACTAACTGTGGGGTGTCTTGTCTTTCCACCCAAACAAGTTCCCAGAAGATGGAGATCTTGTCTGGCACCCAGGAGAGGTTTGTGCAACCAAAGAAATGAAAATTCCCATTCCAATACATAAATCATGACTTATGTCCTCCATCCCATACAGCGTGTCCCGAAGTCAAAAGCATCCTCTAAGACTGGTTGGACAGGAGGAGTTGGCAATAAGCCACCTGAATTTATCTAGCAATCAACAATAATTCCCAGGATCTCTCTCATCCTAGTGGAACTGCACCCTCCGCAGTGCCCATCTTCTCTACTGAAAACTAGATTGCATCGGCAGCAAAGTCAAGATCCCCCTGCCTCTCACCTGGTCTCTCCGGAGAGCTGGCACAAACTGTCCCTTCTTGATGGAGACACCAGATCTTTAGGAGGAATAACTTGTTTGAGTTCCCATCTTGATATGAAATGCAAACAACAAAAACCGGGCAAATCTGAAGGGCCTGCTGACTCAGCGACACAAATTCCAAGCACCTTTGCCAACAAGAAGATGATCAGGTTTTAATTTGAGAAACAGCAGTTAGGAAAAATGAGTGCACAGATGTTGAATCGGTGTGCTGTGGCTGGGGACTGGAAATAGCCAGATTTATTCTCCAACAGCCTGGGCAGAGCAGAAGGTAGAGTCTTTCTCAGCCTACTCAACAATCAAGGGAATGGTTTAAAAAAAAAAAATTGAGCTCTTTCCCAGAAGGACCTAACAGGACTTCTGAGGCCAGTCTACAGTTTAGGCATCCAGGAATCAATGCACCAGAGAGGGCAAAAATTTGGCCAAGACCACACAGCAAATGAACAAGGGGCCTGGTTACCCGAATAGCTTAAGCTGACCCTGATTCTGGCTACCAGAAAATCTACTTTCTAGAACTCTAAAGGAGCTAGGATGGCACGCAGAAATATTTTTAGTTCCTCCAGGGTCCACGCCTCTGTACACATCCTATTTCAATGCTGTTAGCACTTAGGGAAGTGAAGCCAGCGCGGAGGACAGCAGCTGGCCCAGAAAGACGGAGCTCCAGAAAAAGAAAGTCCTGTAAATCCTCTTCAGCTACACTAAGGACCCCTTCCAAGTGACCCAGGAGCATGCGGGAAGGGAGAGCCCAGTTGAGAAGCGAGGAGAGACGCAGAGTTTGGAGGCAAACTCCTCCCGAGTGCAGCCCCGGGCCCAGGGAGTCCTACGCCGGGACGCAAACCCCAGAAGAATGCACACCCGAGCCAGCGAGCGGTGGCAAGGTCCCCCCAGCGCCTCCAGGTCCTGTGAGACCCGAACTCCCAGGGGCTCGCCTCCCCGAGAGCCCGGTAGTCCCCTCCCCGCCCTCCGTGTCCCCAGCTCCGGGCAACTCCGTGCTCCGACTCGCGCCTCCAGGCGTCCAGTCCGCCCAGTCCCCCGGGACCCCGGGCTCCCCTCCTGCCCGGCCCAGCCGCCCTCACTCGCACGACCGCCCCCTTCCGGTCCCAGCTGGGCTCGGTGTCCCCCACACACACACCTTCTGCCCTCGGGACCCCTGCCCGCCCCTCTCACCGAGGCTGAGGAGGCCGAGGGGACTGCCTGAGAACACCACCGCGCTCCGGCTCCAGTCCGGCTCGGCCTGGGAAGAGATCCGTCTGCAGCTCCCGAGTCCGACCAGGAGGTAGCCGGAGTGAAACTCGGCGTCGCAGCTTCCGAGTGCCGCGCTGCGCATGCTCGCCGCGCGGGGCCTTCTGGGAATTGTAGTTCCAGGGGCGAGGCGTCTGTGGGGCGTGGCCGCCGGGAGGGGCGGGGCCGAAGTCACACCTGCCTGTATGTATACAGTCCTTAGCTTGTTTGCTCATTGACTTCCTAATATGTAATTAACACATTCTTAAAAAAATTCTGAGATGGGGGTGTCTCGCTGTATGTGCCCAGGCTGGCCTTGAATTCCTGGGCTCTAGAGATCCTCCTTCCTCAGACTCCTGAGTAGTTATTACTATAGACCCTTACCTCCATGTCGGTTTTGACTCATTCAATTTTTTCTTTTTGCTGTCTTTTCTTTATTTATTTTATTTTATTTTGAGACAGGGTCTTGCTGGCTAAGTTGTCCAGGCTCTCCTAGAACTTGAGATCCTCCTCACTCAGCTTCCAGAGTCGCTAAGATTACATACAGGTGTGGGCCACCAAATTCCTTTCTGACTCATTTTATTTCATACTAGAGGTTGAACCCAGGGTTACCACTGAGCTCCATTCCCAGCCCATTTTACTTTTTATTGTGAGACAAGGTCATGCTATGTTACTGAGGGCCTTGCTAAATTGCTGAGGCTGGCCTTGAACTTCTGATCCACCTGCCTCAGCCTCTGAAGCCACTGGGATTACAGGCACTCACCACCATGCTGGGCTCTGACTCATTTTAAATAGTGTTTTCTGGTACATACAAGCTGCCAGGTCCTGTTCTGTTAGAAATAGCAAGGTGCCGCAAGAAATCAAACACCATGTTCCACAGTGGGTAGGCACAGTGTTTACTCCTGCCAAAAGGGTGTGCTACCAGAACCTGACGAGCCAGGGAACCTGGGTGGGGAGTCCACCTGCTTTTATCCCTAACATAGCCTGGCTTTTTGCCCTGGTTGGAGAAGCTCAGGGTACCATCTACTTGATTAACTAATTTTAAAATTGGGGCTGGCAAAGGGAAGGTCTATAATTAAAATGACTATAATTGGATCCAATTAAGGCTATATTCTGAAAATGGACCAGGGACTTTCTATTTCTCACACTCTCACATACCTGGGATTCAAAGGGGAAGTAGAAACTTGGTTTCTTTCTTGGGAGCGCTTCCTATCTAGTTTGGAAGACAGACACTTAACCAATTACAAAATAATGATGGGAAATCTATGATCAAGAAGCATGGAAGATGTGCCAGTAGTGGTGGCCAGGGATGCCTACAATCCCAGTGTCTTAGGAGGCTGAGGCAGGAAGATCACAAATCCAGAGGCCAGGCTCAGCAGTTCAGTGAGACTCTGTCTCAAAATAACAACAAAATGGGCTGGGATTATAGCTCTAGCTGGGTGGTAGAGCACCCCTGGGTTTAATCCCCAAGACCCTAAAACAAGAACAAGAGAGGCTTGAGTGGGGTTCTGAAGCCCAGAGAAAGAATTCCCTGGATGGAGTACTAGAAAGCCCTTACAAAGAGAGAGGGGGCAGAGTGCCTGGCCATTCAAGAGGCAGGGAAAAGAACTGTGTGGTCTGGTGTGGGGGCACATGAAGAGGGTAAGGGGGGGAAATTGAACCCAGAAAGCAGGAAAGGAGAGGTTGAGTAAGACAGGATGGACTTTAGGGACCATATCAGAAATTTGGGGGATGTGGCTTGGCTGGAACCAAGGCCCTGGGGAAGGGAGGTAACTCCCAGGGCTGAGATCTGAACGAAGTAGAGCTCTGGAGGGCTCCTGGGCCCATCCATTTCTGGCTGAGGAAACCAAGATCGGGGACCAGTGTGGGAGCCAGGGAAGGGTCCATAGAAGGGGTGGGGTAGCCAGATACAAAGCTCTGGAGAGATCTGGGCTAGAGATGGGGACTTTGGTGTCCCTGGCAATGATATGGAGCTCACCTGGGGTGTCTTAGTCTCTTTGGGCTGCTATAAGGAAACACCACAGACTTGGTGGTTTATAAGCAATAGAAATTTGGCTGGATGCCATGGTACCGCCCTGGAATCTCAGTAGCTCAGGAGGCTGAGGCAGGAGGCTTGCAAGTTCAAACCAGCCTCAGCAATTTAGTAAGGCCCTAAGCAATTTAGCAACACCCAGTGTCAAAATAAAAAAATTTTTAAAAAGGACTGAGGATGTGGTCAGTGGGTAAATATCTCTGAGTTCTATCCCAGACACTAAAAAGATAAATAAAATTTTTAAAAAAGATGGTAGCAGAATCAATGTCTGGGGAGGGCTGGCTTCCTGGTTCATAAATACCACCTTTTACTCTGTCTGCACATGCCAGAAGGGATCAGAGACCTCTTCAAAGTATTTTTTTCCCCCAGTACTGAGGATTGAACCCAAGGGTGCTTTATCATTGAGCCTCAAATTTGCCAGGCAAGTGCTCTACAGCTGACCTGTGCCCCCAGTCCAGCACTGACTTTCAGAAAAACAGGAAATCCAGAAGAGGAGATGGCTGCATCAGGAGCAAGGTCCTCAGCAACTAAGAGACCCTGTCTCAAAACTCAAAATAAAAAAATCAAAAGGGCTGGAAAAATCTTTCTGTTCTATACCTTATTGGGAAGGGGGAGGCAGAGGACAGACCCCCAGGAAGGGAGTCATGCCACCTTCATAGGTTGCCCTTGGCTTTGTGTGTCTGAAGGACAAAGGGTCAACACAAGATCATCTGAGGATCACAGGTGATTTTTTTAATTTTCTTTGTACTTTTCTCAGATCATTTGAATGGGTTTCATTTTTAAAACCTGAAAAGACTATTTTTATTCAAGGAAAAATAAAAGAGTTCTGACCGTGATGAGAAGTAAGGTAAGGCAGCACCAGACAGAATGGAAAGGCCATTTCTTTATTTTAGGTTAGTGCGGGTTGGGTGTGCCTTGTCCCCATGCTGCAGCGGGATTCCCCTCAGGGATTGGAAATGAGGAAAACTGGGATTAGCCCCTTTCACCCAGAACTTTAATATGCATAGAAAAGAGCCCTGAGGTCTGAATCACCCAGCAGGAGGGAGCTGATTAAATAACTATGGGACTCCAGGAAGTCTTTAGAAAGAAAGGGGAAGATTCTGGACTGCTGACTCCAACAGGTGGCCAACATCTATTGTTAAGTAAAAGAGGAACTTTCAAAACAAAGGAGAGAGTAGAAGATTCACCTATTTGTAAACAAACATGTTTGACTGCCTATAATCCATAGGTTTGCAGGCATAGAAAGTTTCTAGGAGAAAAACCCCAGAAGCACCCAGAAAGTAGGGGGATGAGATGAGACATTTATGTTCTGGGTCGCTGAGACATTTTAAAAAATGCATTCCTGGGCTGGGGCTGGGGCTCAGAGATAGAGCGCTCCCTAGCATGTGTGAGGCACTGGTTTCTATCCACATAAAAATAATATTGTGTCCACCTAAACTAAAAAATCAATATTAAAAAAAAGTCTTGGGGCTGGGGATGTGACTCAAGCTGTAGCACGCTCGCCTGGCATGCGTGCGGCCCAGGTTCGATCCTCAGCACCACATACAAACAAAGATGTTGTGTCCACCGATAACTAAAAAGAATAAATATTAAAAAAATTTTCTCACTCTCTTTAAAAAAAAAAGAAGTCTTACTTACTTGGGAGCATCCCCTGCTCTCCACTAGGCACAAACCCCCAACACACACAGTAGGGCAGGTTGGACAAGCCTCTTGCACAAAGGTTAGTATCCCAGAGTCAAGTGACAGGGAGATGTTCTTGGTGAGGCATCTCTCTGTCATAAACTGTCCAACTAGAGGGGACACTTTTTTTTTTTTAATGGCTATACTGTGACACAAACACGAGAGCCTCAAGCTTCTCAGGTAAACAGGGAGCTCCATCCCCAGTCCCCTGGGGACTTCTTTTTATTTTTTTACTTTTTTTTTTTTTTTTTTTTTTTGGTACCAGGGATTGAACTCAGGGGCACTGAGCCACAACCCCAGACCTATTTTGTGTTTTATTTAGAGACAGGGTCTCACTGAGTTGCTTAGTGCCTTGCTGTTGCTGAGACTGGATTTGAACTGGTGATCCTCCTGTCTCAGCCTCCCCAGTCGCTGGGCCTGTGCCACCATGCTCAGCTTTTTTTTTTTTTTTTAACTTCTCAAAGATGGTTCCTGTGGCCTGCCCAAGGACCTGCCAGTACTCCCCAGCCACCGAGAATGAATGACTCTGCCCAAGAAAGAAAGTGACTGCCAGCCACAGCATGGAGACTGGCATTCACCATAGAAACTTAGATTAAAAGGGGCGCAGAAAGATAGGAATGACGCCAGATGCTCTATAGGGTAGCAGGGTAATTATGATTGATGGCAATTAATTGTGTATTTCAAAATAGCTAGTAGAGCTGGGCGTGGTGGCACATGCCTGTCATTCCAGTGAATCAGGAGGGTCCCCAGGAGGATCACAAGTTCCAGACCAACCTGGCCAATTTAGTGAGACCCTCCCTGAAAATAAAAAAATAAGTCTGGCTGGGATGTGGTTCAGTGGTTAAGCGCCCCTAGTTCAATCCCTTGAACAACAACAACAACAATTAAATAAATAAATAATAAAAAGGTCTGGCTCAGTGGTAAAGCACCCCTGGGTTTAACACCCAATACTGGAAAAAAAAAAAAAAGGGTCCTGTTTAAGATTCCTAGTGGCAGATTTCATTGCCTCTGAATGTTCTAATCCTGGACTCTGCCCCTGCTTTACCCAGGAGCAAGAAAAGATCAACTTAAACCTGAGAAAAGCCAAGAGACTGGGGCTCAATATCATTGCTAAGGGGCTCAGCAGAGTTTCTGACCTTTTTTCTTGGAAAGGCAGAATTTGTTGCTTAGAGCCTCCACTAATTGGTCTCCAACTGATACTCTGGAGAGATTGATTAGAAGCCACAGCTGCAGTGCTCATTATTTCTGATGAATGGACAGTACCTGGCATCTCTTGGTGATGGGGGCCACTGAGGACACAGGTCTGACCTACACCACCAACGAAAGCACCAGGGCTTTACAGTCCTGAGGAGTAGACCGCTCTTAATCCAAAGCACCATTTTATCTAAGTCCTTGTCCCTTGAAAAGTGGTTTGAACCAGGCACACATTTGTGATCCCAGCAACTTGGGAGGCTGAGGCAGGAGGATCACTAGTTTGAAGTTGGCCTCAGCAATTTAGCAAGGCCCTAAACAACTTAGCAAGACCCCCATCTCAAAATTAAAAAAAATAATAATAAAAATAAAAAGGGCTGGGATATGGCTATGTGGTTAAGCTTCCCTAGGAAGGAAGGAAGGAAGGAAGGAAGGAAGGAAGGAAGGAAGTTAGTTAGTTCGTTTGAAAGGGCTCATCCCTTTTCCTGGCTCCATTCCTAAGAGACCGAAATAATTGACTTATACAACCTGCTCACAGTTAATTCATCTGAGTAGTTCAGTCACCACAATCTTCCTGTGTCCCCACCTCTACTGCTATTCTCACTGCAAAGTAATCATCTCGTGCCCTGATTTGGTATATATGAGCTGTTCAAGAGAAGGGATCAGTTGTGATATGGGGACAAGCCAGCCTTCCCATCATAAGGCTGAGGGCAAGAGGCCCCTCAGGAATGTTCAGTGAAGCAGGCATTCTACCACTGGGTTACACCTCGGCACTTGGACCACGAGTTCAAAGCCAGCCTCAGCAATTTTTTTTTAAACATTTAGTTTTAGTTTTTAGTTGTGGATTGACACAATACCTTTATTTTTTATTTTTTATGTGGTGCTGAGGATCGAACCTAGTGCCTCATGCATGCTAGGCAAGCACTCTACCTCTGAGCCACAATCCCAGCCCCCAGCCTCAGCAATTTAGCAAGATGCTAAGCAACTTAGTGAGATGCTATCTCTAATAAAATATAAAATAGGGCTATGGATGTGACTCAGTGGTTGAGTGCCCCTCAGTTCAATTCCCAGTTCCCTCCCCCCACCAAAAAAAAAAAAAAAAAAACTAGGCATGAAACCACTCTATGACCCAACTATGCCATGCCTTGGTATTTATCCTAAAAGTATTAAAGTCCTCATACTATAGGGACACATGCAGACCCATGTTTATACAGCACAATTCACAATAGCCGATGGGACCATTGATGCATGAATAGATAAAGAAAATGTGGTATATGGAATATGAACACAGTGGAGTTTTATTCATCCATAAAGAATGAAACTATGTTACTTGCAGCAAAGTGAATGGAACTTGAGAACGTTACATTAAGTGAAATAAGCCAAACTCAGAAAGTCAAGGGGCATACATTTTCTCTCATATGTGGAATCTCATGAAAATCCAGCGGAGAGCCTAGAAGGATGGGGCCAGAGAGAGGGAGGGAAAGAGGAAATACTGGTGAATAATACAGGCCAAATCATATTGCTATATTGTGTGCATGTACAAATATGTAACAACAAATCCCAACATTATGTGCAACTATAGTGCACCCGATTAAAAAAATATGGGACAAAAGATTTATAGGAGACCATTGTTTTGGACTGAGTTTCTGTCCTAGGCCTCAACAAATAAAACCAAAATGGAGTCACACATGCTAAGCTTTTTACCTTCTGAGAAAGGTCAATCCTTAAACAGGCCAGTTTTAGCTAGCATAAGGAAGTCCCCTGTGTTTTAACCCGTACAAGGAGAGTAATTTGAAGTAACCTGATGTTAACTGATCTTTGTGTGTGTATTACTGGGAATTGAACCCAGGACTTAAGTGCGTGCTGGGCAAATGTTCAACAATCGAGCTAGGGCTGGGGATGTGGCTCAAGCTGTAGCACGCTCGCCTGGCATGCGTGCAGCCCGGGTTCGATCCTCAGCACCACATACCAGCAAAGATGTTGTGTCCGCCGAGAACTAAAAAATAAAAATATTAAAAAAAAAAAACAATCGAGCTAAATCCCCAACCCCTAATCTGCTGAGGTCTTCTTATTTCTGCTCCAGCCACCTAATAAAAATCAACCCTTCTGCCATGTCTAGTAGAACAAGATGCAGCCTAACTTTATAATTGCTAATAAAAGCCAGTTTGAAGGACTGGGGATACAGCTCAGTTGGTAGAGTGCTTGCTTTGCATGCACAACAAGGCCCTGGGTTCAATCCCCAGCACCACCAAAATAAATTTTTTAAAAAGCCAGTTTGAAGCTGGTCAGGGTTGTACACACATGTAAACCAGCTACTCAGGAGGCTGATCCCAGCTACTCAGGAGGCCAAGGCAGGAGAATGTAAGTTCAAGGCCCACCTGAACAACTTAGTTATACCCTATCTCCAAATTTAAAAAAATAAAGAGGGCTGGGACTCAGCAGTATAGCATTTGCCTAGCATGTACAAGGCTCTGGGTTCAATTCCCAGTGCTGTAAAAAATAAAAATAAAAGCCAATATGATTATATATATATATATATATATATATATATATATATATATATATATATTTAAATATATTTTATATTGTGTCCAACTACAACTATATATATATATAGTTGTAGTTGGACACAATATCTTTATTTTGTTTATTTATTTTTATGTGGTGTTGAGGATCAAACCCGGTGCCTCTCTTGCACTAGGCAAACACTCTACTGTTGAGCTACAACTCCAGCCCAAAAGCCAATTTGATCTTTAAGCTAAATATGTTGTTAATGTTGCCTCTGCATATGTGGGGGAGAGGGGAGGGTGCTAGGGATTGAATTTTGCGCATGCACAGTACCACTGAGCTTCCATCCACAGCTCGCTCAGCTTTACTTGTCTGGTGGTATCTGACTTTCCCCTGAGAACTTCCACTGGCTTACAGGAGCTGCTTAGGGTACAGTGCGAAAAAATACCTGATATATCTATACGGAGATGGCACCATGAAAAACTCTGCAAGAGTCAAAATGCTTCTGAAGCAACCCTCCAGGAGAGGCTTTGTCTTTGACTAAAGAATTTAACAACTCTGTAAATGGCAGAAAATTGATAGAAATGTTACCAGGGTTCCTAGGCCAGAGGCCTGACTCTGGGGGTCCCAGTGAATCAGATCCAGCTGTTCACCCCAGAAACCAAACAGAAAAAGTAATGGAGAAAGTCAGGAAAGGAACTTATCAATGTAAGTATACCTGGAAGACAGGAGGGACCAAGTGGCATCAGCACTGTGATCAGAGCTGCTGGCATGAACTTTAGGTTTCTTTTTTATTTTATTTTATTTTTTTTTTTGTGGGGACCAGAGATTGAACCCAGGGTTACTTAACCATTGAGCCACATCCCCAGCCCTTTTTTTTTTAGTTGTAGATGGACACAATACCTTTATTTTATTTAATTTATTTATTTATATGTGGTGCTAAGGTTGGAACCCAGCACCTCACATGTGCTAGGCGAGCGCTCTACCACTGAGCCCAGCCACAGCCCTCCCAGCCCTTTCTTTTTTGTTTTATTTTGAGATAAAGTCTCAACTAAGTCCTTAGGACCTTGCTAAATTGCTAAGGCTGGTCTCCAATTTGTGATCCTCCTGCCTCAGCCTCCCAATTCTCTGGGATTACAGGCATGTGCCAGCCCTGAGCTTCAGGTTTGAAAAGGGGAAGGAATAGAGGAGAGTGTGAGAGGTGTGTGTGTCAATAAGCAGTCTTGGTCAAAATGTGTTCTGGTTGAGCCAGATGTGGTGACCCACACCTCTAATCTCAGTGATTCCTGTGGCTGAGACAGGAGTATTGCAAATTCAAAGCCAGCCTCAGCAATTTAGTGAGACCCTGTATCAAAATAAAAAATAAAAAGATCTTGGGATGCGGCTCAGTGGTTAAGCGCTCCTGAGTTCAATTCCCAGTACAAAAGAAAAAATAAAACAAATGGTGGTCTGGTTGGCCATAACTCAGATCTGGTTCTGTGAGTTCCTGGAAGCCAGGATTGCTTCTGCTGAGCTGGGCAGCTTCAGTTTCTATCCTGGGGTATTTGCTTCCACTTATGGGGGCATTCTTGTCAGGGGGTGAGATGCCTGCAAGGCGGCTGTTGCTGGAAGGTTTCAGGCAATGACTGGAGACTTCTGGGTACCCTCCAGGAGTCTGGCAGTTAACAATCTGTTTATTTTCAGGTCCCTGCAAGCCTTCAAAGTACTTTAGCTACTCTTACCCTAGTGCCTTTAGCTTTGATGGAGGACAAGATAGATTTACCTAATTTGGGGCCATCAGCCTTGTATCACCAGTTTTCAGACGGAACCTAAGGTTTTAACATGTCTACAGACAGGAGCTGATCAGGGATCTTACCCAAAGTTTAAAGTAATAAGGGACATAGGTGCACATTGCAAACAGAGGTGCCAGACTTTCCCCTGCTTTAAGTTCCCACTAAAAGCAAGTTTCACTTCCTGCTGCAGCGCACAAGGGAACAGTCAGTGTTCTTAGCAAAATCACCCTCAAAATCCCTATTCGAGAAATGCAAATAATTGTGTGTGTGTGTGTGTGTGTGTGTGTGTGCGCACGCGCACGCGCACCAGGGATTGAACTCAGGGGCACTCAAACCCTAAGCCACAGCCACAGCCCTATTTTGTATTTTATTCAGGGTCTACTGAGTTACTTAGCACCTCGCTGTTGCTGAGGTTGGCTTTGAGCCTGCAATCCTCCTGCCTCAGCCTCCTGAGCCCCTGGGATTATATGTGTGTGCCTGGCGCAAATAATTCTCTTTGGGGCTCCAAACACATCAACCTGAAGTAGAACTGTTAGAATTAAAAATATGACACTCTAAAATATCTTTTTTTATTACTAGTATGGAAATTAAATCCAGGGGTGCTTAACCATTGAGCCACATTTTCACAGGAGGAATGTCTCTGGAGAAGGGTCAGAGGAGTTCCCAAGGAGAGAGGGGGAACTCGGCTCTAGGCATACTTGAGAGAAAAGAATTTTAGCATAAGCCAGACAAGACACAGACAGGGGTCTTAAGGCAGATACACAGTCAAGGGAGAATCTAGATGGTCTCCAGAGTAATAAGTAGCCCTGACTTGGGGTGGGGGTGCAATATTTGTACAAGGACTGCGTCAGGACTGGACTGAAGGTGGACCCAGGGCAAGGTGCACCATTTCAGCCAATGTCCTTGCGCTGGGTATTTCCCTTATCTTACAAGGGCAAGGCCAAGGGCATGTTGCACAAGATTTACAGCTGTGCTTTCTGAATCTCAGTGACTTGCTGGCATTTCCTTTAAGATTCAGTCTTCTTTTTATCCTAAATCCCTATCTCAACATCTCCAGCTTATTATTATTTTTAGAGAGAATTTTTTGATATTTTTTAGTTTTCGGCAGACACAACATCTTTGTTTGTATGTGGTGCTGAGGATCGAACCCGGGCTGCACGCATGCCAGGCGAGCACGCTTGAGCCACATCCCCAGCCCCTATTATATTTTGAGACAGGGTCTTGCTAAATTGCTTAAGGCCTAAATTGCTGAGACTGGCCTTGAACTTGCTTGTCATCCTCCTGCCCCAGCCTGCCTTGTAGCTGAGATTAAATGTATGAACCACCAGGCCCACCTTCAGGGTGGAAATATAAATCTTTAGCATATTTTGAGCTGGGTATTTGGAAACACTGTATACATTTTAGTTTTTTGGTTTTTTTTTTTTTTTTTTTTTTTTTTTTGGTACTGGATTGAACCCAGGAGCACTTAATTAATGAGCCACATACCCAGCCCTTTTTATGATTTATTTTGAGACAGGGTCTGAGTTGCTTATGGCCTTGCTAAATTGCTGAGGCTGGCTTTGAACCGGAAATCCTCCAGCTTTAGCCCTTTGTTGGGGGGTGTTGCTTTTAAGGGACAGTAGCTAGGACTGAGGCAGGAGGTTTGGAGCTAAAAGCCAGTCTCAGCAGGTGTGTGCCACCACACCTGGCAGCTTTTAACATCTTAATGAATGAGTTCAACATAATCCTTGATATTTGCATCACGTATTTGTAAGGATTTTCATTCGTCCTTTAACATTTCTCATTTCTCCCTGCTACTAGGAAGTATAAAGTCGAAGTTTAAAATCTACACGTGAACTGTTGATTGCCCAAGTTTCTGTAGGAAGCTGCATGCTTCTCTGATTTTTGGCTAAGAACAAGTATAGGAAGCTACCCCAGACCTTAGGGAAATGAGAGTTTAAGTATCAAAGACTGGACAACCTCTAGCTGCCTTTCAATTCCTTTTCTATACCGGCTCCTCTGGGAGGCAGGAAGGGGCAGGGGGCCTTGACATCACTGCTGGAGGCCACCTCTCTTGGTGATGTGGGCAGCTCCCCTGCTGGACATCCACGTGGAACTGGCTGGAGCTGACCTTCAGGGTCACATCCTAAAGTTCCTCCCATCCCCAGCAGAGCTACTCTGTCAGCCAAGGAGAGAAGTGGAATGAAAGATTAGTACTCAGGAAGTTACAACATTCAGAAACCGGGGACAAGAAACTGGTATTCCCGCCATCCTGTTGTGGATGCCTGTAATCCCAGTGGCTCCGGAAGCTGAGGCAGGAGGTTTGAAGTTCAAATCAGCAATTTAGAGAGGCCCTAGGTAACTCGGGAGACCCTGTCTCTAAATAAAATATAAAAGAGGGCTGGGGGTGTGGCTCAGTGGTTAAGTGGCCCTGCGTTCAATCCCCAGTACGAAAAATAATAAATTCGTGTTCATTGAGGAATGGTCCTTAGTATATCCTGGGAGTAGCAATCATTTACACAATACTTCTCAATGAATACATGCTGGCCTCCTAGTGACACAGGAAAGCCAATCCTGGCTATAACCCTGAAGAAACCAACCCCCCCCACCCCTAAACGGGTCCATGCTAGGCAGAGCAGGGGACTTCGACACAGGTCAGACAGAGTGGGATGTGTAATCATCAGACATCATGAGATAGGAATTTGGGGATACAGAGAAAGATGAGTCTCACTCAAACAGCTCCTGGGGCCAGGGTTGTGGCTCAGAGGTAGAGTGTTTGCCCAGCATGCCTGAGGCACTGGGTTTGATCCCTGGCACCACAAAAATAAAAACAAAATAAAGGTCTTGTGTCCATCTACAAATAAAAAAATATATTAAAAATAAATAAGCAGCTCCTGAGCAACCTGACCCACCTGGGTTCAGGCCCTTGGCCTATTTCCCTGTCCACAAAAAGTAGCCCGAGAGCCTCGAGCCAGATCTGGAAAAACTGGTGTGAAATTGTGCAGTAACTGTGCCCCAACTCCACCTCTAGTTCAGTCCTAGCTACTGTCCCATAAAAGCAACACCCCTGAACAAAGGGCTACTTTCTTTCCATCTGGGGATGGTCCTTATTCTCCCTTGAACGTGTATTTGTGTATTTCTTTACCCCAAAAGACATTTTTGATGCCAGGGATTGAACCCAGGGTCACTTAACACTTAGCCACATCCCCAACCTCTTTTAGTGTTTTATTTTTTAGGTAGGGTCTAAATCCTTAGGTTCTAAGTTGCTGAAGTTGTTCTAGAACTTGTGATCCTCCTGCCTCAGCCTCCTGAGACGCTGGAATTACAGGTGTGCACCACTGTGCCTGGCTCCAAGTCATCTCTTGATGGCCTGACTTTCTCCCTTGAATGTTTATCTGTCTTCCTAAATACATCTTCATCTCTGACTAGCACATGAATTTTTTTTTTTTTTGGCGGAGGGGGGGGAGGTGCTAACAGGGATTGAACTCAGGAGCACTCAGCCACATTCTCAGCCCTTTTTTTTTTTACATTTGATCAACAGGATCTCACCGAGTTGCTTAGTGTTTCCCTTTTGCTGAAGCTGGCTTTGAACGCTTGATCCTCCTGCCTCAGCCTTCAGAGCCGCTGGGATTATAGGCATGCACCACCAGACCCAGCTGAAATTTTTTTTAGTTGTAGATGGACACAACACCTTTATATGTGGTGCTGAGGATTGAACCCAGTGCCTCACACATGCCAGGCAGATGCTCTACCACTGAGCTACAGCCCCAGCCCTATGAAATTCTTTTGAGACACCAAGGACCCCACTTGCCCCAAGTTGAGGTTCCCCTCTCTGGGAACTCCTCCAGGGACAACCTGACTCCAACCTCAGAGCTCTCTGCCAGGGTGCTGTGTGTGAACCATGATCCTACTTCATGCTCTGCTCATTCAATCCTCCACCCATGAGGTTGCCTGCCCAGCTAGACATAGCAGGAAGCCAGTTCTGGGGCCTGGAAAGCCTGGCTCCAGGGACAGTTTTCTCCCAGGCTCCAGGCCATGCTCTGTTGGTTCCGCTTGCTCTTCCCGGCAGGAAAGGTAGGTCCGGGCACGCTGAGGCCATGTTGGCTCCAAGCCCTGCAGCTGCTCCCTCATCCAGACTGTGGGGTCCCCTCCACCACTTTTTTTTTTTTAAAGAGAATTTTTTTTAATATTTATTTTTTAGTTCTCGGCGGACACAACATCTTTTTTTATTATACAACTTTTTTTTAATTTCTTTTCATAGAATACATTTTCTTATTACCAATTCCCACAGTGGGAAAGTAATTAGTTTTATATTTGTGGACAGATTATTTTAGGACAAGTAAAACACATTGGAGAATTACATCTGTTTAGAATTTGTAATATTCTGATATGTCTACAAGGAAGACTTCTCTAACTTGAGCATCTCTATATTCAGAAGCTTTCCAATCTTTCTTTCCTAGGATACAGAAATCTAATTTGAGATTTTAGCATCTCCTATAAAGTTTCCCTAGGACATAAAACCATCAGTAGCTGGTATCAACTGGACAGAGAAGTTTCCAAAAGTAAACACCATCTAATTTTTTGCAAAGTCATGAATTAACAGTCTTTCCCTTTGTCCATTATTTCCAAGACAAATGAAGAAATGATCATATACTGATAATATTAAAGCTAAATTCTCTTTAAGAGATTGACAAAAGCAAAAGCTCATATGTAAAGTTTAGTTATACTGTGAATCTCATGAACTTGAAGACAACCCCATTAACTCACTAGAATGCAGAACTGGGTCTCATAATTTTTTTTTTTTCCTAAAGAGAGAGTGAGAGAGGAGAGAGAATTTTTAATATTTATTTTTTAGTTCTCGGCGGACACAACATCTTTGTTGGTATGTGGTGCTGAGGATCGAACCCGGGCCGCACGCATGCCAGGCGAGCGCGCTACCGCTTGAGCCACATCCCCAGCCCCTCATAATTTCTTGAACACATTTCCTCTCAAACCTCTTCCTCAACAATTCTAAAATAACCATGTGATTAGAAGGTTTGCCCACCAATGAACTTTATTTCCTCCTTATTGTGAGCTGAATGACAGAGCAGAGGCAGAGGCATACAATCAATTCTCAAGTCAAAACGGTCAAAGCTTCCACAGCATGGCAACAGCTTTGCAGATGCCCACGTCATGATAGTTGAAATAACAAAGCCCAGCAAAGGTTAAAGCCGAGAGTGCCAAAAGGCCTGCCTTGGCAGCTTTCTGTGATGCATCCCCATGAACATAATCAGTGACAACTTGTCCAAGGCCCCAGTGACTATGAAGAGTGAGGACTGCAGCCAAGGAGTAGTCCATTGCAGAGCAAGGATTCAAATATGCAGCTGGAAGCAGGCCCAGGAGCAAAACACTGACAACCCTCACTAGTCCAGTGAAGAGATGCAGCCTTGGAACCAGAATGGCGGTTTGGTGACAGGTGAATGTGCTGTGTTCCAGTCCATCCTGGGGTAAGTCGGTCCCGGAGAAATGCTGAGATGTGAGCAGGTCTGACCAATGGGGTTCGGAGGAACAGAGCTCGGCCTCCTTGAGCACCGCAGAGGACACCGAGCCTCAAGAGAACCGCCATCTCGCTTTTGAGGGCTCAAGGTCGGACACAACATCTTTGTTGGTATGTGGTGCTGAGGATCGAACCTGGGCCGCACGCATGCCAGGCGAGCGCGCTACCGCTTGAGCCACATCCCCAGCCCACCCTCCACTTTCCTGGAAACCGTGGTCCTCCGTTCTTCCACACCCACCTCCCCTATAGTGCTTTGGGGATTTGCTGTAGGAACGCCATCTCCAGGAAGCACGCCCTCTAGTCTCCTGCTGCCCTACCCAGGCCAAGGGAGGTGCCCTTCCTCCCTGTTGCCAATCCCTGGCCACTGTACTTCAGGGGAAATTTTTTGTAGTGCTGGGGCTGGAACCCAGGGCCTGGCACATACCAGCCTCTCCCTCATGGTACAGCAGATTGAGCCCAGAGATTTTTGACCATGGAGCCACATCCCATGCCCCGTTTTATCTTAGAGACAGTCTCACCAGTTGCTTAGCACCTCACCATCCTCAAGGCTGGCTTTGAACTTGTGATTCTCTCATCTCAGCCTCCTGAGCTGCAGGCGTGCGCCAAAGTGCCCAGATTCCCCAGCCTTTTTTTTTTTTTTTTTTTTTTTTTAAGTGTGCTGAAAATTGAACCCAGGGCTTTGCGTGTGCTAGGCAAGTGCTCTACTGCTGAGCGACAATCCCAGCCCTTTGAGACAGGGTTTCACCAAGTTTCTCAGGGCCTTAAACTTCCCATCCTCCTGCCTCAGCCTCTTGAGTAACTGGGATGATACGGGGGCATCATACTCAGCTCTGTCACCACATTTGAAACCCTGCCTTCAGCAAGACCCCAGGCCAAAGATGAAGAATATGAAGGACCTTTCAGCATCCCAGCTCCCACTGGTGTCCAAGAGCCCTGCCCAGCAGGTTCCAGCCCTATTTTGCCTCTGAGAACCCCCCCAGGTGCACAGCAGTAGCCCCAAAGCTGGGATGCTCTAGGGGCAGTTAACACTACTGAGAAGGTGGAAGGCTTGGGAACGCCGGCTTGGCTGTGGCAAGCATGCACCCTGAACACACTCGGGATGGACAACGGTCATCACCCAAGGCCAGAACTGCAAGATTCTTACCTAGAAAAGAGGTTGGCTGAGTGTACCCTGCTTTTGTCCAACAGCTTCTATTGTGGCTTCCTTGGAATCAAATTATACAGTTGCCCCTGGAGAAGTGAGGTCTGTACCCCAGAAGGCCATATATGACCCCAAAACCAGGAAAATACAGGTCTACGTCCCTGGGCTTCCAGACCGTCTAGACAGGCATCCGGAGTCAGGCCTGCTTGTGGAATTGCGCCGTTCAGACAGTCTACACTGCACCACATCCAGAGTTGCTTTTCTTTTATTAAGGAGCGGACACGGGGTGGGAAGCAGTGTGGCACCTCCTGGCAAGACCCAGGACAACAGCAGCCAGGGTCAGGAACGCCACCACACCCAGGCTCAGGCCCAGCGCCATGGAGGCGTGAGCAGGAGTGTGCCAACCCTCCACACCATGGTCGCCACGGTCGTCAGCCTTTCCCAGGAAGATCAGTGGCCCCACGGTGACATCTGCTTCTTCAGTCACTGTGAATGGAGTGGGACACCTGAAGGTCACTTTTGTCCCTCACCAGGAGTCAGATTGTGGATTTTGCCGTCTTCATAAGCTGAACTAGATTTGGCTCTAACAGCTGTCGATTCTCCCAACACTCCCTATTATGTCCCAGGAGAATCCCAGGGTGCAGAGTTCCATCTGCTATTGGAAGGTGCTCAGAGCCTTTTTAGCCTTCTGTATATAGCCCTAAGCCACATCCCCGGAATCAACAGCCTCAGTGAGGGACAAGGGAAAATATTACCCCAAGATGACAGGTGTCCTAGAATATGAGGAAAACTAACACTCAGTGACTGGCCCGTGGTGACATACCATGTCTGCGGTTTCGTGACGTGGCCTTGGGCCCCTGGACAGGGGGCTGCCTCCTGGAAGAGCCTGGTGTGCCACAGTCCCCCCTGCCGCAGCATTCACAGATCTCAGCAGAGCCTTCAACTGGCAACCAGCTGAGAAGGTAAGACAAGCGGCTTGAGGCGTCCTTGCTGACAGATATGTGGCTGCAGGGATACTGGGGGGAGTAGACGCCAGGCGTCCCTGGTTAGGTTTCCACCCAGGGACACAGAATCTGTTCTCCTCACCTGTTGGAGGACTTGTTGAAGGAACAGGCTTTGTTGAGTTGATCCGGGGGTTGGTGGGCAGGAATGACCTTCAGATGGCAGGTGATGTAGATCTGAAAGAAATAGCAGGTGTGCTGGAGACTTTGACAAACTGGTTCTATAACCCTTAGCCCTTCCAGGGGTCTAGAAGATGACCTTCCATCCTTCAATTTACCCCAAGATTGCAGAATGAGTAGCAAATCTAATTCTAAGCTGGAACCCATCATTTCCATGGATCCTTTCCCAAATAGTCTCCATCACATGGCACCGTGAGCCCTGGGCTCAGGAAGTCAGCCCCTCAGTGATGAGAGGAGGATCGAGTATTGTGAAAGCCCTCCACTCAGACCCAGGTGACCCAGTGGGTGGTAGACACCTTCCTAGCAGGCAGCTTAGCAGGGTTTCTGAGATTGCCACCTGTCACTTGACAGGTTGACAAACTACTTCTCAGGAATGTAGTCACTGGATAGTACCATTTTTCAAAGGAAAGTGGTTTCTGTGACCCAAGGTCCTTGAACAGAGAGATCCCTTGTACTAGCTTCTCTAGAGTTTGCGCCAGACAGAAAAATTTTCTGGCTATTTCCTTGGAAATGTTTCCCGAGTTTCTCTTCCTTAGGCATATACTCCCCCGGACCCCTGCCCTGCTTGCACAGAATTGGGGATTGAACCCCGGACTCACAAGCTCGGCAAGGACTCCACCTCTGAGCCCCAGCCCAGCTTGTGTCTTCTATCCATTTGTCCCGTCAGCTTTTTCAAGTTTTTCTTTTGTACCAGAGATGAACTCAGGGGTACTCAACTGCTGAGCTAGAGTCCCAGACTTATTTTGGCGTTTTATTTAGAGATAGGGTCTCACTGAGTTGCTTAGCACCTCGCTTTTGCTGATGGCGGCTTTGAACTCACGATCCTCCACCCTCAGTCTCCTGAGCTGCTGGGATTATAGGCCTGCACCACCATACAGGCTCTTCGAGCATCTTTAGTGATAATGATCAGGCTAGTGCCCTGGCTAGACTTGGCCTAGCCACAGCCTCTGACCTGTCACTTAATTCTAGTAAAATAAACTCCTGCTGGGAGTTGAGGGATCTATGTCCCCACAAGCTACTCACCAGGGGTCTGACACCCCAGCTCAGCACCTGGGCTGAGGGCTTTTCTTGTTTTGCCCTTTGATCTAACCTATGGCCCCAGGCATACAAGTGCAAGTGCATCTCCCCTGAGCTATATGCCCCAGCGTGGCAGGGGGTATTCTGACAGCCTGGGTTCAGTTCAGCCCTGAGCCATTCCAAGTTAGGGATCCCTTGCATATTCTAGGTAGTGTTTGGATACCTCCTTGTTTACCACCTTCTAGCTGAAGCCTCAAGCAGAGCCACAAGCCTTGGCCACCCTCTAGTGGCCAAGTGAAACCATTTCAGAAACTTAAAGCTAGACCTTTGCAGATCTAGGATGTGTTTTTGGCTGCCTGCCTATCCATCTGTCCTACAAGAAGATAGCTTCCAGGTCCTTTAAAGTCCTTACTCCATAAGGGGGAGCTGCTTTTGTCTTTAGTGTCCCCCCTGACTTTTCTTTTGGTGCTAACCTAGAGCCCAAGATCCCCAGATGTTCCCCTATAACTTTTGAGACAGGTTCTTGCTAAATAGCTAAGTCTGATCTCAACCTTGTTATCCTCTGACCTCAGCATCCCCAGTAGCTTGGATTATAGGTGTGTGCTGTGCCTCGTCCTAGTTACAGCTCTTTTTTGTACCAGGGATTGAACTCGAGGGCACTTAATCACTGAGCCACATTTCCAGCCCTTTATTAATTTAGAGACAGGGTCTCTCAGTTGCTTAAGGCCTTGCTAAGTTACTGAGGCTGGCTTTGAACTCTCGATCCTCTTGCCTCAGCCTCCCAGACCACTGGGATTACAAGTGTGCTCCACCGTACCCAGCCCCTTACAGCTCTTAAAAGTTGTTCCTTCTCCCTGTGCCTTGGGCCACCATCCACCAAGCCATGCCTTCCACGTTTGAGGGTGAGCCTGCCCAAGTCCTAGGCTCCATGAATCCAAATTGTCCTCTTAAAGGGGTCACCAGCTCCACTCGCACCCCTGTAGCTGGCCAGCACCCGTACCAAGGCTTATATTTTACTCCCCTCCACCCACGTCTGCTGTCAACATCAGCTCCCTGCTCCAACCAAGATCTTCTACCCTAAGACCCACAAGGTCACCGATCTGAGGACCAGGACACCCCTTTTCTATATCTGTTCCTTCTCCCCAGTCCCATTTCAACCCAGGACCCTCCATGGAGAGCTTCCGGCGATCTCAGCATCAGATTCCCGCCCCACCTGTCACCTACCCATCTGTATCGAACAGTTTTTCCCCCCCCAGCAAGGTTGGAGCTGGGGAGATAGCGTCAATGTCATGCTCTACAACTCCCCCTTTGTCCCTTAACACTGCCTAGCCAGATGAGCCCATCTCGTTGGTTGGTAAACTTGGCTGCTTACTAGGATCACCTGAGAGAAATGTATCAAACATTTAATAATAAGAGAAAGATACAACAAAACGCTAGTAGATGATGTAGTAAAGTGCTAATGATAGCCTGTAATCCCAGCAGCTCAGGAGGCTGAGGCTGATTAGCAATTTAATGAGGCCTTAAGGGTCTCTAAAATAGACAAAGGAGCTGGGTAATATGGCTCAGTGGTTAAACACCTAGTTCAATCCCTGGTACCAAGAAATAAAATGCTAACAGTAAAACCTAGATAACTAGGTGGGAAGTTGGGTTTTACAAACACACCTACTAAGTGAAAATGTGGGATTATGTAGTTTTTGTGGGGATTGAACCCAGGTCCTTGCACATGTGAACTACATCTTTACCACCAAGCTACACCCCTAGCCCAGGCATCAGTATTTGTGTGACCTCTAGGTGATCAGTAGAGAATCAACATTAAAAACCCCCGTTTTGGCCAGGCACGGTGGTGCACATCTGTAATCCCAGTGGCTCTGGAGGCCGAGGCTGAGACAGGAGAATCAAATTCAAATCCAGCCTCAGCATCAGTGAGGCACTAAAGCAACTCAGCGAGACCCTGACTCTAGTAAAATAGAAAATAGGGCTGGGGATGCGGATCAATGGTTAAGTACCTTTGAGTTCAATCTCCGGTACAAAAAAAAAAAAAAAAAAATCCTGTTTTGGGCTGGGGATGTAGCTCAGTGGTGGATCATTGCTCTCACTTGTGGTAAGGTCCCGAGTTCAATTTCCTGCATCTTTAAAACACCCTACTTTACCTGATCAGCTATGCCAGGCTTCCCATTCCCACTCCCATATCTGGGAACTGTTTTTTTAATAGCAGCTTGATTTTTCACTGTAGGAGTCCACAATACTTTGTAGCTCTGCCAGCGCTTCCCACACCATCCTCCTTCCCATCTCCCTGCCTCTCCATCCCTTAGTTTTCTTTTCCAGCTTAGTAGTTGGCAAGGGGGCACCCTGGACCAACAAGGTTGACATCACCTGAAAACTTGCTAGGAATAAAAATTCTCAGCTCTAGTCTTGATTTACTAAATCAAGCCCAAGGGGTGGGGCCCAGCAATCTGTTTCAAAGCCCCCCGGGTGTTACTGGTTTCTGTCACTGGTCTAGCCTAGGATCAAGTCCAAAGGGCGACTCAGCAGAGGGGGTCACAGCAGCTCTTTGCTCCTGGAGGACCAACACCTCCACTCAACCTATCATCCTCTGGGTCTGGCCCTACAGCTTGGTGACCAAGCCCAGTAGTTATTGTTTTTTTTTTTTTTTTTTTTTAAAGAGTGAGAGGAGAGGGAGAGAGAGAGATAAATTTTTTAATATTTATTTTTTAGTTCTCGGCAGACACATCTTTGTTGGTATGTGGTGCTGAGGATTGAACCCGGGTCGCACGCATGCCAGGCGAGCGCACTACCGCTTGAGCCACATCTCCAGCCCGTGTTAGTGGTCTTATTTGGGCTGTCAGCTAGGTCACCTGGGTCCCTGTTCTGGTTTTTCTCTAGTTCTAGGATCCCAAACTACCCCATCCTGCATGGATTTTCTACCTGCTTATGGATTTTTTTTTTTTTTTTTTTTTTAAGTTTTCAGCGGACAACATCTTTGTATGTGGTGCTGAGGATCGAACCTGGGCCGCACGCATGCCAGGCGAGTGCGCTACCGCTTGAGCCACATCCCCAGCCCTGCTTATGGATTTGTGTTAGCTCAGGCCAAGAAGATGAACCTGTGGCCTTTATTGAGGCCCTCAAGTTTAGAGTTACAGCTATCTCTATCAGTAAGTCATTTGCTTAAGGGGATACCAGTGAGACATCAGGAGGATATATATATATTTTTTGATACCCAAGATTGAACCCAGGGGTACTTAACATTGAGCCACATCCTCAGCCTTTTTGTATTTAGGCACAAGGCCTTGCCAAGTTGCTGAGGCTGGCTTTGGACTCAATCCTCCTGCCTCAGCCTCCTCAGCTGCTGGGGTTACAGGCATAGCCACCATCTCAGCCACCAGGAGACTATTAAAAAAACTGAACTCTGGGTCATGCTTCTTTTTCCCCTTTGGTGGTGCTGGGGATTCAACCCAGGGCCTTGTTCATGCAAGGCAAGGACTCTATCAACTGAGCTATATTCCCAGCCCCCAGAGTTCAATCTTTTAGGCAATTTTAAAAAGCTAGTACCGTATTTCTGGAGTCATTAGCGAAGTGGAACACATCCATGGTGAACCGGAGAACATCGGTCTTAGACCTGGGAGCTTGGAATGCAGAAGAGCCATCGGAGAGACCGTCCACAAGGCAACTTGGAAGGGAACAAGGGAACATGTTAGAGGCTGGGTACATGGGCTACGGGCCATCTGGTGACTAAGACTCCCTGGAAAGTCAGCCCAGCCTCACCCATGGAAGTCCACAATGCTGTGACGAGGCAAGGCGCTCTGGTCTGGTGTCGGGGTGGCTACACAGTGGTCTACAAACAGGTGCAGTGGCGGGTGGCTGCCAGTGTGGACATCGGCCAGGAGG
Organism: Spermophilus citellus; assembly: GCF_964194105.1. Classification (NCBI taxonomy): domain Eukaryota; kingdom Metazoa; phylum Chordata; class Mammalia; order Rodentia; family Sciuridae; genus Spermophilus; species Spermophilus citellus. The sequence continues at coordinate 28,908,638 of NC_138187.1, read as the reverse complement.
TAGGCGGTGTCTCCCAGGTAGAAGGTGGGGGACAGTTTCTCAGAGGTCCAGTTCTCTGGAGGACACAACCAGGGCTAGAGACTGCCCAGAGCTCCCCTCCCAGCTCCCCTCACTCCCTACCCCCGGCTCACCCTCCATCAGGCGCAGAGAGAAAATCAGCTGCTTCTCTGAAGACACTGTGGTCCTGAAGGGCACCCAGGTGGGCCAGATGGCCTGGCTGCTCACATTGCCCTGCCTGGGAGAAATGTCACAGCTGCCCACACGGGTCCCAGGGCACACCCCCCTCCACCACCCTAGGGCCTATGGCAGCAGGGGGTGTCCAGTTTCTCTATGGCAATGTCCTCAGTGATGGCCCACAGGCAGCTAGGCCAAGGTACCCAAAGCCTGAGCCTGACCCTAAATCCTCCTGAACATCTACACTTGAGATCAGGACTAAGGCCTATGTCCTCCGCTGAGCCTGACGTAGGACCCAACCCTGACTGCACGGGCCTGGTCACCCTCACGTCCTGCTTTGGTGGTAAAATTCATAGGCACGTTTCATGTTAGGGGCTGCAGGGCCAGGACTTGGTGTAGGAACTACTGTAGCAGCAGTATTTTTTCCCCTTCCTGGTACTCGTGCTGGAGTCCAGGGAGGCTTAACCACCAAGCCACATCCCCATCTTTTTATTTTGACACAGGGTCTCAGTCACAGCAACACTATTCAAAGACTGCTTCTGACTCTGAGGAGGGCCTGGGATGGCCTAATACACCCCCCCCCCAAGGTCTAGGGCTACTCTAAACCTTCCTTAAGAGGCCACGCAAGTCAGAGGCTCAGACAATTCAGAAGGCACCCCCACCTCCACGCAGGCTGAGGGCAGTGACCACAGCTGCCGGCACTTTCCCTTCTCATAGCCACCTGCAAACTGTTCCAACCAGCCAAGCCACCTGCCTGCAGCCACAGCAAACCAGGGACATAGCCACCAGGGGCCAAAACGGCCCGTCCCACACTGACCTGGGGTAGCGGCACTCAATGGGAATCTCCACGCGGTTGGTCCTCACAATGGACAGGTTTCCCATGGGATGGGGGTTATGGAGCAGGAAGGTGCTGTACACCAGGGCATCATCTGTCACCTGAAGCAAAGGGGAGGCGTTAGCACTACAGGCGTCACTTGGCCCAGGCAGGTTTGGCCCCCGTGAGGGTGCAGGGAGGGCAGCCTGCTGGGGTGAAACCAACCAGCAAGGAGGGGCTGGGCAGGTGTCCTCTTAATATCTCAGGGTCTTTACCTGACACCCCTGTAGGTGTCTGCATCAGCTACGCGGCAGGCAGATAGGAAGCAGTGCCCAGTGACCTCAGGATATACACACCGATTTTGGGCGGTACTGTGACTTGAACTCGGGGATATTATGCCACTGATGGTCTCACACTTGTGATCCTCCTGCCTCAGCCTCCCGAGTAGCTGGGATTATAAGTGTGCATCACTGCACCTGGCCATGGGCAATTTCTTCTTATTGGGGTGGGGAGGCAAGAAAGACCTAGGGGCAGCTAGGTGCCTTTTTTTGGTGGGTACCATGGATTGAACTCGGGGCCACTGACCACGGAGCCCCATCCCCAGCCCTATTTTGTATTTAGGGACAGGGTCTCACTGAGTTGTTTAGCAACTTGCTTTTGCCGAGGCTGGCTTTGAACTCTTGATCCTCCCTTCTCAGTCTCTGGAGCTGCTGGGATTACAGGCGTGTGCCATCGCGCCTGGCCAATCTTCATCACTTTATCACCTTCCCACCTTATCTGGGGCCCACTTCAGAGAAGCAGGGGAAGGTGTGGTGGTCTCCTGAGGATGGAGGAGACAAGCAGGCCCTTCCAGGGGTCTTTTCACCTCTCCTTACAGAGCCTGCCTAGAAAGGATTTCCCTTGTGGCCCAACTGCCCCCACCCTAGATCTTCAGAGGGCAGTTCTGGATCTGTAAGTGCCCCAGACAGGGCCAGCAGCAGAATTTGTGGAGCCTCTCATTTAAGAGAATAATTTCAGGACGGAGCATTAAATTGAGCCCAGGGCCAGGTGAACCTCATCAGGCAGAAGGCAGAACACTGGCAAAGGAAGAAGCTTCCAGGCTTTGCTGGAGGCTTCACCTGAGACTCAGATGCTCATGGCTGCCTCCCATGCCCGTTCTGCTTTAGTAAGGGGTGCAGCCTGGACTTCAGGATTTTTTAGAAGCTCCCCAGGTTATTCTAGAATTTGGGACTAAGCTATTTTTTTGTTTGTTTTTGGAGGGGGGTATCAGGGATTGAACTCGGGGACAGTTAAGCACTGAGCCACCTCCCTAGCCCCGTTTTGTATTTTATTAGGGACAGGGTCTCATCGAGTTGCTTGGTGTCTGGCTAAATTGCTGAGGCTTGCTTTGAACTTGTGATCCTCCCACCTCCCGCCTCCCGCCTCCTGAGCCACTGGGATTACAGGTGTGCGCTATTGCGCAGGGCTACACTAATTCTTCAAACAACTCCTACAGTACTGGGTATGGTAGCACCTGTCTGTAATCCCAACAATTTGGGAGGTTAAGGCATGAGGATCACAAATTTGAGGCCAGCCTCAGCAACTTAGTGAGGTTTTTTCCCCTCATTTAAGAAAAGATTGAGCTCAATCCTTATTTAAAAAAAAAAAAAAAAAAAAAAACACACACCACAGCCGAGGCTGTAGCTCTGGCTCCCCAGGAAGACAAGGACAGCGAGTTCTTGAGGAGATTCCTGGGGGAAATCACACTTGAGGCCAGAGCTCAGCCTATAGGGGTCCAGGAGCTGTATTGCCCTCGTCCAGCCAAGTAGAGTCCAGGGTCAGGTGAGCAGGAGCAGGGCCCTGTGATGGAGGGGAGGACTGGCCCTCCATGGGCCAACAGAAGGAGGTCCAGGGGAATCAGGACTAGCTGGGAGCCGTGTGTCCTGCCTTGCCAAGTGTCCACCTCCCCACTTCCTTAGGGAAGGGTGTGGGCCTAGGTTACCTGAGGTCTCTTTCTATTCTAACCTGCATCCCATATTAAGCCTCTATTGCTTGGACCTGTTCCCAGGCACCCAAAGGAAGCCTGGGAATCTTCAACAAGAGGGTAAGTTACGATGCCCCGGCCCATAACCCCTTTAATTTAAAGCTTCAAGCCATCAAACAGGAGTGAGGCAAGCCAAAATTCTCTTCCCTCTTCCTCCCCATCCCAGTGATAACTTTTAGGCTTATTTTTGGGGGGTACCAGGGATTGTACCTAGGGTTGCTTTACCACCGAGCCACATCCCCAGCCCTTTTTGAGACAGGGCCTCTCTAAGTTCCTAAATTTGGTCTTAAACTTGAGATCCTCCTGCGTTGCTGGTTATGGCAGGCTTTCTGAAGTGTCAAAGACTCTTTTCTAGGGCTGGGGTTGTGGCTCAGAGGTAGAGCGCTCGCCTAGCATGTGCAAGGCCCTGGGTTCGATCCTCAGCACCACATAAAAATAAATGAACAAAATAAAGATTGTGTCCAACTAAAAAATAAATATTTTAACAACAAAAAAAATACTCTTTTCTAAATAGGCTTTTAATGCCCCTGGCAAGTACCTGGTTACCCGCAGGGTTATCCTGTCTCCCTGTCCTATGTTGGGTCCATCGCTCCTGTACCCTTTCTATGGGTGGAGGAAGTGGTCAGAAGGAGCCAGAATGGGGTTCCTGGTCTGGCCCATCGGTTCACTGTCACTATGTTCTACTTTACCTCCCAGGTTTCAGTGGCCTCAGCCAGGAGCCTCCCCATGGCCACCCCCAATGTCCAGGCTTGGGGCTCAGCTGAGTCACCTCCCCATCTACAAGGGAAGAGTCCCTTCATGACTACAACCAGGCTGTCCCCCCCACCAGGGCCAGGGGCCCAGCCTCACCTGCACACCGTTACCACACTCATGCAGGCCAACCTCAAATCTGATCACATCAGCGGTGCCCACGGAGAACAGGGGTTCACAGCCCTCAGGGCCCAAGCTGAGGTCAGCAGGCTGGATTAGCTTCCCAGTGCCAAAAAGGTCCCTGCTGACAGCGACCACCAGCTGGGCTTCCAGACACTCCACTTCCACGGGGGATGCAGGCAGCAGCAGCTGGGTGGGCCCAGCCGCGATCCAGATAGGTTGTGGGGAGCACAGCTCTGTGCCCATGCACAGCAGAGAGCAGATGAAGAGGCCGTAGCTCAGCTCCATGGTGTCAAAGGGTGCTTCCTGCTGTGCTGCGGGCAAGGCCCAGCCAGCCATCTTATACCCCTGGATGGAGGCTCTTCACCTGTGCTCCATTTGCCTCTCTTCCCCAGCCAGCTAGGCCCCTGCAGCTGCGTGAAGTGGTCCCCAGTGTGGACACATGGGTAACACCTGGGAGCTTGTTAGGCAGGAGGGCCTCCAGCCCTTGCCTAGAGGGACACTCAGAACCTGGTTTGTAGCTGGGACCCCTCAGGGATTCCTTATTTACCTTAAAGCATTCACTGGTGGCCGGGTCAGCCCTAATTGTCGCCCCTTCTCTGCTCCCACCCTCTTGATGTTTGCTGTCCCGGCTCTCAGGAAGGAGCTGAGGGTCTGTGTGAAGACAGGAACAGGACCCAGATTGAATGGGGTGGGGAGTATAGATCAGAAACAGCGGGAGCATGTGGTTGGCAAGGGTGAGGACAAGGATTCAATTAGGAGACAAAAGGAGTCCCGTGGACCCCTGTCGAACATTATAGGATCAACTGAACACCATGTCCCTGCAGATGGAGTTCCTCCATTGTTATCCACCTCGAGAGTCAAATTCAAGTTTATTTATTTTTGTGGTACTGGGTTTAGAACCCAGGGAGGTTTTACCACTGAGCTACATCCCCAGTCCTTTTTATTTTATCTTATTATTTTTTTAAAATCTTAAAACAGGGTCTTGCTAAATTACTGACACTGGCCTCAAACTTTGAATCCTCCTGCCTCAGCCTCCCAAGCTGCTGGGATTACAGGTGTGCAGCACCATGCCCAGTTTTTTGTTTGTTTGTTTGTTTGTAGCGCTGGGGATCAAACCCAAGGCCTTGTGCTGAATTTTGGTTTTGGTATGTTTCAGTACAAATATCCAGGGGCAAGTTCTTCAATGGAAAACATCTGAGAGAAAACTCTGTTCAATTGATCCATTTAATGGGTAGGAGGAAGGGAGGGCTGCTTAGGCAGGGGCAGCTGTGTGAGCAGAGATGGAGGACACTGGGTAGGCCTGGGAAGTGATCAGGAGCCCAGAGTGGCTGAAGACTCTGTTCCCTTGGGGTGAGCCTAGGAGGTTGGGGAGGTGGGTGGGGCAGAACCCTGAAAGCCAAAAAGAGAGGAGGACCCAGGTGGGGACTGAGGCAGGTGCAGAATCTGCTGGGAAGAGGGACCAGAGATCAAATAGGCTGAAGGCGTCCTGCCCCCATGAGAACGGCTTCCTCAGGCTGAAAGTGGAAGACAGGGAGGCTGCTATCCCCTCCCAACCTTTCTCCAATCTATTCCTCCATCTCTAACATCCTCTCTTTTGTGTGTGTCCCCCACCCCATACTGGGGATTGAACCCAAGGGCACTTAACCACTGAGCCACAGTCCCAATACTTTTTTATTTTATTTATTTATTTATTTATTTGTTTGTTTATTTATTTTTGGTACCAGGGATTGAACTCAGGGGGACTAGACCACTGAGGGTAAGGGTAACCCTAAACCTAACTCAACCACATCCCAGCTCTATTTTGTATTTTACTTAGACACAGGGTCTCACTGAGTTGCTTAGTGCCTCACTGTTGCTGAGGCTGGCTTTGAGCTCATGATCTTCCTGCTGCTGGGATTACAGGCGTGCATCACTGTGCTGGGCTCTTTTTTATTTTTTAATTTAAGACAAGGTCTCAGTAAATTAATTAGGGCCTAAATTGTTGAAGCTGGCTTTGAACTCAAAGTCCTTCTGCCTTAGTCTCCCAAACCACTGGCCCAAACGGATGTGGACCATTGCACTGGGTGCTTGCATGCGCGCGGACACGCGCTCGTGCTCTCTCTCTCTCTCTCTCTCTCTCTCTCTCTCTCTCTCTCTCTCTCTCTCTCTCGTTCCAAGTTCTAAAGAAAGCCTTCTGTGACACCAACCTCAGCAACATAGCAAGGCAATGCTTCAATTAATTAAATAAATAATGAATAAGTAGGGCTGGGATGTAGCTCAGTGGTAAAGTACCTCTGGGTTCAATCCCCAGTACCTAAGTAAATACAGCTGTCCTCATCCCAGAGCATTTTGCAGATGGAACTTTTGAAACAGTGACGTCTCCTTTGCCTTCCTTCAAGGCTGGCTTTGAATAGGACCTATTTTCCTAGTCTGGTTCAGTGGTGTACACCTGTAATCTCAGCAGCTCAAGAGGCCGAGGCAGGAGGATCTCAAGTTTGAGGCCAGCCTTGGCAATTTAGCAAGACCCCTGTGTCAAAAAAAAAAAAAAAAAAAAAAAATCCAGGTGTGATGGCATACGCCTGTAATCCCAGCAGTTTGGGAGGCTGAGGCAGGAGTTCAAAACCAGCCTCAGCTATTTGGTGAGGCCTTAAGCAACTCTAAATAAAACTCTAAATAAATAAATGAATGGCCTGGGCTCAGTGGTTAAGCCCCCCTGGGTTCAATCTCCAATACCAAAAATAAATAAATAAAAAAGGACAGGAAGTATAGCTCAATGGTAAATTACCCTTTTCATTATTTATTTATTTTGGTACTGGGGATAGAACTCAGGGACACTTGACCACTGAGCTACATCCTCAGCCCTATTTTGTATTTTATTTAGAGGCAGGGTCTCACTGAGTTGCTTAGCACCTTGCTTTTGCTGAGGCTAGCTTTGAACTCAGGATCCTCCTACCTCAGCCTCCCAATTTGCTGAGATTACAAGCATGGGCCACCACATCTTGCTCCTGGGTGGGATCTTATGCTGCCCAGTAACTGAAATAAGAGTCAGGAGTCTACTGAAAAATCCTAGCAGGAGATGGTGAAGTACCGGCAGGTGCAGCATTTATAGATGGCCTATCACTGGGCCTGGGTCGAGCTCTCAGAGAGGAAGAATACAAAATTAGTGGCATTTAAATTTTTTTTCTCTTTTTCTGGTGCTGGTGATCAAATCTATGGCCTTGCTCATACTAGTGGTATTTAAGTGGATTTATTGTTGTTGCCGCTGTTTTTTAAATTTGCTTGTGTTTTTGTAATACTGGGGATTGAACCCAGTGGTACTAGACCACTGAGCTATATCCTCAGCCCTTATTTAATTATTATGGTGCTGGGGATTGAACCCAGGGCCTTGTGCATGTGAGGCAAGTACTCTACCAACTGAGCTATATCCCCAGCCCTCATTAATATTTATTTTTTAGTTTTTGGCAGACACAACATCTTTGTTTGTATGTGGTGCTGAGGATCAAACCCGGGCCGCACGCATGCCAGGCAAGCGCACTACCACTTGAGCCACATCCCCAGCCCATTATTTGCTTTTTGAACATACCAGAATGCTAGAAGCTAAGTGTTAAGAATCTAGTTGGGGGACTGGAGACACAGCTCAGTTGGTAGAGTTCTTGCCTCGCATGCACAAGGTCCTGGGTTCAATCCCCAGCACCATAAATAAATAAATAAATAAAAATCCATATGAGAAAGATCTGCTGAAGATGGCAGAGAGACCTGTTTGATCCTTGGAAGTTTTTCAGAGTTCAAAGCCAGCCTCAGCAAAGGTGAGACACTAAGCAACTCAGAGCAACTCAATGAGACCCTGTCTCTAAAATACAAAATAGGGCTGGAGATGTGGCTCAGTGGTTGAGTTCCCTTGAGTTCAATCCCCGGTATCTAAAAAAAAAAAGAAGTTTTTCAGGGACATACTTTTGGGGTTTGGGGTGTAGCTCAGGACAATGCCTAGCATGTCCAAGGCCCTGAGTTCCATTCCCCAAACCAAAAAGTATGTATGTATGTGTGTGTGTTTACTTTTGAGAGGCTCCTGCCCTTGAACTGATAGATGAGAATCTCTGGGCATTAAGTGGTGGGGGCAAGAATCTGCATTTAGTCACCCTCTGTATCCATGAGGTCTGTCCTAGAATTCAGATGGGGGATTGAAAAATACTCAGGAAAGGCTGGGGGTGTGGCTCAGTGGTAGAGCACTTGCCTTATATGCACAGGGCCCTGAGATTTCATCCCAGCCACTGTAAAAAATAATAATAAAATCACAGGCACGTGTGGTTGTGCATAGGTTATATGCACTTACTGTGCCATTTTATATAAGAGTCTTAGATCATCTGCAGATTTTGGATCTTGGGTATCTTAGAAACCACCTGAGAGGGATGCTTGTATTTTATTTAATTTAATTAATTAATTAATTAATTTTTAAAGAGAGAGAGAGAGAGGGGGACAGAGAGAGAGAGAGAATTTTAACATTTATTTATTCCTAGTTCTCGGCGGACACAACATCTTTGTTTTTTTGTATGTGGTGCTGAGGATCGAACCCAGGCCGCACGCATGCTAGGCCAGCGCGCTACCGCTTGAGCCACATCGCCAGCCCCAATGCTTGTATTTTAAACTCACTTCAGGGGTGACAGGATACAGCTGGGTTTGGGAACCACCCTTTGAGGGCTCTCAGAGGCTCTCCAGCTCTGAGAGTTTGTGGTTCCAGTGGGCATGTGCAGAATCCCAGCCCAGCCTTGGATTGCAACTATAGGTCACCTCCTGACTTTTATAACTACAAAACCCCAAAAAGTACCAGAACTCCAGGTACCAAACAGGAAGACAGAATTGGCAACATCTGAGACAGGGATGCCCACCCCATGCACCCAAGCTCCTGGGGCCATGTTTCCAGACCCCCACGGAGGTGCTGGTCAGGACATGGTCCAGGGGACTCCCAGGTTGGGTCAGAGCTTTCAGAAATCAGGGATGCTTGGCTACTCTGCAAAGGGGTGGAGCCCTGCGCAAGCCTTTCAGAAACCGGAGCCCCGGTAGGGGGAGGGAGAGGAGGGGTTGCCTGGCCCTGAGAGTCCAAGGGCCCCCACCCAACCCCAGTGGCTCCTCCTCTCTCTGGTGCCCTTCCTCTGGGGCTGCTCCAGGCAGTGCAAGCCACCTCCACTCTTCCTTTGCCTTGCTCTGCCCTTAAGGTCAGGTGGGGACAGGCTGGGGCCACCAGCCAGCTCCATGGACAGGGACTTTGCCTCTGTTCACCTTCCATCTTTGGAAAGAAAAGAAGAAAGCTCTGAGTTGGTTTGCACTGGGGGGATCCTTCCCCCTCCCAAACATCCGAGGGCAGAGAGAGTGATTCCAGCTTGGATTGACTGTAGAAGAAGGGACAGAAAGAGCCCAGAACATTCCCCCAGGTATGGATCCTTCACTTTTGCGAGTGTATGTCTGTATGTGTCTGTGTGTGTGACAAAAGTTATCCACTGGTCAGATGGGGAATTGTCCTTGATAATCTCCTGGACCCCTTCTGATGGCTTCAATCTATGATTCTGCACCCATAACTTCACCCAGTCATTCAACAAACATTTCCTGAGTATCCTGTGCCAGTTGCTGCCCCTTAAATAAGATCTGGCTCCTGCCACTGAGGATTCATAGTCTGGATGGGGTTACAATAAGAATAACAATAGCTATGATACTCACTGTGGGCCAAACCTTTTACAAACGTTAGTTCCCTTCATCTACCAACAACTGTAAGTGTGTTACTAACCCCATTTTACAGATGAGAACAGGGAGGCTTAGCAGCTTCTAAACACTGTGTTGTGCTGTTGCCTGCCCTGTAAAGTGACAACCAAGGATTCAGGTGCATCTGTGGAAGGTGGAAAGGAAGAAGGTGAATCCTTATCTTGACGGACATTTCCAGGACATGAGCAGGACAGAAGAGCTGACTGGAAGTGGGGGTGAGGCAGGCTTCACCAGACACTTGGACAGCGCTAGGGTCAGCTGGGATTAGAAGTCCATGGAGATCAGGAGCAGGGTCTTTCTCCTTTGCAGGGGAGGGAGCGGGGGCACCTGAGGATTCCTGGCAGGTTCTCTGGAATCTATCTGTCCCCACACCCAGGCTGGAGATTGATCTGGCTTGGGGGTGGGCAGTGAGTGTCCCAGCAGCCTGAGAAGTGAGTGGCCTTGGGAGGCAAGGGAAGGTCCAGAAAACTATGTGTGCCCCAGCAGAGAGTGGCCTGTGGTTCTCCCCCTCCTCAAGGTTCTCAGCTCCCATCTCCCAGCTGTCCCCAGTCCAGGCAGAGGGAGGACAAAAGCTGATTATTCCACTGGGGGCTGTATGAGGCCCCATGAATGGGGTGTTGAAAACTCCGTGTCTGCTTCCAGATAGTTTTTCACCCTCTCCAGCTCTCCCCAACTATGCCAGGGTGGAGGGTTGTGGGCAAGGGGGAGACCTTCTGGGAGGGGCATCAAGTACCTCGCTCTCAACAGATCCCAACAAAACCAGCCTCCAGGGCACTTCCTCCTGTAGTGCCTATCAGGGTGACTGGGAGGCAGTCACCTGGGTGTTCCTCTCCCCCAGTCCCCCAACCCATGGAGGCCCTGCCCTGCCAACTTGGTCCCCAGCTATCTTTTGCGTCTGTCTTCTCTCTCTGTCCTTCATTATCTGGAGCCCTGAGAACCTGCAATCAGCCTCTGAGCAAGTCTCCATCTGTCCCCGACCGGACCCACCAATTCATCTTTGGCACACCTGGTGTCACATTCAGCTAAAGTCTGCCAGAAAAGTCGATGTGAAGGTGGGGGGCTTCTAGGACACCGATGATGCAGAGTGAGCGTTCACTGAATCCCACACAGGATTTATGCTTTTTTGGGGGGGATTGTTTTGGTTTTATACCTCAATCCAAAAATCTAAAAAAGTCTTGGGGTTGGAAGTGTAGCTCAGTTGACAGGACGCCCCGGGTCCCATCCTTAGCACTGAAAAAACAATCTTCAGAAGGCAGAGTGTTCCAAATGGTGGTAACTCCCTCAGACCTTCCTCCACCTTTTTTTTTTTTTTTTTTTGGTACTGGGGTCTGAACCCAGGGCACTTTATCACTGACCCACATCCCCAACCCTTTTTTAAATTTTTTTCCCCACATCTTTTTAAAAAAATATTTTAAAATATTCTTCAAGTTGTAGATGGACACAATATGTTTATTTCATTTGTTTATTTTTATGTGGTGCCATGGAACCCATTGCCTGACGCATTCTAGGCAATCGCTCTACCGCTGAGCCACAACACCGGCCCCCCTTGTTAAATTTTATTTTGAGATAGGGCCTTGCTAAGTTGCCCAGGCTGGTTTTGAACTTGCAATCCTCCCGACGCAGCCTCCTGAGTCCCTGGGATTACATGGGAACTGATTTCCTTAATTGTTTTTTTTTCTTTGAATTGACTCATTTCTTTGGATTTAAATCCATCTTAAAGGGAAACTTTATATTGTTCAAAAAAAAAAAATGGAAAATCACGGTCCTTTACCATAAATAGAAGGCACTGTAATTAAAATTTTTAAAAAATAAATTAAAAAAAGGCAACCAATAAAAAAATCAAACAATAAGCGAATATCTATATTCCCCTAGGTGAGGGCAGTTAATGGAGTGCCTGCCATCTGGGACACTGCCCTGGGGGATGCACAGCCCTGGGGGATGAGCTCTGAGCCACCCGGCTGTCTGCGTGGGCCCTGCCAACCCTTCCAACCTCACTCCCATTCCCTGCCTTCTTCACACATCCCCGGTTCCAGCCAAACCTAACTCCTCATTAGTTTCTGTCCCTGCTTCCAACTGTCATCTCCCAGCTGCTGCCCCTGCCCCTGCCTCTGCCTGCAGCAGGAATGTCAAACCCCAGTGGAATGCCATTTCCTTCTGAAGTTGTCCCTTCCAGCTGGAAGGAAACACTGGGAATCTTGAATTCCAGATGTTCCAGCTGTGACTTCTCTCCAGCCCCTTGATGGGACCATCTGAAGGGCCATCCGCTGGCTGGAGGTACTTGGAAGCAGAGATGCCGGCTGGTTCCCAGCCCAGTGAGAAGAGCAGGGGGTGGAGGCCTGGAGATGGGGGCGTGGCCCCTTCACCCCTCCCCCCAGCCCTGTCCCTCCTCCTCCTCCTGCCACTGGGTGAGTGTTCCCAGCCAGCCCCTGCTATTTCTTCCTGGCTCTTGGTTTTCTCGACTGTCCTGCATGGCTGTCTGGTAGCCATCTCAATATTTGCTGGAGGGCCTTGAACCCCACTGAAGTTGACCTGTCTGTTAAATCCTACAAGACTCATACATTGTCCTAAAGAGAGAGTGAGTTAGTCCCATGAGACAATAAGCACATAAGTGACACTCAAAGCAGAAGGATTCCATAGGTTAACCTTTTGGGGGAAAATCCTAAGGAATCTCCACTGCAGTTTACATGATTAAGGAGGGGGTGCTGAACATCTTCTAATTCACCCTGAGCAGGGAGCCCTGGGGACCCAGGTATGAGACAGGCATGTCCACATTATCAGGCAGAAGGCACTGGAAGAGGCATATACACAGTACCCAGGAATCAGGGGAGATTGCTCGTCTAGCCCAGGGACACGGGGAGGCTTCCAGAATAGCTCCAAGCTGGGTCCTGAAGGATCTTCAGGGCTCTAATTAGTAGGGTTGGCCAGAGGGTTCAAGACCTGGAGACAAGATTGATGGAAGATTAAAGCTGGGCCTAGTGGCCCACACCTGCTATCTCAGGAGGCTGAGGCAGGAGAGTTACAAATTCAAGGCCAGCCTCAGCAACTTAGTGAGACCCTAAAATAGAATATAAAAAAGAAACTGGGGATGTAGGTTGGTGATAGAGGACCCCTGGGTTCAATTCCTAGCACCACCACCTCAAAGGAAAAAGAAAAAAAAAGTTGAGGTTGGTCAGAAAGCCCTAAAAGTCATTGTAAACAGAACTCAGGGCTAGGACTCCTGCAGGGATTTAGCAGTAGAGTGAGACAGGAAGCTTCTGGCAGATCTTTCTGGAGTGGTCCAGGGACCGCTGGGAAAAGGTAAGGTAGGGAGGCTGATCTAGACAGTTCCAGAGAGAGGTGACAGGACTTTGGAAAAGCTGGAGACCGGGAGGAGTTGGGTGGTGACCATGGGGAGGGAAAGCTGTGTTGCTCAGACCAGACAGCCAGAGGCTGGGCAGAGGGGCCCAAGCTCTCCCCTGCTCTGTTTCAGCCAGCGCCCTCCAGGCCACTCCAAGGACTTTTTCAGGTAGGTGCCCTGCCCTACCCTTACCTGCCCTCAGGTACTCTGCACTCAGAGGACCTCAGGGAGGAATGACTAACCAGCCCTCTGTGACTCTAGATGCCCCCACGTCCAAGGCACTGCCTCAGACTCTCCATTTCACAGAAGGGACGGATCCCAAGACGCCCATGGCTTATGGCAAAGTGGGCATCCTGCAGATTGGGCCCAGTGATCCCCCTGGTGCCAGCTCAACCCTCTTCACAGAGCTGAGGCTGGTGGGGGGCCCGAGCCGCTGCCGGGGGCGCCTGGAGGTCCTGCACAGTGGCTCCTGGGGCAGTGTCTGTGACGATGACTGGGACGTGGTGGATGCCAATGTGGTGTGTCGTCAGCTGGGCTGTGGCCTGGCGCTGCCTGTGCCGCGGCCCCTTGCTTTTGGCCAGGGCTGGGGGCCCATCCTGCTGGACAACGTGGAGTGCCGTGGGCAGGAGACCATGCTGAGCGAGTGTGGCAGCCGGGGCTGGGGCGTGCACAACTGCTTTCACTATGAGGATGTTGCTGTCCTGTGCGATGGTGAGCTGAGGCCCCGGATGGGGAGGGTGGCCCACTATGGCAGGGCTGTATGCAGGTCTGAGGTGGGACCTGAAAATGTGCATAAGTTCCCCAGGAATGTGAACTGCTTTAAGAAGGATGCTTTCCTGGGTGCAATGACTCAAGTCTGTAATCCTAATGACTCTGGTGAGGCAGGAGGATTGCAAGTTTGAGGCCAGCCTGGGCAACTTAGGGAGATCCCATCTCAAAATAAAAAGGGCTGAGGGGGCGGTGTAGCCCAGTGATACAGCAGCCCTGGATTCAATCCTCAGCACTGCGGAAAAGAAAAAGAAAAAACTGAAGAAGTAAGAAGTTTGGTAGCTTCTCCTCCTCTCAATCCCAGGGTGATTCTCTTTGACCCTTTGTGCAGCCAGAAGCCCCAGAGGCAGCACCTTAGGAATCCACGTCCTTGCCCTGTCATTCATTCTGTGAATGGGAAAATGTAGCACAGAAAATTTCAGGTATCCTCCCTTCCTCCTGCTTCCTCCCCAGAATTCTTGCTGACACAGCCCCCAACAAGGAAGGTGCTAAGCAGTAGAGCGCCCCCTACAACTCCTCAGAATGGGAAAGGTAAGTAAGGGTGATGTGGGGGACCCCCTAGGCCTTAGGAGTCGCCCACACTCTACCCTAAGCAGGGGAAGAGGGGGATTGCAAACCGAAGGCTGGAGAAGGTGAGCAGGAGGGAACTGGGGGTGGGAACAGATTAGTGGAGGGGGGCACAAAAATGAGGAACAAGAAAAGGAAAAGGGCAGCCTGCCATCCGATCCCAGCAATGGGAGGCTGAGGCAGGAAGATGCAAGTTCAAGGCCAACCTGGGTACTCAGCAAGAGTACAAAATTTAAAAAGGGCTAGGGATGTAGTTCAGGGGTAGAGCGCTTGCCTAGCAGGCGCCCTCCTCAGTACTGCAAAAAATAAAAAAGGGAAAGGGCCCCCAAAGAAGGACAGTTAAGGAAGTCCAGAGGAGGAAGAGGGTTCCCTCCATCAGGAGGCCAGGAGGGCTTCATGGAGGAAGAGTTGTGGGGCTGCACCTTGAAAGGGGAGGTTTTCTTCAGGTGGTAGTAAAGGCAAAGCCGTGTGCTCTAGTCCTCCAGGAGAGCAGAGAAAAGGGACCAGAGGGCTGGTTTTAGGCAGGAATGACCCAACCAAGGTTGGCTGCCCTGTGACCCCACAAGCCGCCCCATCTGGACCGTGAGGAGGCAATGTCCTGGAGGTGGGTGGGCGGGCAGCTCCGCCTGGGTTGTGGGTCCTGGGGCACGGAAGGGTGCGTCCAGGCTTGGCGCACGTGTGTGAATGGGGAGGCAGAGCAGGTGGGAGATGTTCCCTGCCCCCAGCCCGCTCCCCTCACCAGGTGAGGGCAGCGTGCGCCTGGTCGGGGGCGCGGGCCCTTGTCAGGGCCGAGTGGAGATCCTGCACGGCGGCCTGTGGGGCACGGTGTGTGACGATGACTGGGGGCTGCCGGACGCCGCTGTGGTCTGCCGCCAGCTAGGCTGCGGGGCGGCCTTGGCCGCCACCACCAACGCCTTCTTCGGCTTTGGCACGGGGCACATCCTGCTGGACAACGTGCACTGTGAAGGCGGCGAACCCCGCTTGGCAGCTTGCCTGAGCCTGGGCTGGGGCGTGCACAACTGTGGTCACCACGAAGACGCGGGCGCGCTCTGCGCAGGTGCAGGCTCTGGGACGGGCCCTGGAGGGGAGGGCAAGGTGGAGATGGACTGAGGCCTGGGCGGGGGAGGAGCGAGCATTGGCTACCTTAGCGGTTCCAAGAGCTCTCCTGGAGGGCTTGGAAGTGACTTCTCTTAGTCCTACTCCAGAAGGTGCCTCAGAATATCCCATTACTATTTAGGGAACACTCCACAGCTGTGTAACAATACTGCAGTACTGCTCCACTAATAATGCCTCCAGAACTTTCTAGCAATTTCCAAGAACTCTTAGTGGAATACTGAGGCTGAGGCAGTAGGATGGTAAGTTCAAAGCTAGCCTCAGCAACTTAGGGAGACCCTGCCTCAAAATATAAAAAAGGCTGGGGTTGTTGCTCAGTGGTTAAGCGCCCCTGGGTTCAATCCCTGATTTAAAAAAAAAATGGGCTGGGGATGTGGCTCAAGAGGTAGCGCACTCGCCTGGCATGCGTGCGGCCCGGGTTTGATCCTCAGCACCACATACAAACAAAGATACTGTGTCCGCTGAAAACTGAAAAACAAATATTAAAAAAAAAGTAACAGTACTTTAAAATTGCCCCTGAGATACATCAGAATCACGTAGCATAGCCCTCTGTAATCCTGAAGCTCCCATAGTAACTTTCTCCCACGTGGACTCTCTCCAATTTGAGAAGTGTTCTCAGCCTATAGGATTAATAATGCCAATAACAACATTTCACAGATGGACCCTATTGTATAAGATGGAAAGTACTTTAGCACTCCAAGGGCTATCATTCCCACTTACAGATGGGAAAGTTGAGGCCCTGAGAGGCAAAGCCTTACCCTCTTATACAAGAAATCTGACAGAGCTAGGGCTGTCCTTGCTGCATGGCCTTGAGCAGACCACCCCTTTCTAGCTCTATCTTTAAAAAAAAAAAAAAAATATATATATATATATATATATATATATATACACACACACACACACACACACACACACACACACACACATTTATTTTTTAAGTGTAGATGGACACAACACAATGCCTTTATTTTTATGAGGTGCTGAGGCTCGAACCCAGGGAGTGCTCTACCGCTAAGCCACAATTCCAGCCTCTCTAACTCTATCTTATCTGCAAGATGAGTCTTGTTCTGCAAGCCCCTCAGAATTGTGAATGGCCCTCCCTAGTGGGCAAGGCTCTCTCTCCAGTCTTGGACACATTAGGCTTCTGAGAACATAGGACACTGGAAGGAACTGAAAACATTGTCCTGCAAGCCCTGAATACACTGTAAAGGCTAGCCCAAGTCAATCACTACTGTCAAAAGTGGGGCCTTCTTGGATCCCAGCTAGGGCTGAGCCCCTGTCCAAGGAAGTAAAATCTGGTATCATTTCTAAGAAACCCTCCTCTCCTCTCCTGAGAGTCCATGGATCACCTGAACCTCAGCCTCTGATCCTGCTCTCTTTTCTCCTGCTCTAGTCCTGGGTCCCACAACTCTCACAGCACTGCCACCCTTGGCCACAAGAGCAGATGGGGCCTGGCACACTGAGCCATCAGGTATAAAGCCCACCCTCCAGGCTGAAACCGTAGGAACAAGGTGGGTGGGGCTGCGCACTGGGAATGCTGTTTTGGATCCACAGGAAGGGGTCTATTACTCACAGGCCAGGGCTTTTGGCCAGATGGTAAGGGTGGGTGAGAGAACCATGAGCAGATGGAACAAGGATGAAACCCGGAGCCATGAAAAGTTCTGCGGGGTGGGAGGCGGTGGTAAGATTTCTCCAAAGCGCTTAAGTAAAATTTGGGGCTGCTGCTGAGTTTTGGAATCAAGAGACTTGGTGAGGGAGTTAACCTAAAGGATGAATCAAGGTTAAAAGTGAGGTTGGAGGGCTGGGGCTGTAGCTCAGTGGTAGAGCGCTCGCCTAGCTCGGGTGAGGTGCTGGGTGATCCTCAGAACCACATAAAAACAAACCAATGTTAAAATCTCTCTCTCTTTTTTTAAGTGAGGTTGGAACTGGGGCTGGAGCTGTTACTGGGATTAAAATTAGGTTAACGTCTAGAATTAAGATTCTACGTTATACACCACACATGGTGACTCTGAGACTAGGACTGAGTGTGAGGTGCGGTGTGGCAGTTGGGGTCTCCCTGCCTGCTGCAGGACAGACCTCCTAGTGCCCTTTAAACGCTGTCTCCGCAGGTACCAGAGTTGGTGCCCAGTCTTCTGGGGAGTCGGTTCTGTCCACCACACCCACCTGGGCTGCGGGGAAGAAAAGTAAGTGGCCGAGCAGGTGTCCCACGGGGGGTGGGAGAGGATGGGGCCGGGGCTCTGCCAGGGAGCCGGCCGCCCCAGCCCAGCCCCCTCTGGCCGCGGGCCTGTGCGCCCCGCAGGCGGGCGGCTGCGGCTGGTGGGCGGCCCGGGCCCGTGCCGTGGCCGCGTGGAGGTGCTGTACGCCGGGGGTTGGGGCACCGTGTGCGACGATGACTGGGACTTCGCGGACGCGCGCGTGGCTTGCCGCGAAGCGGGCTGCGGACCTGCGCTGGGCGCTACGGGTCTCGGTCATTTCGGCTACGGCCGCGGCCCGGTGCTGCTGGACAATGTGGGCTGTGTGGGTACCGAAGCCCGCCTGAGCGACTGCTTCCATCTGGGCTGGGGGCAGCACAACTGCGGTCACCACGAGGACGCGGGCGCTCTCTGCGCAGGTAAGACTGCGGCTGGACAGCGCGGAGGCGCCCTCTGCAGTGCGGACGGGGCCCACGTATGCACGCATGGCGGAGAGGGTGGGGCCTCGCGTACACGCACTGCGCGCGTGGGCGGGGCCTGAGAGGGATGGGCGGGGACGCGCGTGAGGCCTCTCTGCGGCACTGCGGCGGGAGCACTCCGCCGGAACTAGCGTCCAGCCTGCTGTTGCGCTCTGCGGCTGCGCGGAGGGGGCGGGGCCGGAAGGGCGCGGCCTCCGCAGTGCGAGGGCAGGGCGGGGCCTGGGAGCGCTGCTCGGTGCAGCAGTGCAGGGCGCGTCTGGGAGCCCGCCCTAGGGTTGGACCTCTCTGGAGTCTGAGTCATAGTCTAGCAAACTCTAGTAAGAGTGGTGGGAAGCAAGGGAGAGTCGATCAGCCTTCCCAGAAGTCGCCAACGGGAGGAGGCAGTGGAAATGGGACGTTGAAAAATGCTTCTGTTCATCGATTGCTGTGGAAATCAATATCTTCACCCTCATTTAGTGCCCAGGCCTGATGGGGCGTCCTCTCCCTCTTCAAAGTCCTGGCCGCAAAGCGTTCTGCCTCGGGCCCCAGGGTCAAATTAGTACAAAGGACAGGGAGCAGTTTTTTAGTATCCTGTTAAGTCCTGTCTGTCCCCATATCAGACTTCTCTGGGAATGGGAGGAGAGGAGGAGGTGACCTGGCCCTGAGGAGCATGTTCCCCAACGTGACAGCCATCTCTTTTTTCTCGCTGAGCCAGGCCCAGAGGAAGTGGGACTGCAGGTCCAGCAGGACGGCTCTGAGACCACTCGGGTGCCCACACCTCGACCCAGGGATGGTAGGTGCCCACAGCCAGCTGAAAATGAGGTGGGAGCATCAGAAAAGGATGGATTAGATTGAGGGAAGTCACAGCCTGAGTTATAGCAGCTCAACAGATTTGTACCAGATTTTGAAACACTTTGTTTTTTTGTGCTGGTCTCAGTCCTAATTAATAGGGGTATGATGTCCAGAAAGGAGGAGATGAACTTCCAACTAGAGCAGTCTAGAGGTTTCTAGAGTTAGGATTAAAGGGAAAGAGTGGGGATCCTGTCCTGAGGGGAGTAATGAAGGAATTCCAAATTTAGTTCAGGAAGTGGGGTAGAGACTCCAGTGACCTTCAAGGGACACAGTAGGACATGATCACAATCCCCAGATGGCTGGCCTGGTGTTGAAGTACTGGGATTATGAGCAAAGGCCTCGAGAGACCGCTGACAGAAGCACTAAGCACATTTGATCTCTTTCTCTCAGGCCTGTCTCTGGGTCTGGCACACTGCTCATCCTGAATCGGTCTCACTTGTCTGTCTTCATGGGGTTTGCTGGGCAGTGCTGTGTCTCAAACCCTGCCTTAGCCTCTTCACCCCCTACCTGGCCTAGCTTGGAGATGGCCTGGCATGGGCCAGCCCCCTTACCCCAAGGCCTTGTTCCCCCACAGGACACCTACGTCTGGTCAGTGGAGCCCACCGATGTGAGGGGCGTGTAGAGCTCTTCCTAGGGCAACGGTGGGGCACAGTTTGTGATGATGCCTGGGACCTGCGGGCAGCTGGTGTCCTGTGCCGCCAGCTGGGCTGTGGCCCGGCTCTGGCAGCCCTTGGTGAGGCCCACTTTGGCCAAGGTCGAGGCCCCATCCTTCTGGACAATGTCAAGTGCCGTGGGGACGAGAGCACCCTACTGCTCTGCTCTCACATTCGCTGGGATGCCCACAACTGTGACCACAGTGAGGATGCCAGTGTCCTGTGCCGGCCCTTGTGACCAGCTGGCTCGACAGACCACCACTTCTTCCGGGAGCCTACTGTAACCTGTCCCTCTTCCTCCAGGAACTTCTGCAGTTCTCCCTGCCCCTCCCTCCCCTGCTTGGGAGAAAGTCTGCCCAGAGGGGAAGTCCCGCCTAGGAGAACCTGGCTTTGTCCCCATCAACTTCTTGGGTGACCTCGATCTGTCATCAACTATTGCAGTCCAGTGCAGTGAACACATCCATGTTTTGTTTAGCCAAAACAGAAAATGGCAGGGGTGGGGTTGGGGACTCTGAAGTCTTCTCTTCATGGGAACTCCTATTACAGTACTATTGACCCTGCCTCCTTCTACCTGGATCCAGAAGGCTCAGGGTTCCTCTGTAAATGGGATGCCTTCCCTTCCCTTCCCTGACCTATCTGGGGATCCCTAAGCAGGGGAGCCAGGAGGCACATGCAGCTCTTTCCTTAGACTCCCAGGGGCTGCAGAAAAACCTGGGTCATTGCCTGACCTTCTCCATGAAGGCCTGGATTTAGATGGTGCTCGGCTGGACAAGGGGGCTGGAGGGGCCATAGCAGGGACAGTGGCTCCTCCCTGCAGCTGGAACCAGCAGCTCTGATTTATCTGCCCCCTCCACAGCCTCCACTTTGCAGTAGCAAAGAAGCCTGGGGGCCTGTAGCCACCAGTTCATCGGTGCCAACTCAATAAAGCATTGTCCCCCTGACTTTTAACTGAGGTCATTGTTTGAACAGCAGTGCATTATCCGTGGCAACAGAAGATTCCAGGCAGGACTGACTCTCTGGAGGAATCTGGCCTGAGGATGGAAGGCGGTGGCCCAAGAGCATCATCTCTGAGCTTGAATCCTGGAAATGCTGACTCACTGTGGCGGGCCTCCAAGGTCCCTAGAGAATACCCTGGCCCTTGGCCTGTCTCCTCTTTCCTTCTACATATACAGAAATCTAGAACCCGCTAAAGGAAGGGGTTTGCTCAAGGTCACTAGAGAAGAAAAAGTGATTAAAGGGAGTGGGAAGGGAGGTGGGAAACAAAGCAATGTGGAGATCCTGTTTGAGCCTCTCTTGGCCCCAGGCTATGTGACTTGCCTGTGTCAACAGTCCTGTGTCAAGCCCCCACCCTTCAGGTCCAGCCTGCTTGTTTTTTTTTTTTGTTTGTTTGTTTGTTTTGTTTTTGGTACTGGGGATTGAACCCAGAGGTGGTTTACCAGTGAGCCATATCCCCAACCCTTTTTAATTTTCACTTTGAGACAGGGTCTCACTAAGTTGTTTAGGGCCTTGCTAATTGCTGAAACTGGCCTTGAACTTGTGATCCTCCTTCCTCAACCTCCTGAGTTGCTGGGATTAGAGCTGCTCAGATTGGAGGCATGTGCCAGAGGTGGCACCTAGCAAGCCTGCAAGGCTTTGTATTAGTTTTTTTCTTACTGCTATAACATGGCCACCAATGTCCTTCCTTGAAACAATACAGATTTACCATCTTTTTTTTTTTTTTTTTAATGTGGGCCTTTGTGCATGTGGGGCAAACACTCTACCAGTTGAGCTATATCCCCAGCCTCAAATTTACTATCTTAACAGTTCTTGAGGTCATAAATTTGAAATGGACATCCCTGGATAAAATTCAAGGTGTCCACAGGGTGATGGTCTTTCGGAGGTTCTAGGGGTGAATCTGCCTCTGCTTCCTTACCTCTTCTGGCTTCTAGCTTCTAGAAGCTGCTCATGACCTTCTACCCAGGAATCACACCATCTGACCTCTGGGCCTTCTTTTTTTTTTTTTTTTTTTTTTTTTTTTAGTGTTGGAAATTGAGCTCAGGGCGCTTGACCTCTGAGTTAATTCCCTAGCGCTTTTTGATTTTTCAGAAATTTGAGATAGGAACATGCTAAGTTGCTGAGGCTGGCCTCAAACTTGCAATCCTCCTGCCTCAATCTCCTGAGTTGCTGGGATTACAGGCCTGTGTCATTGCACCTGATTTGATCTTTACTTCTGACAGCTCATCTTTGACTCTTTGCTTTCCTCTTTCATCTTTTAAGGCCTTCTGTGATTATATTAGGTCTGCCTAAATAATCCAGTATCATCTCCCTATCTCAATATTCTTGATTTAATCAAACACGCAAAATCCCTTTAGCCAGGTAAAGTAACATAGTCACAGGTTCCAGGGATTAGGATGCGGATGTCCTTGGGGAACCTTATTCTGTCTCCCACAGGCTCTAAACCTGCGTCCTGGCTCCCGTCTAAGGAGTAAGGTGAACACTCTGACTCTCTTCCCTCAGCTTCTGGCAGGAATGACTTTGCCTCATTTGTTAAAGAGCTCCCTGAGACCTGCTGTATCATTGGAGGGACAAGGGCTACAGGAATGAAAGATAGGAAAGTGGCCCAGGCCGGTCTGAGCACACTGGTGCATGCCTGTAATCCCAGCTATTCAGGAGGCTGGGGCGAGGAAAGACAAGTTCTAGGCTGGCCTCAGCAATTTAGCAAGACTGTCTTAAAATGAAAAATCAAAATGACAAAAGGACTGAGGATGTAGCTCAGTTGTAAAGGATCCCTGGGTACCAAAGGAGGGAGAAAAAGAAAGAAAAAAGAGGAAAGAATTCAGGAAGTTAGGCAGAGGGACAGAGGAATGTTCTAGCTGCCTTGCTGTCCCCAGCACACTGAGGGATTCTGCTTTACCTGTGGTATTAGCCATTCCAGCCACACATTCCTTGTAATGTGTGTCTCTAATGTCCCAAGAAATATCACAGCTTCCCAGCACTGGACTCTCCTCATCTAAACAAAATAAACATTGAATGGATCTTCACCACAGCCCTGGGAAGGAAGTATTTCCCATCCTGCTTTACAAACGGGGAGAAGTGAAGCTCAGAGAGGAGAAAAAGTTTGTCTGGGTAAGCAGAGGGAGCTAGAACTGGAACCTAGGCTTCCTGGCTCTTGTTAGCAGTGGGCATCAGCATTACCAGTTTGTTACTTGCAAGCAAGAGGTGGGAGGTGGATTTGCATTTCCATGCCCACCTCCCCCCCTTTATTTTGTAGTGCTGAGAACAAGACCTTGCACTTGCTAGATAAGTGCTCTGAGCTATTATCCCTGCCCCCCTCCTTTTTTTTTTTTTTTTTTTTTTAGTTTTGAGTCAGGGTCTCACTAAGTGTCCAGGCTGGCCTCTGGCCTCAAACTTATGATCCTCCTGCCCTAGCCTCACAAGTCACTGAGATTATGGGTGTGCACCACCACACCCAGTTACCATCACAATCTTTCAGTGAGGCATGGCCCTATGACACACTTTCACTAATGAAATATGGCACAATTCCCTTCCTTCAAGGTGACCAAGTGACATCCAGTATGTGTGTGTCTAAGCAAAGGCCACTCGGAGCAAAGCCTCTACTAGCTCAGACAGACATGAAGTGGAAGTGAGAAAAAAATCCTTGTTTAAGCTACTGAGATCCAGTTGTTCATTAGAGCAGCATAGCCTGGCTTTCCAGACTCAGACATCAGGCTCCTAAGTTTTGCTCTGTCTTGTGGGTCTTGCAGCCAGTTGCAAAGGCTGATTCTGTTCATTTTTTTACCCCCCTGGTGCTGGGGATGGAACCAAGGGTTTCTAACATGACAGGCAAGTGCTCCAGTCTGAGCCACATCTCCAGCCCTTTTCATTGTTTTATTTTGAGACAAGGTCTTGCTAAGTTGCTGAGGCCAGCCTCAACTTGTGATCCTCCTGCCTCAGCCTCCTGATTGCTGGGATTACCACACCCAGCTTCTGTTCACTGTTTTTTCAGCACACTTTGGTGTTCTCTGGGCCAGGGCCTCCTGAGGTTGGGAGCACAGGAATAAATAGGCAAGGCTTTTGTTCTTGAGAAATTCACAGAATAATCCCACACTGACTTCAAGTGCTCTGCTCTCTCTTAAAACACCCTGTCATCTACATCTAAACCTGAGTGCCCCTGTTTGGTAGCAGCACCACCAAATCACTAGCTCCAGCCAGAATCTGGGATGTTATCCTTTTCAAGTCCCACCCCAAACAACGAATAAATCACAAGGTTCTATTGATTTTTCTCAAACTCTCCCGGAAGCTGTCCATTTCTCTCTATCCTTAAGTGTCTTCCCTGTCTGTAGCCCATTCCCCATAGCACAGTAACAGAGAGATTCCTCCACTCCCCTGCTCAAACACCTGCCATGGCTCCCCAGTGCTCTTAACGCCTTAGCCCAGTTTAAAAAGGTCCTGCACAGTCTGGCTCTGTTTGCCTTTTCAGCATCATCCCTTGCCATTTGCTGCCAGGACTGAGCCAGGCTGAACTACTTTCAATTCCTCTAATGTCTGGGCTCTCTTCCCACAGAGGGGAGCCTCTGCACATCCTGTTCTCTCTGCCTGGAATACACATCATCTTCTCCTCCTCCTTCCCCTTCACCAATTCTTATTTAGCCTCAGTCTCAGCTTTCATTTTCTCCAGAAGGCCTTCACAGACAGGTCCTCCTAGTCTGGAGCAGGAACCCCTATTACACCCTGTAATTCCCCAGTGACCACACTCACCCCACATGTCACACACTGCTGCTTGGCCTGACCTTTCCTAGCCCCAGGGTTGAGGACTGGGGTTGCTCTGCTGTGCCCAATGTTGTACACAGGACCTAACATACAGCAGATGCTCAAATAAATATTTTTTGAATGAATGGAGGACACACAAAAATACTTCTGGAACATCCGTCTACTAGACCAAGCATTATGCTGGGCTCTGGGACTACAGAGCAAGAGGCACAGAGGCCAACTTTCAAAAGGAGATATACAGCTGGGTGCCGTGGTGCCTGCTTATAACCCCAGTGGCTCAGGAGGCTGAGGCAGGAGGATCTCAAGTTTGAAGCTAGCCTCAGCAACTTAGCAAGATCCTGTCTCAAAAATAAAAAGTAAAAAAGGATGGGCTGGGGATGTGGCTCAGGCGGTAGCGCGCTCGCCTCGCATGCGTGCGGCCCGGGTTCGATCCTCGGCACCACATACAAACAAAGATGTTGTGTCCGCCGAGAACTAAAAAATAAATATTAAAAAAAAATTCTCTCTCTCCTCTCTCACTCTCTCTAAAAAAAAAAAAAAAAAAGTAAAAAAGGATAAAAGGATGGGGATGTGCCTCAGTGGTAAAGAGCTCAGTGCTCCTTTTACCAAAAAAAAAAAAAAAAAAGGGGGGCTGGGGATGTGGCTCAAGCGGTAGCTCGCTCGCCTGGCATGCGTGCGGCCCGGGTTCGATCCTCAGCACCACATACCAACAAAGATGATGTGTCCGCCGAGAACTGAAAAATAAATATTTAAAAAAAAATTCTCTCTCTCTCTCTCACTCTCTCTTAAAAAAAAAAAAAAAGAAAGAAAAAAAGAAAAGAAAAGAAAAAGGAAGGTTTGAGGGGATCTATTCCAGATCCCTCAGTGGGGACTTAGCCTGGGCTGCAAAAGTACCATAGTGAAGGACATCATGATTGGAGCAAAACGGAACATGAGTCAGAGAATCTGGTAAGGGCTGGAGCACTCAGGGATTTTGGGCCACAGAGGAGCTTATCCCAAGGATGATGGGGATCCACAGAAAAGTGATACAGAGCCCCACTGCCAACTGAACATTGCCATCTTTCAACTTGCCAAGAATATCTTGCCCCCAAGGTTTCATTAAAAAGATCCAGAGGGCTGGGGATGTGGCTCAAGCAGTAGCGCGCTCACCTGGCATGCTTGCGGCCCGGGTTTGATCCTCAGCACCACATACAAACAAAGATATTGTGTCCACCAAAAAAAACTAAAAAATAAATATTAAAAAAAATTCTCTCTCTCTCTCTCAAAAATAAATAAATAAATAATAAAAAATAAAAAGATCCAGAGCTAGCCAGGCACTGTGGTGCACACCTGTAATCCCAACAACTTGGGAGGCTGAAGCAGTAGGATCAAAAGTTCAAAACCAGCCTCAGCAACTTAGAGAGGCCCTAGGTTACTTAGTGAGACCCTGTCTCAAAAAATAAAAAGGACTGGAGGTGTGGCTCAGTGGTTGAGCATCCTGAGTTCAATCCCCAATACCAAAAGAAAAGATCACAAGGGTGGGGGCGTGTAGCTCTGTAACAGAGCACTTGCCTAGTGTGTACAAAGCCCAGATTCAATCTCCAGCAACTCCAAATGGATAAATAAATAAAGGATCCAGCTAGGTATCTATTATCATTAAAGTAGGATAGCCAGCATCCCAACCACAAATCTTGGATTCTGCTGATCACCCCTAACTTTTGCTTATTCTGATTCCTGCTTTTGCCTCCTCCTTCAGAAAACTTTTTTCCTACTAAACCGACTAAGGTCTTTATTCCCAAAGCACAACCAATCTCAGGCTGTGAATACAGCAAACTTGGCAGGTGAATTACAGTAAGGGCTCAATGCACAGCTGAAAATTGAAAATTAAATACCCTGCTTTTGCCAGGTGCAGTGGTGTGTGCCTGTAATCCCAGAAGCCCAGGAGGATGAGGCAGGAAGAGTTCAAAGCCAGCCTAAGCAACTTAGTGAGACCCTGTCTCAAAATAAAAAGGGCTGGAGGTATAGTTCAGTGGTTGAATGCCCCTGGGTTCAATACCCAGTCTCAAAATAAAAAGGGCTGGAGGTATAGTTCAGTGGTTGAATGCCCCTGGGTTCAATACCCAGTGCCAAATAAATAAGTGCCCTGCTTTTAAAGAGTCCTTGTGAATCAGGCCCTGCAGAAGGTGCTTTTTTTGTTTTGTTTTTTTTTTTTTTTTTTTTTTGGTGCCAGGACTGAACCCAGGAGCACTTAACTTCTGAAAGACATCCCTAGCCCATTTATATTTTTGATTTTGATATAGAGTCTTCCTAAGCTGCTTAGGGCCTCTCTAAATTGCTGAGGCTGGCTTTGAACTTGAGATCCTCTTGCCTCAGCCTCTCTAGCTGCTGGGATTACAGGCGTGCACCACCAAGCCCAGCTGAACCCAGGGTCTCAAGCATGCAAGGCAAGAGCTCTGCCTCTGAGCTATATCTTCAGCCCTCATCGTTTGCTTATGAAAAATGCTGCTATAAACATCTGTATACAGGTATCTGTTTGAGAACCATATTCAATTCTCTTAGGTATATATTTAAGAGTGGAACTGCTGACTCGGGTAGCAATTCTGTGTTTAACACCTTAGGGAGCCACCTGTTTCCACAGCAGTTTCACCGTCTTACATTCCTGACAGCAATACACTGAGGTTCCAATTTCTCCCCATCCTCAACAACACCTATTATTTCTTTCCTTCCTCCCTCCCTCCCTCCCTCCCTCCCTTCCTTCCTTCCTTCCTTCATGCTGGGGATTAAATCCAGAGCCTTGTGCATGTGAAGCAAGCACTCTATCAACTGAGTTATATCCCCAACCCCAACACATATTAATTTCTAATTCTGCCATCCTAGTGGGTATATCTCTAATGATTGAAACCCATTAAGTCCCAAGGTTTCAATCCTGAGAATATTTCAACAAAATTGACACAAGTGCACTAAAATAGATTGGAAATCAGCCATAAGCTCATATGGTTATATATATTAGGCTATAAGTATTATTAATTATATTCCATAATATATACTGTATTTGTTTTTATAATTGTTCCACACCTAGGAACATGGAGTGAAATAGGTTCATAATGTTCAGTCTTTCTACATGCCTATTGGCCATATGTTTATCTTCTTTGGAAAAATGTCTATTCATTCAATGCCATTGCCTGTTTTTTAATATTTTTTAATAGGACGTCTTACCTTTTTTTTTTTTTTTAATGCAGAACTGTACAGCTCTCTTGTCTATGGCCTACGTTCCAGGACTAGCCTTTCAAAACTGTGATTTCTATTTTGCTACTCAGAGCTGTTTCTCCTATCGGGGATTCTGCAACCAAACTACTGTGCAGAACTGTTTCCCCTCTCCATTTGTGCACACCCTCTCATTTCACCTGCCCAACTACCTCAGCTGTGAAAGAAACTTGTTCTTTGGGTCTACAGAAGAGGACTGCGGTGCTGGCCAAGATCAAACAGCTGGAATTCACACCCTGAAAAGTCAAACCCCAAAGCTCCAGGCCTTCCTATCTGGCATTATCTTGCCTCGGGACCAGCCGCGAAGTGCATATTCTTATCTCTTCTGTAAGGAAGGAAAACCAAAGGCCAGAAAAGGGTCGAGGTTTTTTTCTGATCACACAAAAAAGACCAGGGTGTAGATCTCTCGAGACTCCTGCCTTAGTTCCTAAGTCCCCACCTCCTCCCCAGCCGCAAGGCCCTGGGCCTGAAGGAGCAGGGCGCGGCTTGGCATGGCCCTCCCGCCTCGTCGGGTAGCACCTTCCCGCTGAGTCACGACCCAAGTGACGCGCGGCGCGGGGCGGGGCATGAGACCCGCCCCGCGTGGGAACTGAAGCTCCACCCCTGGCTCCGCTGCAGCCTCCCAATTGGAGAGCCTGAGAACCTGCACAGCCAATCATAGCAAACTGCAGAGCGCGGGTTGGGAGGGGCTAAGGGGGAAGGAGCCGCCCTCAACTCCCCTGGAATCTGCCCACCCCGCCGCGCCCCTTTGGGCTTTTGGGAGCCTCTGGGCTTCGGCAATCTAAAGGGCGGGGCTGGCTGGATCCTGGGTCTGTTCCTTGGTGCGACCTCTTCGAGGACAGGAAGAATCGAGAAGGATTCCCAAGAGCTTGGAGGGTATGCAGACTTTTCTAGTCTGTGCAGCCATTTGCAGCTTACAAAAAAGGTTTGACACAACATCCTTGCCCCCTCCCCCAAGGCTGGGGTATTTACTCAGATTTTTAGAGGGCAGGATTAACGCAGAGAAGTCTGATAAAATTCTAAAGCTAATTCTCAATACCACCTGCATTAGAAAGGGAGCCCCCGCCTCCCGTCCCTGCACAGGCATGCGCACTGGGCAGTTCTTTAACGCAACCAGCTACAGTAAAACCCCAGCAAAGGCGAAAGATGTGGAATCACATTGGGGTTTGGGGCCTGTGTGATTTTCAGAATGGGCCCTGCTAATCAAAACAGATTGGTATTCCTACTTGGCAGAGGGAGAAACACATGCTTGGAGAAGGAACCTGCCCAAGGTCACCCACCCTGAGCTAGAGGCAGACTGGGAAGCTAGGTATGCAGGCGCTCCCATGCACCTCTTCCCATCGTGGTCTGCCTGCCCGTATTTTTTTCTTCAGGCTCAGAGCTCTCCATCACCATCAGGAAGAAGAGGAAGCTGCAGGCCTTTGGTGCCTGACTCTTGAGTCCAGCTCTCTCAAGATTGCTGTCACAGCCCACAAATGTGCAGAGCTTTGCAGTCTGTAGCTTGCAGGGAACTTTGTGAGAGAGAATTTTTTAATATTTATTTTTTAGTTCTCGGCGGACACAACATCTTTGTTGGTATGTGGTGCTGAGGATCGAACCCGGGCCGCACGCATGCCAGGCGAGCGCGCTACCGCTTGAGCCACATCCCCAGCCCTTGCAGGGAACTTTGTATGTAATATCTCCATTGATTCACCTGGCCACAGTGGGAAGTGAAAATTATTGTTCCCCCATTTCCAGGTGAGAAAGCCTCAAAACTATAATACATCCATTGAGTTACAATGAGATTCAAAGACACACAACTAATATGTATCTGCTGGACCTTGCTATTGTGCTGGGTTATGTTAGATGCAAAGATAAACAGGTTTTAGGTTCTTAGGAATGTAATGCATATATTTTCTCAGCCCTTTATAAAAGATTCCAGGGTGTGGGGATTCGGAGAAATGTTGTGGGACTCAGAGGCAGAAGTAAAGGGAATTTCTAGAAGTTCTGGGGAAGCTTCTGGAGGAGGGAATATTTAAATTGGGGTTGAGCCAGCCCAGGGGCACCCATCTGTAATACCAGCAGCTCAAGAGGTTGAGACAGGAGGATTGTGAGTTCAAAGCCAGCCTCAGCAACTCAGCGAGACCCTGTCTCTAAATAAAATACAACATAGGGCTGGGGATGGGGCTCAGCGGTAGAGTGCCGCTGAGTTCAATCCTGGTATCTCCCCCAAAAAAATTTAAATTGGGGTTGAAGGCCATAGATTTGAACAGGTGGGGATGGAGAGATGCCCCCCTGCCCCATGTCCTTTCCCAGTATTCTGGGGTTTTCCTTTTATCACAACCCACATACTAGACTTTGTGCACCTAATAGACATTTAGCATTTTTTAATTCAGTGCTAGGGACTGAGTGCAGGGTCTTGCACATGCTAGGCACTTTTCCACTGAGCTCCATCACCAGCCCGACATTCAATATTTGAATAAATGAGTAGAAAAATGAGTGTCTCAGAGGCAGGATGGGGCCAGGTTATGGGTGACCTTGATGATCAAGAGTCTCTCTTCCAGCTAAGTTGTGGAGGGCCACAATGTAGGTTGATGCCTTGTATGATTAGGATGTAGCCATGAGACATATTTTTCTCTTGTTGCAATGGTCTTGGCATTCTGCATTGAGTGCTTAGTCCTGGACTTTGGAGGAAGGGGATGATGCATAGGAGCCCTTAATTGGTGAGTTTTTTTTTTTTTTTTTTTTTTTTAACTTTAGTACTGAAGTTTGAACCCAGGGGCGTTTTACCACTAAACTACATCCCCAGCCCTTTTAACATTTTTTTTTCTTTTGAGACAGACTCTCACTCAGTTGTTTTGGATCTCACTAAATCACTAATTTGAGGCTGGCCTCCAATTTACAATTCTCCTGTCTTAGCTTCCTGGGTTGCTGAGATTACCACTGCGCCTAGCCAATTGGTGAGATCTTTAGAAATTGTGCAGCCTGGGAGCTAGAATCACAATCCTTTGACCAAACTGCTTGGCTAGATTTTTTTTTTTTCCTTTTTGCAGTGTTGCTGATTGAACCCAGGGCTTCACCCATGTCATGCAAGGCACTCTGCCACAGAGCTATATCCTTAGTCCCTTGGCTAGATTTTGAAATATTCTCAAAGGGTACTGGGTACAGGAGACATTTGTTACCTCCAAGTTCTTATTAGGCTTAAAGGACACCTTTATGCTCTGGTCTTACTCAGGTCCATGCCTCTGTGGGCAGGTGAAGACTGCCCTGAGGATAGCTGTGGTGGTTTCCATTTTGTAGATGAGAGCCAAGACCTGCAAGAAGCTCAGTGGAAGCCAGGTGTGGTGGGCACGCCTGTAATCCTAGCAGCTAGGGAGGCTGAGGCAAGAGGCTCCAAGTTGGAGGCCAGCCTCAGCAATTTAGCAAGTCCCAAGCAACTTAGTGAGACCCTGTTTCAAAATAAAATATAAAAAGGGGTGGGGATGTGGTCTTGTGGTAAAACTCCTCTGGGTTCCGTCACTTATACCTAAATAAATAAAGAAGAAAGAAAAAGGAACAGGTGAGTGGGTGCCAAACCTCACCCTAGGGAGAGGCAGAACTGGGGTCCGTGCCTCCATAGAGGCCCCTTTCATGGCCTCATACTGCCCTCTAGGAAGCCCTCAAGGGCAACCTTAGCCTGTCTGGGGAAACAGAGTCCCTGGGCTGCATTTTCCATGGTGGGTTGTTCAGAGGGGAGAGACAGCCAGCCCCATTACTGGCCTGATGGCCTCTGCCTTTCCAAAGCAGCCATCCATCCTGCCTGGTTGGGTCCAGCCCAGCAGCTTCCGGGACAACTCTTGGGCATCTGGCCAGCCTGCTCAGCACTTTCTCTCCCTGTCTCTGTCTCGAGCAATCTGTCTTCCTGTCTGTCCCTCCGTCAGATCTCTCTCTCTCTCTCTGTCTCCACCACTGTGTGCCTGTTTCTCCTCCCTAATCTTTCTTCTGTACCAAGAATAACCTTTGGGCCTCCAGTCCCTCAGGAGTCCTGTTACCCCTGCTCTGACTGGTGCCTCTTTTTTTTTTCTTTTTTGTACCGAGGATTGAACCCAGGGGCGCTTAACCCCTGAGCCACATCCCCAGCCCTTTTTATTTTTTATTTAGAGACAGGGTCTCACTGAGTTGCTTAAGGCCTTGCTAAATGGATGAGGCTGGCTTTGAACTCATGATCCTTCTGCCTCAGCCTCCCCAGCCTAGTGCCTCTTCTCAACTGGCAGCGTGAGCCAGTGGGAAGATTATAAAGGAGGGGAATACCACAGTGGAACTCTAGTCTGGTCAAGTCCTTGGCTTCCTCGTCTCTCGGCTTCCTCCTCCCTTCTGAGGCAACCAACCCCAGAGGCCCAAATTGTCTCCAGAGGAGGAAGGTGTTGCTCAGAGGTCCGAGTTACAGAGCAGGACATGTGGTGGCAGGGCCTTTATCAACGGAAGACTTGAGGGGTGGACAGGTCCAGGCCACATGCTTCCCTATCCGTCATGCTGGTCCTGGCAGACGCCTGTCCTCAGGCTCAGATCTGCAGCTCTGTGATCTGTCCCTTTGCCCAGAGCCCAGTCCTGGGTGCCCTGAATTGCAGCTTTCCTATTTCCCCAGGGCCTGCTTCGCCCTGGGGGACTCCACCTCCAACCACAGGGCCCAGCACCTTCCTCCAGAGCCTCTCAGGGTGAACCTCCTTAAACTTGAGCCTCAGCGCCTGTGTCACCGCCCCCAAATTTCCAAGGCTTCTGTTCATCTTGGAGGACCTCCCAGAAGGGACACTCCTGACCCTCTGGCACCCCCTGCTCCACTGTCCTCTGCCTGTTCTTGACTGACCCCAAGGCCTCCATTCCGTAGCCACCTCCTCCTTCCCAACCTGGACTGGTGCTTGGCCAGTTACTCCTTTGATCTGTTGGACTCCTTGTCCCCTGTCCCAGCTGACCCCTGGCCTGCTGCAGGTGGTCTGACCTCAAACTTCTCAGCTCCCAGCCCATACTGCCTAGAGCTACTGGAGAAAACCTCAGGGCTGGGCAGAGGGGGCTGCTCAGCACAGGCCTCCAAGCCCAGCTGGTCCCTGAATGGTCAGTCCTTCCACAGCTTGCTCCCCCACCCTCTCTGGAGGCTCCCTCAAACTGGCAGCCTGTTCTCCAGCCTCCCTCCTTCTGCTGTGACTCAGCAGGTGACTTCAGCTTCTACTACAGTGACACAGGTTCCCAGGAACCTCCCTATCCACTCCCAAGACCCTCCCACTCACCTTCCATCTCAGAGGGCCATCCTCCAGTGCTTCTGGCCTCCCCCACCTCAAAAGATGCTCCCATCTCCTCCACCCCCAGCCCCTAACCCTCCGGCCTCGGTCTCTCTAGACTCTGGCATTTAAGCCATCCCAGGCCTCTTCTAGGGTAATGAAACCACCAGCAATAACATCTCCCTTCTTCATCTGACCCGTGAAGCACCTTGGAAAACAGTCATCTCCGAATCTTAACCCTTCACCTCTCTATCCCTGCCATCCTAATCTATAAGTGGGCCCCATCAAAAAGGCACTTGCCAGCTGGGTGTGGTGGTACATGCCTTATAATCCCAGTGACTCAGAAGGCTGAAGAAGGAGGATTGCAAGTTTGAGACCAGCATCAGCAATTTAGCAAGGCCCTGAGCAACTTAGCAAGACCCTGTTTTTAAATAAAAAATTAAAAAGGGGTTGGGGATATATGTAGGTCAGTGATAAAGTGCCCCTGGGTTCAATCCCCTGTACCCTCCCCCAAAATGGCACTTGCCACGGTCAACAGAGGTGCCCTAAGTCATGAAAAGGCCTTCTCTTCTGTCCTTACAGACTTTTCTGGAGCCATTTGTGTGGTCCCTGGGACACATGGACCCCTGGTCCTCCCAGCGTATCCTCCAGGTCTCCTTGTGAATTTACCTTCCTTGGCCTGTCCCCATTACTCATCCCTTTCTCTTTCAGTCTTCCGGGGCCCCAGGCTTCACCTCCTATGGAGAACTCCAATTTCTTTTTCCAGCTCCAGCCCGGGCATCCCACTCGGGTACCTGTTCACACCCAGCAGTTTCCATTTGTCTTTCCCTAAACCTGTCCTAGCGAAGCAGATGGGACCCTCCCCATGCACCTGTTTTCAGAGAAGTCTCCCTCCTGTCCCAGCCACCATGTCTTCCAAACCCAACCCCCAACCAGCTCCCCTAGGAGGAGCTAGCAAAGATCTTCCACTAAGGAATTCCTTCCTCTGGTCTCATCCCTGTCCTGTCCTCCCTCTACCCTGCTGCCAAGTGAATGTTCTAAAATGCAAAGCTGAAAATCCCTCGTGGCTGAAGCATGGGAAGGACCATCAGCCTCTAGTTCATCCTCAGGCTCCCAGCCTTGGTCTCTGAGGACCTCTTTATTTCTCCTACTCTGCTCCACCCCCAGAACGCAGGAAATCCCCTCGATATCACTGGTAGCTAGGAAATCCCCTGGATCCCACTGAGCACTTCTGATCTCAAGTTCGGAGGACTTAGGCAAGGGCAGGAAAAGGCAAAGATTTTATCATTGACCCAAGTGGCTTGTCTTGAGCTTCTGGATCATTGAATCCTTCAGGATCTGAGAGAAGTCACTTGGTTAAGGTTATTCAGGAAGAAGTCCTTGGTGCAGCCAGGTCTCCAGTTCCATTGGCTGTTCAGGCTCCTGCATCCAATATGGAGGCTGTGGCCTTGGCAGTACCCTGGAAACCACTTTCTTTCCAACCTCCCCAGTAGGCCTGTGGCTCTGAGTCTCCATCGTGCTGTGAGTGAGCTGGTCCCTCGACTTCTCACTCAGACCCTCCCAGCCCTACCTTTCTCTGCCTCCTCTCGGAGCCAGAGGGGGAGACCAACCCCAGCTGTATGTAGAGACCCAGACTTGCCTCTGTTGCTTCTGAAAAGAGGCCAACGGAGACTTCTGGATGGTAGGATAAGGATCAAGAGACAGGAGAATCTGGTTTATGACCCCAGGCTCCAGCTGTGGGACCCCAGCAGATTACATAACCTCACTGTGCCTTGGACTCCTCCTCCTGGAGTGCCTGCCTGTGGTTTGATTGGAAACTCACATTCACCAAATTCATATGTGATGGTACTTGGTGGTGCAACCTTTGGAGGTAATTAGGATTCCCTGAGGTCATGAGGATGAGCCCATGATGGCCTTAGGGGATTTGTAATTAGAGGAAGAGAGAACTGAGCCAATACCTGCATGCACCGTCCTGCTACTTAATGCCCTTGGCCATGGTTTGATGCAACAAGAAGGCCCTCACCAGATGCTGAGCAGATGCTGGTGTCATGTTTCATATTCTTGGACTTCTCAGCTTTCAGAACTTCAGCCGAATAAACTTCTATTCTTTATAAATTGTTTGGTCTCAGATATTTTGTTATAGTAACAGCAAATAGTCTATTTTCCTACTGAGTACTGGGACCAGGGGGCAAATGTTGTTTCTTCTCACTTCTTGGCCTTTCCTCACCATCTGAGTGATAGAGACTGAAGTGAAGACTTGGGGGAAGAGGACAGAGCATTGATTATAAACCCCAAATTAGCCTTTTTGTGTAAATACTCAACCTAGCCTACATTGCGTGTGGCTGCCCTGGGGCCAGAGGCCAAACTTTCACTTACTTAAAGAGCTTCGAGGTCTTGCATGATGCTCTGGACACAAGGGGGGGGGGC
Source organism: Spermophilus citellus (assembly GCF_964194105.1). Taxonomy (NCBI): domain Eukaryota; kingdom Metazoa; phylum Chordata; class Mammalia; order Rodentia; family Sciuridae; genus Spermophilus; species Spermophilus citellus. Next base: position 28,873,434 of record NC_138187.1, on the reverse strand, counting down.
ACTCTCAAAAGCTCAGTACCTCCGGTCTTTGCCATCTTTTCTCTCTGTCTCTGTCTCTCTTTGGCACTAGAAATTGAATCCAGAGTTGCTCCATCACTGAGCTACATCCCCAGACCTCTTGCCTATTTATTTATGATACCAAGGATTGAACCCAGGGGGCCTTAAACACTGAGCCACATCCCGAGCCCTTTTTAAAAATATTTTATTTACAGACAGGGTCTCACTGAGTTATTTAGGGCCTCACTAAATTGCTGAGGCTGGCTTTGAACTCATGATCCTCCTCCTGTCTCAGCCTTCCAGGTAGCTGGAATTACAGGTGTGTGTACCCTGCACCAGGTTTATCTATTTATTTTGAGAAAGGGTCTCATTAACTTACCATGCTGGCCTCAGATCCTCCTGCCTTAACCTCCTGAGTACCTGGGGATTATGTGTATACCACCATACTTGGCCCGTCCTTTTTAAACCATCTATCCTTTCTTATCATGAATATATTATGGATGGAAAAAGCACATGGTTAAAACCTACTCTTTGCTTATAGGGACTGTCTAATGGGGAGATGAAAGAACTTCACACAGGGCTGGGGGTGTAGCTCAGTGATAGAGCGCTTGTCTAGCATGCAGGCCCTGGGTTCCATTCCCAGTACTACCACAAAAGAAGGAATTTATACATTCTGGCATCATTGGGGAGAAGAAGGGTTATCTTTTTTTTTTTTTTTTTTTTTTTTTTTTTTTTTTTTTTTGCGGTGCTGGGTTTGAACTCAGAGATGCTGCACCACTGAGTTACACCCCAAGCCTTTTTTTATTTTGAGACAGGGTCTTGCTAAGTAGCTTGGGCTGACCTCAAGCTTGAGATCCTTCTGCTTCAGCCTCCCAAGAAGCTGGGATTACAGGTGTGCACCACATTCTTTTCATATAACACCCAAAGATAGAATGAAGACTTATGAGCAGAAGGATCTGGAAATAGGAGGGCTATCTGACAGTAAAGGGGGCTTCGGGAAATTGCCAATTGCCTATGGCTGGGGGTATGCCAGCCAGCCAGCCATGACCTTGAGGGGATGGGATGCTGCATCAGGGACTCCCGCCCTGGATGAACAAGAGTCCCTCTGCTGTCCCTGCCAGTCTACCATCCTGACAGGGAAGGACAGGGAAGGAACCTGGCTTACTCAGAAACCTAGAAGACAAGGCAGGCCCCATGCCCCTGAGTCATCAAGAGTCTCTGAAGGCTTGGGATGGAGAGGTTGCTTTTTGTCCCTGGCTGTCCTCAGGCCCAAAGCAAGGAGTTGGCACTGGATGTCTGTACATCCCTCCTGCCCCTAGTGCAGCCTGGGTTCCTGTCTGCCTGCTGTGTCAGCACTGGCGTTCATATTACATGACCAAGTGGGATTTATACTCTCGAAGCATTAGTGCTGGGCTGACTTGGCAGAATGGCCAATGCCAGAAAGTTCCAGGTCCCGAGCCCCTCCCAGCAGCTTCCTCAAGGCCCCAAGGCCCTTTAAATTCCTTTTCAGGCAATCCAGCCTGGCTTCCTTCAGAGTTGCCTTTGGAAGCAGACTCAGGCAGACCACTGGTGGTACAGAAAAAAATCCCCCTACAAGTTTTGAAGACAAACAGCTTCTCAGATCCCAGGATTGGAGATTGTTTTTGCCGGGGCAGTGGGGGGTACCAGGGATTGAACTCAGGGGCACTCAACCACTGAGCCACATCCTCAGTCCTATTTTGTATTTTATTTAGAGACAGGGTCTCAATGAATTGCTTAGTGCCTCGATTTTGCTGAGGCTGTCTTTGAACTTGTGATCCTCCTACCTCAGCCTCCAAGTCACTGGGATTACAGGTGTGCACCATCACCCCCAGCCAGGGCGTGCGTTTGGTACGGAGGATTGAACCCAGAGGTGCCTTACTACTGAGTTACATCCCCAGTCCTTTTTATTTTCAATTTTGAGACAGTCTTGCTAAGTTGCTGAGAGTCTCCATAAATTGCCAAGGCTGGCCTTGAACTTGTGATTCTCCTGTCTCGGCCTCTTCGAAGCTAGGATTATAGGTGTGCACCTCCATGTCTGGCATAATTGGAGATTTTGACCTGGTGCATCTAGTTTGGGTCTGGGACTTTAGCCTCCCCACAAGTATTGAGGGGGCTGTACTGCCCACCCAGGTGGAGGATCACTGCTCAGCATCACCCATGAACAGCTGGTCTTCTGACCCTGCTTATTCATGGGTCCCTGTAACATCCCTGGACAGCACCAGCTGATGGAAAAGAAATTTGCTTCCAGGAATTGGGCTGAAATTGGTGGACTCTAAATACATAAAACACTGGGCTTGCTCCATGGGATCTGCAGGCTGCCACCATCCCAGCATTGTGACTATTCCCTGAGTGCCCTTTCCTCAACTCCAACTGCCCTTGGAATTTCAAGTATCAAAACATTCACTTTAGACCCCTCTACCAAGAATCCTGCCATCCTATTCCCAGCTCAGTTCAGAGGGCAGGGTGCAGACTGCTCTTTACCATCTCTGTGGGGAATGTTGAGATAGTTAAGCCCATACTTGGTCCAAGTTCATGCTGCCAGAATGGGAGATTTGTCACTGTTTGAAACAGTGTCCCATTTTTTGTTGTGACACATATTCCTTTGTGGGGTAAAGTTTGAAGTTGGCTCCCTTCAGTGAAAAGCAGAACTTAATATTTAAAGACATACAGTAGCCCCCCCGCCCCCCGCTTCCCTTGCATGGGGGATCCATCTGAAGACCCCCACTAAAACCAGGGATAGACTGGATTCAAGATATACTATTTTTCCCTATACAAACATACTTATGGTAAAGTTTAATTCACAAATGAGGCTCAGTAATAAGAGATTAACAATAATAATAATAAAATAGCACAATTGCAACAATATACTATAATAAAAGTTATGTGAATGTGGTCTCTCTCTCTGTCTCTCAAAACCTTTTTTTTTTCTTTTTTTCTTTTTGGTACCAGGGATTGAATTCAGAGGCACTCAACCACTGAGCCACATCCCTAATCCTATTTTGTATTTTATTTAGAGACAGGGTCTCACTGAGTTGCTAAGTACCTCACCATTGCTGAGGCTGGCTTTGAACTCTCAATTCTCCTGTCTCAACCTCCCGAGTTGCTGAGGTTACAGGTATGCCAGCACACCCAACTCTTTTTATTTCATTTTGAGACAGGATTTTGTAAGTTGTTGAGGCTGGCCTTGAAATTGAGGTCCTCCTGGTCAGCTCCCCTGGTAGTAGCTGGGATTATAGGCATGTGCCTCTACATCTTGCCTGCAAGGGGTTTAGAAGCATGCATCCAATTCCTTTGTTTTATGGATGCTTAATTTGAGAACCAGAGAGGAAAAGTGACTTTCCCAAGGTCACCTAGCAAGCTCAATGGTAAAATTAGGGCCTCTACCTTTGGGCCCTGCCTCCCAGTGCAGGATTCCTCCACTGGCCCAGGATTCACAGCAGGAGAGAAAGTCTGCTAAGATTCTCCTGTCATTCTTTGCTTCCAAAGCCATGGTGTTCTCTGCCCTACTGCAGGCCAACCTGGTAGGGCAGTGGCAGGGAAGTGTTCCCAGGGGACAGGGTGGGGAGCATTGCAGATTGGCTTGGGAAGATGCTACTGCTGCCCCATCTGCACTAATCAGCGAGCTCTTCAGCCGCAGGAGGAAGCCAGCAGCCAGGGGATGGGGCTGTGGTGATTTATGACCACACAGAAACAGAAGGACACTAATGTCCTCGGCTGGCCTGCTTATCTGCCAGCTCAGCCAGAGAGGATGTATTTAAAAGGTCATGTCCTCTAGCACCAGAGAAGGGGCTGGAGGGTGTTCTTAGGCAGTTCAGTCCCTTGCGGTCAAGGGTCCTCCTTTCCTGAGCAGAGGCCAGGAAGGTTCACCCTTGCAGATGGGAGAGGCCAGGGCGCCTTTGCTACTGGGAGTCCCTAACATCTGCCCAGTTTTGAATTCCTCAGTGGCACACAGCCTCCCTGTGCCTCAGCTTTCTTGTCTGAAAAACAGAGATGAATCTGAGCCTCTTGATCCTTGGGCCTCCACCTTCTCCCAGGTCTGCAGGCATAGACACCTCTGCTCTATTTCCACAGCTGAAGAATGTTGATATTTTCAGAAGAACATGTTGAGGGCTGGGGATGTGGCTCAAGTGGTAGCGTGCTCGCCTGGCATGCGTGTGGCCCAGGTTCAATCCTCAGCACCACATACAAAAAAACAAAGATGTTGTGTCTGCCGAAAACTAAAAAAATAAATATTAAAAGAAAATTCTCTCTCTCTCTCTCCCTCTCTCTCTCTTTTTTTTTTTAAGAGAGAGTGAGAGAGGAGAGACAGAGAGAGAGAGAGAGAGAGAGAGTTTTTAATATTTATTTTTTAGTTCTCGGCGGACACAACATCTTTGTTGGTATGTGGTGCTGAGGATCGAACCCGGGCCGCACGCTTGCCAGGCGAGCGCGCTACCACTTGAGCCACATCCCCAGCCCAACCCTCACTCTCTCTTTAAAAAAAAAAAAAAAAGAACATGTTGAATCTAGAACCCTGACTCATCATAGTTGGGTGGGGCACTGAGTGCTCCTTTAGTTTAATGTCTCATTTTAAAAGTGGGGGAAATTGAGATCCCTAGGAAGGACAGGCCTTGCACCCAGGGCTGGGGGCCAGGCAGATGCCTAAACACTAATTCTCCAACCCCCTTCTCCAGATTCTTTGCAGTGCTATAAAGCAGCAGAGGAGGAAGACAGGCTATTAAGCCCTTTGCTCTGTTTCAGGTCATCATGGCTCAGGAGCAGCCTTCTGAATACTTGGGTTGCTGGGCAGCTGTGGCTTTAAACCTAGAGCCTTCAAAAGTCAAAAGGAAAGGAAGGCAGGGCCAGCTCTTCTGCACCATTGGAGGAAAGTCTCAATATGGAGACTGCAGATATTCCTGTTTGGCTCTGAAACATTTTTTCTTTGCATCTGTTTTACTTTTCCCATACAGATTTGGCTTGAATGTTTTCCTCCCCTTTCTTCTTTTTTTTTTTCCCCAAGTACAGCAGGCTAGGGGGTGGGGGTGGGGGTATGGGGTTGGGGTGGGGGTAGGGAGAGGAACTGAGGTGGAGAGGTCAAAGGCCTCTGACAAGTGGCCTGAAATGTGTCAGGAAGTGCCCAACGTTTAGCATCTAGGGCCTGAATCATTGGTATGTTCAATCCAGAAGTGGACAATCAGGGTTGGTTGGAAAGGCTTGTTCCCCTGGACCTGTAATGCCCCAGGCCAGAGGGTTTGAGGTCTGGCCTGCAGGGAGGAAGAGACAGGAAGAGGAATGACTTGGTGGAGGCTTCTGCAAGAGACAGAAGGAAGTGGGAGGGTTTATTCACCAGCAGGATTGCATTTTGCTGGGTGGTGTGGTAAAAGAAGAGAGGCCAGGCCAGATCCTATACTGGAGGAGGGGGAGAACATAGCTATTTCTAGCGTTCCTCCCCACTCCCCACTCCTCCATCTCCTACACCCTTCCCAGAGCAGCCTGTCCAAAGTGCCTTCATTCATTCATTTCTTTATTTCCTGGGTTCTGTGTTCTTACTATAGAACAGGTACCATGCTAAGCACTGAGCAGTCAATGGTGATGAAGGTGACAAACCTTAATGTGATCATTTTCTGTCATTGTTAAGAATGTTTCACAGGCTTCCTGTTTATTTTATTTTTTTTTTAAGAGAGAGTGAGAGAGGAGAGAGAGAGAGAGAGAGAGAGAGAGAGAGAGAGAGAGAGAGAGAATTTTTAATATTTATTTATTTTTTTTTTTAGTTCTCGGCGGACACAACATCTTTGTTGGTATGTGGTGCTGAGGATCGAACCCGGGCCGCACGCATGCCAGGTGAGCGCGCTACCGCTTGAGCCACATCCCCAGCCCGGCTTCCTGTTTATTTTAGAATAAAAACTTAGTTCCTGGGCTAGAGATGCCGCTCAGTGTTAGAGCACTTATCTTGTACAAGCAAGGCCCTGGATTCGATCCCCAGCACTGCAAAAAACACAAGCCCCTCTATTATTTAGCCTGCCATTCAATGCCCCTGGTGTCCTGTCCCTGACTCCTCCCCTACTTTCATTACCCATCACTTGGGAGCCTCTCAATAAACTTGTGCAGGATGCCCTTGCCTTTGAGTCTCTGCTTGTTTTTTTTTTTTTTTTTTTTTTTTTTTTTAGAGAGAAATGACATCTTTTTTTTTTTTTTTAAGAAAGAGTGAGAGAGGGGAGAGAGAGAATTTTTTTTTAATATTTATTTTTTAGTTCTCGGCGGACACAACATCTTTGTTGGTATGTGGTGCTGAGGATCGAACCCGGGTCGCTCGCACGCCAGGCGAGTGCGCTACCGCTTGAGCCACATCCCCAGCCCCGAGTCTCTGCTTGTTGTACTCTCAAATCCAATAATTCTTCAAGGGTTGGGTAGGATATGTTACCAAGTTCCCTGGAGTAGCTTTTCAGAACCTCTTTCTATCCAACCTGAAAGAAAAAACAATTTTTTCTTTTTTGTTCTGGGGTTTGAAACCAGGGGCACTTAACCACTGAGCCACATTCCCAACTCCCTTTATTTATTTTATTTTTGAGACAGAGTCTGGCTAAGTTGCTTAGGGCCTCTGTAAATTGCTGAAGCTGGCTTTGAACTTGTGATCCTCCTGCCTCAGCCTCCCAAGCTGTTAGGATTACAGGGCAGTGTCACTTGCCCAGTTTACTTATTGCTCTTATTTTTGGTTACCAGGGATTGAACCTCAGTGTGCTTAACTTAACCACTGAACCAGATTCCCAATCCCTTTTTTGTTTTTCTTTGAGACAGGGTCTCACTAAATTGCTGAGGTTGGTCTCAAACTTGCAATCCTCCTGCTTCAGCCTCCAGAGTCTCTGGACATATTCTACATCTATTTATGTTTATTTATTTTTGTGGTGCTGAGGATTGAACCCAGGATCTCATGCAAGCTAAGCACAAGCTCTACCACTGAAGTGCATCCTATGTCCCCTTATTTATTTGTTTTTAGTTCTGGGGGCCTGGGATTGAATTTTGGGACGCCTTACCACTGAGCTACAGAGGTCACCACGACTGGCCCAGATATTTATTCTTATCTTGTCTATTTTTTTTGGGGGGGGTAGGAAGTTTTGCCTGTTTTGTTCTATTCCATTGCTTAGAACAGTTCTTGGAACATAGTGGGTGCTCAACAGATAATTGAATGGATGAAGTAGATAAAACAAACTGTCAAAACTACTGGATGGGGCTGGGGATGTGGCTCAAGCGGTAGCGCGCTCGCCTGGCATGCGTGCGGCCCGGGTTCAATCCTCAGCACCACATACCAACAAAGATGTGTCCGCCGAGAACTAAAAAATAAATATTAAAAAAAAATCTCTCTCTCTCTCTCTCTCTCTCTCTCTCCTCTCTCACTCTCTCTCTTTAAAAAAAAAAAAAACTACTGGATGTGAGAGCTACATGGAATGTCAAAGACAGAAGTACATGAGCAAAACTATATCAGCCTGACCTCAGTGTGTATCCCTTGGGTGGGGAGAGAATGATGGGAACCCACCCCCAGACACAACCCATGGAGTAGGCAGTTGGTCACTGCACTGACTGCTGAATTTGTCATTGAATCTTTTTTTTTCTTTTTGTACTGGGGATTGAATTCAGGGGCACTTAACCACTGAGCCACATCCCCAGCCATACTTTATGTTTTATTTATTTAGAGACAGGGTCTCACTGAGTTGCTTAGGGGTTCGCTAAGATGCTGAGGTTGGCTTTGAACTCAAAGCCTTCAGAGCGGCTGGGATCACCAGAGTGTCCCACCGCGCCTGGCATGTCATTGAATCTTCGGTGTTCCACCTTGGAGAGAAGAGGGGGCCCCCAGGGTCAGCCTGCGACAGACAGCTGCATCCTTTCTGGAAATTAACCAGTATGTCCTGCCGGTATCTGTCCTTCCATGACTTCACCTATTCAAGCCCTCAAACTTCAAGCTGTGGGGAACTGGAATTTTCTGTGTGGAGGGAAGGGATAACAATTCGTCAGGATTTGGACCTTTAATTCGGCCATCCGACCTGCAGGCACCCCTCTGTACGATGGTGCATGGACAATCTGCAGCTACACTGGACACCTTCCCTCCCTGCCTACCTCCCATGCCTGGTACTTTAATCTCGGAAACGGTCTAGGGCTGAGGCCCTGGCCCCCGTCTCTCCGCGGCTTCAGGAGGACACGGGGCGGGGCCGTGAATCAGCACTCGCTCGGACTCAGGCAGCCCGCATCCCCGCCAGGGGTCCCCAGTGGCCGCGGGGTTGGAATCCTATCTTCCTCCACCCGCGCGCTACGGCCGCTGGGAGATGTAGTCTCGACCGCCCCTTTGTCCTTGGTCTCCGCAACCCGTCGGCCCGGGAAAGGAGGAACTACAACGCCCAGTGGCCTGCGTGCCGGAAGCCGGGAAGGGCGGGCGCTGAAGGGGGAGGTGTGAAGGGGGTCCCTGGAACGGCTGGGGCGAAGGAACCGGGGTGAAGTGAAGAAAGAGGAGTGTTGGGGGACAGCGGAGAAGTGGGGTACGCTCAGAAGACGGAGGCTAGCTGCACCTGCTGCGGGGGCAGAAAGCTCAGCCGAAAAAGGACCGGGCGGGGCCTGGGCGGGGCGCGCGGGCGGAGCCTTTTGCGTCACGCGGCGTGGGCGGGGCCGCAGGGGGTTGTCCGCCCGCGGCACGCACAGCAGCCGCAGCCGCCTCGCGCCTGGTCCCGCGGTCGCAGCTCGTGCCGCCTCCTCCGCGCCGCCGCTGTCTCAGCCGCTCGCTTCGTGGGTCGGTCCCTCCGGCACACGAGTTCCAGCCGCGCCACAGCCGCCCTTCAAGCCCTTCAGGCCGTCCCGGTCTCCTTCCTCCGGCTCGACCCAGCCCGTGAAGATGGTGGACCGCGAGCAACTGGTGCAGAAAGCCCGGCTGGCCGAGCAGGCGGAGCGCTACGACGACATGGCCGCGGCCATGAAGAACGTGAGTGTCTCCTCCCCTCCCCCCGCCTCGCCCCAGCCCCTCCCGAGTCGCGGTCCTCGGCGGGGAAGGCCCCGGGGCTGGTAGCCTGTTGCGGCTGGCCGCCGGTCGCGCCCGCAGGGTGGCTGCCCCTTCTCGCTCCACAAGGGCGCTGGGGAGGGTCCTGGTAGTGGTGGGGACCCGTGTGGTGACGCGGCCGCTCCCCGGCGTCCCCAGGCCCAGCCGCGCTGCCTCCGAGGCCCTTCCCGGGCTCGGGCTGGGGCGGGGTCTTTCGAGGCTGGTCCCGGGAGCAGGGTCTCCGGTGCGCCGGGGACCCGGCGGGCGGTGCGCATCCTTTGTGCCCCACTTCCCCTCCTCCCAGCCCAGGCGTGGGGGCGGGGGACCGCATGGATGCGGTTCCTCTTTCTCTCCTCGATGTCTGGGCGGCGCCTTTCCCATTCACTCAGCAGGTCTCCCTGTTTCCCACCCCCCACCCCCAGTCATCTTCCCGCAGCCTCCCTGACAGATTCCTAAGGAACCTCCCCGGGAAAGACGTAGGCTCCCCAGAAAACCTGGGCTCAGTGGTGCAGAATCGAAACCTCCTTGCTCACGTTTTTCTTAACAAAAGGCTCCTCTTTCTTCATTGCCCTGAGCAAGTCTCTGGCTTTTAGGAAGTGGTGGTGGTGGGGGACATTTGTCTCCTTGGCATTTTCATTGATTGTCCTCCACATGCCATCTCCATTTTTCTTTTCTTTTTTTTTTTTTTGAAGAGAGAGTGAGAGAGGAGAGAGAGAGAGAGAGAGAGAGAGAGAGAGAGAGAATTTTTAATATTTATTTTTTAGTTCTCGGGGGACACAACATCTTTGTTGGTATGTGGTGCTGAGGATCGAACCCGGGCCACACGCATGCCAGGCGAGCGCGCTACCGCTTGAGCCACATCCCCAGCCCCCATCTCCATTTTTCTTAAAAAAAATTTTTTTTGTGTGTGTGTGTGTGTGTTGAAAAGGGTAGGTATTACTTTTCAAATAAAGCCTGTGAACGTTAGCTGACTGGTTCAATTTGTGACATATGCTGTTTCTTTTTTGAATACAGGCACTCGTCCGTTGAAATTCCTATAAGTTGAAAAAAAACATATTCTGTCTGATCTGATATTGCAAACAAAGGGGTGGTGGGAGGCAGTATCAAGTCATTCCAGAAGATTCTGCATTTGTCATATTGCAGAGAGCCTAGACTGGGTGGAGGCTGGGAGGAATTATTTTAAAGGGGAAAAAGTCTTTTTTTTTTTCTTTTTAAATTTGTTGAATACATCTGAGGCTTTTAAAAATTTTATTTTCAGTCAGCGTATTCTCATGCAGATGAAAAGAATACTGATCTCCAGTTGTCGCATTTTGTCTGGGATGCAGATTCCTGCCTGTGTTGCACCATTTTGTCACTTAACACTACATTTATCTGATGGGTCGGCAACCCGTTTGATATTATATTAGGGCGGAAATACTGAATATTATAAAATGGAAGATTAATCTAATTAATGGTTTAGGTTTCCCACTATCTTAATATTAACTTCCTGCCTTATGTAACAAAGGTTTTAAAATGCATCTGTGGTGTGAAGTGGATGCAGGGAGTGTATGTACCTTGCATGTTAAATCATTTAAATGAAGCAGCAGAGATATTGAAGATTAATTCTTAAATAATTTCACTACATCTTAAAAGATGATAGTGCTGTTTTCATAATTAAACCATCCATATTAATATTTTTTTTTAATTAAGAGGAAGAGAACAGGCTAAAATGAGAATACTGCTGTATTGATAAGTTGCTATTTTGTAATATTTTCATGCTCATATGATACAAGGTGGACTTAAGTAGTTAATCAGTATTGGAAATATATTTAGTTCGTGTTTAGATTCTTCTAATTTTTCCATATTTCTAGTTCCACAGGAGAGCGAGTGATCTCGCACCTATATCCATAGCAACCCAGTGATGTCACACACAATGACACAGAGGCTGCAATGCACCTAAGGGCTGGTAGGGAGTTTGCAAATGGCATTTGTCCAAGGTAATGCAGAAATTACCTGATAAGCCAGGTGGAATTGTGTGCTTCATCTTCCACCAGATAAGAATTGGTCCAAAAAATAAGAATTTCATTTACCCTTAGACATGCAAATTAATGACCTTTAGATATGCCTTATTCACCATCCCATTTCTAATATTCTTAGAAAAGTTTTTAAGATACTTTTATATTTTTATTTTTATTTATTTATTTATTTATTTTAAGAGAGAGTAGAGAGAGAGAGAGAATTTTTAATATTTATTTTTTAGTTCTTGGCGGACACAACATCTTTGTTGGTATGTGGTGCTGAGGATCGAACCTGGGCCGCTCGCCTACCGCTTGAGCCACATCCCCAGCCCACTTTTATATTTTTAAAAACTAATTTTGATAATGGGGCAATGATAGAATTGAAATAGAAATTTTAAAATAAGAATGTATTTATGGTCATAATACAGGCCTGGAATGTATATTTGGGTTATTGAAAATAATTTATTGACAGGTTTTAATAAAAAAACCTTTAAAAAATCATGGCTTCCTACTGTGTCATTTCCAATAATCGTTAAGGAACAAGAACCAATTATAAAATGTGTCTGGATTTGGGAAGGTTGTCTTTTGCTCCGTTTATCTGTCTTTGACACAGTATGGAAGAAATCATAGTTTGTGAAATTCAGTGTATTTTCTGTGAGTTTAAGGAAATAGGCTTATGCTCTGACCCTCGTTTTCCTCATCTGTATGATGCAGCAATTCCTACCCGAAAAACTGGAGAATAGAGTAGGTGCTCCAAAATGGTAACTACTAGTACCATTGTTCTTCCCATTTATAAGTGTTGGATGCTGGGGGTGTAACTGAGTGGCATAGTGTGTGCTTAGCATGTGTGACTCTGTTTGATCGTCAGCATCCCCCCCCAGAAAAGTCAAGCTCTTTTAGAAGGCTAAAATCCTGATATGGAGATAAAAATTTTTCATATTTCATGAAATTATCCAGGTAATTGCAATGTTGAGATATCTGCAGAATGAGTTGTATATGGGTGATCAGACAGAAATAATATGTGGTATAGCATTTTGAAGAGGAGAGTTAGGTCAGCTAAGACAAATACGTAGTCTTGCCCTGAAAACCACACTGAAGAAGGAGAGTATGAATATAGATGTTAACTACTTTTTTAGACAGTACAGTAGTTTCTTTTTATCCACATTTTTGCTTTCTGTGGTTTTAGTCAGCCACTGTCTTAAATATTACATAGAAAGTTCTAAGTATTACATAGAAAGTTCCAGAAATAAAAAAAATAATTAGTCTTAAATAATCTTTATTACAGTTTATTGTTAAAATTGTTTCATTATGCTCTTACTGTGTCTAATTTACAGATTATCATAGGTATGGATGTAGGAGAATGGTAGATATGGTGTTCTGGACTATTCAGGGCTTCAAGCATCCACTGTGGGGTCTTGGAACATAATAACCCCTTGGGTAAGCGGGGGAATCACTGAACTGCCTTGTCCTTTGGCTTTTAATAGCCTAATAAGTTAATATTTTAAGTAGGCTACTGGTCCTTGCCTCAGGGGGAGGAAAGGTTCTGGACTACTAATTTCCTTGAAGTTACTAGGTTAAGTAATCTAAGTGGGTAGTGGGGGTATGGCTGGCAAAAGGCTGTCATAGTCACGCATAAAAGCACATTTTCCTAGTGGACTTAACAATTTATACCATCTGAAATGCTGCATTTTTCCTGCTACCTCTTCCAGGAAGCTAGATCAATAACCATTATCACTAATGGAGTAATGACACCATGGTAGGCCCTGTAGAGGTGGAGTTCTTCCAGTCTGTGGTTTGAATTGTTCTCTTCTTTGAGGTAGAGAGAATACAGATAACAGTTTGCTTTTCATGTGTTATTATTCACCATACTGAAATGAATGTTAAGTGCATTTTCCAGTAATTTAAAAAAATGTTCATGTGTCTTTTGAATTGAGACAACAGATGTTGCTAAATGTACATCCTCACAGCAGTACTCTGACAGCAGATGTTGGGTAGGATGTCATCTCTAGTACTTGGGGAAGACTTATCAATTTATTAAGTCAAACTATTATTAATAAGAGTGGAGAAAACAATAGTGTTTTCATTGAGGTGAAAGTCATATAGCACAACATAACAGTCATAACAAAAATTGAAGTGTACAATTGTAGTATTTAGTACATTTCACAGTGTTGTGTAACCATCACCTCTGTCTAGTTCAAAAATGAGAAAGTGGTATTTTTTAAAAAGTGATGCCTATCGCTGTTGAATTTCAAAACATGATTACTGATTCAGGACCATGTCAGTAAATGCCCACAGCAGCTCACAGCCAGTGATAATTGGTTATCCCTTTGTCTTTGTTTTTGAACATCTGAATTTTTCAGCATAAAACAAAAAAAGGGACTTCTCAGTAGCGAGGTTTGAACTATATTTCTGATTAAAGAGTCGTAGAACTTAAAAGCCATAGGCTGTTCATCCAAATAAATAAGAACAATTTGCCTGAAATCTAAGCAAGCCATTAACTGTTTGGAGATTATGGAAATGTTGCTGGTGGTGTTGCAACTCATTTTTAGCCCTGAGGCTGACTGTATTGTAAGCAACTTCCCCACTGTGTGGTGGCAGTTCCCTGATGAACACACTGCAGCGCTGAGTGCTGGGCTGCTCAGCCTGGCATTCCCACTGGATGGGATGCCATTGTAAGAAGCTAAAGGGGTTGTTTTGGTTAGCAGTGTGCTCCTGTGACTCTTGGACTGAATACTACTACTTGCCCCCAATTCTAGCACCCTAGCCTCTGGGAGAGCATCTGACTTACTCTGTATTCCTATAAAATTCCATAGGATGTGGAAGAAAAGAAGCAAGTACCACTTTCTATGTTTAATAATAATAGGGAAAAGTCACTTTTTGTTGAGCTCTGTTCTTAGTGCTTTATAAGATATATCAGTCTTTATGAAAGGGCTGGCTGTCTTTGTCACCTTTCTAGGTAATAAAGTCTACCATACCAACTAGTTTATGGCCTTTCTTTCCTTTCATAATTTTTTTCTTCCCCAAATTCCATTTTAAGCATCAATTATCATTTTTTTTCTTTTTCTTTTGTTTTGGGCTGGGGATTGAAACCAGGGGCGATCTACCACTGAGCCGCATCCCCAGTCCTTTTTCTGTATTTTGAGACAGGCCTCCCTTGTTCAGGCTTGGCTTGAACTTGCCATCCTTCTGCCTCACCCCAGCTCAGCTGTCATTTTGATTAGTTACAAAATCATGTCATTACAAAACCATTGTTTGGTTTTACTAAATTAATTGATAAATTTGAAATTTAGTTACATGAAAAGTGATCAACACGGCTGGGGCTCAGCGGTGCTCACCTAGCATGTGCGAGGCCCTTGGTTCAATCCTCAGCATCACATATAAATAAACAAAATAAAGGTATTGTATCCAACTACAACAACAACAACAAAAGTGATCAAAAAAGGCTCCCAAAGAGTGCATAATGGCAAGTGCTTATAGTCCCAGCTATTGGGGAGGCTGAGGCAGAAGGATCAGATTAGCCCAAGGCTTTAAAAAGGCCAGTCCAGGCAACAGTGAACTTTTTCTCAAAAAAGAAACATTTTTAAGCCTTGGGTTCTAGTTTGTAGTTGTAGTTCAGTTATTGAGCATTTGCACGACATGCTGGAGACCCAAGGTGTTTGATTTCATAGGGCTGCAAAACAAAAATGCCTTACCCATTGGGGGAAAAAAAGCCTAAGGGGGGGGCTCAAGAAACAATCTTAAGGTAAATTATTAAATAATGGACTTGGTTTCATGATTATGCATAAACAGTAAAAATTGTGAATTTTTTTTGGGGGGGTGAGATAAAGGGAATGGAACCCAGGAGAGCTATCTCCTCAGCCCATTTTCCTTTTTTTTTTTTTTGAGACGGTCTCGCTAAATTTTTGAGGCTGGCTTTGAACTTGATATTCTCCTGTCTTGGTCTCCTGAGTTTCTGGGATTAGAGGTGTTGTTACAGTGCCCAGCAAAAATTGTAAATCTTTTTTTGCATGAGCGTTTTTCTTTTTCTTTTCGGCGGTGGGCATCTAACCCAGGCTCTCAGGTGTGCTAGACAGCTGCTGTACCAATCCACTCCACCTTTTTTTCCCAAGAACTGTGAAGTGGAAGCCACTAGCTTGTAAGGGTGCATCTCGGAGAGAAGCATTTGCTTTACCTAAGTTGAATGCTACTAGTGTGCCACGTAACACCAAGTTTGGTTGTGAAGAAATAAATAGAGAAGAGTGAGTGTTCGTACAAAGATGGAATCTTAGCATGACATAAAAAGGTAATTCCAAGTTCCTACCCTCTTCATCTGTGGAGAAAGCCCACAAGTACTCAGCTTTCCTCTTTTTAGTCTTTTGCTAGGGGTGTCCAAGCTGGGACTGTGCAGAGATGGCAGGGGCCAGCTCCATGTGTACTGATAGCAGTTAAAGAGGAGTTACTTCCCAGCCCTGCCCTAGCTGAGTGTGAGGAGCAGCTGCAGCCAGAGGGTAAGAAATGGCTAGAGAGAGGAAGCCAGAGTATTTATTTATTTATTTTAGCTTAAAAGGAATTATTGATGACTCCCAAGTGCTATAGTTAAATAGCCAGGTTTAGGAAACAAGGTACCTGTGGTGTTATTAAGGGTGTAGAAATAGGCCTAAATTTCTTTTTCCTTTTGGTGCTGGAGATTAAACCTAGGACATCACACATGCTAAGCACATGGTCTACTGCCATTACATTCCTAACCTTGCTACCTTTTGTTTTTCTGGAAATGGGGTCATTTGAACTGGGCTCAAGTATCCTCCAGCCTCAGTCTCCTGAATATAGGCACATGCCACCATACCCAGCTAAGCTCAAAACTTCTTTTTTACTGAATTGTTTCTTAATAATACTTACTTGTGGGGCTGGGGATGTGGCTCAAGCACATGGTAGCGCGCTCACCTGGCATGCACGGGGCACTGGGTTCTATCTTCAGCACCACATAAAAATAAAATAAAGATGTTTTGTCCACCGAAAACTAAAAAAAAAATCAGTATTAAAAAAATTCTCTCTGGGCTGGGGATGTGGCTCAGGCGGTAGCGCACTCGCCTGGCATGCGTGCGGCCCGGGTTCGATCCTCAGCACCACATACCAACAAAGATGTTGTGTCCACCGAGAACTAAAATAAATAAATAAATAAATTCTCTCTCTCTCTCTTTCTCTCTCTCTCTCTCACCCTTTCCTCTCTCTTTAAAAAAAAATTCTCTCTTTAAAAAAATGATAAGACTTACTTGTAGGGGCTGGGGATGTGGCTCAAGCGGTAGGGCGCTCGCCTGGCATGCGTGCGACCCGGGTTCGATCCTCAGCACCACATACCAACAAAGATGTTGTGTCCGCCAGGAACTAAGAAATAAATATTAAAAAATTCTAAAAAAAAAAAAAAAAAAAAGACTTACTTGTAGTAATCCAGTGTGAAATAGTGTGTCTTTGCTGTGGGAGACCTGGCAGGGGTGGTAGCCATCCAAATAACCCCATACTCCCTGCTGGTATGCCTGTGTCTGAGGGCCTGCCTGGCACTGGTTGGTGGTACTGGCCAAGTGCTTTTTTTTTTTCCCCCAAGTCCTACCCCATTCTTTGCAAATAGTCTATTTTGGTATTTCTATTACGTCTGTGAAATTATAGAAATAGAAAGTTCTATGAGGTTGTGAATGATGAGAAATTAACAGAGTCGTGAGAAGAACAATGGAAAAGGGGATTCTAAGGCAAGAAAAACGAGTTTGGGACAAATGAATGTGGAAGGGATATTCTAGAATCATCTTGGGTCTGGTGATGCTGTGCATTTCTAAGGAAGTCCTTTTTTTTTTTTTTTTTTTTTTTTTTTAAAGACAGGATCTCCTAAATTGTGAAAGCTGGCCTTGAACTTAGGATCTTCCTGTCTCATCCTCCTGAGTAGCTTGTATTGCTGGAGTATGCTCTCACCCTGCTTTCATGATATTTTCCTTCTTTTTTGTTTTTGTACTAGGGATTGAGCCCAGGGTGCTGAGTCATACTCCCAGTCTTTTTTTAATGTTTTTTGTTTGAGACAGGGTCTCACTAAGTAGCTTAGGGCTTTGCTACATTGCTGAGCCTGGCCTGGATCTTGGACCGGTCCTGCCTCAGTCTCTCAAGCCACTAGGATTACAGGCACATGCAATGATGCCTGGCTGTCATCAATATTTTCAATGGCTGAATAATCCTGTGGACATGTCACAATCTTTTTCATTTCTAGTTTTTTGTTGTTTTAAGGATTGAACCCAAGGCCTCATGCATATTAGGAAAGTGTTCTATAACTGGTCTACACCCCAGCTCTTATTATCATCATCATCATTATTATTTTGCTACCAGTTTTTTTTTTTTAAGTTGTAGACAAACACAATACTTTTATTTTTATGTGGTGCCGAGGATCAAACCGGGTGCCTCAGATGTGCTAGGCATGCACTGTGCCACTAAGCTACAACCCCAGCCTCATGGTATAAGGTATTTAACAGAGGTGCTTAAACTCCCCAGTCCTTTTTATTTTTTGAGACAGGATCTTGCTTAGTTGTGTAGGGCCTTGCTAAATTGCTGAGGCTAGTCTATTATTTATGATTCTCCTTTCTCAGCCTCCTGGGCCACTGAGATTACAGGTGTATGCCAGTGTGCCTACTTTATTTTTTAATTTAGCACTTAGGTTTCTTTCAAATTTGTACTTATAAATGTTATTGCTATGTATGTCTTTGTGCTGGAAAGATCCTAATATAAATATACATTATTCAAAGCCTCTGGTATTCCTAGGCAGGCTCCCATCCAAGTACCAACCAGGCCTAACCCTGGATCATGTCTGCTTCACCAACGGGGACCATCATCCCCTCCCCACAACAGACCATCTAGGTCTGAGATCAGATGCATGTAGGGGATGTGGCCATAGATTAAGAATAATGTTTAAAGCTTTTAAGACCCAGTGCTAATGGCAGTTCATCTCATAGAAATTTTAAAAGATTAATATAGAGTGGGTATTGCGTATATATTTGTGGTTCAAAATTGGAGAAGCACTTTTTTTGGTGGGCGGTATGGGGATTGAACTTGGCATCAATGAGCCACATTCCCAACCCTATTTATTTATTTATTTATTTTTGGTGCTGCTGGGGATTGAACCCAGGGATTTGGCATGCTAGGCAAACACTCTACCAACTGAGCTATTTCACCAGCCTCCTCTCTGAACCCTATTTTGTATTTTATTTAGAGATAGGGTCTCACAGAGCTGCTTAGTACCTCACTTTTTGCTGAGGCTGGCTTTGAACTGGATCCTCCTGCCTCAGCCTCCTTTTTATCCTGAGCTTGTTGTGGAGGAGGAAGCAAGGCAAGCTCCATCTCCTCTCCTGCTTTTCTGCACTTGGAATGATTGCCTTTCTGTTCTTTAATGGAAACTTTTTTAAACATACAAAACAAGGATGAGTAGTACCATAATTCCCCACATGCCCAGCCTCCCCACTTTTCAGCACATTGGCAATCTTGACTTAATTCTGGTCCCTTTTGGGATTATTTACCATCTTGAAAGTTGGCTTTTTATCTACCTAAAATTGTTCCTTATATTCCACAAATATTCAAATTACTAGCAAAATTTCTTTATGTTCAAATTTGGCAACCTTATAGTGTATTTTCTTGCTTAAATCATTTAATCCAGATGGCAAATAATTTACTTTTCCCCTTGATATATATGTATTTTTTTTTATATTTTATTTCTTAGTTGTACACAATACAACTAATACTAGGGATTGAACCCAGGGCCTCTCACTTGCTAGGTGAGCGCTGTACTGCTGAGCCACAACCCCAGCCCTTCCCCCTTGATATTTTTAAAAACTATTTTTATTTATAGATGGAAACAATGCCTTTATTTATTTATTTATTTTTATGTGGTGCTGAGGATTGAATCCAGTGCCTCATGGGTGCTAGGCAAGTGCTCCACCACTGAGCCGAAACCTCAGCCCTCCCCTGGATTTTTACTGAGGGTGCTTGACATCCTGATGCTGCCTTGCCTTCAATCTGTATTCCCATGAGAGGACTTAAGCCTGGGTGGTCTGTTGTGGGGAGGGGATGATGCAGTCCCTGTAGGTGAGCAGACATGATCCAGACGCTCTTTTACTTGCTTCTTGCTGCCTTTTATTATAAGGCAGTTCTGTTCACTTCTGAGACTATCCTCTCTAGTCTATAGAGGAGGTAACTCTGGATTGGTTTGGGCTGTGTGAGTAAGCCAATTTTGCTTTTGTTTGGCTTTTACCTCCCAAGCTTTTTTGGGGAGGGGTTCTGGGGATCTAACCCAGGGCATTCAACCACTGAGCCACATCCCCAGCCTCTCCAGGCCCCCCCCCCCCCAACTTTCTTTTAAATTCAGAGACAAGGCCTAAATTGCCAGGGCTGACTTTGAACTTGCACACCTCCTACCTCAGTCTCCCAAGCCAATGGGATTATAGAAATGTACCATCATACCTGGCTCTAAAATCTTTCTTTTTTTTTAAACTTTTTTTTTTTTTTAAAGAGAGTGATAGAGGGAGAGAGAGAGAGAGAATTTTTAATATTTATTTTTTAGTTATCGGCGGACACAACATCGTTGTTTGTATGTGGTGCTGAGGATCGAACCCGGGCCGCATGCATGCCAGACGAGTGCGCTATTGCTTGAGCCACATCCCCAGCCCAAACTTTTTTTTTTTTTTAAAGAGAGAGAGAGAGGGGAGAGATTTTTTTTTTTTTTTAAGAGAGAGTGAGAGAGGAGAGAGAGAATTTTTAATATTTATTTTTTAGTTCTCGGCGGACACAACATCTTTGTTGGTATGTGGTGCTGAGGATCGAACCCGGGCCGCACGCATGCCAGGCGAGCGCGCTACCGCTTGAGCCACATCCCCAGCCCCCCAAACTTTTTTTTTTTAAATATTTACTTATTTTACAGTAGAATGCATTTTGACATATAATACACAAATGGAGCACAACTTCTCATTCCTCTGGCTGTGCATGGTTCAGAGTCACTCCACTAGTGTAATCATACATTTATATAGGATATATATATGGGATCTTTCTACTGTCCTTCCCATTGGCTGTAAATCTTTTTTTTTTTTAAAGAGAGAGTGAGAGAGAGGGGGACAGAGAGAGAGAGAATTTTAATATTTGTTTACTTTTTCTTAGTTCTCGGCGGACACAACATCTTCATTTGTATGTGGTGCTGAGGATCGAACCCGGGCCGCACGCATGCTAGGCGAGCGCGCTACCGCTTGAGCCACATCCCCAGCCCCGGCTCTAAATCTTATTTTGAGACAGGTTCTGGCTAAGTTGTTCAAGCTGGCCTTGAACAAGGCAATCCTTCTTCCTCAATAAAGCATTTTTTAAAAAAATATTTATTTTTTAGTTTTCGGCAGACACAGCATCTTTGTATGTGGTGCTGAGGATCGAACCCGGGGCCGCACGCATGCCAGGTGAGCGCGCTACTGCTTGAGCCACATCCCCAGCCCAAGCATTTTTTTTTTAAACAAATATTTTTTGCCTTAAAGATGCTAGTGCAGTTGTAATCCCAGCAACTGTAATCTCAGCTACTTGGGAGACTGAGGAAGGATCACATGTTTGTGGTCAGCCTGGAAATTAATTTAGCCAGAAATTGTCTTAACCCTGTCTCTAAGTAAAATACAAATTGGGCTAAGGATGTGGCTCAGTAGTTGAGTGCTCCTGAGTTCAATCCCGGGTTCCCCACCCTTCAAATAAATAAAAAATTAAAAAAAATTGAAAGAGCTGGGGTGTAGCTCAGTTATAGAACACTTTCCTAACATGCATGAGGCCTGTATTCCAATACTGGTACCTCAAAAAAAGAAGAAGAAAATTTCATGACCTGGAAGACTGAGGCAAGAGGATTGGAAGTTCAAAGCCAGCTTTACCAACTTAGCAAAACCTTGTCACAAAATAAAACAAAAAGGGGTGGAAATGTGACTCAGTGGTTAATTCACAGTACGCCCCCCCCAAAAAAAAAAAAAAAAAAAAAAACAATGTGTGTGTGGGATGTGGGGGGTGGGAGGGAGGGAACGATTGCACACAGCCACCACTCTGGTCCCAGACAGCCTTGGTTTGAATCCATGTTGAGCTACCTGGTATAGTGGCACACAACTGTGATCCCATTGTTTAGGGAGGCAGAGGCAGGAGGATTGCAGCAACTTAGTGAGACCGGCTCAAAATAAAAAAGCTGGGGATGTAGCTTAGTGGTAGAGCACTCTTGGGTTTATTCTGCTATACTGCATATACAAAAAAAAGTGGAGCTGATTAATTCAATGATAATGTTCAGTGAGTAGCCAATATCAGGTAGATATCTGCCAATTTATTTTTTATCATTATTGGGGAAGGAAAAATGGTATGATAAACTTAACATACAGGTTGAATTTTAAAAATTTGCATGAATACATTTCTACTAACTTTTTAAATATTTTTTTTAGTTTTTTTAGGTGGACACAGTATCTTTATTTTAATGTGGTGCTGAGGATCCAACCCAGTGCCTCACGCATGCCAGGCGAGTGCGCTACCACTTTTTAATATTTATTTTTTAGTTGTTGTTGAACACGATACTTTTATTTATTTTTATGTGGTGCCAGGGATCGAACCCAGGCCCTGGCATGTGCTATGCAAGTGCTCTACTGCTGAGCCACAACCCCAGCCCCAAACATTATTCATTTGAAATTGGCATGTATATCTTTTTTTTTTTTTTTTTTTTTTTTAAGAGAGAGAGAGAGAGAGAGAGAGAGAGAGAGAGAGAGAGAGAGAATTTTTTTATATTAATTTTCCAGTTATCGGCGGACACAACATCTTTTTTTTTGGTATGTGGTGCTGAGGATCGAACCCGGGCCGCACGCATGCCACTGGAGCGTGCTACCGCTTGAGCCACATCCCCAGCCCCTTGGCATGTATATCTATAAAACTTTTCTGAATGATTATAATTTTGATCTTGCTTTCCTGTGCTCATTTGGCTGGCTTAATATGGCATGTGTGAATTTTTTCTGCATTTTAATGTGTGTTAATTTTAATAAGTGATGCTTAAATGTTAATTTTTCAGAAAGTATTAATATCTGCTAGCAACAAATGTCAGTACCCGGTGGTGCAAGCCTGTAATCCCAGTGGCTCAGGAGGCTAAGGCAGGAGGATCAAAGCCAGCCTCAGCAATTTATCTGAGGCCTTAAGGAATTTAGCAAGACCCAGTCTCTAAAATGCAAAATAGCACTGGGGTGTGGCTCAGTGGTTGAGTGCCCTTGGGTTCAATCCCTAGTACAAAAAACAAAACAAAACAGTACTATTATTTGCAGCATACTAGTCTTGGGACCACAATAGAATTTGAACAGTTAGGGTACTTTTTGGTATGGCGGTGTTTTTTTGTTTTTTTTTTCCTTCTGGGGAATGGGATACTAAGGGTTGAGCTCAGATGCTTTCTCACTGAGCTATATCTCCAGCCCTTTTTAAGAGTAAAGGAAGGTATGGGGTTGTAGCTCAGTAGTGAGTGCTTGCCTAGCGTGTGTGAGGTTGTGGGTTCAATCCTCAGCACCACATAAAGATAAATAAAATAAAGGTATTGTATCCATCTACAGACAAAAAAATCTTTAAAAAAAATGAGTAAAGGAATAGGATTTATTAAAGTGATAATTCCCACAAGGGGTCATGGGATCTAATATCCCTGGTATGAATTTTTTAAAAAATATTTTTTCTGTAGAGTTCTACATTGACTAAAAGCCTTTTTTAGGCCAACACAAGATTTAAAATTTTGCCCTGTTGGATCAAATATTGGAACATATTGGGCTGGGATGTAGGTCAGTTGGTGGAGCACTTACCTAGCATGCATGAGGTCCTGGGTTTGATCACCAACACAGTCTCTCTCCCCTTTGATATTTACTGTCACCTTGGGAAGCATGTTTACTTACTTTTACCATTAATTTTACGACAGCATCATAAATGAAATTCTTCCCATTTTACAGGTGGGAATGTTTAATTGGCCTAGGTTTGAGCTAGAAGTATTTTTTCTAAAACTAGGACTCATGTTTCAAAAAGGGTTTTTAGGGGGTAGGAATGATAGTAGAATAAACTGGACATTATTACCCTATGTGGATATATGATTACATGACCTGTGTAACTCAGATGAATGAGAAGTTATACTCCATTTATATATGATGTGTCAAAATGCATTCTGTTGTCACATATAACTAATTAGAACAAATTTTAAAAGTTTTTAGTTTCCAAAAGGAGTTGTACTGAAGATTGATTTTTTTTAATTAATTTTTTTTGTAGTTGTAGATGGACACAATGCCTTTATTTTATATGTTAGTTTTTATGTGGTTCTGAAGATCGAACCCAGTTCCTCATGTATGCTGGGCAAGCACTCTGCCGCTGAGCTACCCCAGCCCCTGAAGACTGCTATTTTAACTGTTGTACCAATAATTGATCTGTTTTCATGATTTTAGTATACCATTAATTGTAGAAGCATGAAAAACCCTTTAGACTACTGTGTATTTAATATTTTCTTTTCCCATTTAGGTGATTTTGAGATTGTGCTGTTTGTATTAAGTTTAAAATGCAGGCAGGGCATGGTGGTGCATGGGTGTAATTCCGGTGGCTTGGGAGACTGTGGCAGGAGTATCAAAAAGTTCAAAGCTTAGTGAGACCCTGTTTCAAAAACAGAAAAAAAAAAGGGATGACCATGTGGCTCAAGTGGTTAAGCGCCCCTGAGTTTAATCCCCAGTAACAAAAAACAAAAACAAAAAAAAACCCCACAAAACCAAAATCTCCAAAAACCAGCAGAACAAATTTCCTTTAGGGTAATCCTAATTTTTTTTTTTTTAGTAAATGTCATTTGATTACATGAGTTAGTATGTTTTAAATCCATTTAACAAAGAACTTGATTTATTTTATTTTATTTTTTGTACCAGGGTTTGAACCCAGAGGCGCTATTGAGTTACATCTCCAGTCTTTTATTTTTATTTTAAAACAGGGCCTTGCTCTGATGCTGAAGGCCTTGCTACATCTGAGGTTGACTTTGAACTTGGTGATCTTCCTCTCAGCCTGCCGATCAGCTGTGATTATGAATGGTGACCGTACCTGGCTGAATTTGAGATTTTTTTTTTTTTTTTTTTTTTTTTTTTTGTGGTGCTGAGGACTGAACCCAGGGCCTTGTGTATGTGAGGCAAGCACTCTACAAACTAAGCTATGTTCCCATCCCTGAACTTGAGTATTTTTTTTTTTTTTTTAAGAGAGAGAGAGAGAGAATTTTTTAACATTTATTTTTTAGATTTCGGCGGACACAACATCTTTGTATGTGATGCTGAGGATTGAACCCGGGCGCACGCATGCCAAGCAAGCACAAAGTTATTTTTTCATATTTTGTATAAAAGTTTAATCATTTTAATATTTTGTAAACATTCTAGGCAGGTGGAAGAAATGATGATATTAATGCAGAACCATATAGGGAAGTTAGAGCTGTGGTGTCACTGAAGATGCTTTGGGAGTATTCATTCCATGCACAAAAAAATTGAGGTGAGGGCTGTGGAATCTTTGAAGGACAGTTCTCAGGGGCATCAGGGAAGGTTGCTTATATGCAGTGATGCCTGAGCAGTGTCCTTTGTGGGAGTTGATGGGGAGGATGGGAGGAGGATACCCTGGTGGAGGGGCTGGCTGGCTGAGTCAGTGCCAGGAGCAGGATCTCACTGACTCGCTCCTTCCCTGTTGGCTGCACAGGCAGCTCCGCAGTGGGAGCCGAGTCTAAGCAAACTCATGGCCAGTGCTTGAAGAGCCTGTAGAGTTTTGGGTTTTTCTGTAGCTTTGGAGAGTCACTTGAGGCAGAGGAGGATTATAATCCAATTTTTGGTTTGAAGAGATCACAGGGGAGCTGGGTACCATGTGCCTGCTTGTAATCCCAGCAGCTCTGGAAGAGGATGGCAAGTTCAAAGCCAGCCTCAGCAATAGCGAGGCTCTAAGAAACTCAGACCCTGTCTCTAAATAGAATATATAAAGAGCTGGGGTTAAGTGCCCCTGGGTTCAATCCTCAGTACCAAAAGGAAAGCTCCCAGGTCAGCCGTGTAGAGATTGAACAGGAAGACGCTGAGGCGGAGCAAGGCTGATCAGATTAGTTGAGGGTTCTAGGGGTCTCACAGATGGGTGCCTGGACAGAGGCAGACTTGAGAGAGAAATAGATGGTTAGAGATGAACTGGGAAAGAGGAGGGGGGACAAATGATTAGTTGTGGTCATTTTCAGTTTGAAGAAAAGTTTAAAATGAGGCAAATTAAGTTACTACATGAAAGGCACTAGAGTGTAACCACTCAAAGTAGTGTGAATTCGTGAGATAAGGAAATGTGGCCTGGGAGTGGCTCAGGGGTAGAGCACATGCTTAGCATGTGCAAGGCCCTGGGTTTGAGCCCCCTGCCTCCAATTAGACCAGACTGGTCTGAGAGCTGGAGAACATAACATCTGCTACCCTCATAGAGTTGTCCCTCTAACAATGTCTTCTGCCTCTGTGATAGTTGGAACCGTACATGAGGAAGTCCCTTAGGGAAATGTAGAGTTGAAAATGGGAAGCCCTGTGCTATGGGTCCTGGAATGAGGAAGAAAAATGCACAGTGAATGTAAGACTGGAGAGGATGGTGACACCCGGAGCAGAGTGCCAGAAAGGGGAGTGGTCAGTGGTGTGTGTCAGTTTTCTTCTGGCTGTGTGCCCAGGCCTGGTGCACACTGGGTAAGCACTCTACCCCAGCCTCACCCTTAGGCCCTGTGAATTAAAAAGTAAGGTGGATACAGAAAACCCTGGTGTGTGAGGTGGAAGGCATTGGGTGACTGGAGGGTCACTGTGGTGGATCACTGTGGCAGTGGCTGAGGAGAGCAGAGAAGATGGGAGAAGTGGTAACAGGTGTCGACGTGGTTCTAAGAGCCTTATTTTGAAGGAAACAAGAACAAAGAGATGGGAATTGAAGGGCATCATTTATTTATTTATTTAATATTTAATTTTTGTAGTTGGACACAATATGTTTATTTGTATGTGGTGCTGAGGATCGAACCCAGAACCTCGCACACAACCCCAACCCCTAGGGCATCATTTATTGAAGCCTGAACTTGGAGTGTGTGTTAAGGGGAAATGAGGAGAGTAGGGAGAGGAAAGACGATAAAGACATGGCTGGTAAGAATGCATGGAGGGGGCTGGGGATGTGGCTCAAGCAGTAGCGTGCTCGCCTGGCATGCGTGCAGCCCGGGTTCAATCCTCAGCACCACATACCAACAAAGATGTTGTGTCCACCGAGAACTAAAAAATAAATATTAGGGGCTGGGGATGTGGCTCAAGCGGTAGCGCGCTCGCCTGGCATGCGTGCGGCCCGGTTCAGGTTCGATCCTCAGCACCACATACCAACAAAGATGTTGTGTCCGCCGAGAACTAAGAAAAAAAATAAATAAATGTTAAAATTCTCTCTCTCTCTATCCCCCTCTCTCTCTCACTCTCTCTTAAAAAAAAAAAAAAGAAAAAAAATAAATAAATATTAAAAAAATATTCTCTCTCTCTCTCTCTCTCTCTCTCCCTCCCTCCCTCCCCTCCCTCCCCCCTCTCACTCTCTCTTTAAAAAAAAAAAAAAGAATGCATGGAGGGAAAACCATCTTTTTCCTTCCTTAGGTGCTGGGGAACATAGCCAGAGACTCACACATACTAGGCAAACCTGCTCCTCCACGTGGGGAAAACACATCTTTTTAGGCATTCAAAGAGGAGGCAGTGATGGGTACAGTTATTTGACTTGTCTAGGGTCACATTCCTCTAGTAAGCAAGGGCTGCCAGGCAGGTTGTAGTAACTGATCTCCCTCCCTTAACTTCTCTCCTTGCCTAAATCTTGGGTGTAAGAGCAGCAATACCAGGTGGTTGGATTGATTGAACATTTAGATGCTTTAGAGAAATTGTGTTGCAGAAGAACATGGCACAATAAACTTTTATATTTATGCAAAAAAAAATTGAATCGATGGATCTAATGACCCTTAAAAGAAGGAAATTAACCCTAAAGAGAAGGAAGGAAAAGGATTCAAGAGCGAGTCTGATGGGCAGTAGTGAGGACCGAAACCTTGGAGGTTTTAAGTTTGATTTTTTTTTTTTATTTTTAAAATATTTATTATTTTTTAGTTGTAGTTAGACACATTATCTTTATTTCATTCTTATGTGGTGCTGAGGATCGAACTCAGGGCCTCACACGTGCTAGGTGAGCGTTCTGCCACTGAGCCACAATCCAGTCTGAGTTTGATTTTTTTTTTTTAATGAATGATTCTGAATAAGGTCAAGGGTGTGCTTTGGGGTAAGTTGTCAAAACTTAGTATCACTCATTTTTTTGTTCAGTACTGGGGGGTGAACCCATGGGGCACTCTACTACTGACCTATTCCCCCCCCCCTTTTTTAAATTTCATTTTGAGACAGGGTCTCTAATTGCCCAGGCTGGCTTGGAATTTGCAGTTTTGCTTCAGCCTCAGAGTGGCTAGGATTTCAGGTGTGCACCACCATGCCTGTTAGGAATCTTTTAGACTAATTTAAAAAAAAAATTATTTATGTTTTGGTAGATTGAACCCAGGGACTTGTACATGCGAGACGAGCACTCTACCAGCTGTATCCCCAGTCCTTAAACTAATTTTGATTAACCTAATTTTTGGAGTAGAGTTATTTAGATATTTACCAAGGGAATGACATGATGTGTCTGGGCTTTTGAGAGACACTTGATGAGTATCTTTCGGACGTGGGCTTAGGAGCTTTTCTGTGTCCTGACAGTTAAAATTGAGATCAGACTGGAGCAAGGTGAATGTAGACACATGAACTGTCTTTTTGCTTCCAGCCCTGTGAGTCCCCAGATGTCGCTGTTCATTATATTGTATGCAGCAATAGCATTTGTGGGGGGAAAATATAAAGCTTCTGAGGTCTTGTGTATACAATTTTATTTTATTTTATTTTTTCAGTTTATTTAGTTTGAAGCTGTGGAATAAAATGTTAAACACGTATCAAGCTATACACCAAAATAAGTTTCTTGTAGATATGTTGGGGCTGGGTGAGCTGTGTGTGACCTCTCTCTCAAGGTTAACCCAGGCTGCTTCCTGGGGGTAGGATAGGCGCATTCCCAGCAGCAAGCTCTGGGCACACAAGCTCCTTTGAAGGCTCTGCTAGCCTCTTGCTAGTGCTCTCTTAGCTGGGGCAAGTCACATGACCATGTCGGATTATATGGGTGGAAAAGTAAATTATGCTTCTTGAGGGGGGAGGTGCAGAAGCATTGCAAAGGAAGGGGTGGACACAGGGTTAGGAGAGATTATCATGAGAGCCATTTTTTGCAAACAATCTGGCCTTGATACATCTCATGTAGATTCATGTCACTCGAAAAACATTTCAGAAGTGATTGTTAGTGGACCACAGTGATTCATTGGTGATTCATATGACCGAGCTCAGATTGTGGGGGTGGAATGTGAGCCCTGTATTAATGTGAAGATGCAGAGAGTGGTGCAGTGTACAAATTATTATTAATATTACTATGAAAAAGCAGATTTGTAATAAGAGTTGATCATTGTGATCTGGGTATTGAGGATTTTTTTGTTTTTTACTATCTTCCACTTATATCCCCAGTCTTTGACCTGGGCATTGCTAGCTTGGAGCAGAAATTTTCTACCTCTGTGGTACTGACATTGAGACCAGGTTGTTGTTATTTTTTAAAATTTATTTGTTCTAATCAGTTATATATGACAGTAGAATGTTCTTTGACTCATTATACACAAATGGAGCATAATTTTTTACTTCTGGTTGTACCCAAAGTAGGGTCCACAATTCATGCAATCCCAGTAAATAATATCACAGAAAGTTTGTGTATATGTGAGAGAGAGAATGGGGATTGGGCTTGGTTTAGCTCTACCACTTAGCCACATCCCCAGCCCTGTTTTATTTAGAGACAGGTTGTTGCTGAGCTGCTTAGGGCCTTGCTAAGTTGCTCCGGCTGGCTTTGAATTCAGGATGCTCCTACCTCAGCTTACTAAGTTGTTGAGGCTGGCCTTGAACTTGGAATTCTGCCTCAGTCTTCTGTGGCTGAAGACTGTTTTTTAAAAGTGCTGAACTTAATTATAGTTTGTACAACTTTCTTTTCTTTTTTTAATTTTTTTTTTAGTTGGACCTTTTTTTATTCATTTTTTTACATGCAGTGCAGAGACCCAAACCCAGCGCCTCACATATATATGCTGGGCAAGTGCTCTACCACTGAGCCACAACCCCAGCCGGTATAACAACTTTCATGCATAACAGTTTAATTTTCTAGTGGGAAAGTCTTCCCATTTTCAAGGTTAAAAACAAGATTTATGAAAAAACTAGTAAAAAATTAAAATATTGGCTTATTTATTTGATGATTTCTGAAGATAGCCCTGTTTAGGTGGTAGTTTGTATTCTACATAGAAGGCCACGGGGTACTCGTGAATTGGAGCATGTTTTGGGAAGAGTTAGGATGGTGAGGGGAGTTGTCCTAAAAATGGAAAGTAGGATTAGAAACCATTCAGAGATGAGAACTGTGTGAGTTGATTAATTACTTGTTTGAATTGATTCTGGTTGGTGGAGCACACCTCCCATCCTGGCTACTTAGGAGGCTGAGGCAGGAGAATTGCAAGTTTAAGGCCAGCCTGTGAAACTTAGTGGGGCCCTGTGTCAAAATAAGAAGGGCCCAGAGTATAGCTCGGTGGCAGAGGGCTTGCTAAGCTGGGTTCAATCCTCAGTGCTTTTTTTTTTTTTTTTTTTATCAGGGATTGAACCCTGGGCACTCAACCACTGATCCATATCCCCAGCCCTATTTTGTATTTTATTTAGAGACAGGGTCTCATTGAGTTGCTCGGCATCACTTTTGCTGAATCTGTCTTTGAACTCCTGATCCTCCTGCCTGAGCCACTGGGATTACAGGCATGCACCACTGCACCTGGCCCCTGTGCCTTTAAAAAAAAAAAAAGACTCGGCCTTGAAAGCTTTTTTTTTTTTTTTTTTAATAGTCATAGGTGGACACAATACCTTTTTTTTCTTTTTAATATTTTATTTACATTTTAGTTTTCGGCAGACACAACATCTTTGTTTGTATGTGGTGCTGAGGATCGAACCCAGGCCACACGCTACTTACCGCACGCCACATCCCCAGCCCCAGGACACAATACCTTTATTTTATTTCTGTATACTTGGTCCTGGTCCTGAGGGTCAAACCCAGGGCCTCCCACTGAGCCATAACCCTGTTGTGAGAAAGTTTGCAGCTGTGAAGGACACAAACTCAGTATTGATGTGAAGGGTCAAGTGCTTGTTGATCTCTGCAGGTGGGATGTGGGTGAGTTCTCACAGAAGGTGTGTGTGAGAGGTCCAAGGTCCTCTCAGCAGTGTTGATAAGAGGCCCAGAGTGTTGGCTTGCACAGGGTGTGGGCTGCCTGCTCTTCCAGGGTGTTTGCCTCCTTGACTGGATTCCCTGTTTCCTAAACAGTGGTGGGGAATGTGGTTAGCTTGACCATTCCTGTGTACTAAACAGCAGCCCTTTTCTCCTTTTTGGAGAGGCTATTGAGAAGTGTCAGCCTGCATGAGATTGTACAGGCATTTAAATGGCATCCTAAGAGGAGGATTGGACACCAGCCAGAGCCCTGTGCTGTTGCACTGTGCCATTACATTAAGTCCACATTATGATGAAGCATGAAGTTGTGGGGAATTCTGAGCCTGTCAGCACATCAGCTGATATTTAATTGCTGGTGTGAAAATGCTATGTAAATTATGATATGTACAGCGATTTTTGATAGGCTTTGTTGAGAAGTAATTTGTATATCATACAAAAGTGTGCAGTTTAATGATTTTTAGTATGTTCAGACTTGTGTAAGCTTCACTACAATTAATTTTAGAAAGTTTTCATTAACCCCAAAAGAAACCCTGTACCTGTTGGCTGTCACTTTCTGCCTCTCCCAGGAAGAGCACAACCCTGCCTATGTGACCTGCCCTGTTTCTGGGTTTGTATATATTCTGTGGTCTTTTGCAACTGACTTGTTTAGTGAAAAAAAATTATGTAGCACATATCAGGGTTATTTTTATCCTTTAATAATATTTCATTGGGACTAGGGGTGTAGCTCAGTGATAGAGCACTTGCTTAGCACATGGGAGGTCCTGTGTTTGATTCCCAGCACTGCAAAATAATCAGAAGAAATAAACAACAAAAAGTAACCTGTTTTATATGCATCATACTAAATTTTGTCTGTTCATTAGTTGATGGTTCATTAGTTTGGTTGTTTCTGCTTTTTGACTATTATGATTAATTTGACTATTAAGTATTTTGGTGCCAGGGATTGAACCTAGGGAGCACTTTAACCATTGAACCACATCTCCAGCCCTTTTTTCATTTATTTAGAGACGGGGGTCTCACTAAGTTCCTTAGGGTCTTGCTGAGTTGCTGATGCTGGCTTGTAATCCTCCACTCTCAGCCTGTAAGGCTGCTGGGATTGCAGGCATGTGCTGCCATGCCTAGCTATGACTAATGGTTTTATGCACATTCGTAAACAAGATTTTGTATGGACACATTTTCATGTTTCTTTTCTGTACTTTGCAGTGGAAATATTGAGTCATATGGTAACTCAGCATTGAAAGTTACAGTGTATAGTTTTTGGCCTTAGATAAGGATTGGCTCCATGCAGTACTGAATCTGAGCCTCAAGAGGTAGGGCTGCCCAGTGAGTTTTTTATAAAAAGCTGTCTGTCCTTAGTTAAAGACTAGTTGTATAGTGGGAAGTATGTGGAATTTAGAGCTAGTCATTTGGGTTCTGTTTGCCTCTGAGCCTTAATTTTCTTGTCTTTGTAATAGGAATAATAATACAAATCATCAGTGATTATCTGTAGGATAAGTAGAGAATTATAGTTGGAGTGAAAACCCACTTATGATTACAAAAGTTTATCAGAAAAATATGAAATACATGGATACACTCTTAACATAATAGAGAAAATATAAAGTCAATTTTCAAAAGTGAAACTGGAAATATTCCTATTAAATTTTTTAAAAAATATTTATTTTTTGGTGTAGATGGACACAACACAATGTCTTATATTTATGTGGTACTGAGGATGGAACCCGGGTACTGCCCGTGCTAGGAGAGTGCTCTACTGCTGAGCCACAATCCCAGCCCTATCCTATTAAAATAATTTTAAAAAGCTAAAAAACGGGCATAAGCAGAGCTGACATTGTATGTTAAAATGTGAAAATGTGTGCTTGTGGAACTTTAGGAAGGGACAGTGATATTTGAAGACCATAAGACCATGTATGTAGAGTATAAACTGGAAAAATGTTAGAGTTCATTGTTTGGTGAAACAGGGTAGAACATAGCTGTATGAAGATACAGTAGGGTCCCATCAGGTTGCCCAGGCTGGCCTCAAGCCATCCTTGTGTGTCAGCCTCCTGAGTAGCTAGGACTGTAGGTGCCACCTTGCCTGGCCTGATAAGGGATTTTTATTCAGTTAGTGTTATTTATTTATTTTTAAATTATTTTGTTTTATTTTTGTGGTGCTAGATAGTTAACCTAGGGCCTCACACTGCTAGGCAAGTGCTCTGCCACTGAACTATGGCTCCAGTCCTCATTTAGGGGTTTGGAAGAGGAGGGTGGTATTTGGGTAGAGATTGAGCAGTGTGCACAGAGCAGCAGGTGAGGGCTTCAGTAAGTCAAGGGCATTCATGAGCTTTTAAACTATGGACTTTGGGCTTTTTAAAAGAAAACTTGGGTTTTCAGGTTCGGCTTTAAATTTTAGTTGGTAGGTATGAATTGTGGGGAGGGTTTGTTTGAGCACGTTCTTGCTCAGTAAACTCAGTCTATTCAACCCTCACCACCTCCCAGCCTGTCTTGTTTCATACCTGTGAATACATAAAATAATTTTTTAGTGCCTATCTGGGATTCTGTTGTATGATTGTATTATAATCTAACTAGTACCCCGTGTAAAGATCATTTAGGTTGTTCCAGCCTATAACTGTTTTAAATAGAATCACTTCTTAAAAGTTGAATTACAGGGCCAAAGTTTTTTGAGCATTTGTAATTTCTTTGGTCATTTCTGAGTTGCCCTCATGTATAGGTTTTATCAGTTTGCACTTCTACTTCCACTGTCACCCTCCCAGGGAGTCATTAAACTTTAAGCCTTGGCAGTCTGATAGGAGAAAACGGAACTTTTAAATAAATGAATGAGGTTTGGCATTTTTGTTTACATTTTCCTTTTCTCTCAACTAGCTATCTGTCCCTTTTATTTGTTGATTTTGTAAATCCTTAGAAGGCCTTTTTGTGTTAGAGGAATTGGCTCTGTCTGTGATGTAGCAGCATCTACATCAGACCCTTAGCACAGGTGTTAAAGCCAGAAGTGTGTTTCCTTACTCTTCTGTTTGTTAGTTGTGACTATGGGGAAGAGTCCTTCTGGGCCACTCCTGGAAGGTGAGTGATGGCCCACTTTGTATTGCACCTTTGAAAAGAACACGGGACTTGATGGCTGTGAAAACTCTGGGTTTTTTGCCTAGGTCTCTCTGAGACCTCGAGATTGTCCCTGAATATGCCATGGATGTTTTTTCCTGTTTCATTTAGAGACAGGGTCTTGCTGAGTTTCTTGGCCTTGCTAAGTTGCTGAGGCTGGCTTTGAACTCAGTCCTCCTGCCTCAGCCTCCCGAGTCTCTGGGATTACAGGTATGTACTACTGTACTGGGCTAAAATCTGTAATCTTTCTAGGGAGTTTTGCTGCCTCTGGAATTCCTCTGAGGCACTAATGTGAGTTGGGCCTCCTCTTGGGAGGGCTGAGTGCTTGTTCAGAGTTCATCTCACCAATTTTTGTCTTTATATGTTCAGTGTGCTCTGTGAATGATTTTGATAAGTAGGCCTTTAAGTAGATTTTCTGTGATCATCAAACCTTAAAGGGTATGCTGTCAAGTTTTCTAGAATGAATGTGTTGGGGTCCCCAGGGTTACCCTCAGGTTCAGTGATTTGCCAGGACTCACGATGCAGTTGTACCATGGCTGTGTCATTACTGTCAAAAGTATGTTAGCCTTTGTCAGTGAAGGAAAGAGGTGCTTGGGACAAAGGTGACAGAAGACTGGGCATGGGTATGACTGTTCTAGCTCTTCCCTGGGGAATGACAAGCAGAGCACAAATGGGCTCCACCAGGAAGCTCGTTGCACTCGGTGCTGGTCTTGTGGGCATTCTCAACTTAGCACGTGCCTGAGTTCCAGACTTCTACCAGGAATTTGGCTAGTGTGCATGGTTTTCACCAACACTTGAAAGACAGTGAGCCATTCTTTCCCGAGGTGGTAGGAACCTTCCCGAAATCCAAGTTCTCAGATGCCAGCTTTTCCTACAGGCCTCTCTAAGGATCGCCATTGAAAACCTGCTGTGTGAGCTCTTCCTTTTCTGCTCAGAGTATATAGTTCAGGTAACTAAAGGTTGTTTTAAAAAATCGTAGTTTATTATCAGTAGACAGGCCTTCTTGAAGCGGTGGTTCATGATAGTTGAGCAGAAATTGCCCTGTTGGGTGTCAGTGGGTACCCGTGCACATGAGTTTTGTCCCTGCTCATCTTCTTCTTTTTGATTTTGCTGCAGGGTGTCTTACATAGCATTCCTTGTGGTCCTTTTGGTGATAGCATCCTCAGATCCTAGGGGAGCAAAAGGGGCACAATGGAGCTAGATATCCCCAGTGGCTGCTGCTGCTGCTTTTAATTAAGAGAGAAAGAGAGAGATACTGGGGGTTGAACTGTGGGGTGCTTTAGCAATGGGTACATTACCAACCCTTTTTATTTTGAGACAGGATCTTGCCAAGTTGCTGAGACTGGCCTCAAATTTACAATCCATTTTAAATAAGGTAACATTAACTCAAGTGTTATTTTGAATAAATTATCAAATTATGAATATTTATCTTATTTAAGAAGTTCAAAAATGAAAAGTTACCTTCATTACAATTTAAGGTCCTTTTTTGGGGTGTCGGTACTGGGAATTGGACTCAGGGGCAACTTGACCATTGAACCACATCCTCAGCCCTATTTTGTATTGTATTTAGAGATAAGGTCTCAATAAGTTGCTGAGCGCCTCGCTTTTTTTGAGTTCCCAATCCTCCTGCCTCAGCCTCCTGAGCCATGTGTCACCGTGTCTGGCTCAATTTAAGACTCTTAGTAGGTAAATTGAGGAAACTGAATGACCTGGTACTCCAAGCCTTAAGATCAGAAAATCATCTAAGTAGCTTTTCTAATAATCTCAGAAGAATTACTAAAGTTAAGTAGAAAAGATTTCTCTCTGCATCAACTCTTAGGGGAGAGTAGTTGCTACTAATTAATAACTGATTTCCTTAGGAGTTGGGATTTGGGAATTTTACTTTTGAAACTATTGAAGAGAATTACAGATTTTCAAGCCTTTTTGTTAATCGTTCTATTTCACATCTTCCCATTATGAATAGAAGTTTGAACTTGAGCAAGAAGGAGTTGAGGGAAGAAAAGACTCAATTTTTTTTCCTGTGCTGGGGATTAAACCCAGGGCCTCATGCATTCTAGGCAAGCTCTCTATTGCCATGCCACAACTCTAGCCTTTTTAATTTTGTTTTTAAGTAGAATATATAGCTCTGAAGGATACCGACCTACACTTTCTACATTTCCAACAGCTGACAGTAAATTTTGGGGACCATATTTACAAGTTTGCATTCTTAGAAACAGTTCAGTGGCTGGCTATATTGAAAATGTTACTTCCTTTAACATTTGTATCGATACATGATGTCTTCTCACCTTGAATAGTCTGTGGGGCTTGGAGTTTAACTTGGTTGTAGAGTGTATGCCTAGCATGTGTGAAGCCCTGGGCTCAGTCCATCCCCAGCGCCCAAAATAAAATAAACACCTGTTTTGGACACTTGAAAAAAAAAGTTTTTTTAAACCTTAGTAGTATTTTTACCTTATAGTATGGCTGTAATTTCTGATTTCTAATGTAAAAACCACAGATTAAATCCTATTAAGGGAATTTTTTTTGGTGGGGTGGGCATCGTATATGCTAGGTAATTGCTCTACTTCTAAGCTACACTGCAAGTCCTGATCTGAGGGATTTTTAAAAAATTCTGAGTTGTGATTTTTAAAAAAAATTTTTTTTTAGTTGTAGACAGACATAGTACCTTCATTTTATTTGTTTTTATGTGGTGCTGGGGATTGAACCCAGTGCCTCACACATGCAAGGCAAGTGCTCACCAACTGAGCTACAACTCCAGCCCCTGAGTTACGATTTTTAAAGAAATCTTGACTCTGAGGACTTTTTGAGCTTAAGAGTTTTCCCCTCGAACTTAGTTTTTCACTGGCAGAGAACATCCTAGTGTGTTCCAAATGTGCTTGAGTTACTCTATCTAAAGGTGGCGTTGGCATTTCACAATCTCCCTGTTGCAGTTTGTCTGCGCAACTAGAAAAGCTTTACATAAGCTCAGTGGCTGCCCTGTGCCCTGGAGCCAGACCTCCTTTGCAGCAAAGAAGACCTAACGGTATAGTGCACTGGTGAGGTCATTTGAGTTTTAAATAGAGCCTGGCACTTGAAATAAGGACAGCATGATTTAGGGGAAAGGCCAGAACTTGATCTCCATGGCCTCAGGCACTGGAGCTTCTCCTGGCACCAGAGACCATTATTAGGTCGCATCATAGTGGCTAGGCTTCAGCGCCCATGTTGGCAGTAGGAGAGGTGAGAGCACGGTGGCTTGAGGGCTCACCCACAGACCTGCCAGAGCCTCTGCCTGTCTCATAGCCAGTGTGGGGAGTTCTTTGCAGGCCAGTGCTCAGGTTCATGGAAGGGAAGTGGTATAAAGGAGCAAAGAAAGCGTCAGGCTAGGGAAGAGGATGTGATAGAGAAGAAATACTGGGGCAGGGGATGTGGCTCAAGCGGTAGCGCGCTCGCCTGACATGCGTGCGGCCCGGGTTCGATCCCTCAGCACCACATACAAACAAAGATGTTGTGCCTGCCGAAAACTGAAAAATAAATATTGGAATTCTCTCTCTCTCTCTAAAAAAAAAAAAAAAAAATAGAGAAGAAATACTTGATATGGGAAGATAAAAAAGAAATGTATCGGCTGGGGATGTGGCTCAAGCGGTAGCGTGCTCGCCTGGCATGCATGTGGCCCGGGTTCGATCCTCAGCACCTCATACCAACAAAGATGTAATGTCTGCCGATAACTAAAAAATAAATATTAAATCTTTCTCTCTCTCTCTCTCTCTCTTTTTTTTTTTTTTTTTTAAAGAAATGTATGTGTGTCAATAGTGAGAAATACATGAGGAAAAAGTCTTCAGGGCATCCTCAGGGCCACTGAGCTCACATCTCCCAGCGCATGCACTTGGATCCCAGCTCTTTAGCCTTTTGTCATAACAGATCCCTGTTTGTTTTTTTATATTGTTGTTTTGGTACTGGGGATTGAATTCAGGGCCACTCAACCACTGAGTTGCTTAGCACCTTGCCAGAGCCGAGGTTAGTTTTAAACTCACGATTCTCCTGTTTCAGCCTCTCGAAATGCTGGGATTACAAGTGTGTGCCACCGCACCCGGCACAAATCCCTGTTTATGGGTAAGGGAGCTATGACCATGAGAAGTGGAATGTTTTGCCCCTTGAGTGACAGGCAAGGAATTTTCTTGGCATTTGTGTGGTGGTAGCCATCAGAACTCAGTGTGTGAGCATTGCCCGAGGAGTGAGCAGCCATGAGTATGTGAAGATGATCAGCATCCTTGTTCATCCAGGAGAAGGGATGTTTGCACAGGGCAGGGTGTTGGGGGTGAGGAGACAGGGGTCCTGGAGTGAAAAACATCTCTTCCCTGACTTGTGCTCTGAATTCTTCTAGCAGCATCTTCACACTCATCTGCTGTAGGTATTATAATAGAGTCAGTAATGTATCATGAAAGGTTAACTTAAGAAAACTACTTAAAAAAATACTAATCAGTTCAAGAAATATTTGCATTGCATAACATTTTCTGGATATCTCAAAAATTAGTAAACCACACGTGATGAATTCAAAGACTGAATTGCTTGTAGCACCCTAATAAGTATGATCTGGTTTTTATGTTCTGATTTAATTATCTCTGCATTGGAATTGGTGGCGACAAGCTGGGTGTGGTGGTGCATACTAGTAATCCCAGTGACTCCTGCTGTGGACTTACTACAAAGAAGTTTAAACACAGGCTACAGTTAACAAGTTCAAGGCCAGCCTTGGCAACTTAGTGAGACCCTCTTAAGATAATAAAAAAATGAAAAGGGGCTGGGGATGTAGCTCAGTGGTAAAGTGCCCCTAGGTTAATTCCCAGTATAAAAAGAGGAAGAAAGAAAAGAAACTTGGGACTGACTATAATCAGTTTTCCGAAGCATCCCCTATTCCTTTTTAAAAGGCTGTAGAAAAGGGGCTGGGGTTGTGGCTCAGTGGTAGAGAGCTTGCCTAGCATGTGTGAGGCACTGGGCTCGTTTTTTAGCATCACATATAGATAAATAAAGGTCCATCAACAACTAACAAAATATTAAAAATAAAAGGCTATAGAAAGAAGGTAAATGACTTGGACGTGGAAAAAAATCTTTGACATGGCATCCCCCCCACAAACACTTTAGTATATATATTATGTAATGCAATTTTACATAGAAGCTATGATCAATACCAGGAACGTAATAAGTGGCTAGTTTACCTGGGGGTAAAGAAGAGAGTAGGGAAAAACTGGTTTCATAGGGAATGTATTACCTTGTTTGGGGGCTTTGGGGGGTAGTGGGGAATTAACCCAGGGGAGCTTTACCACTGAGCACATCCCCAGCCCTTTTTATTTTGAGACAGCTCTCTGCTAAGCTGCTGAGGCTGGCCTTGAACTTGTGATCTGCCTGTCTCAGCCTCCTGTGTTGCTAGATTATAGGCATGTACCACTGCCCCTGGCCTTATCTTGGTTTTTAATACTTTTAGTATATGCCAGGTAGGAGTACTGGAAGGTGTTCTAGGCGGGGCAGAAGAACAAGCAGCCGGTAAACACAGGATAGATGAATAATGTGGCCTCAGAATCTGGAAGAAAGTAAGAGCTCTGTTAGAAACCTAATGGCTGTGATATCACACAACCAGGTAAAATTAAAAAAGGGAGTGTTAGTGACTTAATGTCTTGACAGTCTTAGGATGGTAAAGACAGAAACCTTTGAAGTTCCTATTAAAGCATCATCTCTGTTGACTACCTCCAGAAGTACTTGCTCATTTTTCTTGTCCTGTATGTTACTAATCCTATGGACGCTGTCTGTCACAAGTACACGTTTCTCCACTTTTTTTTTTTTTTTTGGTAGCAGAAATTAAACCCAGGGGTGCTTAACCACTGAGCCACATCCCCCCCCTTTTTTTCCTTCTTTCTTTTTTAATATTTATTTTATGTGGTGCTGAGGATCGAACCCAGGTCCCGCCCATGCTAGGCGAGCCCTCTACCGCTGAGTCACAATCCCAGCCCCCATCCCCAGCCCTTTTTATTTTTTGAGATAATGTCTTGCTAAGTTGTTGAGTCTGGCTTTAAGCTTGTGATCCTCTAGCCTCTATCTCCCAAGTTACTAGGATTACTGGTGTGCACCACCACACCTGGTAATTCATCTTCTATTGGCATACCAGCAGAAAAGCCTTCTTGTTTCTCAAAAGTCAACTCAAACTTGACTCAGGTATATTCTCACCCAAAAGGGGTAGGCCTAGGGGTCAGTGGGTAGCGCAAATGAAGTTGTCTGTCAGACAAGCTGAGGAATGTAAGTCATCTATAATTAGAATCTCTAGGATCATATGTATGTGATGTTACATGAGAAAATTGTATAGGCCTTTTGCAATTAAGATAACAACTTGAGTTGTCATCTAAGAGCTAGACTTGACAGTTCTTCCATAGAACCACATGTGCTGGGCCTGGGTCCTTCTCTGAGGAGGAAGCCAGGGTTTGATTACCTTGATCTAGCTGCATTTTTCCCTGGTTGGTTGCCTGTTCCCCCTCCACTTCCTTCCCTATTCCCGCACAGTGTGCTTCTTTTTCTGTTAATCATTTTGATCTATTGTTGTGTTTTAGTGGTATGAAGATGTGGCTAACCCAGTTGATATCATCTGTACAGTAACAGCTCTTTATTGTTTTCTTACAGGTGACAGAGCTGAATGAGCCACTGTCCAATGAAGAACGGAACCTGCTCTCTGTGGCTTACAAGAATGTCGTTGGAGCTCGCCGTTCCTCCTGGAGGGTCATCAGTAGCATTGAGCAGAAGACATCTGCAGATGGCAACGAGAAGAAGATAGAGATGGTTCGTGCTTACCGGGAGAAAATCGAGAAGGAGCTGGAGGCGGTGTGTCAAGATGTGCTGAGCCTGCTGGACAACTACCTGATCAAGAATTGCAGCGAGACCCAGTACGAGAGCAAGGTGTTCTACCTGAAGATGAAAGGGGACTATTACCGCTACCTGGCTGAAGTAGCCACTGGAGAGAAGCGGGCCACTGTGGTGGAGTCCTCTGAGAAGGCCTACAGCGAAGCCCATGAGATCAGCAAGGAGCACATGCAGCCCACCCACCCCATCCGGTTGGGCCTGGCGCTTAACTACTCCGTGTTCTACTACGAGATCCAGAATGCCCCAGAGCAAGCCTGCCACTTGGCCAAGACCGCCTTTGACGATGCCATTGCCGAGCTCGACACTCTGAACGAGGACTCCTACAAGGACTCCACTCTCATCATGCAGCTCCTCCGTGACAACCTAACGCTCTGGACAAGCGATCAGCAAGACGACGAGGGCGGAGAAGGCAACAATTAAGGCCCCAGGTGGACTGGCAGCGCACGCTGATGCTACTACTGCAGTCTTTATTTTTTTCCCATGAGTTGGGGGTCGGGTGGGGGAGGGAAAGGGAGGGCTGACCTTCCCAGGGAGAAACCCACGACCTGTCCTGTCTTTGATCGCCTCTTTGACGTTTTTGCCAAAATACCACTAGTGGAAAGTCAGGCTAGCTGTGCTGGTATTGGAGTAGCAGTCTCACGGCATATGGACTGTGGTGTAGGTTCATGCAAGTGGAGCTGTCTGTCTTTAATTTAACTTATTGCTAGGTGATAGATTTTGAGATGAAAAGAAAATGTAAATGGAATGGCCCTCATTCAGTAAGTTCTGTGGTTCCAGTAAGGATTTTATGTACATACGCTCTTGTCTTAAGTTTTGGGTACTTTCTCTCTCCTCTGTTTTAGCTGTGCATTTCTTTTGGGGTGTCCTCTACCAGACATGGCATAGTTTAAATCCCAAGCAAACAGACTTGGAGCATGAGGTTTGCTCATCCTACAGTTTAGGCCTGCCCGTTTTCCTCAAGTCTGATTAGTCGACAGTATTAACACTAAATTGCAGTTTACAGTATTTCTACATTACAGCCATATGTGACATCAAGCCATCAATTGTGAATTTTTCTTTGCTGGTTTTTTTTTTTTTTGGCTTTACATTCTTCTTTAGCCGTATCTAGGTTGGTTTTGCTGTTCTCTGCCTCCTTGGCTAACAAACCTGCCCTGAGGAGAGTCAAAGCTACTTTAGGTTCGGTTAATAGGTGCTTGGCAGGTGGCTGTGGGATTTCATCCTCCTTTCCTCTTAACAAATCCACAACAGAAGTTATTAATCACTTTAACAGAAACGTTAAGCACCACAAAAATGGAGGCACTTCAGGTCTGTCTGTCATGTATGGTGTTAGATTCTCCATGACCCCTGCTCCCAGCTGCCTCAGCTCCTTCCTCAGGGATCGCACTGCCATTTGCTCCCCTCTGCACGTGAACTTTCCCCGCTGTACCGAGTGGCTTGGAGGTTGGATTGTAGAGGCTGGTGGCCTTCAAGAAGGTGTGTGGTGCAGTGTGGAGAGTCAGGTGCTAGAAGCTGAACCTGTAGAGACTCGGCAGGAGGCGCTGCGCCTGCCCAGCCTTCCTCCAGCTCTCCTTCCCGAGGGTGGGCCTGCTGCGGGCCATGAGTGAAGTCACCACGTGGAATAAGCGCTGAATCCTGTTTGACCAAAACTTTTCCCCTTTTTGTTTTCAAGGAAAGCATGGAAGTTGGAGGTTGACCTCTCTGAGTTAGCGTACATTTTGCAATTGAAGGAAACCACAGAGCTGTTTCCACACAGCTGTTCTCAGTTAGCCCTGGGGCCCTCCTTCCCACTGCAGCTTGGTCTCTGTAAACATGACCCATTGCATGTCACCTGTCCAGTTTTTCTTAGTTTTTTTTTTTTTTTTTTTTTTTAACAAAATCAGTAACCATGTGGACTCCTAAGATGGGTAATGACACCAGAGTTACTTTGTTACTTTGTTTTATTTAGGCAAGGAGAGATATGAGTAATGACTGAGGAAAACCTGACATGCTTTTGCTAGACCAAAATCAAGCTTACAATTAGGAAATGAGTATGTTTAACAGGACACAGTGACAGTGACAATAGAAGAGTGGTGATGACCGTAGAGTCAGTGTGCTCTGTAGTATTGCAGTTTCCCAGCATGATTTTCCTTCGAGGGCCCCTCCTCACCCTGGTGGAAGTCCTGACTCATTGAATTCTTCCAGGAGTTCTAACTCAACAGAGCTTTGTCGCTTTTGTGCCATTACAGGAGCCTGGAGTCATCGCTGTGGATGGAAAACATTTGGGGGAAGGGGCGAGTGGGTCTTTCCCTAATTTTATCTTCATGTCCAGTGAGCAGTGTCGTGTCCGTCCTTATCGCATTTGGAAATGATTGACTGGAATTACAAAACCTATTTTTCCTTTAAATTTCAGCTTTGGCTCTGGCTGCGTTTTAGAATAATGCAAGATAAAATCCCTGCAGACAGACAGAGGGCTGGAACTGAAGAGGGACGGGAGACTTGGTGTTACGCAGCTTGAATGGTTTCTTTTCTTTTCTTTATTTTTAAAGAAATGCACTTGCCTATGATACTGTTTCTCCAGTGAAATGATTACTCCTCCATTACTCTATTGATACAATATTGTGCATGCTCGTGTTGTATTTCTATACAGTAGCTTGAAATTTATTAACTTATACTGTAGGTGTTATGTATTCCTATGACAAAAAAAAATTAAGTCTTCAAATTTTTTAAAGTTTTTTTAATTTAATTTTTCCTTTTGGGGGTACAAGTTTGCTCTACCAAATAGTGATCGTAACAAATTGATCTGTTTTGGATGTTGCTATAGTGACATGCAGTTATATATTTTGTTTTTAAGGGGGGGGGCAAAAGAAACACCAGTGTTAGCTTAATCTTAATGTCTGGTGTTTGTCATGGTGAAATTATAACTATTACAGTGTAGGAGAGCACTGACTATGTTCTCCGAATGAGCCTTTGTGCTTTTTGTCATGTTATGCAGTGAACTATTTTTAAGGTCTAATCAGTGATTATTTTTCCAACTCCGTGTTTCTCTAAGGA
Source organism: Spermophilus citellus (assembly GCF_964194105.1). Taxonomy (NCBI): domain Eukaryota; kingdom Metazoa; phylum Chordata; class Mammalia; order Rodentia; family Sciuridae; genus Spermophilus; species Spermophilus citellus. Next base: position 28,830,054 of record NC_138187.1, on the reverse strand, counting down.
ATTATTTCGCACACGGACCATTCTTAGCAGTTTTCCTCAGTGATGGAATATCATGAATGTGAGTCATTATGTAGCTGTCGTACATTGAGCAAATAAACTTACAGATCTGATGTCTGTGCCATTTAGTTTCATTTAATGTTTTAACTTTTCCTTTGCTTTTGGGGGTATGATTGGAGGTGTGTGAGTTTGGATGGGTTGATGGGGTGTGGGGCGAGACAGCTTCCAGTACAAAGGACCTGTGTCTGGGAGTCAGACCTGGGCTTAGTGACCTTAAGAAAATCAAGGGTTGATTGAGGGTAAGACTCAGCGGTAGAGCACTTGTCCCTTACCTAGATGTGCACAAGTCCTGGATTTGATCCCTAGCACTTGAACAAAAAAAGGAAATAGAAATTAGAACACTGTCTGGGCCTCCTAAGTCTGCTTTTTTTTTTTTTTTTTTGTACAGTGGTTGAACTCGGGCACAAGGCCACTGAGCCACATCCCCAGCCCTGTTTTGTATTTTATTTATAGACAGGGTCTCACTGAGTTGCTTAGTTCCTCACTTTTTGCTGAGGCTGGCTTTGAACTCACGATCCTCTTACCTCAGCCTCTCAAGCTGCTGGGATTACAGGTGTGCGCCACCACACCCAACCCAAATCTCTTGCAAAGTACTGTGTTTGGCTGGGTCCCAAAGGGCCCTTTGGGGATACAACTGGTGTGGAGCACAGGCCCAAGTTTGAATCCTGCTCCTGAGCCCAATAGCCAGGTGCTGCTGGAGGCAGCCGTGTCAGGAGGTACCTGCGAGTGGGAATATTGTCCATGAGATAAAGCCTTTGCACCTGTCAGGGGGTACGAGTTTCAGCAGAAGGGAAGGGTGGCCTTTACAGTGGAGGGAGACAGTTTTTTTTTTTTATTTTCTGAGAAACTTCAACTCACATTTGGTGTGATAAGACTGTGTAAGAGGTCTTTCACTGTACGTTGAATGAATTGTCTCCTGGGTTAGCTTGTTTGTCCCTGGGACCACCCTGAGTGCCACTGCAAGTATGGCTTGGAACTGGCAGTGACTGGGCCTGAGGTCCCTACCACTCACTGATGCCTGGATTTTGGGCCCTCCCAAGTTTGGTGAGCTAAGCCTGGGCTGCTTCTGGCAATGCCAACATGGCCCCTCGGGATGTGCTGAGCAGGATCAGTGTAGGAGCCACTGAGCATAGAAGGAGAAAGTATAGGCGTGGACAGGTTTTCAGAGGGTCCCTGAGGCTCTTTGGAAACAAGGGAAAAGGACTTAGAAGTTGCTACCACACCCTATTCCTTTGTGACACCTGCCTCTTAGGGTTATCATGAGTGGAATTTACCCAGAGTATTCTGTGAACACTTGGAAATTGTTTTTTGAGGAGGGGGACACTTTGTTGCCCATGCTGGCCTCCTGCTAAGTCACTGAGACTGCAGGCAGACACTACCATGTCTGGCTGGCCAGTTTTAAGATTTCTTTGATGCAACAGTCCTCAGACTTTCTCAACTCAGAACCCTTTTACATAACTCTGAAGAGCTTTTGTTTGTGTGGGGTTGAATCAAAAACTACAAGTTAAAAATACTCATTTGTCTAAAAACAATCACCATTTGTTTCTTGAAAAATAGTTGTTTTCCAAAACAAAAAAAAAAAAAAAAAAATAGAGGCGTAGCATTGTTTCACTATTTTATAGGTCAACCGGACTCTGATATCTGCTGCTACGTGCAGTGTGTTGTGATACGTTGAAGTATTGGGGGGGGGGGGTAGTTGGAAAGGATGGCCCTGAAGAGCTGGGTTGAATTGTGGTGTAGAAGAAGGCTAGAAGCTTCTCATGGTTCAGGTGGCACTCATCTGTAATCCAAGCTGCTTAGGAGGCTAAAGCAGGAGGATCAGAGGTTCAAGACCAGTGTGGGCAACTTAGTGAATTTTTCACTAAGGGCAGGGGATGCGTAGCACAATGGTAACGGTGCCCCTGGGTTCAGTCTCCAGAACTGCAGAACAACAAACTCATTCTTCAAGCTCTGTGTCCTCGTGCTGAGTGTGTTATAGAATTTTGAAAATAGCCAGTAGGGTAAAGCAGTGAAGTAAGGGGACAGGGACAGGAGTGGGTATTAGGGAGTCCCTCAGCCCCCTTGCTTGGGGCATCCGTGGAGCAGAGTTCATCCTGACAACTTTGGGGGTGGAGTAGAGGTCATAAATAAGGAGGTTCAGTGGCAGGAACCTTCCAGCACAGCAGGCATGCTGCAGAGGGCGGGTGCAGTTTCTCTCCAGTCTATTTATGTGCGATGACCACACACACTGGCCTCTGCACGGGTCAACTGAGACTGCACGTCGACTCACTCTGGATGATCCGAGTGGCTAAGAATGGCAACTTGGTTTTCAGAGCAAGTTTGGAGAAATAGCTTCTGAAAACTAGCTGTTCTCTATTTCTGGGAGTTGACATTAAGTGGTCACCAACCTGATCAGAGCATTAAAATGTGATATACCTGGCGCTGGAGTTGTAGCTCAGTGGTAGAGAGCTCGCCTTGCATGTTCAAGGCCTTGGGTTTGATCCTCAATACCACATAAAAATAAATAAAATAAAGGTATTGTGTCAAAGTACAACTAAAAAATAAATATTTAAGAAAAATGTGGTATACCAGCCTCGTCCAATGAGCCTGCTGGTTTGAATCCTCCAAGTCTGGAGGGACGAGACAGGATGGGTTAGATGCAGACCACACCAGCCCTACCTCTAAGGAATTGTGGGTACCTGTGGTCCGGGAGGAGTCTGAAGGAGGGGCAGGCTTTCACAGGCCTCACAAGTAAACAGATTGCCCAGGTTAAGTAAGGTACTGGTTAGGCACTCTTGCCCTACTGCAAGAGAGGAAAGCCAATAGGAATTACTTTGAGGAACATGATTTGGGGGTAGGAATGTTTTTTAATTAGCGGTGTATGCACCTAACAGTATAAAAGGGTGCAATGTTGGGGCTGGGGATGTGGCTCAAGTGGTAACACGCTTGCCTGGCATGCGCAGAGTGCTGGGTTCGATCCTCAGCACCACATAAAAATAAAGATGTTGTGTCCACCAAAAACTGAAAAATAAAGGGTGCAATGTAAAACAGTTTTTTGTATTCTTGCTAAGAATGTAGTTTTAATTTTTTAATATTTGAGACAGGGTCTTGCTAAGTGGCTGAGACTGATTTCAATTTTTAAAAATTTTCTTATCTACTATATATATTTTTGTTTATTTTTTTTTTACCTTGAACTTTGGATCCTCCTACAAGAAACACAGGTGGTTCACAAACCTTAAAATATTTACTACCTGGATAATCCTGTGCTGACCCCTGGTTTCCCATTAACTGTCCCACCATTCCTGTACACATGCCACCCATTCATTGCCCCTTTGTAGTATAACCACTGCTGTCCCCCTCCTGATCTGGCTCAGCCTGAGATAGGATTTTTGCTTCATTTGAGCGCTACTATGGACCAGAAATGTTTGCAGTGATTTTAAATAAGGATAAATGGGATTTGGTGGCCTCTTGAATTAGAAGATTTAGCCCCATTGGAAGGGGGCAGACTTCTCTTTTGTGTTGTGGAACTTGGAAGTCGCCACATGCCATTTACTCCGTGTTCACATTTCTCCTAAAAATAAGGATAGTTTTCTTATGTAACCACCATTACACCAAACAGCAATTCCCTAGTGTATCAGCCCATGTTCAGATTTCCCCACATTGTCCTCAGGATGCATTTGATGGCTCATTCTTTTTCTTTCTTTTTTCCTTCTTTTTAACGCATTCTTTTTCTTTTTCTTTTTTTTTTTTCTTCTTTTTAACGCTTATTGAGTTGTCAGTGGACCTTTATTTACAGGAATGCAGTGTCGAGAATCGAACCCAGGGCCTCACACATGCTAGGTGAGCACTCTACCACTAAGCCACAACCCCAGCCCTTGATGACTCATTCTAACACCCCTCCCATGCCAAGGAGGATCAATTCAAAATTCATTCGACCTCTTTTATGACATTGACTCTGGGTTGCAAGAGAACAGGCTACTTGATAGTCTCATAGAGTGTCCCACACTCTGGGCTTGTCTGTAAGTTTCCTCCTGCCATTCAGTTTGTTTCCTACCCAGTTGGGACACTTGTCTTGCCAGAGGATTTGTTTCTTTTTTTCTTTCTTGTGGCACTAGGAGGGCTCTGCCACTGAGCCATGCCCGCAGCCCCTTCCCTTGCAGGAGGATGTGGCTCTGTCTTCCAGCCTTCTCCCTAGTTCCTTTGCTGGTTAGCAGCAACCAACACCAAGGCCAACCTAAGCCACAGGGTGAAAGCAGCTCAGAATCATGGGCCAGGAGGACTGAGCCACCCTTGAACCATCATGTTTTCTGACTGGCCAGCTAGGCTGGGGGCTTTGCCTCCTCCCAGTACCTTCCCCCAACCCCCATGGGAAAAGGGAGGTGCTCAGTGAGCGAGCATTTGCTTTGACCCAGCGAACTGTCCCACATGCTTGGCCTGGTGAGGCCTGGCAATCTAAAGCTGTTGTGTCCTGAGCAGGGTGTCAGTGGGGTGGAGAAACGGTGCCACTCGCCATATGTACCATAGTTATATCAGCAACAGGTGAGTGGATGCCAGCCACCTTCATTCTGGGTCTGGTTAGGGAAGCCTCAGCCATTGTGCTAACCTGGTTCTCCCAGGTGGGCACAATGGCTCATGCCTGTAATCTCTGGAGGCTGAGGCAGGAGGATCGAAATTTGAAAGCCACCCTAAGCAATTTAGTAAGACCCTAAACAATTCAAGACAATCTTAAATTTTTAAGAATGAAAGAAAAAAAAGGCTGGGGATGTGTGGCTCAGTGCCCCAGGTTCAGTCATCCCCCTGTACAAAACAACAGTAACAACCACCAAAAAACCCTGGTTCTTCCAATGATGGACAAATTATCTTACCTACTACTTTGGCTCTTAGCCATCAAAATGCCACTTTTTATTCTAATCTGAAGCAGTATTTTAGGGCTGGGGTCTTAGTGGTTATTTTTGTTTAGTGACACGGGTTGGAATCACAAATGTAGTCAAGCACTATACCACCGAGCTACAATTTCAGCCTCTCGTCATTTATGTAGTACTGGGGACCGAATTTGGCATTGCACATGGTAGGCAACCCCTTATCACTGAGCTACATTCCCGCCTTTTGTTTGTTTTTTTGGTACCAGGGGTTGAACCCACGGGCACTTAAACCACTGGAGCCACATCCCTAGCCTTTTTTTTTTTTTTTGAGACAGGATCTCATTCAGTTGTTGAGGCTGGCTTTGTAATCCTCATGCCTCAGTTTCCCAAGGCGCTGGGATTACAGGTGAGCGCCACTGCGTGACCATCCTGTTTGTCTAGACAGGGTCTCACCAAGTTGATCAGGCTGGCCACTCCTGCCTCAGCCTCCTGAGTCGCTGGGATCCTATGGCCCACCACTTATGGGTGGTTGTCAGTCTGAAGCCAGATGGGAAAGGTCATATTGGATTGTTAGGGAGCCAAAAGTGACTTCCAAAAAACTGGTAGTGGGTTTTTTGTTTTGTTTTGTTTTTTAATATTATGGTTTGCAAGTTTTTTGCCTCCTGACTTTGAGGACTGCTGTCTTGGTGTATTGGAGTGGGTAAGGGAGGGGCAAAGTGGGAAAAAAAATCCTCCGGTGCTAAATCAGATTACATTAGGAACACAGACGAGATTTTACAAATAAAGGCTAGGGAAATGGTATGAAGGACAGAAGCTCTGAAGCATTATGAGTGTCCTTTTCCCTGTAATCTCCCTAAATACTGTCCACATCCCCAAGACCAATCAGTATGCTACGTCCCACTGGGGCTGAAGCAAAGAGAGAGAATGATGGCTGCCCCCCCCTTACGTAAGTGGTGGGAGGGACAAAATGAAGCTCTTGAGCAAACACAAGAGCCCTGGTTCCCCCTAGCACCCAAAAAATGCACGAAAGATGGATGACTGGTCTGACTGGTCAACTGCAATGATGCTGGTTCGCCGGGCCTGGAGTTGGGAGGGAGGCTTCTGCATCTCTCCAGGTCGAGGTCCCACCCACCCAGGGGCTCCCGCACTACTGCCCTCCACTGCCCCGCGCTGGACACCGCTGGTCTCAGGGCGGCAGCCCCAACCCGGGGCTTCTCTCTGGGCCCTTCCCCGCCACAGACGCCCGTACCCACGAGCTTCACTGCCTGCGTCTCCCGCGGGCTCTAACCGAGAGTTCCCTCCGCTTCCCCGGCTCCCCGGTAGCTCCGACCCCTCGGGGGGGGGGGGGGGGGCGCAGGTGCCCGGATGTGAGGCGGACGGGGCCCGGACCCGTCCGTGGCCCCGCCCCTTGAGGCGGCCCCTTCCCTCGCGGGCGTGGTAGGAGCCAATCACAGGTTAGGCTCTTCCCGCACCGCCAATGGCGGGTCTGTTGCTAGGGTTCGGGTTCCTGCTCCACGATCGGCCTGCTCATCTGCCGCGGAGCTCGATTTGTGCTCGACCTGGCCCTCCCGCCACCGCGGAGCTTTATCCACCCCGCCTTCGCCACCCTCCTTCATTGCCGGAGGAACCGGGTCTGCGGTGTTGAGGGCATCATAACTCCTTAGAGGGCGGTAGTGACCTCCGTGGGCGTTGTCCCTGGAAGGACCCGGTTTGGCAGCGCGGAGCCTGAGGTTCCTGGTGTGCCCGGGACCCGCGCCTGCACCCAGCGTTTTCATCGGACCAGTGGCCCTGTCTCCCGTGCTCCACCCCAGCCCTTTTTATTTATTTATTTTCGATACAGAGTCTCGCTGAGTTGCTGTTTTTCTTCTTACAGATCTCATTCTGAAACAGTCCTAGGACGTCTGCATTATTCTCATCTCGCAGAGGGGGAACCAGGGCTCTGAATACCTTTGACCCCCACCACACACTGTTGGGAGGTATCAGAGGGACACAGAGACTCGGATCTGACAGTTCCCATCACCTTACACGTTGCCCCCTTTGTGGAGCAGTGAGGTGGGCATACGGGGCACACCTGATGTCCTGAGGACACTGAGGCCAGCACCCGTCTCTTGCCTGCCTGTCCAGCCTCAGATTGCACACTGTCCTACAGTGTTACAGGCCAGTCATCCTCAAGCATGGTGTGCAGGGTCCTCTGCCCAGGTGTACTGGCCAGCTCCATGCTCACGCTTCTAATTGAATGGTGGCCAACCAGGGCCAGGGCTCACCCGCAGAAACCACCTGGAAAGATATTAGAAATAGAAGGGGGTGCAGATACCTCAGTCTCTCCCCTCCCCATCTTCCAACAGAGTTGTATAATTTCATCCCAGAAGAAGGAACAAGTTTCCCACATCACCATCCTACCTGGATGTAAGAATCAGCTTCAGTGTGGCTTCTGTCACTCAGTAATGTTCCATTTTGTGTTGGGGAAGAAAAGCTTAAGAACTCAGGATTTAGATTCCCATCCTACTGTGTTTTGGATCTGTAGCATAACTTCTCAAGTTCCTTAGCCTATCAGTTTCCATATCTGTAAAGTGGGAATAATGTGGTCTACATTATAGAAATTCCTAGCATCGACTGGGTACTGTTTCCAGGCCCTGTTCTAAAAACATCACCTATTTATTCCTATACAGCTTCATTTTGCAGATGAAGAAACGGAGGCTTATTAACTAGACCAAGATCCAACAGCTAGAAAGTGGCTGAGTGGAAATTTGAACTCAGGCAGGCTGATATTGCTGTCTACAGCGTATCCATGATCCTCTGCTGCCTCTTAGTGGCCTAGGTTTGCTATGAGGAGTCAGTCAGCTAAGGAGTGATGGGCAGCTAGCAGGTGTCCAGTATGTGGCAGTTGTGAATAGTAGCAGACACAGTGATTCACACGCCCTGCAGCAAAGATGTGCCAGGGCAAGGCAGGGGCCCAGGATCTCAGCCTTGGCTTCCAGGCCCTACAAAAGCCGAATCAGACTGGCAGCCAAGACAGTGAGCAGGGGACATGCTGTCAGGCTTGAAGGCCCCTAAGGAAGAATGGGACCAATGGCATGGCAGGGTGGGACGGGGGTGGCGTCAGTATTTTCCAAGACTGGGCCTCCTGCTCCCATTTCTGCTGACCCTGCCAAGCCCAGAACCTGGGCAGAGATTCTGGAAGGTTCTGGAGTGAGCACTCTGGGATGTCTGGGGTCTTTCTCTGAAGGACCACCAGGGGGCAGTCACTGTATCTGGGCATGGGGGCAGGGTGATTAGAATGCCTAGCCCTAGGGCATCCTGCAGGGGCCAGTCTCAAGACCTGCCTTGGCACCTCCAGCCTGGTACACATGGGCCGTGATCCAAAGCTTCCTGCTTGAAGGGAGCCAGGACAGTCTGAGAGGTCTGAGTACTCAGGCCTGTGGCCTTCCTGCTGGGGATCACTTACTCTTCCTCCAGAACCACTCCTTCAACCCAGAGGCACCGGACCTGGGGCTCCAGGACCCCTGCTGAAGGATCACTCCTGCAGGCACTCCTAGGTTTCAAGGCTGTCAGGCTGGACAGGCCTTGAGCAGAGACTCTCCAGGGTTTCAAAGACAAAGGTGGGGGTGGGAGGCAGAGAGGGAGGGCCTCAAAAAGGGAGGAGTCTTGGTGAAGTGAAGAAGGTGGGGGTTCAGAGATGGGAGAACTCCAAGAAAGGGGGTTCAGTGTGCTAGAGGGGGCTTGATGTAGGGAGGGAGTGGGGATGGGGTTAAGTAAGGGCGTTGGGAATCAGAGGGGTCAGGAGTGGAGGATGGCCGCTCTGAAGGGGCCCAGCGAGGGTAGGAGGGTAAGGGGGCTGAAAGGGTAGAGAACCCAGGGAGGAAGGGGGCTCCTGAGGGAGAGGACTCAGGGGTCTCTTTGTCATCCATCCACCTGATTAAGTGATCAGCCTCCTGTCCTTGATTCCTCCAGCCTGAACACAGGGGTCCTCCTACCATCCCTGAGAGGAGTTGCAGAGACCCATCTTGTGCAGGTGGGCGGATGTGGTGAGACAGGGGTCCCACAGAGCGGGCTCTGCCCGGGCCCTTGTGGTCCTGCATGGCGCTGTCTCATTTCCTTGTGCGCCCCTGGGACCTTGGCTTTCCTACCATTGTTAGGGGACAATCCAACCTTTGTGATTGCTGCTTGATTCCCACCCTGCCAGGACTGACAACCCAGACAGACAGGAGGCGGGAGGCCGAGCCCAGGGCAAGACTGGCCCAAGCCCAGGTGTGGCCCTGCCTGGTGCTTATCCCTAAACCTCTCAATTTACTCCTCATCCCAGACCTTGGCAGGTTCTGTCCTGTTCAGCCCCAGGGCCAGGGTGGGGCAGACTTCCTGGCACAGAGGCAAGGCTGCCTGTGCTCTCTGGTAGACAGGGCAGCCTGACCTGCTGGGCTGGACAGAAGGGTGTGAGGGGCCATCGTGCTGTGGGGACACCCCAGGGCTGCTCCCCAGATGTGATCTTCCTCTCTGGGCTGAAGGTGGGAACCTGGCTGGGCATGGACCTCCCCTGCTGGCTGGTCAGTCAGGCTCTCCCACCTTCTACGTCCCTGCTCAACGTCACCCAGCCAGTTTTCATTCCAGAGCTGACCCTTCTTGGTGAGCCCGGGATTCTTGGCATTTTGATGTTGCCAACTCTTCCAGCACCAATGGGAAGTGGACAGAGCTGTCTCTTCTCAGAAGCCCATGAGGACACAGCGCATCCTCAGGAGGCACAGTGCTGCACACAGTGAGGTCCGGAGTCACCTGGCGGCATGGAAGTGGGGAGGAGAGTCCCACCCCTGGCTCAGAGGTTCCTGCAGGTGTGGAGTGATTTCTGCTCACATGTGGGTTTTCCCCTTGGAAGCCTGTGCCCCTCAGGGCTGGCACTTGGGGCATCCGCCAATAGAACACACACAGGGCACAAGTGGCTGGGTAGGACAGTGGGTGGGGACACTACGCTGGGCATTCCACACCCCAGGAAGAGGCTTCGGGACCACGTGGCCTGCTCTGCCCTGATCTGCTGGACAATCCTGGGCAAGTACAGCCCTTGCTGTGCCTCGCATTCTCCTCTGTGTGCTGAGGGGTGAGGCCAGGTGTCTTCTGGGAAACCAAAGGAGTGGGTTGGGGTTCCCCATGCCCTGGGCCCTTGAAGGGAGCGGGTATCTTTTTCTGATTTGCACTGGACATTTACAGATTAGGGGCTCTCGTGGCTATTGGGTAATGCTGTCCCCCACCCTGTGCCTTGACATGCACTGTCAAGGGAATTCCATGGAAAGCCCCCTCCCCCCACATTCCTTGGGTCTCTTTCCTTTGAGAGCAGGATGAAGGTGGGGGTCAGCCCCATTTCATGGCTCTGAGCTTGGGTCCAGCACCACGCTGGATCAGACCTGCCTGCCTCCCCTGCCCTCGCCCAGACAGCTGCCTCCTGCTGCCCCGCAGTGGTCCTCAGCTGGCCACTGGCTGCTGTGCAGGTCTGTGCCTGACTTTGGGGATTGTCCCAGATCCCCAGGTCCCAGTGTGTGTACGTGAGGATAGGGTGAGGAGATTCTGAGGTTCCAAAGTGAGGTCAGCGGATGCCCCTGACCAGCTGGACCCATGCCTGGCCCTGCCCTCAGGTGGCTGACGCCAGGCGAGTGAGACTGGGACTCTGTCAACCCATGGCCAGTCCCTGGCAGGAGCTCCTCTTATGCCTGACCCTCCTCCCCTCTCCCCATCACCAAGTGCCTGAGACCCAGTTCTGTGCCCTCTCTTGGTGAAGCTTTTGCTCCCTCCCTTCTTCCCCACCAGGGGAGCTGTGGAAAGCTGCCTGCCAATTCCTGGGACAATTCTGTAGCAGGGGAGGTGGCGGAATCTGCAAAGGATTCACTCTCCCAGCAGTCAAGGCCAGGGCCTGCTGAACCCCACCGATGGCAAGGTCAGCAAGCCCCTCTCCCCAGCCCACGGGCCCGCCTCTCAGCTGGACGTTCCCAGTCACCCCCTTTTGAGAACCAGAGCTCTATTTTAAAGCAGGCATTTTAAACCCTGTTTAAAATGGCCCATGGTGGCACACACCTGTAACTTCAGCCGCCCTGGAGGCTGAGGCAGGAGGATTGTGAGTTCAAAGGCAGCCTCAACAACTTAGCAAGACCTGGTCTTAAAATAAAAAATATAGGGGCTGGGGTTGTGATTCAAAGGAAGGGGTACTTGGTTCGATCCTTGGTACCACATAAAAACAAAAGAAAGGTATTGTGTTCACATACAACTAAAAAATAAATGTTTTTAAAAAAATACAAAGAGAGGGCTGGGGATGTGGCTCAAGCGGTAGCGCGCTCGCCTGGCGTGCGTGCGGCCCGGGTTCGATCCTCAGCACCACATACCAACAAAGATGTTGTGTCCGCCGAGAACTAAGAAAAAATAAATAAATATTAAAATTCTCTCTCTCTCTCTCTCTCTCTCTCTGTCCCCCTCTCTCTCACTCTCTCTTTAAAAAAAAATACAAAGAGTTGGGATGTGGCTCAGTGGTCAAGCACCCCTGGGTTCAATCCCCAGTACCAATAAATGAATGAATGAATGATGAATGAATGAATGAATGAATAAAGCAGGGATCTGCTTTGATCTCCGTCCTGTTTTTTTATGACTTCAGTAGTCTACACTTAGCTTGGCCTTCAGTGCCAAGGTCAGCAGGGTGGGGCAGGGTACAGGGCATGTGGCACACATTTTTCTCAAGTCCCCTCTTGTTTTCCCTCACTCCAGCCCTGGCCCAAGACTGTGACTGTCTCTCCTTGCCTATCCCACAAGTCTCACTTCGAAAAATCCCTCCTGCCCACCTCCACTAAACCCAGCTTGGCCCTTCTCTAAGGGAATCATGCTGTTTCCTCCAGTTGTCCCCTTGAGAGCAGGGACTTGGATCAACAGTTGCTGGGCCCAGAGGAGATGCCCACTGGAACGGACAGAAAAAGAGAGGCCCAGGAAGCACTCTGAGGCAGAAGGTGGCCCAGGAATCCCTGGGTAAACCTGAGCCGGTGAGGGATGAGCAGCAGCCACAGGAATTGTGGGCCTCCAGGGAGCTGGGCCTGCCAGCCTCCACCATGGTCAGATCACAGAGCATTGCCCTCGGATGGCCTTAGGCTAACCAGAGCCGCCTGGGTGCGCCCTATGCATTGACCCAAGGCCAATGTCTGAGCCCACAGAACTGAAGGACATTTGGAGTCCTTTAGAGATGGACACATTGAAACACTGGAGACAGGCCTGGGAAGGGCTGCCCCTCTACCACATCAACAAGTCTCCCAGTAGCCAGTGCCAGATGCCCTCAGCAGAGACTGTCACGTATTGCCAGCCACAGCCCACTCCACCTGGAGATGCTACCCAGCATCCCTGAGCCGAGGGTGTAGGGCAGCCCACCCGCACTTTCTCTTAACCTTCTGCCCCAGCTGGGTGGCTGGGTGGCTCCACCACCAGCCAGCTACCTCAATTATCCCATTTCTACTTCAGTTTCCCAGGAAAATAAGAATTCAGTTCCTGGTTTCCTTTGTAGGGACTGAATTCTTATATTTACCTTCCCATCAGTGCCCCAGCCATGTCTCAGATGAGGCCCCTAGTGCCCAGAGCCTCAAAGACACTGCCCTGGGACTTTACCCCAGGGGCACCCCCAACACCTCAGAGGTTGACCCCTGCCTGCCGCTGACTGTGATCTTGACACTGGGCCTGAGATTCTTGGCAGCTCTTTCCAGGTCTGTTTGGCTTCCTGGTCCTCAGCCTCCTCCTCCCAAAGCCTCATCAAGCCTTATTTGGTAGCACTTGAAACTGTGGAGACCCTCTCCCTGTCCCTGAGCAGGGTCTGGGCTAATCTGACCACACACACGTCACCCACCTCCTCCCTTCCAAGTCTAGTCACTTCTTTTGAGACATGCTGTTCCCAGGGCTTAAGCAGGAGTAATTGTACCTCTTTTCAGGGTTGATGTGAGGATGACACTCCAAGGGCACCTCAGGGCAGCCTCACTGTCACTATGTCTGACATAGCCAGGCCTCAGCAGGCCAGGGCATCCCTGGTGTCTGTCACAGGGGAACTGCAGACGGCTTAAACCTTGGCTGGCATCTCGGGCCATAGGAACATGGAGGCATCCAGAGGCTCCTGGCGGGGGTGGGGGACAGTGTTAGGGATGAGGGGTGGCAGGCTCAGGGTCTGGAGCTCAGAAATGGGCCTAAGCAGTCTTGGCCTGATGGTAGAAGGGTGGAGAGGCGGGGCAGCATCCTGGCAGACGAGCTCAGACCTGTGCTGCCAGCTGCACCGACACAGTTCCTGCTGCATGTTTTTTCCCCCGTTGGCCTTGGTCCAGGTCCAGCCAGGCCTCTCAGACCCAACCCGCCCTGGCTTCACGCCTGCTCCAGATGTGGGTGTCACAACAGGGGCTGCACCAGGGAGTGGACACCAAGAGGCTGGGAGCATAGAGGGCAGCATCGCGGATATGTGCACCCCTCTTCCCTGTGGAAGCTGCTCCTCCCAGGGCTGTGGGCTCAGGAATGAGTGTGGGTGTGTCTTGTCACAGCCTCAGGTTCTGAGACCCTGTTCCTGGAATTTGGGGGGAATTTGGAATAGGGCTGGAGACAGGGCTCCAAAGCCCCCTCAGCAGGCTCCTTAGAACCTTCCCTGGACCTGCTGGAGGGTGGGGGCTGGAGCAAGGGCAGACTAGGGAGGGCTAATGAGGTGTGATGGTTCCTACCTGGACCAGTCAAGGCAAGCCCTCCCTCCCCAGGAACCAACAACTAGAACACACTCCTCTTCTAGGCACCCGCCCCTCCTGAGAGAACGTGCCTGTCCTGCATTCAGGGTGGGTCCTCTGAGGACCAAACCCTGTTTGTACTTAGCTGGAGTTGCCACACCTCCTATTCCTTCCCCATGGTCCTGTGCCTCTTGACAAGGGACCATGAGCTCTTAGGAAGTCCCCTCTTCTGCCCCTACTGCAATTTCCCCTTACCCCAGCTGGGTCCCTGAATACTGACTGGGGGGAAAGGTGCTCTTCCTGGATTCTTCTCCCCCACACCTGACCCTGGACAGGGCTGGGTCCCCAAAGTCCAGCAGAGAGCTGAGCCCAGCAGGCCCTCAGCTTAGGTAAGAACACAGGAGGCTTTTGCTCAGGGCGTTCACCCCCAGGCCTCCACAAACACCAGGAGGGTCTGAGGCAGTGTCCAGCAGTTACTTCGAATTTTATTTGAGAAAAAGAGAAGGTACATGTATCAAAAGAGCACACGGGTGGGGTGAAGGGGGACGGCCAGTCGTTTCTCGGGGTGGACAGCAGGGTAATGGGTTCTACTTGGCTTCAGTCTGCTCAGACTTCCCAGCTTCTGAACTCCCCAGCTGGGCACGCGACTCGAAGGTGACAGGGATGGTGATCTCCGCTGACTGTGTGGCTGGCTTGGGCATGGGGGCCTCCACAGTGAGTGTGCCCTCAGGGGACAGGGAGGAGGAGACCAGAGTGGGGTCCACACCGGGTGGCAGCCTGGACATGCAGAGAAGGAGAGCAGTTGTTACACACCGCCCCTGTCCCCTTCCCTGCATCCACTCCGCTGGACCCCCTCCCAACACCCCCCGCCAAGTTGGGCCAAGACTCACGTGTATTTCCGAGTGAAGCAGCGGGAGACGTAGCCGTGCTCATCCTGCCTCTCTTCGTGCTTGCCTGGGGTGGGGTAGAAGGAGGTCAGAGGCTGTGTGGACCGGCCCACGCCCGTCCCAACAGGCCCCTCTGGCCAGAGGCCCCACCACCTGCTCTGGGGTAGCTGCGTCTCAGGAGGACACAGATCGAGTTGTCTAAGGGTATCTGGGGGGGCCTGACTGTCCGCTCCCGGCGTCATGAGTTTTCGAAAAGTTCCACCCAGAACTTTTCCCACCAGTGGGGGCGCGGCGCTGGGCTCTTGGCCGGGACTGCGCGCGCACAAAGCATCGTACACGCCCCCTCCGCTGCCAGGGCCAGGGCCGGGGCACCTGCTCTTAGGGGACGGGGATGGAGTTCTCCAAGGGAAGGGGCGTTGTTCCTTCTCTTAACGTCTTTCGAGCCCCGGGTCCTTCAGAGCGACCCGCATCGCGCATTCCGAGCCAAGGGAAGCGGGTCGAGGAACAGGCCTCGGACCTCCCCCGGGCCGGACCCTCGGCCCAGCCCATCCCGCCCTGGGAGGCTCCCGCAGGCTCTCCCCGCCAGCTTCATCCTCCGCTGGGGACCACAAGGGGCTCACCGGTGATCTCCACCACTCCGTCCTTGGTCTTGACCATCAGCTCCTCCGGGGCGAAGTGGTTGACGTCCAGGGACACGCGCCAGCGGTCGGCCGTGTGCCGGATCTCCGAGACGCCCCTGCTGAGCTGCCGGCTGAGCGCGCGGCTGTAGGCGGGCGCGGCTGCGGCCACGGCCCCGGGGCCCTCGGCGGCGGGCAGCGGGCGCACGTAGCCCGGCCAGGCGCTGGAGCTGAACCACTGCGTCCACTCCTCCGGCAGCCGGGGCAGCCCGAAGGCCTGGTCGAAGAGGCGGCTGTGGTTCGGGTACCAGTCGTGGAAAGGGTCCCAGCTGGGGGTCCGCAGGAGCGTGAAGGGCACGCGGCGCTCGGTCATGCTGGCTGCTGGCTGCGCTGGGCGGTTCAATGCGCGTCGGGCTGAAGTCCGAGAAGTGCTGGGCTGGGGCCCCGGCTGCGCTTTTATGGGTCTCCAGCCGGGTATTTTTAGCAGGCGGTGCTTCAGGTCTCTATTAATGGCAATGACCAGTTGGGGGCCGTCCCTCCCCCTGCATTCCTCCCACGGCTTATGAGGGGACAGCGGGCGAGGCCAGGAAGGTTCTGCCCACATCTGGAAACTTCTCTTGTTTAGGAAAACAAATGACAGGAGAGCACGGGAGCTGGAATTGTGCCCATCGCAGGGCGCACTCAGCCTGGGCGTTAAAGCGCTGCGGGAGTTGGCCCGTGGCCCGTCCCATCCCTTTGTTAAGAAGATCAAAGCCCAGAGTGGTTGGATTACTTGTCCAGGGTGGGGCCCCACGACTAGGAAGTGGTAGAGGTAGGTTTGGACCAGAGGGGGCCCGTGATGAGTTGTGTCCTAGAACCGAGTGGGGTGGTACTTGAGAGGGTGGACTTCAAGACAGGACTGCCTGAGGCCACTGGATCTGCCACCAAGAAGGTGAACTTGTATAAGTTAAGCTCTGTGCCTTACTTTCCCACGGTGGGACACCAAGATGTTGCTGGTGTTGTTGGAAAGGGCCAGGGATTCAATGACTTCATGCAAGTGAAGACTTTAGCCCGGAGCCTAGTGCCTCATAGTTGGTAGTTAACTGTTCCTTGCCTGGAATTGGAGATGGTCGAGTTAGCCTTTCCCCTCCCTTCTCCTGAGCAGTGGGGCTGGCCCACCTGGCTGAGACTCGGGTCAGTAGGGAGGTTATTGTCAAGTTTCCCCATATCTATTTTTCCTTTAGAAGCCCTGGCCAGGGAACTTCAGTACAACAAATTTGAATCCAGTCTGGCCTTTACTATTGGCTTCCTGTCTGATTTTGGTCAAGGCCCTGCTCCTATGGTCTCAGTTTCGTTTTTGCAGATTATGGACTCAAAACCTGCCCCCCCCCAGCACTTTTTTGTTGTTATTGTTGTTACTGTTGTTGTTACCAGAGATTGAACCCAGGGATGCTTAGCCACCCAGCCTTTTTTTAATATTTTAGTTAGAGACAGGGTCTTGCTGAGTTGCTTAGGCTCTGGCTAAATTGCCGAGGCTGGCTTTATACTTGAGATCTTCCTGCCTCAGCCTCTGGAGCTGCTGGGATTACAGGTGTGTGCCACCCAAATCCCCTTTGGCTTATTTTTTAAAAAATAAGCCACTTGAGCCACATCCCAAGCCACCCCTTTGGCTTATGACTCCTATCACACAGGGGGCGGGCGGAGTGTGGGTCCAAGAGATCCAGTCGAGTTCACACAAATTTGCCTGGAGCCTAAGGCTCACCCCTTGATCCTCTTCCCCCACCTGACCACCTCTGGGGTCCAGGTCCCCGATCTCCCAGCTCAGAAGGAGGTGCTCAGCCTGAGGGTGCTGCTCCCCTCCCTGCTCAGATGTGGCCTGTTCAGCTTTCCTTCTTCCTGACTTAGGTTCTGTTTTCCCTCCTCTTTAGCTGAGGCTCCAGAGGTTGACTGGCTACTGTGTCTGTAAAGCACCAACATGTCAGCCTCTTCACACTCGGGTCCCCTGGGCTCCCTACTTCTTCTTTCCCACCCCATCCTTCTGGCTGCATGTCCCAGGGTGCAGTCTCCACCCCTGCCAATTCTTTTTTTATTTTTGATTTGATTTTTTTTAATTTTTTTATTTTTTTTTTAAAGAGAGAGTGAGAGAGAGAGAGAGAGAGAGAGAGAGAATTTTTTAATATTTATTTTTTAGTTCTCGGCAAACACAACATCTTTGTTTGTATGTGGTGCTGAGGATCGAACCCGGGCCGCACGCATGCCAGACGAGCGCGCTACCGCCTGAGCCACATTCCCAGCCCCTATTTTTTATTTTAAATATTTTTTTAGTTGTCAGTGAACCTTTATTTAACTTGTTTATTTATATGCAGTGCTAAGAATCGAACCCAGAGCCTCACACATGCCAGGCAACTGCTTTACCCCTGAGCCACATCCCCAGCCCTCACTCCTGCCAATTCTATAGGAGACTGAGGCCTTGTCCTACCCAGACCCAGACTCTAGGGACGCTGAAGGGACTGGCAGGTGGACTCCAGGCCACTCACTTTGATGAGCCTCAGTTTCCTTCTTCTTCTTCTTCTTATTATTATTATTATTAGTTGTAGGTGGACACAATACCTTTATCTTATTTTATTTATTTATTTATCTTTATGTGGTGCCGACGATCGAATCCAGGGCCTCACACGTGCCAAGCAAGCGCTCCACCACTGAGCCACACCCCCAGCCCCTCAGTTTCCTTTCCGAGAGAGAGCTCATGGGTGCCTGTCTTTCCTGCCCACCCGTTCTGCATCAGAGTAGAGTCGGGCTGGGTCATGAGTCCCAGGTCAGCCCAGGAGAGAACGCTGAGATCCTGGAACGCTCAGGGGACAAGTGTAGGGTACCCAGGATGCCTGCCCTCACCTCTGCCCCTTCCCTTGCTAGATCACACCGGGAGCTGGGAAGGTCTCAGCTGGGAGCTCCTGGCTGTCCTCCTAAGTGTCTTAGGAAGCTGCAGGCCTTGGTTCCTGGCACTCCCAGCCCCGCCCACCTCCAGATCCTCTATAAATTCAGGTGAGATCAGAAGATAGAGACCTGCCTGTCTCTGCCCAGGCTGGAGCCCAGGGCTCCCCACCCAAAAGGGAGCTGTCAGGTGTGGTCATGGGAGCTTTCAAGTGGGGCCCTTCCAGGCCCACCCACGCTGCTGGTGGCTGCCCAGCACTTTGTAGACACAAGCTTCCTTCATCTTGCCTGAAACCAGGGCGAGGAGAGTCCACCCGGATGCCCAGGCCAGGGAAGATGGTGCAACCCCAGGGCACACTGACCTGCCCCGCCTGTCACTCACAGTCGGCATTCGTCCCTCTGTGTGGGCCGTTCTTGAGGGATGATTCTGAGATCAGCTGATCACAAAGGAGGGGACACTGAGGCTGCATGGGGAGCAGGGTGGAGGGGGGTGAGAAGCTGGGTTTTGGGGTCAGACAGGGCTGGGCTGTGTGACCTCTTGAGCGCACTTGTCTCCATCTGCAAAATGAGGCTGATAATGCCCCGCCGGTTTGACAGCAATGCCGCGAGTCCCTAATGTGATAAGGTGTGTTAAGTGCCTGGTGCTCAAACTCCCTCAGTGTTCTCTTGAGGGTCTTTTGCTTTGTATATTGTGGTTTCAAACAGTGACAGTTACCCAGTTGTATGTGCTTTATGATGTATACATATGAAGCTCTACTGAGTCCCCTTTTTCAGATGAGAAAACTGAGGGCCAGAATTGCCACAGGGTCTCACTGGGTGCCGAGGTGCCTGCCAGTAATCCCAGTGACTTGGGAGGATGAGGCAGAGGACCGCACATTCCAGGCCAGCCTCAGCAATTTAGCAAGGCCCTAAGCAACTCAGTGAGACCCTGTCCCTAAATAAAATACAAACAGGGCTGGGGGTGTGGCTCAGGGGTTAAGCGCCCCTGGGTTCAAGCTGGTAGGGATGGGAAGGGTTAGAGTTCAGGACTCCCATTTCCTCAGGGGGAGACTTCCCAGGCAGGGGGCTTCTGGGACACAGGGGCAGGGGGGCAGGACAGGGAGGGCTGGACCAGGTCCTCTGGGGTCCTTGGCACTCCTAACCAAGTGCCTCCCCAGGAGGCTGGACTCTCCCCGTGGCAGCCGGGCTTGGCAAGTAGAGTCAGGGTTGAGTGGCAGTGCCCACTGTTGGTGGTCTGTGTCCTGCTGCAGCAACAGGACCCTGTCTTTCCAGGGGTAGTTTTTCTGAGATAGAGAGAACCCTTTGGGCTGGGGGTATAGCTGAGTGGTACAGCATCTGCCTGGCACACACCGGCCCTGGTCTCCATCCCCAGCACTGCAGAGAGAGAGAATGAGAGAAAGAGCGAGAGAGAGAAGTGGGGGGGAGGAGAACTTTACCCCCATAGGGATTTCCGAGAAGCCATAGGGATGGATCACAGTCCCATCTCCTTCAGTGCCCTCTGTAGGGTCTGGAGATTCCTTCATGGGAGGACCCCTCCTCGTGCCCTTAACCCCTAAATCTGGGGCACTCTGCAGAAGCTGCAAGACCAACCTCCACCCCTTGCACTGTGCCCAAGGTTTTGGCCACGCGGGCCACGCCCTTGACAGGTCTCTGCCAACTGCAGCTCAACTAGCCCCTCCCTTGCTGGCCCAGCCTCAGAGAAAGCACTGGAGTGTTCCGGCAGCTGCTCCAACTCCCTCCGGAGCTGCTGAGAGAGCTGATGACTGATGGTGGCACCAGCCACTGGGTCTGCTGGGACTAAAAATGAGGGCAGCTGTCATTAAAGCAAACGGGGGCAGGGGGCACTAGATCTTTCTGGAAACATCTAGACACTCCCTCTCTAGGAGTATGTTTCCTCAAACCCAGGTCCAGCCTGCCTCCCCTGCTAGGCCTCTGGTTTCTGGTTGGCCTGGGGGTCACCGCCCACCCCCACAACACTGGGAAAGGCGGCAGGGCTGGGGATCCATCCTCTGGACCCTCTTGCCCTTGGCTGTCTAGCAGAAAGAAGCTGTCTGGCTTGGGAGTCCGCAGACCTGGATGTTTTTGGCTTTGGTTGGCCGGAGGCCAGCACTGTGACTCATTCTCTTCATCTGCACAATGAGACCATTGGACTGCATGTTCTGGAAGTCTCCTTCCAGGGCCATGAGTCAAGTTTCTCCTCCACTCGGCCCCCCTCTGGCCTGCTCCTTCGCAGTCAAAATGCTGCAGGATGGGGGTATTTGGGCAGTGGTGACCGAGATTCTCTGCTTGACCAAACTTAGGTGCCTGAGCGATCTCCTAGGTCATCTGTGCACTGCCTTGTAAAATCCAGTTTTGGCAAGAGCCCAGATCAGTCAGTTAATCCGCAGCCTTCCATGTCTGGTCAGGTTCTTGGTCCTCCTCCACCCCTAATCCCCACAGCTGAAGTCCCACACCCCTTGGCCTGCCTTCAGCTGGAACCCTGCCAGATGGGACTAGCCTGAAGCCCCCCCCCCCCACCAAGGCTCCTCTTAGTCATTTCCCATCCGCTGGCCCCACCCGGTGCCTAGGCTGACACTTCCTCTTGCCCCCTGAAAGTGGCACTCAGCTCCACAGCAGTGTCCTGAGCCCATCTCATGGTCCTGGATAAAATCTTCCTCACCAGGTTCTGGCAAATGTCACTGAGTACTTTCTCTTTTTAACCGTGGAGGCAGGAGAGGGGAGGCTGGGGAGACATTTACCAGGCCCAAGAAACGGATCTTCCTTCCCTGTTGGTCTGCTGGGCCTGGGCCTGACTGGGGTCTGCTTTAAATCAAGATGATGAGAGGGGATGGGTGTGAGGCCCGAAGAAATAACAAATAGGTAGAAAGGAGAAAGGAAAATAAAACAGGGTTAAATAAAATAAAATAATTAATTAATTATTGGGACCAGGGTGCTTAACCACTGAGCCACATCACCAGCTGGTTCTTATATTTTATTTTGAGACAGGGTCTGGCTCTGTTGCTTAGGGCCTCACTAAGTTGCTGAGGCTGGCTTTGAACTTGGAATCCTCCTGTCTCAGCCTCTTGAGTCACTGGGATTACAGGCCTGTGCCACCGTGTCCAGCACCAAGTATCCTTTAAAAGAAGAGCTGGGAATTCCAAAATTCTTACTTGAGATGACCCACATTCTCCTTTGAATATGTGTCTACTTTCCTAATAAACCTCTGTGACTGGCGTGTGCTGAAATTCTTTTATATCATATAAGCCAAGAACCCTGCTGGTCCCAAGTTGCGTTCCCTCTCTGTTTCAGGAACTCCTTGGACACTTCTTTGAAGACACCTCTTCTCCCATGACCTCTCAGGCAGGAATCCCCCAGACCTATAGGAAATAAGGGTTCCTGTGCTGAGGTGGATTTGGGTTTCCACTCCAAGGGAGTCCTAGACAGTAGGCAGGTGGAGCTGGGTGTAGTGGCTGGAGGCTGAGGAAGGAGGATCCCAAGCCTTGGCAACCTAGTGAGGCTCTAAGTAACTGAGGAAGACCCTGTATCAAAATAAAAAATAAAGAGCTGGGGACATGGCTCAATGGTAAAGCCACCCTGGGTTCAATCCCTGGTACCAAAAAAAAAGTGGGCCAGTGGAGGTGGGGCCCCAGAGGCTGAGGCACCCCATGTCTTGGGCCTCCTAGGTGGAGAGCAGCTTGGAGAAGGGGCTGCTGTAGGACCCGCTGCACCCCCAAACCAGGAGAGCAAGTGCCAGGCTCAGGAATCTCTGGTGCAAAATGCACACATCCTGGGGAGGCCGCTCCACCCTCTCCTCTGGTCACCAGGCCGCCTGGGAGTTTCCTGTTTCCTTGCCTGCTGCCAGTGGTGGTGGTGATTTTCCCTTTCCCAAGGTACAAAGCGGAGTGCAGGCTGAGCTTCGGGTATTGGGAGGGGCGGTGGCTTGGTACTGTCCCTAACTGCGCCAAGTGGCCTCTTCCCCAGGGAGCCAGAGAGACTACCTGGGCTGGCTGCCTCCAGGCTGGAATGGACCTCTCAACAGGGGAGCTGTCTGCTCACCCCAGGCCTGTCTCCGCAGCTGGCATTTCCCTCACTCTCTGTCGCCCTCTGGTGTCTTCTTGCTGCCATCACACCTCACCTGTGGTCCCTGGCCTCCCCAAGGCTTAGGAACTGTTCGTCCTTTGATTCCCTCATTGACTCATTGGCTCATTCAAGAAGCACTTCAAAAGTGCCTGTATGGGGGACGCAGAGACCAAGAAGACATGGCCTGGTCTCCAGAAGCTCAGAGAGTTGGGAAGAGAGACATGTCCACGAATAACTGGGATAAGAGTCTGGGACCCTAAGAAGAGATTCCTAGAAGAATCTGGGGCCACTACAGCTGGGGATCAAAATGGCTCCATGGGGTAGGAGGCTGCTAGGAGGGGCCTCACACCCTGAGTCCACCTGTCTGTGGAGATGGAGAGGGCATGACTGGGGGTCACTGGACTGAGGTGTACTGGAGCCCAGGGCAATGAGGGGACACAAGGTGGGAGACAGCAAAGTCCAGGAGGAGTCATTTGGAAGGCCTTCCAATGCCTGCAAGCTGGTGGACGTGATCACAGCATGCAGGGTCCTCAAGGCAGGGAGTCCTGTTTGATTCATTCAGTACTGTGTCCTCAGCACCAGGAATTGTGTTCAGCACATGAATGGCCAGTGATGCATTTTAGAAATAGTGGGAAGGCCAAATCACTTATAATCCAAGTGATTTGGGAGGCTGAGGCAGGAGGATTGAATGTTTGAGGCCAGCCTCAGCAACTTAGAGCTTGTCTCGAAGAGTGAAAATAGGATCTGGGGTTGTAGCTCAGTGGTAGAGCTCTTGCCTTGCATGAGTGAGGCACTGGGTTCAATTCTCAGCACTACATATAAACAAACAAATAAATAAAAGGTCCATTAATATTTAATAAGATAGGGGCTGGGGATGTGGCTCAAGCGGTAGCGCGCTCGCCTGGCATGCGTGCCGCCCGGGTTCGATCCTCAGCACCACATACAAACAAAGATGTTGTGTCCACCGAGAACTAAAATAAATATTAAAAATTCTCTCTCTCTCTCTCTCTCTCTCTCTCCTCTCTCACTCTCTCTTTAAAAAAAAATATTTAATAAGATATTTTTAAAAAAGAGTAAAAAGAGGCAAGGGATGTAGCTTGAGGGTGGAATACTGGAACACCCCTGGGTTCAATTCCCAGTATGGAAAAAATATATATATATACATACACACACACACACACACACACACACACACACACACACACACACGATTGGAGTGGGCCAGACAGAGATGGAGGAGGGCTGGCCAATGAAGGGTAAGTGGTACAGAAAGGTAGCAGTCACATCATCTGGGGCTGCCTGGCTGTGGATATGGAATACCAAAGACTGTGATGGGTATTGGGAAAAGGAGCAGCAGAACCCCAGGCCCCACACCAGGCTCAACAAGTTGAATTTTATGCCATTCTTTGGGTGTACTTCCTGCCCTCGACACCAGGAGGCGGGATCTGCAGAGCACAGCCATGTGCAGCTCCCACCCTTTATCCAAGGCCATCTTGCTGAACTTGTATAGAGGGTTAAAGAGATCACCAGGGCTTCTCTGAACATCTTTCTGGGATGAAACACAGCTGCTGGCCACTGGCTGTGTCAGGTGCCCTTTCCAGTTTGGGGGAAGAGAAACTGGAAAGGTGGGGGGTCATGCAGTGTCCTAGCTGTGGCCACATCAGCGGAGGAGGACCAGGGTTCTTAACCTGGGGCACCTGTAGGGCTTCAGAGTGTCTGAGAGATTGATGTAAGGTGCCAAAGTGGGCATGCACACTTCCTTCTGGGGGATGCTTGGTTCAAAAAAAAAAAAAAAAAAAAAAGAGGAAGGAGAAGGAGAAAATGGAAAATGAGGGAAGAGGAGGAGCAGGACAGGAGAAGGGCATGGGAAGGAGAATCTGTATGGTACTATATAAAAGAAATACAATGGGAGTAGTTATTTAAAAAAATTAAAACGGGCTTGGTGGTTCACCCCTGTAATCCCAGTAATTCGGTAGGCTAAGGCAGGAGGATCACAAGCTCAAGGCCAACCTCAGCAATTTAGTGAGAACTTGTCTTAAAATAAATAAAAAGGGCTGGGGATATAGTTCAGAGGTAGAGTGCCCCTGGGTTCAAAAAAGGAAATGTACCACATTGAACCCCTCTTCCAAGCCCTCCTCTGATGCTAGGCCAGGCCAGTGTTGCCTGGTAGTGGCCATCTTTTGAACTCCCTGCCTGCCACTGTGCTGAGGACTGCCAATGTAATATTGCATTTTGTCTTCATCTCAGGCCTGTGTGTCACTCAGCAGGAAGTGCAGGGGGCAGGCTTCACACCCTAGTGCTGCTTCAGCCTCCGGAACGCTCTGCCATGAGATGAGGGTCCTCCAAGCCTCTTCCCTCTGCTCTGTGCCCACGCACTTGTTCTCCTTGTGTCCAGTTTCTTTCTTTTTTGGTCCCGGGGCACTTAACCACTGAGCCACACCCCCAGCCCGTTTTAATATTTAATTTTGAGACAGGGTCTTGCTGAGTTGCTTAGGGCCTTGTTAAGTGGCTAAGGCTGGCCTTGAGCTCAAGATCCTCCTGCTTCAGCCTCCTGAGCCACTGGGATTATAGGTGTGCGCCACCGCATCTGGCTCCTTATGTCCAATTTCCTCCCGCTTGAGCCTCAGGAGGGTTCCGTGGACTTGCTCAGAGGCAGGGGATACATATGCTGGTCCCTGCTTCTTGGGTGACAGTTCTTCTCTCTGGGGTACTGAGGAGTCTGATTCCCTCTCCAGTCCACATGGCAGGGAATGACTCCAGGCCTCCCTGCCCTCCCCAGTCTGCCCAGATGCCAACACTCACAGAGGCCTGCTCTCACCACGTGCCATCTGGGCACTGAGTGTTTATTATTAGAGTCCAATTTTTATCCGCACCGCGGAATAAGAGGGAGGGGGAATAGAGAGGGGGGAACCCGGGCCAGACCCCTCCCCCTATCTGCGCCCAGGGCATCTGCCCTCTTGGGCCAAGGAAGACTTTGTGAGATCCCTGAGGGCCCCAGGAGGAGGGGGCTGGGAGCTGCAGAAGAGGACTGGGGACCTGCGTCCCCGTCGGTGCCAGGGCAAGCAAGGCCCTGGGCCTAGATCCTGGCCTCCCTTCCAAGGGCTGCACGACCCCTCCATGGGGAGCCTTGGCTGGCCTGTCCCAACAAAGCCTGGGAGGAGGCGCTTCCCTGGGCAGGCCCTGAGGGCACTGTACACATTTCCCTATGCCTGTAACCCTGGGCTGTCATCTAGTCGTGTCCCAGACTGGCACATGCTGCCCTTCTCTTGGTGGGGCCCGATGCCGTTGACCCATCTCCAATCCCTCCTAGCTCTCTGTGGCCAGCTCTGTCACCCGACTGTGCTGTTTTGCCCATGGTCACAAGTCCCTGTGCCATCTTCAGCCTTTGTTGTCTTCCACCCCCTGACCTGACCCTCTCTGACCTCAGGGTCAGATGAAGATGTGGTCTTCCACCCCCACCTCCTGTCACACGGAAGTCCTGGCTGGTATGACCTTGGCCTAGGGCTGAGATGGGGATGGAGGGAAGAGCCTGGCCTGGAGACATGGGACCTGAGGCTGGGGCTTTGCGGGCTGCCCAGTCTGGGCCCTGCTGGGCCAGGGGAGAGGTTGGGGGAGGCTGTGGGACCAGCCACCAGCCCTCAGTCAGGGTCCTCCTCCCCAGCCTGGATGGTGGTGCACCAAGAGTTAGGCAATTCTTCCTTCTGTCTAGCTTAGACCCAGCTTGCTGGATACCTCCTCATCTGCCCAGTGAGAGAGAGAGAGGAGAGGAGGGCCCTGGGGAGCAGGGAGAGGAGGTCTGGCCCTCTCCAAGGTGTGCCTGGGCCTACGAACAGAGGTGAGGTGACACAGCAGACTGGACTCATGCCATTCTCTGGCAGTGGCCCCCAGCCTGGTGAGCTGGCATCAAGCAGGAAGGGGACAGGGTGATCCCTGTGTTCGAAACGGCTCTTTGTTCCCTGGACATGAAGGTGGGCAGGAAGCGGGCTGGGCACCCTTTCTGAGCAGCACAATCTGGCTCCTCCTACGGGCAGGGCACCGGCCCTCACGGTCTTCCCTGGTCCCATCTGCCCACGTGCTGGCCCCGGGACTTCTTTGTTGCAGTGGGGGGTGCATCCCTCTCCAGGTCCTGGGGCCTGGCCTCTCCCTGTGCCAGGGGACCCCAACTGGGTCTCTCTGGGCTCAGAAACCCCCACTCTCAGAGCTGCTCCGGCTTTGGTAGCTGGGACTGGGGGTCCGGGAGGGGCTGCGTGTGCGGCTGCGGGTCCCGCGACTGCGACTGCTGTAGCTTCCGTGGCTGTGGCCTGGGCTGGGGCTGCGGCTGGGACTCCTGCTTGAGTAGTCACTGCTCAGGCAGCTGGAGGAGGAGGAGGGGCTGGGCCGGTAGTAGGGGATAGGACGCTTCCGGGCACTGCCAGGGGGAAAAGAGCATTACAAGTCAGCCAGGGCCGAGCTCTCTGCCCTCTGGGCTCTCACACAGGTCCTGAGCCCCATCTAGCAGTGACCAGGGCTTCCTGCCTCAGTGTCCCCTGAGCCCTGGCCTCAGAGATGTCCACCCCCTCCAAATAGAATTTGAATCACTTGCCCTGTCGATCATTTTGGTCTTTCTCACCTGTCCACCAGGAAAGGAGCCAGGTTTCTGCATGATCTGAGATGTGCTAATAAATGTTTGTGGAATGAATGAAACATTTTTTGAGGGGTACTGGGGATGGAGCCCAGCAGTGCTCCGAGCCACATCCCCAGCCCTTTTTAAAATTTGCTGAGGCTGGCTTTGAACTTGGGATCCTCCTGCCTTAGCCTCCCAAGTCCTGGGATTATAGGTGTGCGCCACCACGTCTGGCTTGCACCCAGCTTCGAATGAAAATTTGAACAGCGCTAAGTAGTGTTGTGTATGATGTGTGTGTGTGTGTGTGTGTGTGTGTGTGTGAGAGAGAGAGAGAGAGAGAGAGAGAGAGAGAGAGAGAGAGACATGTGTATGATGTGTGTGCAGCTGTGCACATGCATGGTGCTGGGGATGGAACTTTCACATGCTAGGCAAGCACTGTGCTGCCGAGCCCCGCCCAGCATGGCTTCTTTGTGAATATGACCAACCCTGCTTCTCTATACCCCACGAAAACAAGAATTTGGGCTGTTCAGGTAACTCAAAGGGAACAAGGACACCCTGGCCGCTGCTGCCGTGCTCAAGGCCTGGCCCAGTCCTACTGGCGCCCACTCTTCACTCAGCTACCTCCCGCTGGCCCGGAGTTAGTTTGAAGGCAGGAGAGGCTGTGACCCAGAGGAAAGAAGAGAGAGGGTTAAGAGGGCTAGTGTCCCATCGCAGGGTTAATTCTGAGGAAGAAAACAGGTGTCAGTGGGGAGGAGGAGGCAGCCTGGAGACGGCTGAAGTGGGTGCCAGGTGGCAGGGGTGGAGGCTTTCAGGTGTCTCAGGACCTCCAGCTGTGGGTGGTGTGTGTGAGCCGTCTGGGTGTCCCAAGCTGAGCAGTCTGGCCTCTAGCTATGGGGTAGGGAAGGAGGCAATGCCTTCTCCTCCCTCAGGACTAGGAAGAATAAGTGTGAGAATCCGACCCTGTTGGAGTTGAAATGATGCTCAAGGAGCCCTGCTTACTGTACACACGTGACAGTGGAGACCCAGAGAGGCACACCAATCTCCCAAGGCTGCCCAGCAAGACAGTGACAGAACTGGGTTCAGAACTGGGTTCAGAACTGGGTTCAGAACTTCTTCAGTAATTCTCCACTCATGCCAGGCCAATCCAAGGCTTAAAGGTGACTTTAACAAAGACAAGTCATAATGTCACCTGGAGACCCAGGCCCAGTCCCCTCCGGTCCTAGCAGAGGAGCTCTGACTAGGGCTTTGGCTTAACCAGCCACACCCTGTGCACAGCCTTCCTGGCTGGACGGGGGTTCCTCCACAGCTGCCCCAGAGACCACACTGCTGTGCCTCCTCCTCCAGTTCCCCAGGGCTTGGGATGTTAGTGAGAAAAGGAGAGGCAGACAGACAGACAGCTGACCGGAGCAGACCAGCTCACATGACATCTCCCCAGCAGCCTGTGGAGAGGGGTCAACCGGGCCCCCAGGCTGGCCACAGGCCACTCAGCACACTGGACCTTGAGATGAAGGAGAAAAGGAGACATTATTTCGCGGAGGCGGGTGTGGGGAGGGAAGAACGGGCTCCAGAGAGATGGCTGGACCTTCCAGAGCGGAGATTCATGCCTGCTGAGGCGCCCACTCAGACCCAAGTACAGAGCTCTCTCCCCTCCACGGGCCTTCAGGCGCCGGCTGGGACCTTTCCTTCTGAGGCTCCTCCACCTGTCTGATCCCCAGCACCCCAGCCCCTCCAGCCCAGCCCTTTCCCTTCTCTCCTGGGTGAACCCTTTCCCTTCACTGAGTCCTCTTCCGCTCCTGCCGCTGTGGCCCCTTCCCCGCCCCGCGCCAGGCTCCAGTTGGCCCTTGGAGAAGGTCCCCTCACCTCCAAGGTCACCGGTCACTGACTCGGGTCAATGGCCCTAGCCCTGCGCCCAAGCCCCCCCAGCCCCTCCGTACCTGGTGATGCGCCGTGGCTCCATGAAGCTGGGCGAGTCGCGGCGCCGCTTGCGGATGGGCGAGTAGCTGCGCGAGCGGCGCCGGGCGCGGGCGGCCTCGGCCTCTGCATGCCTCGTGCGGCCCTCTCCGTCTTTGTCCCTGCAGGGCCGGCCCGAGGTGAGCGACAGACCGAAGGCCTGGCTCCTCAGGCGGGGCCCCCTGCAGCCAGCGACCTGGGTCGCGGCCACGACCTCTGCGGGGCGGGCGGGCACTCACCGGCCGACGGCTTTCTTGGGCGACAGCGAGCGACTGGGGCTGCGGGCCCTCTTCTCCGCGGATCGCGAGCGGGACTTAGAGGGCGAGCGGCTGGAGCTCCAGGACCGGGGGTGGGCACCCGGGCTGCGCGACGAGCTCTTCCCCTCCGGGCCGCCGCGCCTGCCGTGCGGGTCAGGGGACGGCGAGGTGCTGGCTGGCCGCGCGCGCGCGGGCCGCTCCTTCACCCTGAGGCAGCACAGAGAGGGGTTTCAGCGGCGGCGGGGGTGGGGTGTCCTAAATAATGAGGGGAGGACTCAGTGCAGGGCAGAGGTAGCATAAGTTTGGGGAGAGTGATGAGTGAGTCCAGGGGACAGGAGGGTGTTCCTTGAGCTGGGGCGGGGGTGATGATCAGGGTCAGTGGGGGGAGTTCGGCAGGGGGACAGTGTTCCCTGGGGTTTTGGACCAGTGGGCGGACAGAGAGCTCCGTGGAGCCGGGCCATCTGTGAAGGGAGAGCTCCCTGGGGAGGGTCGTCCATCAGCGGGCAGCTCCGTGGGCGGGGGCTGCTCAGTGAGGGGGCTATTGCTGGACGCGGAGCCCTGGTTGGGGAGCTGGGGGACCGCTGGCCATCGAGGAGGGGGCTCTGTGTGGGGTGGGGCCAGAGCTCACCGTTTCCCGTGTCCGCCGTGGCCTCGCTCGGAGCCCGGCTCGGGCCCGGGGCCCGGGGCGCCGCCACCGCCCGAGTCGCTGCTGGAGTGGGCCCGGCTGAGCGAGCGCGACGAGCCCCGGGGCGGCGCGGGCCGGGCGCGCCGGCGGCCCCTGCGGCGGGGTGCGGACGCCGAAGACCGCGAGCGCCGCCGCCGCCGCCTCCGCCGCCGCCTCGCCCCGCCCGCCGCGCGGCCTCCGCGGCCCTGCGACGACGGCGCGGATCGCGGGCTCGGGCTGTCCTTCCCCCGCGCGGGCGGCGTGGGTGCCGCGGCCGCTGCCTTGTCGCGGGCCCTGGGCGAGGGCGAGCTGGGCTTCTGAGGGGAGAGAGGCAGAGAGGGCACGGAGGGGCGGAGAGGGCGACGGACAGAGCCAGACGGGAGGGACGGGCCGGGGAGACAGAGCGCAGCGAGGTGGAGAATGGAGAGGAGAGGAAGAGACAGAGACAGAGAGACAGAGAGAGACAGAGAAAGAGAGGTAGGTGAGAGACAGGGACAGTGCCAGGGGGAAGTTAGAGAAGCAAAGAGGAAGAATGAGAGACAGGCGAAGAGGACAGAGCCAGCGAGAGAGCGAGAGGTCGAGGGTGAGAGAGCGGGCGGGTGGGGTGGGGGGAGAAAAGGAGAGAGGGCTGTCACCGGGCCCGGGCGAGGGCTGCCAGTCCCGGAGCATCGCACACACGGTTCCCCGCGCCTGCCCTGCCTCTGCCTCTCTGAGTGTCCACCTTCTGGCCTTAACAGTGCAGCTCATGCAGGATTCTCGGCATGCAAAACACAAGAGGGACGGAGCGGTGGGGGTGGGGCTGCAGGGGAGGGGGCTCTAGGACGGGCACCGGGGCTGGCATTGACCCCGCAGGGGACGGACGATTCCCGGCAGAGAGAAGAGAGAGGGCGGCACCGGGAGGCCGGGCCAGGGCCAGCCCACCAGGCCAGGCCCCCCAGCGCATGGGGGTGGGCAAAGGAGATGGAGGGGGTCACACGGCACACAGATGGGGGAGGGGCGGGGAGGGACAACTGAACTCAAAACTGAACCGAAGAAAGGGAGGAAAACAGAAAGAAAAAAAAAAAACCAAAAAACCAAAAATCCACAAATATCATTAGATACCAAACTCAAAACCAATGATCTCCTGGGGAACCTGACAGTTTTCTGTTAATATTTTTCTTTCTTTGTTTTCCGGCCCTGCAGAGAGCTCTGGAGCTGTCAGTAGCACCCGACTGTCTTTCTGTTTCTCTCTTTTCTTTTTCTTTTTTCTTTTCTTTTTTTTTTAAAGTTCTGATTTTTAAGTCCCTCTTGGTTAACGTCCACTTACCAATAAAGTGGCACTTCCTCCTTTAGTAGGTAAGGTGTGTAAGAGAAGGGAAAAGTGTGGTAGCATAAGTTCATCATTAGATTCACAAAAATGCAAGAGAGATAGAGAGAGAGAGAGAAAAACGAAACCACCCCACACTAGGCCTGAGAAGAGGCCATGCTGCCTCTGGAGGGAGGACTAGTAATGCCCGGCTCCCCAGGCCACTGGGCACCTCTTGGCTGACTGCCAGGTAGAGATGCCAAAGGTTTTTAATTTTTAATTTTTTTTTTTCCAAAAGTAGATTTAGAACACGAGGATCAGGATACAGAAAACCAGAAAGGGCACCTGGTACCATCAAAAGGGCCCTGGTTGAGGACCAGGGGTTTGAGAGCCTGCCACTACCTCACCAAGGGACCCTGGCCAAGTCCACTGTCATAGTCTGGGCCTCCGTTTCCCCATCCACAAAATCAGGAGGTTGGCTTTTGCTTCCTATGTCTCTTCCAGGGCAAGTATTCCAGGATTCTCTGTGTGACCTGGATCCCCCTCCCCATCCCTCTCCCTGAGCGGAACTCACTGGAAACTGGCCCCTCCTCCTGTCCTTGGGCTCTCAAGTTGTAAGAGTTGATAATACCTGTTTGTTTATAGGCCTGTCCCCAACATCTCCCCAGGCACCACAAACAAATTGACTTCAAGCACCTCCAGGGCAACCTGGTGTCTGGCTCAGCACCTGAACCCCAGTTGTTATCAGCTAGTAAGGCCTCAATACCACTTGCTGAGGAAGAATTGCCCTCAGAGGCAGGTAGAGCCATGATGTAAGCCCCACGGGTTAACAGGCACAGCCAGCTAGTGATTGGTGCTTGAAGCAGCCAAAGAACACCAGCCATGGCTGGTGGGAGCAACAGCCCAAAGTCAATGGGGCCATCAAGACTTGTCTGGGAGAGCCTGATGTCCCCACTTGGGGCAGAGGCAGGCATAGGTGGGCATAGGACCTACTGTCGAGGTACTTCTCTGTCAACCCTGGCCCTCCGGATCCCCTGCTCAGGCCTCACTGTAGGCTGGTAGAACTGAGGTGGGTTGTTCAGCCTTGGCCCCCATCCTCCCTCCAGCGGGCCTCACCACTCCACGCCCCAGCCCTAGGTTCTCTCCTTCAGCATTCTTCTCCCTTGAGAAGAGGCAAATGAGAAAGACATCTCCAGGATCTTTAAATTTGCAGTTTCTGTCCTTTGCCCTGGAGGGTCAAAGAGCATCAAGTGAATGGGTACCAGGTGGGGAGCTTCAGAAACAATTCAAGGTACCCACCGCCCAGGTGGATGCTGGAGCCCTCCTTCAACAGCTCTGCTTGCTACTCTGGTCAGAGAGGCATTGAGGTGAGGGGGGCAGAGTACTCAGGAGTCAGGACCCAGATGTGAACCATGGCTCCAAAGGAGAGGAAGCTCAAGGCCATTATGTTCCTTCCCACAGACATGCAGGACCCTCTCATCTGCCCACTGTCTTTGGCTGGAAGTGAAGGGTGGTGTGAGGAGCATGTAGGGTCTGGGCTGGAGGCACCCACCCAACCATGGTGCTGTCCAGCCACTGGGGTCCCAGCCTTTGAGCCAGGCCCCTGGACTGAGCTGGATGCTTCCTGCCTAGTAAGTCTTGCAGCCTGGGCTCCCCCGACATCCCTCTCCTCTGCTCCAAACCAACTGGCCTGCCCCAGCCCAAGGTGACAATAATTGGCAATGTGAGACATCTTAGGTTCAAAGTGATCCAAGTTTGCTATGAGACTTTTTGTAAGTGACCTAACTGTGGGGGGAAGGTCTCAGTTTCCCCATTGGTAAAAAGCGGGTAACTGGAGTCTTTTTCTGTCCTTACAGGGTTGGCCTGTAAAGGAACTGGGAGACATGGTACCCTTCCAGATTAACAGGCTCGGAGCAATGCATGAAGGCCTGAGGCCTCTTGGTGGTGTCCTCAGAGGCCCAGTAGGTAGAGGATGGGAAGGTGCTACTGGGTATGGGACACATAGAGCTGGACCTGAGGGAAGACTCTTAGGCCACCCTCAGGTCCTTCTCCACCATTCCTCCAGAAGCCCCTCCACCCCCATACCAGGCATGGAGCCTAGGGATGAACCCAGGGGCACTTTATCGTTGAGCTACATCCCCAGCCCTTTTTATCTTGAGACAGGGTCCTTGCTAAGTTGCTCAGGCTGGCCTCCTGCCTCAGCCTCCCATGTGGCTGGGATTCCAGGGGTGTGCCCCACACCCAGTTCCTCCAGAAGTCCTCAAAAAAGGATCACCAGGATCCTGCCAGAGGCTGAGCAGTGTCCTCAGCATCTAGGTCTCATTCTTCCCTCAAAGGAAGATCAGAGGCCAGACACCACGGGATTCCATACTCCACAGCTGGGCAGGACTGTGGGGGCCAGAGACCTCCCAATGACTTCTAGGAAGCCTGCTCTTTTTTCTTTTTACTTTTTCCTACTTCTTAATGTTTTCTTTATCCCTCCCTTTCCTTTGCAGCCTGGCTGGTGCTCTTGCCTCCTCCCCAGCCTCTCCTGGCCTCCAGGTCAAGTCAGGGTCACCCCTCTGTGACCCCACAGCAGCTCCTCAGTTCCTTCTGTGCCAGGGCTGGGGCCACTGTGATGAGCAGGCACTGCCCACCTGACTTCCAGCTTCTGCTCAACAGGCAGAGATCTCTGCCAGGCTTCTAGTCTGAGGTGGGGAGGGACCACAGACCCAGGTCTGCCTGTTCACCTCCTGGCGAAGACACCCTGCAGGGCCTCACCTGTTTGCTCAGCAACTGAGCGAGTGAGTGGCAGCCGAGGGGCCTGGCCTGCCTCAGAGGCCCTGCTCCCTGCTGCCACTTGCTAGCTGACATTTTTGCTTTGGCTCCTGTAAGAAAAGCTTGAGGGGAAGAGACCATGGGAGGATGTAGAAAGGGACGGTATGCTCCCCTGATCCTGGGACTCTGAGGGCCAGTGACAGGATGGGAAGCTCTAGGCCTGTTCCCTACTGCCTCTCGCAGTGGTCACATCTCTCTTGTGGGGTCCTGGGCACATCAGACCATCCGCAGGGCAAAGCTGCCTCTGTTCTCCCTCTGGGAAGAACAACCATTTTGTCCCCCTCCTAGCACCACCCCGGCCTGCAAGAATGTTCTAGTGGGTGAGTGCCCAGCACCTGCCCTGGGGTAAGCCGTGGGGTGGGGAGTAACAGCCAGGCCTTCTCTTTTCAAAGCTGAAGCTGGAGGCCCCCTGAGGCTCAGCATGGTTGGGACACCACATTTCTATAGATACTCCCTGGTGGGAAGGAACCCATTAAATGTGGGTCCCTGAATGCCTGCCTCTAACGCTGGTACCCTCAGTGTGGCTGGATGAGCACTGGGTAGAGAGTCACAAGTCTCAGGACCTAAGCCTGGTTTTGCCCCAACCCCTGGGGGAATCCTGGCCCCCTAGTGATTGTTCCTTTTGGATCATTCTGCACCCATGGCACCATTAAGCTGCTTGAGTGCAGAGGTTGAAAGGAGGCTGGGAGTGGGGGAGAGGGCTGTCCAAATTGGTTAGTGGGCAGGGGAAAGGAAGCTAAGAGTCCACTTCATCCCCCAAACCACCCCATGGAGACTTTGTCAAATAGGTCCTCAAAGTCCTGCACCTGCTCCTGGCCGGCTCAACCCTTGCAGTTATTAGACCATCACACCTAAGAGATGGAGCATTGAGGCTCAATTTTAGTGCCTGTGGGTGCCCCAGAGCCCTGTGTCTCCTACCCCCAAGTTCCATCCTGCTGCCAGAAAAGGACCTGCACCCAGCCAGAGGTCAGCCTGGTGCAGTTGGCCCAGACCAGGGCGGGGAGCAGGGAAAACAGGCTCTTTCCTTGTGCCTGACCTCAATCAAAAACTCCTCCAGGATCCGGAGGTCAAGAGGCCCAGCATATCCACTCCACCATTGCCTATTGCCCAGGTGGACCCCGAGGGCCAGGGGCTGACCAAACCCCCAGGGGCTGGCAAGGATGAAGGCAAGGGGTTTAGAAGCTCTCCAGACAACAGAATTCAAATTGGCTCCACCGCAGCGCGCAGTCCAGGGACACACGGTTGGATGCTACACCACACAGAAATGCATTCGGACAACAAAATGAGAAAGAGGGAGATGGAGGAGGGCCTGGGGTGGGCAGAGGGGTTGGAGAGGAAGAAGGAGGAGATGAACTAGAAAAGTCATCAGGGGAAGTGAAGAAAACCAAATGACAAACCAGGGAACACAGATTTGCAGCTCATTTGGAGAAAGTGCAGGTTACAAATGAATAGTCACTCAAATAAAGAAAAGGGAGGAAGAGAAAACCAACCAGAGCCAGGTTGAGAGAAAGAGAGAGAAAGAAAACCACATTCAAACCAAGCAGAGTGGCGGGGCTTATCTGAGATGGAGCGGGGGCAGCGCACAGCGGAGCCAGGATACCTACCTTCTCAGTGGTCAGGGACAGGAATGCAATAATAAAAAAGAAAAGAAGGTCTCCGCATTGGGAATGCAGATGGGGCAAAGACAGTGACGCTCCTGCACTCCCCCTCTGAGCCAGCAGATGGGCAGCCAGTGTGAGGTGGTGGGTGAGGGGTCTGGTCCCAGGGATGGGAAGGGGCTTTTGCCCAGCCATTTCTGTTTGCTTTTTTTTTTTTTTTTTTTTTTTTTTGAACCACAGGCTTTGACAGCCAAGCTTTCCTCAATTCTTTACACAACAGGAACCTTCCAGAGAGCATGCAGGAAGCGGCTGATGGCAGCAGAACCACAGCGGGGTAAAGAGGTGGTGGCAGCATGGGAGAGAGGCCCATGTCCAGGGAGAGGGGCGGAGAGGAAGAAGGATGGACAGACACAGAGAGGCAGAGACAGAAACAGAGAGAGGAGAAGAAATGAGAGGACAGATACAATGGCGGAAGGAAACAGACACAAGGAGGCAGAAAGACAGACAGGTGGACGCAGACAGAAAGAAGAGAGAAAAGCTAAAGCTGTTTAAACAAGGCCGGAGTGGACAGATGCGGCGGAGGAGGGGGGTGCATTTAAAAGGGAAGACAACCACAATTTCAATCGGGAGGACTGTCCTGCCTCAGATCAACCCCTGTCCCTGGCCCACGGGCGTTGGCATCGTTTTAGCAAAATTCATCCTTCCTGCCTTCTGGCTCTGTCCTGGGAAATGAGGGGAACATCCTGGGAGAACTGCAGAGCCGCTGTCTCCTATCCTGACCGCCCTGCTGCAGCTGTGGCCGCTGCTCCTCCTGCGGGAGGCAGGTCAGGGAGGGCCAAGGCACCTCTTCTTGAGGTCACTGGAGGCTGCCCACTGTGTGATGAAATGTTGGCCAGAGAGAGCACGGAAGGTTTGCCCTGAGACTTCTCTGTCGCTATCACCAAATGGTGCCCCCTCTGAATCTCCCTGACACATACATACATACATTTATTTATTTATTTATTTATTTATTTATTTATTTATTTATTTATTTTTCAGTGCTGAGGTCCAAACTCAGGACCTCGGCAGAGCGCCTGCTCTACCACTGAGACACACCCCTAGCCCTTCCTTGACCTTTCTAATGCTAGAGACAGGTGGAGCCAAGGCCAAAGACAAAGTGGCCCCACTTCTAAGAGGGCAAACTCTGAACACCCTTTATGGCCAGGGTGTTGGAGCCTGTGTGGGGGAAGCTAGCACCCGCCTGGCTCATGGAGCTGAAGGGAGCCTGGCAAAGGTTCCAGGTGACACCAGACAGAAGGACTTCTCCCATGAGGTCCCCTGCTCAGCATTTTACTCTTCTATCCCACGGTGTGTATCTTGAGTGGCTCCATTCCCTCTCTGTGCCTAATTATCTGTTTCCCTGTCTGTACATGAACTGGACAGCAATAATAGAGTGTGCTTCTGGAACAAGGGGGCACTTGTGTCCTAGTTCTTCAGTGTGGGCAGGCCCCAGTTCTAGGGAGTTGGGAGGACTTAAAAAGCATGCCATAGACCTCTGGAGGGTTCTGTGGAGGAAGGCTGGAGCCAAGGCAGCCAGAATCCTTCTCCCAAATCCTTGTCCTCTGGCTCAGGGCTCCCGTCATATTCTTTCCATTTACTACCTCTCTACAGAGGGTCTTGAGGTCAGAGGCCTTGGGTCTACTTTTTTTTTTTTTTTTTTTTTTTTTTTTTTTTGGTACTAGAGACTGAACCCAGGGTGCTTAACCACTGAGCCACATCCCCAGCCCTTTTTATTTATTTATTTTTTTAATTTCACAGACTCAGAAGCACTGATTTTGTTCATTTAAAAGTGGCAACAGTTCCAGTACCTGCCCTGGGGTGCCCTGGGTGGAGCGGGAGCTGCTGCTGATTTGGCAGAATCGGTGTGGATGTCATTTCAGTTTAGCATTTATCTTCCCTTTTAAATTCTGATAATGAGGGGAAAATAAGTATAGAGAGATATGTCTATGATTAACGTTCACTTAAAATTCAAAACCATCTCTGCATTAGGAAGAAAGGTTCCCACAGTGACACACACAAAAGCAAAATTCTAGAACAACACAGAAGAGAGGGGGGAAAAACAGCCCAGAGAGATAGTTTGCATTTCTGTACATTACACAGGAAAAATGAAATAAGGAAGGAAAAAGGAATACGAACAAAAACCAAAATAACAGGAAAAATGACATAACCTTCCCCACCCTCTTCCCTTGCCGGCTAAACAAGAAATGGAATCACAATATTACCACGTTTCAAATGGGAGAGGCTAAAAAACAAACAAAAACATAGACGGGGTTAAAAATGTTGAGCTTTTCTTTTTCTTTTTCTTTCTTTCTTTCTTTCTTTTTTCCATTTCTCTCTCTCTCTCTTTTTAAAGGTAGGTCCAAGAATACCACCCCCAGTACTTTTGTCCAAAGCCCTTTTTTTTGTAGTTGTCGTTAATGGTCAAGTCCGTGACACCCCAGCCCCCCATCTCGCCTCTCTGGATGGGAGAGAAACGGGCCTCATTTAACTCCCCCAAAAGCATTTTCAGGCAAAGAGGGGATGCCAGGGCATGTTAGAGACCCAGGTGTTCAAGGCCCCAGATCTCCCAAGTCCTTGGACAGGAATAGGATTTGGGGCCAAAGCTCCGAGCAGTGTGAAAGCACGGGCCCCTGGAACACTCCTGGGGCCACATCCTCATGGAGTACCATTTGGGAGGGAAAAGAGACATGGGTGCTGTGGAGTCTCCCTCCCCAAGGCTAGGTCCTCTTCCTCATCAGCTTGCTCAAGTCAGTGGGGGTATTTTGTATGCAGGAGCCCAGGACTCTTGCAGGGGTGGGGTAGTTGTTCAAAACTCCAGAGCCAGGAAGGGACCAGAAGGGGGAAGGGGCTCTCAACCCTGGTTTGAGACAATCTGTGATTGTGTCTCTCAGGAGGTCCCAGGAGGAGGCGATGCTGAAGAAGAGGCATTTGGGGCTAAGCAGGTTGCAGGGTCCCAGTGGGCATCTTGTCTAGCCTGGCCCTATGACCCTGCCTTGGGGAATGACTCTGCGCTCAGGCACGTGAGGGTGGCCACGCCCACTTCTGGCTCCCCCCATCAGCTCCAGGGCCTGTGTAGCTGTCCCTGCCACTACTACCATCAGCTACCCTTGCATGCCCTCTCCTACTCCCAAGACAGACGGGGCCTTCAGTTAGACCTTTCCCATGTGGCTCAACCACAGTCCCGGAAGCCAGCCCAAGAGCCTGGATCTTTTTCAGGTGGGACAGTCTAGAGACAGATAATGTCCTTCAGTAAAAAATCAATACTGAGATCAAGAGACATTTATCGGCTGTCCTTGCCTTTCCTCTGAGCCCCCCGGGGGAAGGGTGTTTGAGAAAAGAAAGGGAGTGGAGGGAATTAGCCAAAAATCAAAATGAAACTGACCGACATGGACACGTTCGCAGCTGAGACCTGAGGTCTGTGGAGGGCACCTCTCCCCGTTTGGCCTCGGCTTCCAGGGCAGTCTGTGGGTCTGGGGAGGAGCCTGCAGGCCTCCCTACCCCAGGTCCCAGAGTTCACGGGTGCCCCTGGCAGCACTGCCGACCCCTCTTTCTGAGGGGTGTCAACCTGTACCCTATAACCCACAGACACCAGGGTCTGGAGAACCTCCGCCCAGCCAGCCCATCCGCCATCTCGTGCCTGCACCATGCCTGTCTGTGGGGTGGAGGTGACTGTGTATCTCCTGGAGGTTAGGTGGGGACAGTTTTGTGGGCGGTATTGGTGTGGAGCCCCAGAGGGCGGCTCCCTGGGAGGTATCTTAGGAGGGTAGGTTGTGGGAAGTGGAACAGTAGGTTTGAGACACCTGTCCAAGTGTGGGCAGTGCCCAAAGAGGCAGATTCTCCAGGGCGCAGGGATTTTAGAAAGGCAGCTTTGTCGCAGCACAGGGACTGAGATGGGCGAGGGACCTGAGAGAGGTAGAGGAGCTAGCAGTGGGTCAGGGGAGGGACTCTGAGAGGGGGCAGTGTGCTCCTGTTTCTTGACTCCAGTATCTGACTGTGACTCCTACCAATGTCCTTGCCGGCTCCCCGCTAGGCCTGGGGGAGGCAGAGACCTTTGTTCCTCCCTAGTTCTGTACCAACGGAGTGCCTGGATGGTCAGCCCCTGCCTGGCCTTCAGTTCGCCAAGCTCAAGGGTGGCCCAAGCTTACAGGCCCTTTTCACCCTGCCATTAGGGCCGGGTGGGCCCAACAACCAGAGCACTCCTGGAGATTCCGGTGCCACGACGCCCCGCCCTCGATGGGGGTACGGGCCGGTGGGCGCAGGGGTAGGGAGGAAGCAGCCCCGCCCCTTTGACACACTCGTGTGCGCCCCTCTGGTGACCGCATCACCCCGCCACCAAAAAAACGGCGCATCCCGCCCGGCGCGGGAACCCTCCGCAAAACAGAGCATACGTACATCGGGCGGGCTGTGTGCCGAGCCAGGGCGGCCACGGTGCGCTCCGCTCCGCTGCCTGCTGCCGCCGTTCTGCTGGGGCGACCCCCATCCGCTGCAGCCTGACGGGGAAGGCGACCGGCTCCCGCTGGACCGCTGGCTGCCCGTCTTTCGCCCGTCGTCTCGGTGCTTGGGGCTCAGCCTGGGGGCGGGGGAATGGGGGAGCCCGCGTGGGACGCCCCCTCTGCTGGAGGCCGCTCCCTCGAATGCAGAGGGGACACTCCCACCCTCCCTTTGGACCTGAACGCAGCCGCACTGTCATGATTGCCTTCCGCCTCAGGGTATGTGGCACCTCAGCTCTTTCTGC
The DNA here is from genome assembly GCF_964194105.1 of Spermophilus citellus. NCBI lineage: Eukaryota > Metazoa > Chordata > Mammalia > Rodentia > Sciuridae > Spermophilus > Spermophilus citellus. The sequence continues at coordinate 28,790,033 of NC_138187.1, read as the reverse complement.
AGGTGGTCACCTGCAGGACCCCGGCCAACGACTACCTACTGATCATTTGACATCTGTCCACCAGCCCTGCCAACCAGCCCTGGGTTGCTGAATCTGCAATACCCGCACCCCACACCCCCAAAAGTAAAAAAAGCCCACCTTGAGCCCTCTCAGAGCCAAGCCTACCTGCTAGGTGATCCGGAGTCACTGAAGTGCGAGGACAGCGAGGGGCTGGGGGAACTGCCACTGCTGTGGCGGTGGGACCTTCGGCTTGGGGACTCTGCGTGAGGCCTGGCGTGGGGGAGGGGAATCAGCTAGTGCCTAAGCTCTGCCCACTTTTGCCCTGGGGTTGCCTGACCTGCCTGCAGGGACCTGGTGAAGTCTGATGGAGGTCACTGCAGATCCCCATGGTTTCCTATAAAACTATCCAAAGGCAGCTAGTGCTGGCTGCAGAGAACAGCGGCCCCTACAGGTCAAGTGTCACAGTTAGGAAAAGGCGTCTTTTTTTCCCTAGGCAGTCCCAGCCTGGCTAGCCATCCCTCACCTGCTGCTCTTGTGACTTGAGATTGGGGAGGGCAGGGGGTCACAAAGATTGGGATGGAAAGGACCTTGGACTGGGAGACAGACAATGGCCTGCATTCCATCAGTGCCACTGACTCACCTAGGGCTTCCTCTCTGGGGGTGGGATCAATTCCCCCTGGGCAAGGTGGGCACTGGGAGCCAGCTCTCTTTGAGGCCTCATTTTGTGATGCTAAAAGGCCAGGGGAGAGGTGGAAGGGAGGGGGAAGGGCTTACCTCTTCCTCTCTTTGTTCTTTTCTTTTCTTTTGCTCTTGGGGCTCCTCGATCTGTGGGAAGCAGAGACCAAGCCTGAGCAGAACAGGAGGTGTGTGGGGCCTTGGAGCTCTGAAGCAGAACTGTGCTTGGCTACGGCCTGAAACGTGTTCCTCCCTGGCTGACAGGGACCTGCTGTCTCATCTGCTAGGGTGCTTCAAGGCCCCGAGAGGAAAGGGGGATTTTTTTTGCGGATCTGGCAGCATCAGGGTACAATTCTGGTGGGTTGAAAAGGTGACTTGCATGGCCTATGACATATCTTGGGACAGGCCCCCTAATGAGCTACTGTGGTAAGTGGCCCCTTCATACCTCTTTTATGCCCTCTCCTCTCAGGCTATGACCCAGCTGCGGGCAGCTCACCTGGGCTTTGGGATAGAGATGCTTCTCTTGGGCACGATCTCCTTGCTTTTCAATGACTTCTGGATCCATCTCCAGGGCTTCCCCAAAGCTGCCCACCCCTGTCCCCATACAGCTCTCTGGGGCAGGTCCCCCAACCCCAGTACCTTCTGCCTTTGATGGAAAGTTTGAGAAACTTCCAATTAGGTCTCAAAGACTCAAGCTGCCCCAAGTCCCTGTAGATGCCACCCTCCTTGATGCCACCTCTCACTGGTGATATTAGATTCCTTTAGTCCTTCTGATCCCAGAATGAAGCAATGTGACGATACATGACATGCCCTTCCCCCAGGAGCAGACTGAGTGGGGACAGGCCCAGGAGGCCAAGGGTTTGGGCTCCAGAAGCTGCACATCTCCGTGAGGCCCCAGTCTGTCTCCTCAGGAAGCTGGTCTAGCCCTGCTCACTTCCAGGTCCTCTCCAGGCCCCATGCTGATGGTGACCATGCTGGGACAGCAGGGGCACATAATGACCCATAGGCTTGGGTGGTGTGTGGGTGGGGTGGAGGGAGGATGGGAAATTGGGGAAACTGCAGGGGCAGGATTAGGTGTTGCGCAGTGGTCTCAGGCACTGAGGTCCCATCACAGGGAAGGGACTGGGGACTTTGTCCCTCCTCAGGGCTGCTGGAAGGAGGTCTGGCTCTGACGTCAACTATAGGAATGTAACTGCCCCACAGCTTCGGTCCCAGGCACCCCGGCTGTGCTGAGTCTCCTACCTTCTTGGCCTCACCTCTCTGCTGCACCTTGGCCAACCCCCTTCCCTGCCTGGGCCTCTCTTATCCTCTCCTCTCCTCCTTTCCCCTCCCCCAGCATGTCCTGGATAAGTCACTATCCTGCTTAGAGTCCCAGTGCGGGCTCCCAGCCCCACTAGTCAAGCCTGTAGGGGACTGGTACCTGCCCCTCGGAAGCTCCAGCTCTAGCCCCAGCCTGACCACTGTCTGCTGCAGCACTGAGCCCTCCACGCATGGAGGTCCTTCTGCCTGCCATCTGCTTTCCCTGTACATTTGGAGTCCTGATGCTGCTGCTTTCTCAGACACACCCCTTGGGTAGTGGAAATTCTTGAGCCACCTATGTCAAGGTTGACTCCTGGGCAGACAAAAGTTGCAAAGAATTGGTCTGTATGCTACCCACCCCCACCTGGCTCTGAGAAGCAGTTCCCAGAGTCAGAGGATGGAGCTGGGCCAGACTCATGACTCATCTCCTGTCATTATCTTTGCTTCGGGTGGGCCTCAGGGACCCTAAGCCCCTAACCCATGCTCCGCACAGCACTGCTCACCTGTGCCGTCTCTTCCTCCGGGATCCGGAATCAGACCTGTGTGGTGATAAAGGAGCTCTCCTGAGCTGGCCGGGCTTGGCCTGGGGATCCCGATGGGCCCATGGAAGCGAGAGGAGGCTCGGTGGAGGGTGGGGCGGTAAGGTACCTGTCTCTGCGGTGCTTCTTTACACTTTTCTTCTTCTTGCGCAGGGGTGAGGCGCTCCCACAGCTGTGGACACAGGGGTGAGCTGGGAGGGGAGCTGGAAATGACTGGAAAAGGCTTGGGGGCTGGGGTATGGAAGCTGGGAAGGGGATTCCAGGCCATGAAGCCCAGCTGCTCATAGTACAGTGTGATCTGAGGCCCAAAGATTGGATTGGTGAGGTCCCTAAAGATGGCTGTCTGTGTTGTGTCCCTGTTTCCCTTCCAGGCCCCTTGGTAAGGTGGTTGGAATCCCAAAGGTTAGAGCCTCCAGTGGTGGGATTACTGGCCTCTGTGAGGAAAAGCTGGCCCTGTGACAGAGTCCAGAGTCCAAGCCCTAAGGCATGAGGCCTTCTTCCAGCAGGATGGCCTTGGGGTCTGTCCCACCCACAGACATGCCCCACCTGTGCCCCAGCCTGCCCACCACCCTCATTACTGACCTGCAGTCTGACTCTAGTCTCCTCTTTTTGCTGAGGGTAGAAGCCAGGAGAAAGGACAGACAGATGGATATGTTAGTTGGGGCCCTAGGGTGTCACTCAGGGCAGGGAAGGGGGGCCAAGGACGGAGGAATGACAGATGAGGCACCACACATTTGGGGTGGTGGGTGCGGAAACCTTGGGGGAGGGCCGGGTTGTTGGATCACAGGCAGGTTGCTGTGTTCAGTTCTGGGGGGGTGGGGTCTTGGTGAAGGGGAGGGGCTCAATGAGGGGGCGGGAGCTAGAGAAGGGGAGGAGTTGAGTGAGGGAAGGTGTTTAGCAGTAGGAGGAGCTGAGACAGGTGCAGGGCTCACAGACCTGGGGGTCCCTCCCCCTCCCCGCGCCTGTCCCGGGGCCCTGCGCCTCTCACCGGCTTCTTCTGTGGCTGCCTTTCTTTTTCTTCTTTTTCTTGGGAGGGGGCGACGCCGAGCTGCTGGACCAGTGCTTGGTTCTGGGCGAGAAGGGGCGCAGGGCGGTGAGTGGGGCGGCCCCGTGCTGCCCTCCCCTCCGCCCTGGCGACCGCTCACCTGTACCCGCGGTGCCCGCGGTAGCAGGCGGCCGGGCAGTCGCAGTCCACTGGGCCGTCATCCTCCTCGAAGGGCGCGTACTCCAGGCCCGGCTCTGCACCCTCTGCTGGCCGTGGGGTCTCCGCCACGCTGCCGGCAACAAGGACTCTGACCACCTGTCTCTGCGGACCTCCTTCCCACTGCCCGTTCCTGGACCCCACGTGCTGACCTGGCCCCAAGGTCCGCGGGGTGCGGTGGTGGCTCCAGGAAGGGACCTGGGGGTCATCAGCTGGGGCGGCAGCATCTGCGGCCCCCACCCTTAAAGATCAGGCGGAGATTTGGGTAACCTAACCCAGCTATGCCCTTCCAGGTCCTCAGCCTTCGGTGACAATGTTTGCAAAGAGAAAAAGGAGCATCCAGGTGCCCACTTAGCCCTCTAAGTCCTAAGTTCCACCCTTCTCAGTCTGCCCTCCTTCCTGAGCCTCTTCCTCACCGAGTCCCCTCCTGAGTCCCCTCCTCTGTCCCGGTCCCACTCACTGAACTCCGCCCCCTCACTGAGCCCCCTGTTGATCCCTGTGTCCTTGAACCCCACCGCACTATTCAGGAGTCCCTCCCCGCCCTCCTTCCCTCCCTGAGCCCCATTCTCTTACTCACTCCTGACCTCCCCCTGGCTGATGTCGGTCTTTCTGAGTCCCTGAGCCCTCTGCCGATGGCTCCCTCCTCTTCCCCTCCTTTCCTCCCGCCCTGGCCTCAGCCTCTGAAATATTCATAGCCTCTCCTCTCTCCCCTCTGCAGCCTCCTGAGCCCTTGCTGCTCATCTCCCGCTCCCGGGATGTCCTCATCAATCACCCGCCGGCAGCGGAGGGTGCGGGCCTCAGCACTCTGCCGCTTCCCACACTCGCCATCCATTTCCGCAGAAGTCCCTGCTTTACTCAGTGGGGACCGACAACCTCCTGTCCCAGTTCAACAGCGGAGCCCCCAGCCATCATCTGCTACAGAGTGGAGTTCGTCCCTACTCGCCTTTCTCGTGTTGCTGTTGTTTTCCTATCTACAGGCAGCCGGGAAGAGCAAGGGCTTTGAAAGCTTCAGACAAGCTCTCATCATGCCCTGTCCCTGAGTCACTGCGTGGCCCTGGACCTGTCATGTTCCCTGGCCGCCCTCATCTCCCTATTTTTCCTTCGGTCCTGGGCATTGAACCTAGGGCCCTGGGCATGCTAGGCAAGTAGTCCAGAGGGAGCCGCACCCCCAGCCCTGTCAGGCCTTCTCTGGGCTTCTTCTCCAGGATGGGAGTGACTTTTGGGAAATTTCATGAAAGTAATGGATGCTGGGCATTTTTTTTTTTCCCAAGAAGCTTACAAGTGACTTTCCCTGGCTTCACCATAATGGGTTCCAGGGTGGCGAACCCTCATCTTCCATTTGTCATCCTTAGTGGCTCAGGTGGGGCCCCTCCCAGAGGGAGGCTCAGCCCTGGTTTCAGGAGAACTGCCTTCTCTCTTTGGTGCCACCAGCCTAGCTCACCCTTCCCCCCACAGAGGGAGGCCAGGGCTGGAATGCAGAGTGTGAAGGACATGAGCTTTGGATTCACACAGGTGGGTTTGGGTCCAAGCAGGACCACGCTGGCAGATCGAGGTCCTTATCTATACAAGGAGGAAAAGAAGATCCCAGCTTTGAGCAGAGGGCTAAGGAAGCTTCTTTCTGTGAAGCCCCTAACATGAGGCCTGGCCTGTGACGGTTCTGCCTGCACCTGGTAGACATTGTCAGGCAGGGGGCCTGCCAGCACTTACACACCAGTGCCTCTTCCAGGGAGAAATGACGCTGCAGTGCAGAGAGAGACGGAGGAAAGGGAGGCAGGTCATAGGTACAGAGCCAAAGAAGAGAACAAATCTCCAGCATGTGGCCACTAATGGACCATTTAAAGACAAAATTTGTATTAAGAATAAAAATGTAACCCAAATATGACAGGGTTATCTAGCCTGGAGGCCAGTCTTAAGAGTGTCATCCAATTCCCAAACACTGAGCTGGCCCTGACAGCCCTGGAGTCCACCCAGGTAGTAGGGAGTTTTATCTGGGGCGATGGAGGAGAGACTCAGGTCACCCTCCTGCCCCCGCAGAGCCAAACACGCCCGCATCCCTTCATTCAAACTTCTCTGCTCTTCTCTGTGGGTTTTCCCTGAAGCTGGTAGCCTCCTACCTCCTGTCCCTGTCCTTGAATCTCAAACTCCCTCTGCCTGCCCAGCCCTCTATGCTCCGAGGGCCCGTCACCCCCTACACAGCTCATCATCCGCAGGAACGTCTGACACATAAAATACAGTCTTTAGCAAAACATAAGGGCACCTCAAATAGTGTGTGGGTGAGCCAGTGGGAGCGAGAGCTTCAGTTGATCCTGACACAAACATGCTGAAGGTTATTTACAAAATAAAATAGCTCAGTCTGGGTAGCACCTCCTGCAGGACACTGTCTCCCCACCCTCCTTTAACTGCCTCTCCCATCCTCCCTCCTAGAAAGGGTCTCTCTCATGTTCCTGTCCCTGCTAGGTAGACCATTGGGGTCTTATCTGCTGGGAGCATTGGAGGATGGGATTAGGGTACTGTAGCAGGCCTAGGGAGAGAGGCAAGGTCTCAAATCCTTCTGTATCTTCTTTTTTAATTATTTTGCTTTTTGTAATATTGGGGATTGAAGGTGCTCTACCACTGAGCCACGTCCCCAGCCTTAAAGCCTTCTAGGACTTGTTCTGGGAGTTTCAGGGACAAAAATGGATGTGGACTGAGGCTTCTCTTGCTGGCTTCATTTCTCTTTGCTTTTTGAGGTCCTGAGGATCAAACCCAGGGCTTGAGCTTGCTGACCATGTGCTGTACCACTGAGCTACATCTCAGCCCTCAGCCCCCTTTGCTGGCTTTGTGCTCCTGGTTCCCCTACATCTGTTTTGAGGGGATCTCCCAGGGCTAGAACCCGGGTTGTCCTATCTTATTTCCCCTGAATGATAATATCACTAAGAATTATGTTCTCTATTGTTTAAATGGCTCTCAGGATTTCACTATCCCACTTTCTAACTTAGAGAAACTACCTGTACCCATTTTATAGATGGGAAAACAGACCCAGAGAGGGAAAGGAATAGTCCTTGTAGAGTTGAGGCCTTTAAGGTAAGTATTAAGTTCAGCTATGCAACTGGCTTTTTTCTTCTTCTTCTTCTTGGTACTGGGGATTGAACCCACTGGTGCTTAACCACTGAGCCACATCCCCACTCCTTTTCTGTATTTTATTTAGAGACAGGGTCTCACTGAGTTGCTTAGGGACTAGCTAAGTTGCTGAAGCTGGCTTTGGACTTGCGATTCTCCTGCCTCAGCCTCCTGAGCTGCTGAGATGACAGGCGTGGGCCACTGTACCTGGCTACAACTGGCTTTGAGAATTCTTGTGCCAATAGGACAGGCCTTGAATTTGCTGGTGGACCTTCCCTGCCCATATCCAGAGCTGGGGCTTTTAGCTCAGTTGGCCCTTCCCTGCTGTATAGGGACGGCTGTAGATGTGTGCACTGGATGTATTTAATGTTTTATACTCTGCGGTTCACGCTTGTTACCTAGTTGACCCTCATCATGTCCATGGAGTGGGCACAGGAGGTGTTGCCCACTATGCCAACAGACTGAGCCCTGAAGAAATGACCAAAGTAGGTGCAGACAGTCTGCTGCTGAGGGACAGAGGATGTGTTGCAGTGGGACACAGAGCCCTGTGAGGCATATGTTGGACCTGCCACCCCGGCAGAGCTCAGACCCTGTGAAGACTGCAGGCCACGTGCTCTTCCTGAGGCCAGCAGTTCCGCTAATTAACTCTGATTCCCATTAGCCTGGAGCGTGATGGCCAGCTGGCCGATGACACATCCAGAACGAGGGGGGATTCCAGGCATGGGGTCTGCCCTCTCTGCTCAGCCACTCAGACTGCATGCCAGGACTGTCGTGGACCTTGGGTGGGAGCAGGAACAGGGCTGGATCAGCTCTAGCACCACGCGGTGATCTGCTGCCTATTACAATTACCAACCCAGGTGCCAGGCACTATCCGATCAATTAACATGTACTTATCTCATTGAATCATCAAGTGCTCTATGGCACAGGGACCACCATTAATATTCCCATCTTGTGGATGAAACTAGAAGGTACCCAGAGCTCACACTCTGTATACCCCCAGCTACACTGCGGGGAAAACCTGGCATTTGGTCCTTCTGTTCATGTAAGGAAATAGCTTATGAGCACTGTTTTCCACAAACAGGATTTTGTTATATAACTATGAAAACAATGTTTCTTAAAGGTTATTTGTTGGACTGGGGAAAAAATAAGAATTGAAGGCAGCTGCGAGAAGCATGGAAAATGCTGAATGTGCTCAGAAGAGAAGAAGAGGCAACTTTCCCCCAGGGAGATCAGCAATGCAGTTTTTAGAGGCCGCTTGCATGAGGGGTATATTTGAACCCATGTGAAGGGGGCTAGGGTGTTTGGGGGCTGAGGGTCCAGAATAAACAAAGGATGGAAGTGAGAATGTTCAGGACGCCAAGGAACAGCAAGCAGGTCAGGCTGGCCCATGCTGAGGGTGGGAGTGGGGCTGAGTTCCGGGAGTGGGAGGCTTGGACACCAGCAAAGGAAGCCAGGCTTGATTTCATGGGTGCTAAGGAGCCTCAGCCACCCCCCACCCCCCAGAGTGTGTCTGGCTTTGCCATTTAAACCTAAGAGGGCATTGAATCTCTCCATGTCCCCATATACCAGTCTATGATGGGGGGAGGCCAGAGGAGCACAGGGCCTGCTGCAGGATCAGAGGGCTTCATAGGCTCTGGAGGGAGCCTCTCAGTTGGCAGAGGATGGAGACAGCCAGGCAGAAGGGGAGAAATCAAGGTCAATTGGGCATTTGCCCTCGCCGTGTGATTATGGGATGGTGGTGGTGATTTTCAGGTCATGACATGTGATTGCTCTATACCAGGCACCGTCCCCCGCCACTGTCTCGTTTAATTTCCTCAACAACTCTATGACACAGACACTCACATCCCCATTTCATAGGTAAATAAATGGAGACCCAGAGAAGTCAAGGACCTGCCCAAGTCACATACTGGGTTTGGTGGAGCTGGGATCCGCACAGGGGATTGAGAAATTAGAGATTTGGACAGGTGGTGTCTGTCTCCAGAGCCCACACTCACTCTCCCATACCCCTTCTAAGAAGTGAGCTGAGATGTGAAGACCCGGTCAGAGGAAGGAGCAAGACCAGACTGCGGCCTGCCCTCCCTCTTTGCTACCTCTGTGCCTCAGACCAGGGCAGCCTGTGTTCAGCACCACGGACAGCTCCCCCACTTGGGCCCTGACAGCCAGTTTCTTCCTTGTTTGGAGGACTATTTGAATACCATTTCTGCTGCCTGAACTGTAAGTCGGCTTCTCTCTTGCTGCATTAATGGAGAAACCGAGGTTTTGGGGGAGACTGGGTGAGCCACACTGTTCTAGGTACCAGATACAAGCAAAAGAAATGACTAAGATCCTGTCCTCCTGGAACTGACAGCTTAGTGGAAAACCAACCTCTGGGAAGTGGGCAGGGGAAGGGGACACAGCAGAAGCCCTCAGAGGGGCAGAGGAAGTTCCTGGGGAGCTGCCTCTTGGGAGCAGAGGGGAAAGTGAGCTTTCAGAAGGGGAAGCACAATGGTGGCACATGCTAGAGAGAGGCCACAGGCCAGGGGAAGTGGAGCCCAGGTGGCCGTGGCCAAGCAGGTCTCAGAGTCATGGGGACAGAGCCACATCTCCATGGCTTAAAGAAGTGGAGACAGTGGGTGCTTATGAAAATTAGGCTGATAAAGGAAAGGAAATGTGGGACGGTAGCTAAGTGGAAAGCAGGGTTGAGGGAGTGCGGTTTTCTTTGGAATAGGAATTAGGCCAAAGGGAAGAACTTCTAGCTCGAGCTGGAGGGGACAGTTGTCACAGGGAAGGCTCTGAGACAGTGGAACAAGTTGGATCCAGAGGCTTCTTGTTCTCACTCACATGAGAGAGGAAAACATGGGTGGTGTTCCAGAAGGGCCCTGGGGCAGTGTTAGGGGCACAGGTCAGAGAGCCAGGGTCTTCTTGTTGTGGCAGCATCAGAGAGAATCTGGTTGTCAGGATGATGAGAAGGGAGGAGAAGGGTCAGCCCTGCCCACAGAGACAGGGAATGGTGCAGCAGTGGTGAGTTCTGGGCGGCTGAAGGGAAGGACTTGGTGTCGGCCAACCCTGGATCCTCACCCAGGGTCCAGAGAGGAGGAGAGACTGGGAAGGCTGAGCCTGGCTTCCCGAGGTCACCCTTGAACCTCCCTGCCAAACCAGAGGTCGACTCTAACTGCTTTCACTACCGCCCTGACCAGAGAGATGAGGTTTAACTGGGCAACTTGGGAAAGAGTCCATCCTAGCAGAGCAGAGAGTCTGCAGCAAAGGCCTTCCCAATCCCTACTGGGGTCCTTGTCCTACGCTTCCCGCCAGAGAAGCCCGGGATGCTGGAGCTGGTGAGGAAATAAGGGGTTAGCAAGGTGAAGATGCATTCAAGTGGACTCAATAGCACCCCCGAGCACACACCACCTGGCAGGCATGGAGCTGGGCCAGCCCTCCAGCCACAGCTGGACCCCAGCAGACACAGCCTGTGCCCACCCATCTAATTTTTGCAGCTAGACCCATTTTCATTGTGGTTTCAAGTGCTGTGGGGTTCTACTCTGCTCCGAGTCCGAAACGTCCCTGTTTGAGCAAAACCCGCCCAGAGGCCCACAGCTCACCACTGCTGCCCTGCCCTGAGGCCGCAGAGACAAGGCCTCCATGGAGCCCACACCCTCGTGACCTGCTAAGCCTTTGGCCATCACAGGAAAGGTACTGGTGTGCGGATTTCCGTCTTGTGCCCTGGGCCAGGTCACGGCTTCCAGCGAGCAGGGTCCATGCTCTCTCCTCCTCCACCCACCCCAGCACCCACCCCAGCGCTGACCCCCTGAGGGAGCACCTGGACAGGCCCCTCTGGTTCCCCTCTGTGCCCACCCTGCCCCTATCCAGGGAGCACTCACATGTGGGCCCCAGGCCGGTCCTCCCTGGTGAGCACTCCTTCCTTCTCCATCAGCATCTGCCGGAACGTTCCCACCTTCTGCCGGATCTCTTCCTCGGAGTACCTGTGGGGCACAGAGAGCTGCAGGCCTGCTTTCCTGGCTTCTGCTCTCTCCCTCTGCCTCTTCCCCAGCCCAGGGTCACAAGGGCACACGCCTGCCTGACCACAGAGCCCGGTCAGGCCCTCGGTGCTGAGGAGGCCCAAGGCCCGTCTATGTGCACCAGGCCGACCAACCACCCAAACACAACCAGACCAAGGGAGGAGTCAGGTCAGGGGTGGCCCTAGTCCCAGCAACACAGGAGGCTAAGGTGGGAGCATCACTTAGCGAGGGAGTTCAGGGCCAGCCTGAGCCGCACAGGGAGACTCAACAATCATGAGAAAAAGTTAAAAAAAAAAAAAGTTGTTCCCAGAGGTGGGGAGAGCTGACCCAGGTGTGTGCTAGACTCCAGCCCCAGAGGTCGCTGTCCCACATCTCTGAGATATTTTTCGGGAGAAGCAAGAATCCTGGCTTGGACAGAGGTACCTCCCACCCCCACCCCCTGTTTTTTGTACCAGGGATTGAACCCAGGGGTGCTTAACCACTGAGCCACACCCACAGCCCTTTTTATTTTGAGACAGGGGCTTGCTAAGCTGCATAGGGTCTTGCTAAATTGCTGAGGCTGGCCTTGAACTTGTGATCCTCCTGCCTCAGCCTCCCCAGCTGTTGGGGTTACAGGGGTGTGCCACCGCACATGGCAGGCATGGCCTTTTCTGCTTACTTGGCCTCACTGATGGCTGATCCTCACAGCAGCCTTGGGAGGTCCTCAGAGCAGGACCGCTGCTGCCAGATCAAGGCTGCCAAGGGGCTTGTCTGTGTCCCATGGAACATCCTTTACTCCCCTTTCTGGGCCTCTGATGGGCGCTCCTGACTTCTCTGCCCTGTTCTCCCTCCTGGAGCCCAAACTCAGGCCAGGGACTACCACTACCCTTGCCCCTGCCCCTGCCCCTGCCCCAGGGTCCGTCATCCCCTCTCTGCAACACGGTCACAGTGCTTTCCTGGCCCCCCAGTCCTTCAGACATCTCTGCCTCTGGACTGGGTCCTTGCTGCCCCCCAGGATCTCTGCACCTCGCCTCTCCCCTGACACATAGCGGGTTCTAGTGGCTGTTACTGAGTGAATCTTGTGTCATGACCTCTCTGGGCTACAGGTCATTCCTTGTCCCGGGCAGAAGACACGCACCAGGACAGGAACAGGGAATGGGGGAGTGTCCTATCTTGTCCCTGCCATCTGATCCCTACCCTGTGTCTGTCCCCACCACAGGGCCAACCCTCCCACTCATGCTCTTCTTTCTCAAGGATCCCATCCCGCTTCCTCCCCTTGGTCTTTCCCTGCACTCCTCCAACAAACATTAGCAGACAGCAAGTGGCAAGTCTTCAGGGCCTCGAAACAAACACGTCCTTGGACTCCCCGATGACCGTCCAGGCTCACCCTGTGGAAACCGTCACGGCTAAAGCACCAAGACTCGCCTCTCTCAGTGTCGACAGCAGGACGGATCCCGCCACCAGGTTCAGGGCCAGAATTTGTGTTTCCATAGCAACTGAACCCTCCCAGACCCTGGCAGGTGATTCATGCTCCAGTAATTCTCTCTCGACTTGTCTGTGTCCTGCTCTGGCCTGGAATTCCTGAGGGCACGGGCCATCTCTGTCTCCTTGGCTGTGATGTCCCTGGTGCCTGGCATTGTGCCTGCCGTGTTGTGGCATCCAACATGTTTTGGCAAATGAGTAGCTGGTGATGGAGAGGCACTGGTGAGTTTGAAGATGATTCCAGTGCTGTGTGGCTGGAGGAGAGGGACCTGGACACAGTGGGGACAGGGACCTGGAAGCAGGGAGGCTGACATTGGGCCACTGTACGGATTCATGTAGGAGACAGTGAGTCAGAGTGATCCTGAGAAAGGAGGGAAAACAAGGGACACACATAATCTAGGAGGGAGAGTGGACTTGGGAACCCACTGGCTCTGCACGGCGGTGGGGGTGGGCTGGAGCAGGAGAACCGGTTCCTTCCTACCCGGCCCCTGACCCGACTCTCTGCAGACTCAGGTTCCTGTGCAGCAGTGATAGGCAGGACTGGGGCCGGTATGCTGGGGTGGGGTGCAGGCCACCTGTGCTGAGGCCTGTAACCCAGCTTCGCCAACCTCTGGGCCCTTCGCACCCCAGCTTCTGTTGAACTGCAGTCTCGATGTCCCCTGGAAATGCCAGTCTGTTGGCCTGGCTGCTTGTTGGGGCTGGCCAGTTGGGCTGTCCCTAGGCCCAGAAAGAGGGAGTGGTGGCTTCTCTGTGAGCAACTGAAGACACAGAACAACCGTTCCATGTCACCTTCTCCTTAGGACACTAGCTTGTCATTGTCACCAGCAGAGACGAACAGCACAGGCCCTCAACAGCACTCAGCCCCTGACTCATAGACCCCGGGAGAGAGGCAGAGGCTAGCTGGGTCACTGGCATGAGACCCTGGGCCAGGTAGAATAGGGGAGGAGATGGCCCAAGAGCAAGTCTGGGGCAGCTCCCCAGCTTCTCGAGAGGGGGCTGCGGACAGGGTCCAAGCCCGGTAGCCGGGGGTCTGTGGAGTGTGTGGGGGTGGAGAGGAGGGTTTCTCCAAGACCTGGAGTGGCCCATGTGCAGAGGCCTAGGACTCACCCCAGGGCCAGCTGGTCATGGGCAAGCTGCCCAGCCCAGGCATTGCTGGGGGCGGGAATGTTGGTTTAAAACATCTCAGAGGTGTGGGGAGGGTTTCTCTGCCCCATGTGTCTTGCTGGGGACACTGAGGGCCCAGAGATGTCATCTGGTTATTGCACAGAGAAATCTCAAGTGTGCCACCACCTCTGAGTCTCCCTTCCTTCAGATGTCTAAGGCTCAGCCTTCTCTGTTGAGGCCATGGGGGACAGTCATCGAGGCGACACGCAGTAGAGCCAGGTAGCCCCTTTTTAGTCCTGACACCCCAGCTTACTAGCTCTGCGACCTTGGGCAAATCCATATGCTTTTCCTAGCCTTGCCTTTTACGTCTGTGAAATGGGAACATGACCAGGGACATGACCAGCCTGTTAAGGGTGTCTTGTGGATTAAGGTAGGTGATGCCCTTGAAGCTCTTTGTACAGAGTCTGGCACACAGTAGATGCTAAATAAATGCTGGACACTGAGGCTTATTGGCTCCAGAACAGTGGGGACAGAGGGTCCAGGTTCTTTGCCTTTTATCACCCCTGACCTCTGCCAGGGCAGCAGGGCACCAGGGCTTCAGGAGTCACTTGGGCCTCCTCTCTGCTTTTTCAGAAGGCCAAGGCTGATATGCAGGCAGGAGGCTGCTCCAAACCACACTCCCTGAGGAGGTGGCACATCTGCCACTCTAAGGCCACGCAGAGGGCTTGGCTGGCGTGACCAAAGCCTCAGACTCAAAGTCAAGGGCGCAGTAGGGGCTCTGGGCGGGCACTGATGTCGGCCTCGGTGCCTGGCCTCCTGGCTCCAGGGCTTCTCCTGCCCTCGGACTTCCTCAGTCTCCATTCCACTCTGTGACCCTGAAGGAAGGACTCGCCAAATTCACTGTGGCCTCGGGGTTTTCCCGGATCACTTACTAGGGCAGGGGCAGGTGAGGTCCCTGGAAAGGACCTCAGAACCCTGGAAGGGCCCCAGAACAGCCCCAGAAGGCTTAATCTTGCCTGTCCTTTCTTCACCCCTGCTCTGAAGGTGAGGGTGGCTACATTCCCATTTTACAGATGGGCAATCAGAACCGGGAGAGGAAAGGGCTCCAGGCTCGCAGCCCAGCTAGGGGCAGAACCATGCTGTCACTGCCCTGTGTCCTCACGAGGAGGGGCATGGCAAGAGGTGAGTAGGGTCGGGGGGGATGCTGAGGAGTAGGGGGATCATCGCATCATGAATGCTGGGGCTCTGTGTCCCCAAACCCCGCAGCCTGCGTGCAGAGGCTGCCTGGGAAGGTGACTTCAAGTGCAGTGTCAACTGCCAGCAAATTAGCCAGCCATCCATCAACATTAAGGGAAGGGATTGCTCTGTAATGGGGCCAGCGAGCCTGTCTGCCTGTGACTGGTGGCAGTATTTGTCAAATGCCTGAGAACTAGTAAATAAATACGAATGAACCCGCGTTGGCAGAAATGAATACCAGTGACTAGACTGTGTGAAACTGCTGGGTCCCAGTGTTACCAAGCCCTTGGAGGGGACTGTCCATTTGTGCTGTGGTCCAGGGACCCCTAGAACAGCCCCCGAAGGCAGGTCACCTGTGGTACCTGTAAGGAAGCCATGGTTTGGCCAAGGTCAAGCTAGGCGGAGAGCCTGGACAGCTCGGATTCAGAGTGGCTGTGGCCCCCACCCCAGGTCACATGGCTACTAAAGGACAGGAAGGTGGGGGAGGGTAACTCCAGCTTTCAGAGGAGACTCCAGTCTAAGGGACACCTGAAGGGGGACTGGGCAGGGAGAAGGGCCCTACCACGTCTTGAGAACTAGAGGGCGTTTCCCAGAGAGGCAGCAGACCTTGACACTGGGGGTCTAATGCCAAGGACAGGATGTGGCCAAACCCCCGTGGCCCTCTGCTTGGGCTCAGGAAGGAGGGCTCATGGATGGATGGGCCCTGGGAGGGAAGGTCAGGGAAGAGGAGGGCTGGAGTGGGGGTAGGAGGGTTGACAGGGCAGAGGGGACTCAGGAGGAGGAGGGCAGGAACTTGGGGAAGGCTGTTCCTTCCCTGTCCCTGACAACCCTCGTTCCCCACCCACACCACCCCAGTCCCCTCAGCCCTGGAGTCTCCAACTCAGTAGGTCGGCAGGTTTAATAAAGGCCCCAGATGCTCTCTGTGGAGGATGCTCTTGCCCCCTCTACCCGGCCCAGAACCCCGGCTCGTCCCATCCCTTCGTTCACTGCCGGCTGGGGGCTCCTCTCTGCCCTTAGTGTCCTCCCTTTCAGCCATCCATTTCTGCAGGGGACCTACCTGGTCCCCCCTGGGCACTGGGTCCCTGTTTCTCCTCCCTCCCAGCAGCCCTGCTGCGGCTGCCCTGGAGGCTGAGTGCAGACCTGGCTGTGGCCCACTTTCCCGATGGCCTTCCACTGTGGCTGTCTGAGCCTCAGTGTCTCTCTGAGCTCTGCAGAGATGGTGGCCCCTGTCTTGGCTACCCCCTGGGGAGCCCAGGGGCCTGGGCGTTCAGATGCAGGTGAAGTTTGGAAGAACTGTGGACTCGGGCCACACCTGGGCTCTACGTGGCTCCAGACCCTGACCCAGGCACAGGTTGCTTCGGGGCCAGCCCTGCTCCAGCCCACTGTGTCAATGCACTCTGGACAGATGCCAAGGGAGCTTTCGGACCCCTGGCTGTCCCTGGAGCTGCAGGAATGGGACCAGCCTTGTTCTGTTCCTGTGCCTCCAGCTCCCTGAGAGGGGGCTTCTGGCCTCCGCTAGACGGGAATGTATGCATGTCCTTAACCCTTTCTGACTGACGAGTGTACTCAGAGGTTGGAATTACTGCTCCCCACCCATGGTGTGACGAACTCCTACTCATCCTTCAGAGCCCATTCAAATGCTTTGTTCTCTGGCAGCCTCCCCTCCCCTGGCAGAATCTCTGCTCGGGCTTCTGAAGCGCTTGGCCCTCACCTCCCCTGTCCTTTAACCATGATTCTAGTCTGCTTGGTGGTGGATGTTAACGTGTTTGTGTCTGTTCTGAGACAGTATTTAGGGGTGGAGGGGTGGTCTTTGAGGACAGGAAATGACCTGAACCCAGCAGGTGATTCCTTTGCTGAAGCCACGGTCACCCCTGGTACACACTAAGTATCCCAGTGTTTTCTTGTCTGGCTGCAGGACTGGTATGGCAGCTTGATCCACCCATTTCACAGATGGGGAAACCAAAAGGCCTTAAACCCAGTGGTGCTATGCTGAGCTACATCACCAACCCCCTTTTTTAAAAAAAATCGAGACAGCATTGCTGAGGCTGGCCTTGAACTTGCCATCCTCCTGACTCAGCCTCCTGAGTCACTGGGATTACAAGCGTGGGCCACGGGGATGAGCTTGTCATTGGTGTTTAAGTGCCTCTCTCCCCCTGGGGCTGGATGTTTCTGGGGACTGTGTCTCCTTGACTTCTGGGAATCCAGAGCCCAGCTTGACAGACAGCAGGTGTTCAAAGACAATTTGTAGGTTGAATAAACGAACAGAGGAACGAAAGGTGGGCTGGGCTTGCCATGGTTGGCCCAGCTGGCCCAAGACCCTGGCTCTTTGCTGGACTAGCCCCTGGCCTGGGCCTGGGCCCTCGCCTGGCTCCTCGCCTGGCCCCGCCCAGCCCGCCACGTCACTCACCCCTGCTCCTCCATCATCTCCTGCAGCTCCATGCACTTGAGCTCCACGCGCCGCTTGCGCTCGTGGTCCAGGATCTCCCGGTGCGCGCGCTTCACCAGGCCCGGCTCTGCCGTGCGCAGCTCCTCCTCTGCCCGCGGCCAGGCCCCGGTCGAGGCTCCGGGCTGCGGGAAGCCGTTGGCGGCGTCGGGTGGGGACGGCATGCTGGCCGCCCCGTTGTTCACGGTGGAGGACATGGCCGGTGGCCCCGGAGCCGCGGGCCCTGTGGGACAGACAAACCCGAGGCGGGATGGTCACTTCTGGGCCACCTGCTAAGCTCCCTTCTGCGAGTTAATCCTGGAGATTGAAGGACCCGCCCATGGCTCTAATCCGTGGCTCCCAGGCCGCAGCACACAGATGACAGGTTGCACCTTTGGGTCACACCTGGGGCCTGAATGGGGTGGGATGCTGGCTGTCCCCATCTGTAAGTGGGTGGGTGCAGGCTGGATTAGGTGGCCTGCAAAGGCTGTAGGCTAGTCATCTCCAGGGACCTGGCCACTACCCAGGATGCCCCTCTGCCCTGTGCAGATGCCTGCGTGGCCCCCTAACTCCCCAGTCAACCAGGCAACTCAGAATCTTTGTTAGTTTTATTTATTTATTGTCTTTCCTTCAGGCTCAGCTTAAACCATTCCCACATGCCCCAGCCCACTGGCCTGGCTCTGTCTAATAGGGTCACAGACTATGGATGCTTCGACCTCCCAGGCTTCACCCAGGGCAGCTCTGCAGACATGGGAAGCCGGGGTCTTCTCAAGTTCCCATTCCAGACATACTTTCCAATCCCCACAGTGATCAGGTTAATTTCTTTAAAACCAACATTCTGGGTGGGGGTGTCTCCCTCATATTAAAGGCCACAGTTCTGTCACCTCCTTTGTTCTGGAAACACTGCTTCTAATAATGTGACCAAAGATGACATTGACATTAGCTTTCCAGGCAGACAAATCCTTTTCGTCTCAGGGTAAGCATGGCTTAGAGATAAGAAGCCCTGGCTTCTTGGGTATGACTCTGGGCTACACCCAACGTAAAACACTGCCCACCCCCCAACACACCAAGAGCCTCTACCTTAACAGAGGGGAGGCACCTCCTGAGCTATTTCCATTTTCTTTCTCCAAGGCTCTGCTAGTTGCTAAGCAACTGGGAGGCCTTATTCCCAGGGAGTGGGAGGGGAGGGAAGGAAGGGGAGGAGGAAAGGAGAAAGAGAAGAAGGGATTGGGCTTGTCTGGACATCCTAGATGGGGTGTCCCCAGCCCCCACACCTTCCCCTTGCTGGCCTCAGAGTGCTGGGGAAGGGATGTTCAGAAGATAGAAGGCAGAAAGGGGGACTGTGAATGACAGAGGCCCTGAAGGAGGCAGAGTAGCAGTGGTATTGAGGACATAACCTTCTCTCAGATGTCCTTGCCCTTGAGTTCTAAGATCCTGGGTTCTAGGCCATTGTCTTCTACTCCTTGCTGTGTGACCCTGAGATATCACTGTCCCTCTCTGATCCTCACCTGTGCTTGGGAGCATCATCCAGATTCCTCAGCAGAGGGGAGTTCCTGGGGCTTACAGGCAGAAGCTGTTCCTCTAACCACTCTCCACATCCCAAACCCTGCTGGCTTCCTGCCTCTGTCCCTAGACCAGCCCCGACCCCAGTTCCACCAGAGCTCCTTCTGGGGTACTCCACTAGCACCACGGACAGCAGTGGGAGCCCTGCTCACCCCCACCTGGCCACAGTGCCTGGCTGACGGGTGGCCCCTCCATCTCTGTGCACCTGAGCCATAGACGGGTGTGGAGCTTGGAGACCCCCACGTCCCACCCCGCAGCTCACTTGTTACCAGGTCCTGTCCCTCGTCCTCCCTTCCTGACACAGTCCACATCCTGTCCTCCCTGGTCCCCATCACCACCCCACGCCTCCCTCTGGCACATTGCCCCAGTGTCCTGCCAGCCCCCCTTCCCTAGACCTCCGTCCTCTGTGGACTCCCTGGCAGATCAGTCCAGGGGCGCACCAGACAGTGTTGTGTCCTGGTCAGCCTCCAGGGACTCCCATCACTTTGACTTCATGCTGTGGCCTGCCCAGCCTCCTGGTCCAGCCTCAGGCCTGCTACGTCCCCCACCTCTTTGCCTCCACGCTCTCCTGCTTGCCGTTCCCCCCACCCAGGATTCTCCCGGCTCGATTCCTAGTTGTCCCCAGAGTCCCTGCTCTTGGGCACCATCACCTTCCGGAAGCCTTTCCTCATCCCTGTGGTTGGGGCCACCCTCTCAGAGCTCTTGCTACTTGCTGCTGTCCCTGTGGGGTCACAGGTCTGGCTGGCCCTGGCTGGGGGAGGGCTGGTTTTCCACACTTGCGCAGCAGAGTGCCTGACACATGCGTCCTCAGCGCAGGTGAGGCAGACGGACACACGGACACACGGGCCTTCAGGGCCTCAGGGCCCTGCGCTTTCTGCCCTCTGCCATCTCACGACTCCCCCTCTGGCAAGCTCTCTGGGACTGAGCACAGCCCCAAACTCCCCCTCTGCCACACCCCACCCAGGTCAGCCTTCAGCCCCGGCTTTGAGTGACACATGGCCGCCCTCCTGCTCTGGGCCTTTGCCCAGGCTGCTCCCGGGGCTGGAATTTCTCTTCTTCTTTTCTCCATGGAGGGAGTGTCAATTCATCCTTCAGAGCCCAGCCCAAATGTCACCTCCTACGGGAAGTCATCCCCCCTTCCAGGAAGTTTGAATCATTCCCTCTGGGTGCTCCCTTGGCTTTTGTCCACCTCTGTGCCAGTACATTAAATCTCGAGGGTCAGTCTGTTTGCACTGGCCTCTCTCCCGAGCCCCTTCAGTGGAGGGGCCTTCGCTTGGCCCCAGCTCCACAGAGCCTCTGGGCATCACAGGGAGCCCTTAGGGCTGCGGGGAGCAGGTGCCGGGCTCCAGCCCTGGGACCCGCTCTGCACCTCTGCCTCTTGGCCACCCTGGAACTTGGCCAGAGCTCCGGGGAGCAGGGAGGGAAAGCTGGCAAATACTTCTGAATGCGCTTAGACCTCCAAGCCTGGAGCAGCTCTGTCCCCAGTCCCAGAATGCCTGGGTGACATTGCTGGGTTGCAGAGATGATTGAGGGCCAAGGGCAGTGGTGAAGGCAGGCGCTGGCAGGTGCCCTCTGGATTTCACCATCTAGGACAGATGGTGGCTTCCACCAACGTCACCTGGTGTGTTGCAGAGGCGCCAGGCAGGAATCTGAGGCAGGTCATTCAAAGGATGACCTCTGGGCTCCTAGAGGAGGGGCCGAGCTCCTAAGAATGACCAGGCTGACTGGTCAGGGCCGCTGGCCCTGTAGGCCAGGGGGCTACCGCAGACTCAGGGTCTCTCTGTGAGGCAGCTGGCATTGTCTTTCACAGGGCATTGTGAGATGTCATGAGGAAAAGGAGGCACCGTGCTGGTGGGTGCCCATGCAGGCTGAGCACTCCCAACCCAGAAGCCCCATTTCCAGAATGCTCCAGAATTGGAAACGAATCAATTAGCTGTTGTGACCCCACAAGTGGAAAATTCCACCCCTGACCTCACGGGACAGGCTGCAGTTAAAACACGGCAGCACTAAAAATACTGTACAAAGTCACCTGCAGGCTGAGTACCGAGGTGTATATCAAATGTAAATGAGTTTCCCAGTCCCATCCCCAAGACAGCTCACTACATGCATGCGAACGCTCCAAAACCTGAACAAATAAAACCTAAAATCCAGTCTGATTCCAAGTATTGCAGATAAGGGACACTCAACTTTATTCTGCACTGTTGTAACTGGTCAACTGATTGAGCTGTTCTCAAAAGAAGCTGATTAATGGGTCAGAGTCACATGAGATGCAGGTGTTTAACGGAGGCATTGAGATGGAGGACCACAGCACCCTGTCTTCCAGTGCCTGACCCAGTGCGCTCACTATCAATTGGCTGGGACATCCATAGCCTGAAGATGCGATTCACTGAGGATATAAGGAGGGATCATAAATATAGAGTCAGAATCTAAAAGGACTCAACAGATGGAAAAAAATGAAAAGTAGCTGAAAAAGTGGAAAGTATAGTGAGAAATGCCGCATGCTGGAGCCGGGCCCCAGACTAACCTTCCAAAATGGGAACGGAGTAGACGTGGCGTAGAAGGAGCACATTTAGGAAGGATTTAGAGATTTTCAATGATCATAGACTCGATGTGAGTCGATAGCAGGATGCGGCTGTCAGAAGTGCGTGCGGTCTCCAGCTACACCAACGAAAATGTCCTACCTGGACCGGGAGAGTATAGGAACATACAGGTGGCCAGAAACCCCAGCTTCAAACATCTGAAGGACAGAAGAGGATGTAGGTCAAACCTGGACGAAACTTCCACTGAGGAGTTTGTTAGAAGTCAGCTCTCTAGCGAGGGTTGCCAGACTTGGCAAATAAAAACAGAGGAAGCCTCGTTAAATTAAATTTGAATTTCATGAATTTCATATTTGGGACATACTTCTAAAAAATTATTCGTTGTTTATCTGAAATTCAAATTTAATTGGGTGTCCTATATTTTATATGCCAGTCAATCTGCAATGCACCCCAGATCTACTGAAATAAAAAATCTCTGGGGGTGAGATTGCTGCGGTTCCCCAGGTAATTCTGATGCAGCCAATCTGTGGACCAGTGAGTGGGATGCGGTGGTCCACAGCAGCCTTCTTAAATTTTACGGAGCATCAGAATCATCTGGGGAGATTTTTAACACACACACTGCTGGGCACCCCTCCCTGAGTCTCTGATTGGTAGATTTAAGGTGGGGCCTGAGAATTTGCATTTCTTTTTTTTTGTACTGGAGATTGAACCTAGAGTCATTGAGCTAGAGTCAGTGAGCCATTGAGCCAAATCCCAAATCCTTTTTATTTTTTACTTCGAGACAGCTCCCTCTCCCCAAGATTTCTAAGTTGCTGAGGCTGGCCTTGAACTTTCAATCCTCCTGCCTGTGCTCCTGAGTGGTTGGGATCACAGGTGTGCCCAGCCAAGCTAGGAGAGAATTCGCACTTCTAACAAGTCCTCACTCAAGTGACACCAATGCTGCTGTTCCTTGGGCCACACTGAGAGGAGCAAAGTCCCAATCAGGCTAGATGGTCCCAGAATATAAAGCCAAACTCCTGCAGGGAAGTCACCTAGCGTCAACTTCTGCTCAGTCGGAAAGAGTCATTTTGCTTAGTAACAACCTGAACTCTTTAAAACCAAGGAGTTCATCCCACGATGAGGGAGCTCCCTATTCAAATAGGAGATAAATAATATATTAGTCACTCAACAAACACTCACCCAGCATCCACTCTGGACTCCAACCTGGTAAAGGCTGAGATTTGAAGATGAACAAGACCCCAGGGATATTACAGCAGGTAGGACTTTGATTGACAGGTAGTGGGTAGAGGAAGCATCTTGCTGGCACTGGGTCTGTGGCTTGGGTGGCCAGATGCATATGGTGCAGCCATTTACTATGATGGGGAACATGGAAGGTGACTGCGGGTATGTTGAGGATGAGGGATTGATGGGGTCAAGCTGGTAATAGGGAGTCTAGAACCCTAACCCTAACACGTCTTCATCCTTGGACATTGACACTGCATCTTTTTGGAGGCAAAGCAGCAAACAGGAAGTCTTTTTTGTCTAATGCTGATTGGCTGTGAGAGCTTGAGCAAGTTCCTCACCCTCTCTGGGCCTTGTTCCTCCACTGGATGATGAAGGGGCTAGACTCAAGGACCCCACAGGTGGGTCCTGGAGGTAGCCAATGACCAAACCACCCTGTCCACCTCTGGGGAACAGCTGAGGCTTCCCCCAGTGCCAGGCCAGGTCCCAAGAACAAGCCCAAATGCTGAGACCAGTGAACATACGTGCAGATTAAGTCATGAAGCTCTGACTAACACTCCCTCTTCGGCCAGTCAGGAAATGGTTAAAGGACCAGAGGACCGATGGGGGGATCCCTGGGCTTTCTTTCTGCCCACAGGCTCCAGCCTGAGTCTCCTGAGAAAGTCTGGCCACAGACAGGATGGGCCACAGATTGGACCCTAGTGCTTGCCAGTCCATCACTGCTGGTGACTAACTGAAGGTGAAACAGCCCATCCATGTGGCAGGTCCAGTCTGTTCCAACTGCTGACAGGCACCAAGGCCTTTCAGCTAATAAGGTCATCACTCATCCTGGGGCCTAGAGGGGGAAGATGCTCAGGTCAGGAGTGCCCCGGTCAGATCTTGGGGAGAGAGAGCAGGGCTTCAGTGAGCAGAGGACACAGATAGGTCTGAGGGAAGATGCAGCCCTGCCCTGGAGATCTCTGATTTGAAGTGGGGACAGGGCTATGTTCTTTGGGACTTCATGAGCTGGGTGACCTTGAGCATGGGACCTAAACTCTCTGTGCCTTGGTTTTCTTGCCTGTAAAGTGGACGTATTAATTGCATCCTCCTCATAGGTTTGTGGTAAAGGATGAATGCATGTGACCTGGCATACAACGGATGTCTTACAAATGGTCCTAGCGGTGTGTGTGAAGATTCCCTGGACATCCTGTGGAGATGTCTGGGGAGCCTCAGGCCACGAGTCTGGTTCTGATCATGAGAGAGATCTGGGCCTGATCTGGGTGTCACCAGCAGAGAGCTGGAGACTAAAACTGGAGTGAACGAAGCTTCTGATAGGGGAGGGCACAGGCAGGGAGGAGGGAGAACAGAGGCCACACCTGGGCAGTGGGGAGGCGTCTTTGGAGGAACTTGCTGAGATGACCTGGACCACTTCCCCGTCCCCTGCCGCTGACCACTGACCTCTGCAAGCTGCTGCTCTCACCCGCAGCCCCTCTGGCTTTCAGCACCGCGGACAGCACCACTCCACAGTCCCGCAGCTTCCTTTGTCCTGGGGCTCAAGCTTCTCATGTTCCCGCTCCCAGAGGCAGCTCTAGACGGCCCTTTCCCTGTCCCCGCCTGCGGAGACCCACCTTCCCAATGACTCAGGGCCTTCACACCCTCAAAGGCACCCTTCAAGGAAGCTGTGTGTGGTCACATGCAATTTAACCACCTTATGGATGCTGTGTCCTCCTGCTGTGCCCCACCAGACCCACCACCACTGGGGAGCACTAGTGAGGGGGCTCTGGACTTGGAGTCAGAAGACTTAGCTTGAACTCCGGCTCCACCACTTCTGCGGGGTGATCAGTCATCAAGCCGCCCCACAGCCTGTTTTCTCACCTATAACATGGAGATGACACTCCCCTACCTTGTGGCTTGGTGGGATCGCTCATTCTTTTTTTTTTTCAGTGACAAGCTTGATATGGACATGGGTCCTCATACCATTCCCTGCTCCACCCCCAGCATGGAGAGCAAAAGGAGACCAGAGAGGGTCTACTTCTGCCTGGAAAGCTCAGGGAAGGTTTTGCAAAGGGAACAATGTTTGAAATGGCCCTTTGGAGATGCATCTTCCCCAGGTAAGGAACGGGGTGTCTGGGCAGGGGACTCTCTAGGCCGAGGCCCAGGGCATGGCCGGTCCAGGGAGCAGGGTGAGTTTGGATGCTGGACATAGGAAGCAGCACTCCTGTGAAGGTGGGGACTGTGGATGCTGCATGAAACCTTCCAGAGGAAAAGCCCAGTGTGGGTAGAAGGGGCGACAGGGACATGGCACCTGAGTTTTCTGGAGGAAAAATATTCTTTGTAACTGTCAGAAACGTGACTAAACTTACAAACACACAGGCAACTGGGTACCTTGGTTCTGAAGCTACGGCTGGGCCTCTTGGAAAAGACGAGCATGAGGCAACCGAGTTATCAAGGTATTTTTTCAGGCTGGAGAAGCTATTTCTATTGCAGCCAAGGAATCCAGGTGGGTCCCTTCCAGTCCTTGGAAGCCATGCTGCACAGTGACACTGACATGTTACAGGGACAGGACAAACAGTGGCCACACAGCTTCAATGAATGGGGAGCTCCCATGCCCCCCACCCAAGAGGGACAGCTGGGGAGTCAGGGCCACGGCATCCAGAGATGCTCCATGAGCTCTAGGTTAGAGTCACACATCTCCTGGGTGGCTACTCTGGTGCTCAGAGGACAAGTGGGGAAGTGCAGGGGAGAGGCACTGATGCTGGGATGGGGGATACATGGCAGAGATGTTAGGCTGATCTGGCTACATGGGCAGGACCATAGCTGGGGGGTCTTCTTGGAGGTGGGATCTTGAAGCATAAGTAGGCATTCAAGAGACAAAGAAGGGGAAGAAAATGTCCTGGCAGGGTGTGGAAGTCATGGGGTGAGAGAGGGAAGTACATGGCTGTGGCAACTGAGCCCAGGGGGACAGAAGAGGAGTGAGGGCCAGGCCAAGAAGACAGGACCATACTTTGCAGGCAGCAGGGAGTCTGTGCAGGGTATGGAGCTGGGGAGATCAGGGCCAGAGTTTCATTTTGGAAAGATCTCTCCGGTAGACCCTCATTTTGGTTACCCCTACCCTTTGGAGGAAGGTCTGATGCTAAAGGATAACACGGTCCACACCAACCAAGACAGAGCTGTGGGGATCAGCAAGCAGCAGGAAAGCTGGCTCTGTCTACCTGGGTTCAAATTCCTTCCTGTGTGCCCCTGAGTGACTTAGCTTTGGTGCTAACTGGAATTGCCATCAGGACCCCTTCTCAGGATGGTTATGAGGATGAAGGGGTTAATATACATGCCCTGCAGTAGCAGGTGCACCGTAAGCTCTCTGTGTTAAGCACTAGCTGTCACCCATTAACTAGGACAACCAGCCTACAGGAATGAGTAGAAAATATAGAACAGGGATCAATCAGATCCGGTAGAAACTGTCCCATCCCAAATCAGTGTGAACTGGCGAAGGCTAGGAGACTGATAAGGTCACTTTGCACAGACACCGACCCGCCTCTGCAGCGGCAGTGAGAGGGTTACTAGCAAGCTTCCTCCCGGCCTCCTTGGAGTCTCTCTGGGGAGGTGCTGGCGCTGCTGTTTGTTACCCAACCCTCCAGAAGACGCTGCCGCTGGGGGAGGGAGAAATGCTGAAAGCCTTCCTTTCAATTATTCAGCAGCTGGAGCTTCCTGTGGCCCTGCTGGAGCTGGAGGAGGAACTTGGCCAGAGCCCCCAGGCTGGGGCTGGCAGGGCTGGGGGAGGAGGGCTGGTTCCAGGAGAGGCAGGCGCCTGGTCTGCGTGGCTGCTGGCACAGCACTGGGTGCCTTGGCGGCAACCCTGTGGCCCCTCTCCTGCTCTCCTCGATCCAGTCTGGGGCTGGGTCCAGCCATGCCTGGCAAGGGTTGGCCTGATTCCTTCCCTGCAGCCGTGGCCTGTGGCATTGGTGGGGGGGGCTGGGCAGGTGAAGTTATCAGAGCCCAAAGGGGCACCCAGGGCAGGCAAGGCAGGGAAGGTGAGCCTGCTGACCGCGGAAGAGCCCAGGCAGCTTTGCTGGCGCTTGGGTTTGAGCAGCCTGTCCAGCCCCAGGCTAGCACCTGTCTCACATGCTGTTCCTGGTGCCTGGAATGCCCTTCCTCTTTCCCTCTTCCTGCAACCCCAGACAAGCATCAGCTCCCCTGTGAAGCCTTCTCTGACCTCCTAGAAGGAGGTCATCCTCCGGCTGTCAGCACTTGCTTCATTCCATCATGTTTGCTCCCTGACCAGCTGAGGGCTCTCTAAGGGCAGTGACTGGGCTGATCCACCTTTCTGTCCCTCAAGCCCAGCACAGGGCTTGGCACAGGGCAGCCATCTGTGAATATCTGTTGAAATCCAGCCAGAGTCTGCCCTGACACAGAGCTCCTGGCTTGTATTTTTACCACTGCCATCTCCAGAGACTTCAGTGGGAAAGGTCCTTGGTCACTGCTCTCCCAGGCTCTGCGTGTTGACATTTGCACAGGCCACACTGTCACCAACTCCATAAGCTCTGTCTCTGAACAGACAGGAAGGTCTTGCAGGGCAGCCAGGCTCCTGCCCACCAGCTGAGGGCCCCTAACTATGTCAGCTCCAATTTGGATTCCCAGATCAGAAGTCTATGTGGCAGGTCCCCAGGGACAAGGAGGCTACTAACAGCACAGTACAGGCCACACCGCCTAGGCAAGACCAGTGCAGACCACTGTAGCCCAGGACAGACCCAGCTGAGTTAGTTCAGACTAGCTTTACCGACACAGGAAAACAGAACCCCGCACTCCAGTCATACAGACCTAGTGGAAAAGACCAGAACAGGCCATATTGGCCAAAGAAAAGAATACAGACCTATTCAACCCAGAAGTGCATAGACAGATGTGTATAGACAGAACCGATGTCAAATAAGCAAGTGACATTTTGGTCTCAGGAATCCCTGTTCCAGCCAGCCTGCCCTGCTCTTCCTTGCCCATCCTTGTGACCTTCAGGGAGACTGTTGCCCTCCAGATGGGGAGCAGCTTAGCCAGGACTGCCTGAGCTAGAACAGGAAGTGGGATGGGTTGGGGGATGTCCCCAAAGAGCAGCTTCAGCTGAGCCTGAGAAAGAACTGTCTGAGCTGTCACTGGCTGGGAGGCACCATGATCTTTGTCTTGCCAGGGGTACAAGCCAGAGAGCCCTGGGTCAGGTCTCCATGCTCTCTGAGGAGCCCTCCCCCCCCCAAAAAAAAAGAGCTGGCCTCTGAGGATGACCCTGCTGTGAAATTGGAGGTGTCCATTGGCTCTCCCTAGCTGCCATCTCTTTCTTCTCCTCCCCACAGGACCAGACCCTCTCAGGTCGCACCTGGGAGCCAGGTTGAGGAAAGCAAGATGGACCAGAAACTTCTTGACCAGATCCCTTTTCCTTTTGGGGTCTCAGTTTCTCTTATCTGGAACTCAGGGGCCTGGATACTGTAGGCTCTTGGAAGGGCTTGGTTTTGAGTCTCTGGCAGCCCAAGACTGAGAAGAATCAAATTTGGTAGGTGAGATGTCCTCCCCACCCCAGGAGCTATCGGGAGGAAGGCTGGGTACTGGATAGACAGACAGGCCCCTTCCACCCACCAGAGAGAGTGCAGGGAGGAACCAGGGGCAGCTGCCTCCACTGCCCACACGATCTCATTATGGAAAATTCCCTCTATTGACTCAGCTCTAATCAGGCAGGCCGCCCTGGGCATCCCCCCCAGGTTCCTGCTGGGCTGGCTGAGATCAAAGAGAGAGCCGGGCTGGGGGCTGGAGCATCGCCTGCCTTTCCCATCGATCCAGATGCGCCTCTTGTTGCTAGGCAACAGCCTCCAGTCTCTCCCGGTCCTTCCTCCCCCAGGGGCTGCAGGTTTGGGCAGTAAATGGGGAGAGACCCCATATCCACTCTTCAGGTCTTCCCTTACTGTGCTAGACTTCTGTCACCAAGCTGGGAGCCCTCTTCCTGCTGGGGAGGCAGGAAGCTCCCCTTGCATGTTGGGGGCTTGACCCTTCTACCACCAACAACCCCTCTGCTCCCCACCACATTTGTATGCATCTCCAGTATCCTGGACATCCACACTTCTGCTCCAAGGAAACAAGAAGACAGGCTGGGGACTCGCCATTAAGGAAACTGAGGCCCAGAGAGAGAAGGGACCCTGGAGTCCATGGAAAAGTCAAGACAAGACTGAATCCCAGCCCGACATTGGACTTGACCCAGAAGCCATTTGATCTTGAGAAACTGTCTCTGAAGACAGACTCACACTCCCATTTTTGAATGGGTTGGCTTTTTTTCTTCCTGAAACGTAGGATGCAATTCATAGTAGCTTTTTTTGTTGTTGTTATTTCAAGTGCTATAATTTAAAACTGTAAGTTGTGTTTTTTTAAACAGGCATTAAAATGTACTATGGGTTTGAGGGGCTGTAATTGACTAAATAATGCAAATCTGATAATTTTATCACAGTTTAATATTCTGCATATTTTATCTACCCTAAACTGCTCATCTTCTGTTTTTTTGACTGAATATGCCTGCTGTGTCCCAGCAGTTATTATGTAGTGACCTACTTATATCACGGCTTATTTAGAATTTTAAGGTCTCTCCCCCTCTGTGGTCTTTATAACCCTTGGGGATGCAGGAAGGGAAGTCTACTACTCTTTCTCCTGGTCCCTGTCAAACCTTTTTTTTTTTTTTTCCTGTAATCGAGGAGAGGAGGGGATGATAAGTCAGGGCTCAGCCCCGAGAGCTGCCAGAGGTGCTTAGTCCCTGGACAGCAGCCCTGGTGCCTTGGTTCTGCCCCTGCCTGCGACCTGCTCACCCGCAGCTCTACAGTGTGACAACAGATTCTCTGACTCCCCTGCCCAGCACCAGTCACACACTCCAACTCTGAGAGGCATAGCTTTCCAGGGTCCTTGACAAATGGTAACCAATTAATGTCAATTAATCTGATTAGCCTAAATAGTTAATTAAGCAGTTAATTAACAACATCATTGACAATAACCCACAGCTCCTAAGGGATGGCGGGTGGAGGCAAGAATGGTGGGTGAGGGTGGGAGGGAGGTCCTCTGCACTGGGGAGGGGTGAGCCCCTTAAGATCACACGGGGAATGGGGGACTTCCTGTGCAGCTATGGCCTGAGTCTCCACCTGGCTTGATCATCAGGCTTTGATCATCAGTCTTTATCAGGGTGTCTGACTCCACCCCAGTCACAAGCCCTCCCCAGGTCCCTGGCCAGGTTCCAGAGGGTCTTTTGTGGGAGAGTCTGAATGTCAGCATAGCAGAGGCCGAGAAGGCCTTTTGTCTAGGAAACATTGCACCCTAAAATCCCAGAGGGAAGCCCCCACCTCTGCTGCCATCACCCCCTCCCCAGAACAAGAACCTCAGAGGCTATAACCTCCATTGAGGCCGTGGACTTCCCAAGCCACGGAGCAGCCCTGGGAGGGAACTACCATCCTTCAACCCATCCTACAGGTGAGAACACGGAGCACTTCCTGTGTGCCAACCTGTGTTTGCAGGGGACACCCACAGCAACAAATGAACAGTCCCTGCCCTCAGGGAACAGCCAGTCTGGGTCATCCTGGGATAGTAGAGCCCCAGGGTTGCACCACCTCTGAGCTGGGGGATATGTGCCTATGGAGAACCTCTCTGTGCCTCAGTTTCCCTCACTGACCACCTCATACTTCTTACGATACCTTGAGGAAGAGATGTGTTGACATCAGGATGCGGGACCTGCCATCCAGGAAATGCCAAATGAGACCAAAGAGTGAATAGCAGTGAGAACAGAGAATAAGAGGGGCCAAGCAGGAAGCAGCCCTGGGCACCTGGGGACACACGGAAGACAGCTTGGCACAAGATGTCACACGGAAGATGTCTAGGCAGCACCCAAAGTTCAAGCAGGTAGAGGAAGAGGGAAGGAGGGCATCCCAGGCAAAGGGGACCGCATGTGTAAGGGAAGGAGGCCCCAGTACATTGTCACCTGGGAGCTTTAAAAATGGCAAGCCCCAGACCCCCCCCCCCACTCCAATTCTCACTCAGTCATTTGGGGTGGGTCCTAGGAATCTGCTTATCGTGACTGTTCTAGAAATACAGAGGCACCTTCAGATCACAGCTATGGTGTTCTGGGTGTCCCAGGATGGCCTCAGGCTTTGTGACCCGTGTTCTGAAAACACATCGCAGTCCCCCCGTTCTCTCCATCTGTGCAAATTGTGCTCGTCCTTCAGAGGTGACCTTTCTGAAACAGCTCTGGCCTGTGCTTACCTGCTGGGAGCCCTCCTTGTCCTCTCTGTAGCCACAGGGGAAGATGCCAGGGCCCTGTCCCCTGCAGCTTCCCTCTCCAGTTGGGTCTTTAGCTCATTGGCCTGGGCCCTGACTCTCTTTCCACAGTATCCCCCAAGCCCCGGTGCTTGTCCCCTCTGGCAAATCAGAACTCACTCAATGCGGCCCATCTGTGAAGCCAGCTCTGAAGTCAATAGGCAGCTGCCCCTCCCTGCACCGGAGCCCTGGCCACTCTGGGATCTCCCACATCACCTGTCTTCCACCAAGGAGCATTCCCAGCTTAGGAGCCTTGCTCCTCGCAGAATGGAGAGCTGCTCTTGTGCCAGGACTGTCTTGTTCCTCCCTTTATCCAGTGTCCACCACAGGCTTGGAGGATGACAATGATAATGGAGCTTTTAAACTCAGAGGTGCTCGCAGAGCACACGTTGGATGAATGGATGAACGGGTGGCCATAGCTGCTCTCTGCTGTCCAAGGATCAGGGGAAGAGATCATTCAAGAGGCAGAGGAGAAAGAGGAACTCTGGGGATAATAACGGGGGGGGGGTCACAAGGACCAAGATGCCTGGGTCAGAAAGGGCCAGGCAGGGAGGGGGACAGGACTGCCCAGCGGCAGAATCTGATAGGCATCCCAGCTTGCTTCCCTCCCTGCCTCTGTGTCCTGATGGAGAAGGCTGCTCTTCCTGGCCTGAAGCCTGCTCTCCCCACCTGGGGTCTCTGTCTGTGATAGGGCTCTGATTTCAGCTGGAGATGGGCATGGGGGGCCAGGCTGCCTACCTCTGTCCTTCCCTGTCCTTGGGTCGGCCCCTTCCTCCAGGTCTTCCTTTCTCCCTGGGTCAGCTTAGCTTGCAGCGCGTGCACACCCTCACCTGTCGACTCTCCCGGGGGCCAGCGTGGCTCCTCTTCACCTGTCCCATCGCCTCCTGCCAGGTGGAGCCGTGGCTCCTCTCTGGCCTCTGGGCCTTGTATCATTCTCTCTCTCCCTCTCCCTGAACCTGCTGCAGTGTGGGGGCTTCTGGAAGTGCCTGCCTGATCATTTCATGACCCTGCTCCAAGGTTTCTGTGACCCTCATTGCTTTCCAACTAATTCCCAGCTCCTGAGTGGCTTTGAAGGCTCTTCAAGGCCTAACCTAGCCCAGCACTCCCCCTGAGCTGCCCTCTGTTCTGGCCACATCAGACGCCTCATTCTCCCCCACATCCAGCCAGGACTTTCATACCTTTGTGCCACTGCCTATGGTGTCCTCTGGAGTGTCATTCCTCTGGTAATCTTCAAGGTGCAACTGAAATGTCACCTCTCCCCGTAAAACTGTGGGCAACTTAGTTCTAGCAGAACCTCAGTGGGTCATCACTGCCAGTTCCCACAACTGCCTGCCTTTCCCACTGCTCCGAGAGTGCCTCAAGGTCAGGGTCAGTGTCAGATTCACCTCTGTGTCCCAGGAATCATACTGTGCCCCCCAAATAGGAAGGGTTTACTAAATATCCATTGTATAGTCTCCACCACTCAGATGATGCCCACCACCTCTCAGGAACATGCTAGATCCTTCCTGGGGTGCTTTCATATGTATTATCTGTGCCACTTAAAGCACACCTGGAGGCAGGTACTATCATGTCCATTTTACAGGACAGGAAACAGACCTGAGGGTGGTGTAGAGCCCAGGTGAGATCAGAGCCCAGGAGGGCGGGAGTCGCCTAATTCTGATTCTGAACTCTTTTCTTCTGAGGTGTTGCGGGGCCCATGTTCTCTCCAGGAGATATATGAGTCTCTCATACTTCTCCCCACCAGCTGCTCTGGCTAGTCCCTGCCTCAGTCCCTGGCAGAGAGGCCCGAGGAGACAGGCCCACCTCACGTTCTGGCTGAACTGGCACACAGGTCACGCAGCCATCCTCTCCAAGGGAAACCTATAGCTAGCAGACACCAAAGATGTGCCCACCCAAAGGGGCAGGACAGAGGCCAGGCTCTCTCCTCAACTCTCACTGGCTTCCTGGGAAGCAGCTACACCCATGTCCAGCCTTGATATGACCATGACCACAGAAGGATCGGACCCCTGGCACCAGGAAAAAAAAAAGTTTGCATTATGAAGAATCTTTGAAGACATCAGAGAATGCTCGTGACAGAGTGAGAAATGAGACAGAGGCCTCTCCCAATGGTAGGCTCCCAAGGTACTGACTCTGTGTATCTGTGGATATGTGGGGAAAAGCCCACAAGGAAATACCCCACCATGTTCACAGTGCTCATCTTTGGGCAGTGGATTCTTAATTTTCTCCTTGGTTTCTGAATTCCCCAAGTCTCGAACAATGAAAACATGCCATTCTTAAAATCAAAAATTCAACACAGCTTGCTTCAGCCTGCCTCCATCCTGGGGCTTCTGGGGAATGGTGGCAGGGGCACCCAGCTGAGGAAGGCACCCAGACCCCTGGGTCCAGGGAACTCGGCCCAGCCTCCTTGTAGCCCTCAGAGCCCCTGGCAGGATGCTGAGTGAGCCAGGTACTGCCAGCCAGCTTCAGCTGGCACAGTAGCCTCTGCAGTGGGCAGGAGGCCAGGGCAAGGGTGGCAGGAGGCTGAGGCCCGGCTGCCTGCCGAGGAAGAAGCACCACAGACCCGCAGGCTGGTGGCTTTTAGCCACAGGGGGTGTCCTATGAGTTGGGGGCTTCTCTGGAGCCATGGAATATGTGACCACCAAGACATTTCTTCCAGACCAATGAATGGTCAGCCTGAACATAGCTCACTTGCCCAGGGTCCCTGAGAGCCCCATTCTAGATGACATGGGGCCACTGGGGCTGGGCCTCTGAGGATGGCACTGTGGTCCTCCTGAGCTCATGACCCAGAAGAGAATGAAGGGGGAACAGGAAGTCATTGATGATCTGGTGAGGTTGGGCATGCCTATAATCCCAATGACTTGGGAGGCTGAGGCAGGAAGATGGCAAGTTCAAGGTGAGCCTCAACAACTTAGTGAGACCCTGTCCCAAAATAACAAATAAAAAGGACTGGAGATGCAGCTCAGTGATAGAGCACCCTGGGTTCAACCTCCAGTACTGAAAAACCAAAACCAAAACCAAAACCTAGGCTGGGCCAGGCTGGGTTTTCTGATGGTTGGCAATGAGCCGTCTGTTCTTCTGGGTCTCCTGCCCAATCTTGGTCCCTCCTCTCCTCTCCCTCTTACTTAGCCTCCCACCTCACTGACCACAGGTCTCCTCTGAGTGCCACCTCCCTGAGCTCTTCTTCCTCACTGAGCCTTCTGCCCCTCAGTGGGTCCCCCTCTCTTTGAGCTTCCCAGTCTTCCTCTGGGCTGACAGGCTGGAACTGAGAAGGAACCGTTCCGTTTCTTGCTGGTCCTCCCTGGTTAGCTGGGACCAGTTGCCATGCTAAGGCGATCCCTCTCAGGCCCTGCATCCTTCTAGAACAGCAATGCAACCACTTTTTCTCCCCCAAACTCCATGAATCAGTCTCAACTGTCTCACCCTGCTTCTTCCTGCATCTGTGCATAGGGTCCTGGGGTCTCCTGGCTCTGGTGAGGGACACATTCTAGGAAGTATATAGAGATATCTTCTGTCTCTGCAGGTCACCTTACACTCAGGACCAGAGGGGGCCTGACCTTGGCTCAGCAAGAGCTGGGACCCTCAGGTGAGCTGCAGGGCTTCTTCAGGCTCTATTTTCCTCTTTGGCTAGGACTTTGTGTCCATCATGAGGAGGGATGAGTGGATTTGAAATCTCAGCTGCAACTAATAAATCAAGCCCTGAAACACTGGAGGTGACTTCTCTCTCTGCTGATGGAACCACAGGCTTCCTGATGTATAGATACCTACATCAGAGAGGTCTCCAAATGTTGGTGCTGACAGGGACTTTGGAGGTTATCCAGTCAAATCCTATCATTTTATGGTCCAGGACACTGAGACCCAGAGAGGGGAAGGGATATGTTCAAGGTCACACAAAAAGTTCTTTAGATTCCTGTCCCCAAGGTCCTCAGTTCCTCTGTTACCTTCTCATGACTCCTTGAGGCCCATAGTGCTCTGGCTGATCCTCACCCAGGAAAGCCTGCAGAAGTGAGGACAATGCAGTACTGTAGAAGCCACCCAGGGCCCTGAGGGAGTGGTCTTGGATTATGCCAAGACCTTGTTCCATGACCTTGGGAGCATCACATCATATTTCTAGATCTTGTTGTGCTTCTCTGTGAAAAGGAGGAAGCAGCATGTTTGGGGCCAGGTTACAAGTGAATAGAATGAAAATATTTATGTGAAGGGTTGGGCCCAGGAGCAGGGCTCAGAGCGTATGTAGGAGAAGGGGGGGGCAGCTGCCTACCAACTTCCTTATCAGTGCCCCTGGCTGGCTTCTGGGATAGGAGGAGCTCTGACTTTGTCCCTGGGGTATAGGTAAACAGAAAAGGAGGTGCAAGTAGTAAGGGACACTGACCCCAGCAGTGCTGGCAGCTGCATGTGGCCATGGGCCATTTCAGGGAGTGAAGACTGAGCACTTGAAAAGAAACAGGCAGTCACAGGCTTGCCGAGGTCAGCAAGAGGCTGCCAGGCAGAGGACGAGGGATGCAGGTATACTGAACAGATGGGCCTGACAGACCCAGACTCTCCCTTTGCAGGTGGGACAGTGATGGTGGCGGGAGCAGCCAGTTGCCATTCAAAGTTCATTCTACCTTCAAATATCCCAGTGACCTTGGGGGAGTCATCTATACGGCACTGTACAGTCTCACCCATGTGCCTCAGGCTCCCCACCTGGCATCACGAATCAAGAAACTGGCATTTAACTGAGGCTTGATAGCAAGAGGTTGGGACAGGTTGTCAACAAACACTTCTGTCCCAGGGAAGACAGCATGAGTGGCTTCATGACCTTGGGAAAGTCACTCAAGCCTTGTTTCTCAGCTCTGAAAAAGGGACAATGATGACTTCTATGGGAAGCTTTTGTGAGGATTCACTGAGCCCAGTGTAGCCTTGTGCCTAGGGTGGAGCTTGGCATGATGCCCTTGACCACTGTCCACCTCCTCTGGAGGAGAAAGACAAGTCTTGGAGGATTGCTGAACACTTTCCCACCTTTATCCAGCCCCTCCTTAAGGAATTCTTACTAATACACATCCAACATCTTATAGATTGAAAGTAGTTTCCTACCCATTATTTAGATAATGTCTTTCAACAGCAAAGGAGATATGATTTACACTATCCCTGTTTTACAGACTCGGTAAGAGGCTCAGAAAGGTTAAGTGGCTTACCCGAGGTCACATAACCTAGATTTGATCCCCTGACTCTCTGACTTCAGAGTCCATGACTCCCAACCCACCCACCCCCACTCCTGAAAACCCAATCCACTCTTCAGTCACTCTTCAAGAATTCCTCCTCCACCCCTCACAGGAGAGTGGGATGGGGCATAAAGTTAAGGAACCCCAAACTTGGTTTTGTGTGGGAGCACTTTCCTAGACAATTGGGTCCTATTTCTGGCTGGGGAAGAATTTGGCACAATCTAGGACTATGACCTTAAGATGCCCCCTAGACAGAGGAACTGTCCAGCCCCTGTTCTGCTCTCCATCAAAGTATCTGCCTTTTCTCTTGACTTAGGACGAAAGATCAGCCCAGGTTCCCAATGCCAGGAGTGGGCAAGTGAGTGAGGTTCTTGGAGGTGTGAGAAGTTATGGCTGGGACAGAGCACGAGATCTGGAGTACCAGGTCAGACCTGGGTGCCTTTTTCTTGCTCTCTCCAGCCCTGCCCTCACAGTGGACTTTCTGCCAGGAGCAGGAACCGCAGGAGGCTTCAACATTGTCCAGGCAGGAGCCCTGGGAGGGAGGGGGAGGAGGTGGCAAGGCAGAGTCTGCGCCTCTTTTCTCAGCTCTCCTCTGTACCAAGAATTTGCCATTAGGCTGGGCCCACTCTGGGCTCTAGAAACTCTCTCTGGGAATCCAGAGAGGCCACTGAGAACCCTCCTCCCAAACTCCTAGTGGCTATTTTCTCATCTGTGTCTTCCATCCTTTTCCCAGTGTGAAAGTAAATGCCAGCCTGTGTGAGACCCAGTTCTCATTGCCAGCTCCTGCCTCCCCAGGGGCATTTGGATAGCTGGGAAAGGGGCCAGACTGTCCCCTATAAGGGCACCCCCTGCTGGACAGAGGCCCAGCATCCAGGTGGGGGCCTGCTCCCTCCACCTCTGCCAGTGACCAGCATCTCCACAGGGTCCCTGCATTTATCTCTCCCTTCCCTGGGGAGTAGGTCCTTCCTCCTCAGTTGGGGGAGGGCAACTGGATTGCGGATGGGGGCCTCCCTGCCACCCTCATGGGCAGGGCCACCATCATTTATACCCAGGAGAGTCCTGCCCATGACCCCGCAGGGCTCTCACTTTCTCCATCTCTCTCTATGAAAAGAACAACGTTCATCTCTGTTCTCCAGGTGCCTCGCACCCTCGGACAGAACTCTACCAGTCCCCCAACAATGACCCTCTGCTCCGGGGCCTGCAGCCCGGGTCACCGGCTGGGGAGGCCCGAGGTTCAGCCCAGCCCCAGCCCCTCTGGGAAATGCCCCCGCCCCACCTGGGGCTCTCACCTCCTCGCTGGCCGCCGCGCTCTGCCGGGCGCTGGAGCCAGGCCCCGCCGCCCCGCTGGTCTGGTCCGCCTCCTTGGCTTGGCTCGGCTCGGCTCGGCAGCTCCGCGGGCCCCGCGGCCCCGCGCCCTCCGTCTTCCCGCGGGCGCCGCCGCCGCTGCCGATTGCTGAAATGCTGGACAGCGCACCACCATCGAGCCGGCTCCGGGTCCGCCCGCCGGCTAGAGCGGCCCAGTGCCCACAGCTCCCTCTCCAGGCCTGGAGGGCCATCGCCGCTAAGGTAAGGGACGAGGCGTCGGGGCAGGACGCTCCACCACGAGGTCTGCTCCATCCCTTGCAGGTGGGGGAACGTCAGCCTCGCGAGGCACCTGGAGAAAGGGAGGTTATTAATTTAGATCTGAGGGTTGCACTCGATACCCAGAAGAGATGTCGCCAGGACTGTGCACGCAGCTGGGGTCTAAGAGGGCTCTGGGGTCCGGCTAGGGGACATCCCTAGGAAGTTCTTGTCATTATGTTTCCTGGTGGTTGGTCCGAGACAGGACATATGTGGGAGCGATGGGAGACAACAAAAGGAAGAGGGTCTTGAGAATGGAATCACTGGGCCTTTGAGATTGCTTGGTTTGGAATATGGGAACCTGAATTCAAGTTGGTGTGACCTTGGGCCTCCGGTCTCAGTTTTTAGCCCTTTCAGTGAGCAAACTGAATGGAGAGAATTTGGGAATGGGGACGTTTGGAGCCCAGATAACTTTTCCCAGTGAAATCCAGGAAGGTGGAGGCCCCTGCTTGGAGCCGAACAGAGGTGCCTATGATGCTGTCTCAAGGGGCAGGGCTAGAAGTGCCTGAGCCTCAGAGATGGGCGGGACTCGGGTGAGGCAGGTCAGCCTGTGTGAGACCCAGTTCTCACAAAGTGCTCCTGACCCAGCTCCTACCTCCCCAGGGGCATGGACATCTGGGAAAGAGGCCAGACTGTCCCCTATGCGGGCACCTGCTGCTGGACAGAGGCCCAGCATCCAGGTGGGGTGCAGTTTGAGGTACAGATTCTAGGAAATATTTGTATGCCATCAAGCGCCATCTCTGGGTGTCTGGGTGTGTTCCTGCCTGTGTCTGTAGGTCTGTGTCTGTATCCCTGTCTCTCTGGAGTCTGTGCCTCCTCGCCTTCCCTCTTCCTTTCTCCAGGTTTCTTCACCTACCTGTGTCTTTGGAGTGTGTAATTCATGTGTGTGCGCGTGCGCGGGGACGGGGAGGGGGGTTAGGATCCTGTTTGCAGAACAAAGGTTGAGGGTGGAGAAGAGGGGTGGGCTACAGCTGCTGGCAGCAGTAATGCAGCCCCATAGCCCCAAAGGCAAGTCCTCAGCTGGTCTCCTGCCTTCTGGCTGCATGAATATTTCATCTGCTGGGGCTTTGGTCTGTCTAAGCCCCTGGCAGCATGCTCCCCCTTCCTGGGAGAAGCTGCCCCCTCTGCCTATCTGGGCCTCCCAAGGAAGATCAGGGAGCAGGCAGATCAAGGGCTGGGAGAGAGCCCCCAGAGACCTTGCAGCCTTTTCTTGTTTGAGGATCTCTGGCTGGGTGTGTGGAGAGGAATGGAGGAGGGTCAGAAGAGGTACAGGGACATGGCATCCTTTCCTCTCAGATAAGCCCATTCCTTAACTGAAGTTGGCCATATGAAACCTCGCCACACTGACTTGGAGCCAAACAAGCCTTGGCTTCAAGTCTATTTGGAACTAAGGCTGGGGAATATTACCCCAGCTGGCAACCTCCTCCTGCCCTCCCCTCGGCTGTCTCAGTAGCCCCTGCCTCCCTGGCTTTACAGTGGGAGGTACTTTTTGTTTTGTTTTGTTTTGGTACCAGGGATTGAATCCAGGGCTGCTTAAGCCCTGAGCCACATCTCTAGCCCTTTTTATTTAGAAACAGGGTCTCGCTAAGTTGCTAAATTTGGCTTTGAACTTGCCATCCTCCTGCCTCGGCCCAAGCCCCTGGGATTACAGTGCACCACCACACCCAGCCAGTGGGAGGTACTTTAGGGGTGCCTGCAGACTTGAAGCAAACTTCCCCAGCTGCCTTGGGGCCCTCAGTCCACGGGGGAGCCCTGGAAGCCTGGGCAGTCTCTTGGTCCCCGTGTTCCTCTTCATCCCTTGCAGTCCTTACCCTGGCTCATAAGACTAGACGTCTACCTTGGTTTCTCTGCTCAGCCCACTAATTTCCCAAAAAGTGCTCCTGACCTTGCTCAACTCATTTCAACAAATGGCAGTACCATCTGTGTTGGCTTTACTGTTGGCTCTTTTGAGTCCATTCTCTGCCCTGGGCCTTGGGGAGCTGACCTCTACAGACAGATTACCCAGACTCCCCTGCTCTTGGCTTCTGGTGGAGCTCACCCAACAGGGGCATCACTAGGAGAGCAGAGGGTGGGAGGAGAGAGTGGAGAGGGGTTTATTCCTCTCCAACTCCCATCCAGTGGCCTCTTCTCCAGCTTTGGCCAAGCTCTGGCTTTGGATTACCTCCCTGGGGCACTGGCCCATTCTTGTATCCTCATCTGCACCTCCGTGCAGTCCCTTGACCAGGCTCCCTTTGATCAGACTTTGGGAGGGTACAATTCCCTTCTGGGTCCTGACCCATATACCTCACCTGGCTCAAGTCTGGTTTCCAAGTCGGAATCTGTGGGTCCTTAGGCCCTGCAGTCCCTCCCTTCTGCCTGCACATCTTCACCTCTTGGGACTCTGCCCTCTTCCTCATCACCAGGTCTGGCTGGGCCTGGCCTTGGTACTAGACTCTGCTCTGTGCCTCCCTCTCCTTTGGAATCTGTCTTCGATGGCACTGATGGGTGAATCCCTCTAAGAGCTTCCCATATAAAACAGTATCTACTTGCCTAGCCCCCTTTTTCCCCTCTTAAAAAATTTGTTTATCGTGGTAAATGATGCATAACATTATATTTTAACCAATTCCAATGCAAGAGTTCAGAAGCATTATGTACATCTACGTTGTCATACAACCTACCATCCATCTGCAGAATGTTGCTTATCTTCCCAAACCAAAGCTCTGCACCTATTAAACACTACCTCTATGCACTCTTTTCCTCCAGACCCTGGCACTCACGTTCTTCTTCCTGTCTCTTTAAGTTGGAAGGGTCGAGGGACTTCATTTAAGTGGAATGAGACAGTACATGTCATTTTGTGACTGGCTTACTTCATTTAGCATAATGTCTTCACAGTTTATATCAAGACATAGAACAGAACTTCCTTCTTTTTAAAGACTGAGTAATATTCTGCCTTGTGGATAGGCCACGGTCCTCTCATCTATTGATGAGCCCTTGGGTGGCTTCCATGTTTTAGTTATTGCAAGTAATGCTGCTAATGTTATAGTTTGGATCTGGATCATTCCATGAAGACCCATATGTTAAAGGCTTGGTCCACAGTGGTGGTGCTCTTGGTGGGTGTGGGAACACCAGGAGATAAGTCCTGGTTAGTGTAGGTCTCTGGCGCCTGTCTTTGAAGTTTATATCTTGTCCTAGCCCCTTTCTCTCTATCTCTCTCCCCAGTTGCCACAAGGTGAGGAGTCCTCTGCCACTTGTTCCCACTGCCCTGATACTCCGCCAGGCCTCAGGCCCAAAGCAATGGAGCCAGCGGCCCTTGGACTGAAAACGCTGAAACTGTAGACAAAATAAAT
This sequence comes from Spermophilus citellus, assembly GCF_964194105.1. Taxonomy (NCBI): domain Eukaryota; kingdom Metazoa; phylum Chordata; class Mammalia; order Rodentia; family Sciuridae; genus Spermophilus; species Spermophilus citellus. The sequence goes on along the minus strand of NC_138187.1, from coordinate 28,749,239 downwards.
CTTTCCTCCTTTAGGTTTATTTTCTCAGGCATTTTGTCTCAGCACTGGAAAAGTGACAAATACAACATGGAAGTGAACTTGCAGGATCATGTGTTAATTCTATGCTTAAGGTTTTGAGGAACGGCCCGGCTGTTTGCACAGCGCTGTCACCATCATACACTCCCTCCGGTAACGCACAGTGGCTCCATTTTTTCCCCACTTCTTCACCAGTATTTATCATTTTCTTAGCCAGCGGTCATCCTAGAGGGTGCGAATTGCTGTCTCATTTGCCTTTTTATTTACACCTCCCTAGCGATCAGTGAAATTGAGATTTTTTCATGTGCTTCCTGATCATTCATCCACCTCCTGCGGAGTACCCTTATTTTTTCTTATTGCCATATGCTGTATTATCATCCTCTGTGTTTGATTCTGTCTTCACACTCTAGACCTTGAGTTCTGGGAGGCCAAGGACTTAGCTCATGGTTCTGTTCCCAGCTCTGGCACATAGTAGATGCTCAATAAGTATTTGCTGGTTGAATATCTAAATGCATTGGAGCTTTCTCAATCCTTCGTCGGCCTTGCTTCACCTGCCAACAATTTGTTTGTCTGATGTTCTGCCATCAGAAAACAACCGTGCCATGAATAAGCCTTTCCAAAGTCGAGGCGGGGTAAAGCCGCTGACTCAGTGCCTCGCATCCGGGGTGGATTCATGCTCCAGACTCACGTGCTGCAACTCACCTCCCCATCTCCCCCTCCCTACCCCTGCACCCCCGTGGACCTTTATACCTACTGTTCCCAGTGGTGGCACCTCTCTCCATTCCCCCTGTGCTTCTATCCTCACCTCCAGGGTGAACTCCTCTTCTGGGCAGCCCCCTCCCCTGTGCCCAGTGGGCCCTTCCAGGGACCTTGTGTGCAGAGGGAGAGCAAGAGGAGCCCCGGGTCGAGAGGCCAGGCCAGGCTGGTGTCCTTCACTTGCTGGCCTGGTAGAGTCACCTGAGTGACCCTGCTTAGTCTCTTTTATTCTTCTCAGTCTCTGGCTCCCTCTGCGACATTTTGTATCTAGATGAGATTCACACGGCAGGGCTGGGTCACATGTGTCCCTATCTCCTGTGCCGTGGGGAGGAAGCAAGAATCATGGTTGCATTGAGCCACCTGATTTTTCGTCTCTGTCGCCAAACTGTCCTCTCTCTTTCCTCTTCTCCAAACAATGTGCTCGGCTCTCCCTTTCTCCAGCTCTTCCTTGTCTCTTTGCACATGCTGGGATGTAGACTCACACCTTAGGGGCGCTGGCCTGGGAGTTGGTCGCTTTCTGGTGTGTCTCCAAAGTGTTTCCATGACTCTTAGAACTATCTTAGGGTCTTGTTCAATGTGTCCGTACCCGAGCCTCCCTCCAGATCTGATGTCACGGTTATCCACTGCTGCGTAATAAATACTCGGAAACTTCATGACTTGGAGCAACTTACTTTTTCACTTCATTTCACGAGTTTGTGGGTTAGAAATTTGTGCCCAGCCTGGCTCCTCAATTCTCCTGCTGCAGTGCCATCCAGTCTGATCCCATGGTGGTTTTCAGCAGATGGATGGTGTATTTGTCATCTTTCCAATGCTGTGACAAAATACCTGATAGAAATCAATTTCAAGGAGGAAAGGTTTGGCTGATGGTTTCAGAGGTTTTCATCCCTGGTTGGTTAGCTCTGTTGCTTTTAGGTCCGTGGCAAGGCAGAACATCATGGTGGGGAGCACATGACGTAGCAAAACTGCTTACCTTATGGCAGCCAAGAAGCAGAGACAGAGATGGGGGGGGGGGCTAGAGTCACAATATACCCTTCAAGGACATTCCCCCAGTGACTTACTTCCTCCAAGATGGCCCCATCTCCTAAAGGAGCATCACAGACCCCCACTATTCTGGCACAGCCTCCATATCCTTTAGGCCCAGGATCACCCAACAGCAGCAGGCTGGCAGCCAAGCCTTTAGAACATGGTCTTTGGGGTCATTTCTGATCCCAATCCTGACATTCTGCCCCTGGGCCCCCAAGGCTCATGTCCCTCTCATAATGAAAAATGCATTCAGTTCATCTCCACGAGTCCCCAAAGTCTCAATGGTTTCAGCATCACTCCAAAGTCCCAGTCCAGAGTGAGGAACATGTCCAGGTCACCCAGGCATGTCACAGGAGGATGGCAGGGTTAAGGTTCCAGCAGATGTTTGACAAAGGTCCTGCCGGGGGGCCCTAATAGACGTTGAATTATTGCTTGATCCTGATCTCCCTACAGAGAAAGGCCCGGAAAGCAAAAATAGTCCCTTGGAACTCCATTGGACTTTGTGCAAAGCCATCCAGGACACCTGGACAAGAGGTGACAGCCAGAGGCCACCTGGACTTGAGGGAGTGAGTGCCTGGTGCCCCTCTGTCTGGCTGTGGACCGCCATTGCTTTGGCCATGGAGGTGGGACGGAGACCGGCCCAGGTCCTGAAATGTCCTGTAAAGAAGCTACTGAAGCACTCTGGGAGGTGCTCCGGGAGGAAGAGTCCTGAGCTGGCCCAAAGGGTCAGGAGGGTATGTCCGGATAGTGGGATCTGGAGTTGGACCCAGGCCCTGATCCCAGAGTTGCTCTTATTGGCCGTGTGGACTTGGGAAAGTGACCTGAGCCCCACTGAGCCTTGGTTTCCTCATCTGTCAAATGGGACTAACGTTACTGTCTCTGAGGGCTCTTAGGAAGGAGGGTCTTTCTGATTGTTACAGATCTTCTCGGTCACAGCCTGGAGGGGCTGGTGACGGGAAGGAAAGGCCTGTTGTGAGCCAGTGCCTTGTATCTGAAGAGTGGCAAGCCTGGACATTCAAGTTCCTCCTCTGCCCCGCTTCTGTCACTGTTCATCCTGCCATAGGCCCCCTTTGTCCCTCCTCATTACCCTCCACTCAGCACCCAGCACCTTGCTGGGTAGAGACTGCATTTGGGGACCACCAGGGACCGCCCTGCTTTTTCTCTGTGCGCCCCCCTCTCTGCCAGGCCCGCTGGTCCCTTCCTCTCCGTGTCCTGCCCCTCATCATAGCACATTGCTAGCTCTCTCTTTGCGGAGCCTGGGAAATTGAGGAGTCCCTTGTGGCAGACGGGCAGGGCTGACCTTGAAGCAGATCTTTAATAAACAATGAGCAGAGGTGGCAGCTCCTGGCCTGCCTTCCCGGCCTGGCCTCCCCTCTCCTCTCCTTTGCTTGAAAACCCTTCACGGGGGCCAGGGCCCTGGGTTAAGCTTTGCCCTTGCTAGGGTCCTTTTGGAGGGTGTAAATCCTTGGGTTGAGAGAATGTCGGGATCTGGGAGGAGATGTAGGAAGGGAGGCTGTGGGCTCTGCTGGCCTCTGCCTCTGCCTTAGAGTTTTTTTTTTTTTTTTTTTGTACCAGGGATTGAACCCAGGGATGCTTAACTACTGAGCCACATCCTCAGCCCTTTCTATTTTTTATTTTGAGACAGGGTCTTACTAGGTTGCTTAGGGCCTTGCTATATTGTTGAAGCTGGCCTCAAACTTGTGATCCTCCTGCCTCAGCCTCCCAAGCTGCTGAGTCCCCCACCCCACTGCCTCCCCCCACCAGCCACTTAGGTCTCTTACTGTCCAAATCATTCAGTGGTATCCCTGGCCTGAGGCCATCCTAGGAATCAAGTTCTTTGCAGGCTACAGTCTACTGGGGGGTGTGACAGAGACCCGTGTCTTTGAGAACTGCTGTATTCCAGGGACTGTGCCACATCCTCACTACTTCTAACCCTTGCAATGAGTCTTTGAGGAGGGAATCATTGTGCAGTCTCACTGACGAGAACACTGAGGGTCAGAGTGGCTCAGAACTTGCCCATAGCCACCCAAGCCATAGCATCCTCGAGAACGACCTGAGTCAGAATCTGTGTGACCCAAAGCCAAGTTGGTCCCCGAATCACTGGTCTTAGAATAGTTCATATCTGCTCCCTCTTCCCTGGGTCTCTGGCCCAGGCCCCTGTCCTCATTGTGGCACACAATTTCCTCCTCCTTCCTGAGTCTAAAACCCACCCAGGACCTTGAAGGCAGGCCCGCTCTGCTGGAGGGACATACCTTCCAGAATCTAGTTGCTAAGGTCCTGGCTCCTCAGCAAAGTCCCCTCTTTCCCTGGACCAAAGCCTGGCCCCCTCTGAGCTGTCTCCATGGTGGCCCTGTGACCCTGACTGGCTCAGCTGGACTTGTGGTGTGGAAAACGGGCAAATGAATGCGTTCTTGAATGAATTTGCAGATGGGGGATGAATGAGAGCCACCAGACGCAGTGAACCGTGCATTGAGCCAGTAGACTGGGACTGTGCATCTCCCCTCTCCATAGGGCCCTCAGTGACAGAGATGTCCACCTTCTAGAGGATTGAGTTGTCAATGGGACAAGAACATCCACCCAGGGCCCACATCTCCAGTGATCCTCATCAGGATGGAGATGGGACCTTGTGACAAGTTCCCGCCCAAGGAACCTCTTCCTGGAAGAGTCACCTGAGGGGCACCTTTGCCCTCTTCCTCTCTCTTCCCTCATTGACCACTGGCAGGATATACAAGGCCCCAATACCTGGGGGGTGGGGAGAGCCATGAGATAGAAGGACCCTTGTCCCTGAATCACCATGCAGAGGGCCTCCTGCTGACCAGAAGCATCAGTGTAGGACTGCTGGGACGTGAGAAATAAGTAGAGATAAGCTCCTGGGATTTGGGGGTTTATTTGTTATAGCAGCAGGTATTGCCCTGACTAACAGCCACAGAAGCCAATTATTTGCCATCAAGCTATGTCCAGCCCAGAAATCCCTCAGGCCTGGGCTCTGGGGATCCTCAACCAGCACCTGTGACTCATCCTTTGTCTGCCAGCTGTGGGGACAGGCTGCCTGTCCTCTTGGCTTCCTCTCACCTCTCAGGGCCCAGGGAGGAGTTAGTGCTGCTCCTGGGTTGCGGAAGGACTCAGGCATCAAGGTAAAAAGTGACCACAGGCAAAACTCAGGTACGGGGTGATGAGTCAGGAGACTTGCTATCCCCAGGGGTGGTGACAAGAAGGGGCACAAGATGGCTGATAGGCTCTGTGTTGGTCCGGGTGCTGGGTGTGCAGACGGGCTGTCTCCCGTCTCTACTGTGTGCACGGATGCTGTTCTTCAGTGGAGGTTTTCAGAAATGCCTTGGACAGGAAAGTTAGGGTGAGGAGAGAAAAAGGGTGAGAGACAATAGGATGGGAACCGGCATGGGGTTGGGGGACACGTAGAGAGCAGAGGGTCGCCTTGCCCCTTCACCCATGGCAGGTCCCGGCAGGCCGCCACCTGCACCTCGCCCCCTCCATCCCACTTTGGGCTCTTAGTATGTCCAGGTCCACCAGGCAGGTGTGCTGGCCGAGGGACCCTCACCCCCCCCCCAGTGTATGCAGTGATCTCTCCTTGGAGGCCTGGAGCACACACCTGGGTCCATGCGATTCCACCAGGGACCAGGTGGACGGGGGGGGGGGGGGGAGGGGAGGGGGGGGCTGCAGAAGAGATGGCTGCTGAGCCTTCCTTGGAGGATGTGAGTCAGTTTGTCTGTTGGTAGCATCTGTTGACCAGGGGGACAGACTGCAGTCACCTGAATCCACCCCCCCACACACACCTGGGACACACAGGGCCAGTCGCACACCTGACACGGGTCTCATCTACAGGCCACCTGAGGAAACGTCACGCACATGCCCCACATGCCCCTCCACCTACACGTCCCACCCACCCTCCATACAGCACACACAAGCTTGTCTACACCGTCTTCCTCCCGGGAGACCCAAACCTCAGCCAAAGGCCACATCTGTGCTGCTACCTACGCATGGGCACCCACACGTGGGCATCCACGCGCCAGTGTCCTCCCCAACCTTTGACCCTGGGACAGAGGTGGGTGGGGATGACCTGCTGGGGAGGGCCACACCCACACTGACCAGAGCCCCAGGTTCCCTGAGACAGGAGCGCATCCCTCGAGGGTCCCTTCGCGGGGTCTTTGCCCTGGCCCCATCTTTTCTGGGAAGCATTCCCTGAGTGTCCAGGGGCTGAAGAGAAGCCCCCACTTCTGAGCTGTGGAATCCACCTCCTGGGTAAGGACAGGCCACGCACATCCCTCCAGGTGTCTGTAGAGCCCCAGGAGGGGCAGTGGCCAGGCAGTCCCTCGGGGGAGTCCTGGGTCCCTGGTGCACCCTGCCCCTGCCCACTGGGCTGCTCTGTGCTGGGAGGAAGGTGCCCAGCTTGGGTGGGATGCATGGATATCCCAGGGCATGGGAGAGTTGGGGGCCTGGAAGGCCCAGGGTGTGCACACCTGCACTACAAATGTGGGGCATTGAGTTGCCCACCACCAAGCAGCCTCCAGGCTCTCGGAATGTGGCAGGGCCTCTTTGTCCCTGCTGGTCCTGATTTAAGGCCTCCTCCCAGGGTTCCAGAGAGGCCAAATTTGCTTCCTGAGCCAGAGACCAGCTCATCCAAAGCTCCTGCCAGCCCAGCCCTGCGGGAGGGCCCCACACCCTGCCCATTCCTCCACCTGCTCTGTTCCAGGATCCCTGGTTCTTCACTTCCTGCTTCCTGCCCTGAGGGTCCTGTCCTCTGCTGACTGTCACCACCCCCAAGCTCTCTTCTTGACAGCCCCCACCCACTCAGCAGGCCACTGAGGGCCTGGCCTCCAGTTGAGGGAAATCACAGAGGCAGTCTCCACTGACCGAATGCCTCCCGTGTGTTGTACGCTGGGTCTTCACAGTCCTCAGCACACCCCGGGGGTGGACATCACCATCGGCATTTTACTGGTGCAGAGCTGAGGCTCAGAGAGGTTAAGTGATTTGCTCAGGGCTCCACAGCAAGAGAGTGGAGAGAGAAAGTTCTAGAGTCTGGAGTGTGGAGTGAGATGACCTCTCGTTGGCTCTCCGTGACTTCATCTTCTAGGATGTTCTTCTGGACTCTTCCAGCCCCGCTATCCTCGTCCTTCTGAAGGTTCCTACTGCATCGGGAACCAGATTTACAATGCAGGACGGTGCCGTTTATCATTCAGCTTCGACAATTCCCCTTCTGCCTCATTCCTGCTCCCCCGGTGCCTCTGTCTGGCTCCGCGGTCTGACTCTCTGAACCTCCTGGAGTCTGTTCCTGCCTTGTTCTGAGCAGCGCTGCCTCAGGGGCTGTGGGCTGTATGGGCTGGCCTCCACGTTCTGACACACGTGGTCCTAGACACGCTCAAATCACGCTGGCACCCCTGGGAGGGCCCAGTGCCTGCACCAGGCCCCGGCTCCACTGTGCCAAGGCTCCCTAGCGTGTGAGCAGGTGCTGTCCCCACAGCTGCTGGGACAGTCCCACCCCCTCCAACAGCCAAGCTGATAACCCTGCTGTCTTCCCCAGGGAAAGAAGCCTGGGGGGAGGCTGCTTGGGACCCATGGAGGATCCAGGACGGCCGTGGGCCAGGTCCTCTTTTTATTTTGGTGCCAGGGATTGAACTCAGGGGCACTTGACCACTGAGCCATATCCCCAGCCCTATTTTGTATTTTATTTTTGTTTATTCATTTATGGTGCTGGGGATGGAACCCAGGGCCTGTGTATGCAAGACGAGCACTCTACCAACTGAGCTAAGTCCCCAGTCCCCTCTTTTGTGTTTTATTTTGAGACAGGGCGTCACTAAGTTGCTGAGGCTAGCCTCAAACTCCTGCCTCAGCCTTCGGAGCCCTGGGGATTACAGGTGTGCGCCACCACCCCCGGCTCAAGGGGAAGTTTTTAAACACAAAAATGAAGAGATTGCTTCAGATGTTTTCAGCCAATAGTCCTTGGCCACAATGATTAATGGCCAGAGTGTCCTCAGCCCAAGGTCGAACAGACTGTCCTTACAGAAACTCCTCTGTGTTTCTGGCACCCTCTCTCGGGATAGTCACTGTCAGACGACTGTGCCTGAGAGCCCTTGCTTTGTGACCTTCTGGCTGATCTGCTCCTCGTCAGAACTGACACAGGGGCTCCATTTTGATTCACGTGTTTCCCCCCTGCCAGGCGTCCTGGGACACCATGAGGTGGCCGGTGACTGAGGGCAGAGTCTGCACAAGGACAAGAGGCTTTGTGCAGCCACTTCCAGGGTTTGCTCCCAGTGGGCAGTGGGGGGTTGGCAAGGTCCCACCCACTCTTCTTTCTCCTGAGCCAGGTCTTTCCCCCTGAGTCCAACACGGCCCGGGTGCCCCCAATGGTCACACCCCTGTGCCACACCATGCACACTCCCCACCCCCAGCCCTGCTGTGTTTTGGATGAGTGTCCCCAAAAGTCCGTGTGGGGCAAGTCTGTTCCTTGGGTGGCACTATGGGGAGATGGTGGGACCTTTAGGAGGTGGGACCTAGAAAGGTCCTTAGGTCCTGAAGGGGATCATGGGACCCAAATCTCTTCTTTTTCCTGTCTGGCTTTTCACTTCCTGGCTCAAGAGTTGAGCGGTTGTCTCTGTCACTTGCTCCTGCCATGATCCGCCAGAGACCCAAAGCACTGAGGCCACTGATCATGGACTGGGAGCTCCAAAACTGTGAGCCAATTTCAACCCTCTCACTTCTTTTTTTGTACCAGGGATTGAACCCAGGGCACTTAACCACTGAGCCACATCCTCAGCCCTTTTTTATATTTTCTTTTTTATATTTTAGAGAAAGAGTCTTGCTGAGTTGCTTAGGACCTCACTATATTGCTGAGGCTGGCTTTGAACTTGAAATCCTCCTGCCTCAGCCTCCTGAGCGGCTGGGATTACAGGCATATGCCACCACATCCAGCTAACCTTTTCTCTTTATGAGTTATCTGTCTCAGGTGTTTCGATATAGTGATGGAAAACAACCTCTCACAACACCCATGCACACAATGCATAAACACGCACACACACATACAGGCATCATACACACATACCACACATGCCACACATATAGTACAGAGCATCGTTTACATATATAGCAAACACCAAGCACACACGCGCCACATTCCCCACAAGTGAATCCCCCCCCACCCCAAGCCTGTGAAAGGAGCATTTCTGATCCTTCTCCCGGCCCAGCCAGGTGCCTCCCTCCTGCTGGAGCAAGTTAACCTAATTACCAGCCCAGGTCTGCCTGGAGCACAGCTCCCTCCCAGCCCGGCTGGGAGAATATTAAAGCCAGCAGGAGGCTGGAGGAGAGAGCTGTGGAGGAGAGTTATTTTTAGGAAGTGAGGTGGGTTTGCTGTGGAGCAGCTGCTCTGGGCGGAGGGGGCTGCACAGCGTGATGGGGGCTGAGGTCAGGGGGCAGGGGAGCCGGTCCTGAGACAGACCAGTCCACTTGCTCCCAGGAAGGTGGGAAGGGGACCGAGAGCTGGGAGAGGGGCTTGCCATGCTCCCTGCCAGAGCTGACCCCGGGGCCTGGGGCTGAGGCCATCCCCCATGTGCAGGGGCCTCTGGGCAGGAACGGCAGTGGGTGGGCGGGAACTGGCCCTGACATGGGCGGAAGGCTCTGCAGGATCTGATAGCCCCGCCCCTACACCCAGACAGACAGACACAGGGTGGGGATCGGGTGGGGCTGCTGTCACTCCCTGAAAGCCACTGGGCAGGGCTCCCTGGTCCTTCTGTGAATGACTGTCCCCTTCATCCAAACTAGATCTAGGGTCAGCTCCTCTCCCCGCTCCCCTAGAGCGTGACCAAGATCTTCCCTCATAGCCGGGGACACAGGGATCCCCATCCAGGGACCAGGGACCAAGAATCCAACAAATCCAAAAGTTCTGCTTCCAAGAGACAGAGCCAGCTCTGTGCAGGGACCCCCTAGTGGTGACCGCGCTACTGGGAAACCCCTGAGGTGCCTGAAACAGCCTTGAGACCCCCAAGGCAGCAGGGCACCCTGGAGTGGGGGAGCTCCACAGCCAGATTGCCTGGGTTCAAATCCCAACTCCTCTTACTCTCTGTGTGACCTTGGACAAGTTATTCAACCTCTCTGGGCATTTGGAGACGCTATGTGTACCCACCGTAGAGATAGTGTTGATTAAAGGGCCCACAGCTGCAAAACACCTGGGAGGGCATCCTGGTGTCCTGCGGCTGCCAGACAGATGATCACAGACTTAGTGATTTATCATCTAACCGTTCTGGAGGCCAGAATTTGCTATATACGTCAGGAGGCCTGGGTCCCTCTGGAGGCTCGAGGGGACTGGTCTCCTTGCCTTTTCAGCCTCTAGAGCTGCCTGCATTCCTCGGCTTGTGAACTCTCCCATCCCCCAATCTTGAAGATGACACAGATCCTCAAGTTCCAGGGATTGGGATGAGGACATCTTGGGGGGGGGGACAGTATTCTGCCAACTACAGGGGACCTGGGAAGTTGAGAGTGCTCAGCCATCGTGAGAGAGCTCAAGTGCTCCATGAGCTCATGTGCTCAAGTGCTCCATGCCTGGGCAGGGACACATGGCTTCCCTTTTTAGAGGATGATCTGCCACGGGACAAGTTGGCCTGTGGGTCCCTTTGGTTTGAGACTCAAAGGTAGAACATTTGTGTATCAAGACCCAGGCCTTCTGTCCCAGCCCTGCAAACAAAACAGGCAAACAAACCGGACAAAAAAAGAAAAGTTGGCGCCATGCGGTGGCGCACGCCTGCAATCCCAGCAGCTTGGGAGGCCGAGGCAGGATCACGAGTTCAAAGCCAGCCTCAGCAATTTAGTGAGCGCCTAAGTAACTCAGCGAGAACCGATCTCTAAATAGAATATGAAAAAAGGGCTGAGGATGTGGTTCAGTGGTTAAGCACCCCTGGATTCAATCCCCAGTACCCAAAAAAGAAAAAAAAGTTGGCCCTGTTTGGGGACTGCAGGAGAAGGTACCAGTCATGGGCCCTCGTGCACAGCAATTATGGTGGCAAAGGACTTTCACCATGAAGAACAGCAAGCCGATGCTCAGCCAGCGGGTGAGGCTGGTCCCAAGGTCAAACGGTGCAGAGGGCTGGAGGTAGGTGGGCACCCTGAGCCCAGCTTGGTGTCAAGAAGCAGGGCTCCAATCCTGTCTGGTCACCACGAGTGGCCTGAGTGTGGGCAAATCACCCTTGTCCACCCAATGGGGCCATAATAGGTGGTTGCTATATCACGTGACAAGGGCCTGTGGCTCAAACATGGGACTCTGCTGGTGTTGCGAGGAGCACAAAGCATGCATTTTAGAGATATGTACTTAAATTTCAAGTTGCATGGGGTTTGTCCCCCAGGGGCTCCTGTGTTAGAGCCTGCTCTTCAGGGTGGTGGTGTTGGGAGGTACAAGGTGGTGGAGCCTCCCAGAAAGTAAAGAGGTCATTGAGGGGCGATCTCTGCCCTTGGAAGAGATTCAGGTCATTTCATGCAAGTGTGATTAGTTCTGGGGAAAGCGTTGTGAAAGAGCAAGACTGACCCTTCCCCCTCCCTCTGGCTTCCCGTCTCACCCTGTGATGTCTCCCTCTGTCTCACACTCTGCTCCATGATGTAATACAGCCACAGGAGCCCTTCATCAGAGACAGTGCCAAACTGTTTGGACTATCAGCTTTTAAACTGGGAGTTAAACAAACCTCTTCTCTTTATCCATTACCTGGCCTCAGGCATTTTGTGTTAGTAATGAAAAATGGACCAATGTAACAAATGAGACTCATTGGGCATCCTGACTTCTATCACCAGGGGTTTCTGATTATGCAATATTGTATAAAATGTATCAGTTTGCTGGGGCTGCGGTAACAAAGTACCATATGCTGAGTGGCTTAAACAACACAAATTTATTGTCTCACAGTTCTGATATCAAGGTGTTGGTGGGTTGGTTCCTTCTGAGGCCTATGAGGAAGAATCTGCCGTGTGCCTCTCCCCTGGCTTCTGGCGTTTGCTGACCATCCTTTGGGGCTCCTTGTCTTGTACATAAACATCACCCTCGTCTCTGCCTTTATCTTCTCATGGTGCTCTTCTTGTGCATGTGTCTGTGTCCAAATTTCCTTCCTTGCTTTTTTCTCCCCTCCCCTCCCCCCATCCCAGGACTGGGGATTGAACCCAGAACTGTCCTATCTACCACTGAACCACATCCCAGTCCTTCTTGTTTTTATTTTGAGACAGGGTTTCACTAAGTTGCCTAGCTAGGCTGGCCTCAAACTTGCAATCCTCCTGCCTCAGCCTCCTGAGTCACAGGATTACAGTCGTGTGCCACAACACTCCACCAAATTTCCCACTTTTATGACACCAATCATATTGGATCAGGGTTCTTCCTATTTCAGCAACTTGATAAATTATTTCTGCCGAGACCCTGTTTCCGAGGTGCTGGGGCTCTGGACTTGCACATTCACCTTTTAGGGATATAATTCAACCCATCACGCAAAGAAGAAAGAGTAAAATTTGAGAGCACTCTATGTGCAATAACATTCTCAAGGCAGTTTCCACCCCCATTCTAGATGTTTACACCACGCTAACTAGTGTGTATTCCTTTAGGGTCTTTTTGTATGCATTTACATTCAAATGCCAATACGTATTTGGGCTGTTTCTTCTCCTCGTGCTTCATATTATATAACATGGACACTGTGGTGCTCACTTGTAATCCCAGCCACTAGGGAGGCTGAGGCAGGAGGACTACAAGTTCAAGGCCAGCTTCAGCAACTTAGCAAGACCCTGTCTCAAAATAAAAATAAAAGGGTTTAGGATGTGGGGATGTGGCTCAGTGGTAGACTGCGTCTGACTTTAGGTCCCAGGACTTAAGGGGCCTTGGGGGAGACTGCGTTGATTGCCATTGAACAGGCTGGAGGGAGCCTTGGGTGATTAGTACTTCAATTAGTAACCTTGGCCTTGGGGAGAGAGTTGGGATGGGGGGACCCACTGGGAAACCAGCCCAAAGTTCTGAATTTGGATCCTGCTGGGTGGGGGTCTGTGGCTTGTTTTCTGCCCCCTCCCCACTTCAACTCAGCTCTTTGCAGAAGGGGTGCTGTCCATGGTGGTGATAAAATATTTAACCTCTAGAAGCACTTTGGCACTACTGGTCAGTGGGCCGGGAGACCCCATGCTGCTGCTGAGTTACCCCTTTATCATGGTGCAGGGGGCAGGGAGTCCCCAGGGAGGAGCTCCAGACCGGACAGTGGCTGCTGACCAGTTAGTTTGGGTTTGTCTCTCTCATGACCAGAGCAACTGCCCTGGTGCCAACTGGCCCTAATCAACCCACCTGGCCATACCTCCATTTTGCCATCTAGTTCTGTCTGCCCTGGGGTGACCCCAATGAACTCTAGAAGAAAATGAAGAAAAGGGGAAAAAAATAATGTATTTCAGGTTGACCGGCTCTGGCTGCTGTCAGCGTTTGCCCCAAGCAGTTGAATCCACAGACCAGGACACAGGCGGCAGGGGCTGATGCAGTGGCCCCTTAGGGCCCAGCCTCTGGCAGGGTTTGTCCCGGGAGGCCAAAGTTCCAACCTAGGCCCAGCACCTGCAAGGACAAGTTGCTGTAGCCCCACAGGGGTGGACAGGCCCCAGGCTGTCCCTTCTGGCCACCCAGCAGCTTCCCCCTCTCCTCACAGTGCCAGGCCTGTCCTTGCTGTCCACACAGGACACTGGAGACAAGAGGAACTCAAGGTTGCCTGGCTAACTCATCTCAGGAGGCATGGTCTTACATTCTTGGGTTTGGGGGTCCCTCCACTCAAACTCTTGTGCTGATATTGAGGCTCCAGGCCCGTCCTCTGAGCCCGTTTCCACAGTCCTCCCTGGATTTGCTTCTGCTCTATTATCCCTGTCTGGAATGGCTGTCCCCTCCTGCCTGGATGTGTGGGGACCAGACAGCACAGGGAGCAGGTTTTGGCTCTGGAACAAAGCTCACTGGGCGGGTGACCCAGCCAGGCCTGGGAGCTGACTGCAGCTCAGGCCTCTAGCTCCCTCTCCAGGCCGCAGTGGAGAACTGCTGTCCTTGCCTTCTGCCTCTGCTACCCAGGAGGAGATGACATTTGCTACTTTGCAGGATCAGCTTTCTTATTTATTTTTGGTACTGGGGATTGAACCTGGAGGTGCTTAACCACTGAACCATATCCCGGGTCCTTTTTATATTTTATTTAGAGACAGGGTCTCGCTGAGTTGCTCAGGGCCTTGGTAGATTGCTGAGGCTGGTTTTGGACTCACGATCCTCCCGGCTCAGCCTCCTGAGCGCTGGGGTTACAGGCCACTGCAGGACCAGCTTTCATTTTCGCTGTGGGGAAGCACTCCCTCCACAGAGCCTTCCCTCTGCTCTCTGAACACTGGTTCCTGGCTTCCTCTGGCAAAGGACTCAGTCACCTCTTTTGGTCATTAATACCATACACAGAACCCTGGGTGGGTTTTTTTTTTTTCACTGCAGGGGACAGGAGTTGGTTGGAGGAGGCCCAAAGGTGGGGATGCAGTCCAGGCTACAGCCTGGGAGGGGGCCTGGCCCAGGGTGGTTAACCATGTGACAGTGGTTGATAGACTTCTGGGGGCAGAAAGGTGCTGGGAGATGCAGAGGACTTTTCTCCATGTCCTGCTACCCCTCCCCTGCACCTCATCGTTGGCCGCCCCCTTTCTGTCCTGAGTCCCAGGTGGTCCTCTCCTCCACACTGTTCCGGTTCCCAAGTGCTGTACAGGCCTGCAGCAGGCCCTCCACTGGGACCCTGCCCTGGCCCCCTGGGCCCAAGACCTTCCTTGTTGAAGCCTGAGCAGCTTCGGCCTAGGATCCTGTTGCCAAGTGGCTCAGTTCCTTTGATGTCCCCAGGATGATCCTTCAGTCCCGTGTACAGATTTCTCCCCAGACCAGCCTGCTCCCCCGCTGTGGGCCTCAGCTGTGCCTCAGATCCATCTTAGGCCCGATCCCTTCAGCCCACCTGCCCTCCTTGCTGGCCAAAATGCTGCCCCGCCTTCAGGGTCAGCCCAAATGTCATCTCCTCCTCCTGGGTAGCCTAATGATGGCACTCTGCCCTGATTACTGTTCTGTCAAGGCATCCAGAGGGAGCCCTGTCCTCTCTGGGGTCCTGTGTTGCTTTATCTGCATTTTCTTGCTGGTTCTCAAGGAATCGGGAATAGGCGGAGGGGCAGGAACAGCTCTTATAGTGAAAAGAACTCTGGGACAGCTGGTGTCTCCACAGCATGGATCCCCTGACCCAAGAAGAATAATCCAGAAGAATCTAGAACATTTTAGATTCTGGGCCTTCGGTCTTGGACTGCTAGATCTGAACTGCTGAGGGGTAGGGAGGGCCACTGGTATCTCCCTGGTATAGAGAGATGAGCAGTGACCATCCCAACCCAGGCCATCATTTGATCTCTCAGGTCCTGGTCCTGCCTCTTAGTGCAAGAACCCATGCAATAGCATCCCCCCTACTCCAAGGAGAGCGAGCCCCATGTAGACCCCACAGGGTCCAAAAGGGTAGCGAGGTTGAGCCATGCTCTTTATAGAAGCAAAAAATTTAAAAACTCATTATCCGACAGTGGGATAAATCAGAGATGTCCTCTCTAAGGATTAGCCAGAGACTGAAAATGTGACATGAGAAAGTACATTCTTTTGTGAAATGGGTAGAACTGGCCCCTAAAGTCACTGGCCTTTGGGGTCACCTCATGACACACCAGGGCTTGTGACTTGCTCTAACCCAGAGGCTATACCAGCTTGGGGACACTGCCTTACGCCCTGGCAGATGCTGCTTTTGGACTTGGGGACCCTGAGCCACAGGGAAACCCACCCACCCACCCGCCCTTCTGTAGGCCTTAAGACAGGGAAGCCCAGTTGTCCCACTGTGCCCTAAGCACCAGCTGTGACCCAGGATGTTCCAGTCCAGCCCAGCTCCTGATGTCGGCAGCCCCAGCAGATGCCAGTGGAGCTGAGTGCCCAGCCTCAGCACAGAATCCAGTGACTCCGCCACAGCAGGGCATGCGAGCAGGAGCAGCGTCAGGAGGCTCTGGGCAGCAGCCCAGCTAAGGACGTGTGAGACCACGAGACCGGGCCCTTGCCGGAGCGGTCTCCCTGATTTCTCCTTGGGTTTTACACCATGAGTAGGTATGTAGGTATGTTCCTTTAAGAGAACCACTGTCGTTCTTTTTTTTTTTTTTTTTTTTTTTAAAGAGAGTGAGAGAGGAGAGAGAGAGAATTTTTTTTAACATTTTTTTTTTAGTTCTCGGCGGACACAACATCCCTGCTGGTATGTGGTGCTGAGGATCGAACCCGGGCCGCACGCATGCCAGGCGAGCGTGCCACCACTTGAGCCACATCCCCAGCCCCCCACTGTCGTTCTTTACAATTAAATTTCAGTTTAAAAACCCAAAACTCCAAAAAGGGTCGATAAATGAGTGGCCCACCCAGAGCACACCTCACCTCCACCCACAGTGGAAGGCATCCCATTGCCAGAAAGTTCCCTCTTGGGTATGGAGCCCATTCCACTTCAGAGGCCGCCGCTTCTGGGGACCACACTGCCCAACCGCTGAAGGGACCCTCCACACCTCCACCCAACGCAGTCCCTTTGTTAGGCCCTGAAGAACACCTGCAGCCACGTCTCCCCGTCTCCTGCCTGGACCAGCAGCTGGGGCTCAGCTGGCTCCTGCCCCACCCTCACTTCACTGAGGCCAAGGTGCCAGTCACTACTGGTGTTGGAGGAGGCTGGGCAGGGCTGAGGCTCAGTGGCAGAGTGTGAGGCCCTCAGCACCACATAGAAATAAGTAAATAAAGGTATTGTGTCCACCTAAAGTAAAAAAAAAAAAAAAATTATATATATGAGGTGGTGGCCAAGGCTCAGAGTGGGCAGGGCCAGCGGAGGCAGCTCACAGCAGAGAATAGTGTCAGGAAAGAACCAATGGCATGAGCCACTGAGCCACCTACCCTGGGAGGGCACAAGGATACCTTATCCGGTCACACCTGGGACAGGCAGGGTATAAAGCACATGTGGGGAGAAGCAGGTCCCCAGAGGCTGAGCGCCCCACCCCACATCAGAAACCTCCTGGGGCCACTGATGCCGCATTCTATGGTGGGAGAGCACCTGGTGTGATGTGTGGGGGAGAGGCCACAGACACTCCAGGGTCACCTCTCCCGGGAAAAAGAACACTCATAGAGAAGCCTTGAAAAAGAAAATCAAGTCTGCTTTTATTGTCGCACCAATAGACCAGCCACAATTTGGAAGGGACGATAACACGGATAATAACAACCATAATCGAAGCAAATTAAATGAACAGCATCCGACCTGGCCTTCCAGTGACACGATGCCGCGATAAGTTAAGGAAGCCGCTGCTCAGTGCTCGAGCCTCACTTCATGTTCTTGACAAAGTCTTCTCCTTTCTTGATGGAGGCTTTCAGCTCAGGGATGGCCTCTGCAATCATCTTCTCTTCAAAGGAAGAGACTTTGCCGATGCCCAGGTTCTTCTCCAGGCCCTTTTTCTGGAAGGGAGAAGGAAGGTGGTAACATTTGAAAAATCAGCGTGTCACAGAAAACCCAAGCTGCGCCTTCCCTGGCTCTGCCTGGCCATCACACCAGCCGCTGTGGGCAGCCGAGGACCCCAGTGGATCTGAGCCCAGGTCAGGAGCTGCAGCTGCAGGCAGACCATCCCAGGGGGGTCCTGGCCGTCCTCACTGCATACATGGCGTGGACAACTGCTTACATTCCTATCTGCTTTCCTATCTACAGGACGAGTGCTCCCCTCCCTCCCTGCCACCCAAGTGCAGGCGAAGTCAACCGGGCTCAGCACTGGCCCAGAGTGCTCACAGCTAGCAGAACTGACCACACAGTACTTCTGGGTTCTAGTCTCTTCCCCAAGTTCATCAAAGATGGAAGGAATGTTAACATTTACTTGACTCAAATCTATTTAAGTGGGTGATATCTGACATCAAAGACAAAGGTGTCAGCCAGGTGTGATGCCACACACCTGTAATCCCGTGGCTCAGGAGGCCAAGGCAGCAACTTAGTGAGGCCCTGAACAACTTAGCAAGACCCCGTCTCTAAACAAACAGGCAGAGGATGTGGCTCAGAGTTAAGCAACCCTGGGTTTAATCCAGGCGCACACACAGGAGTCTTGTCACTGTGTCACCTCCCAAAAGCTGTCTGTGCAACAGCCTCCAACCCAGCTCCAAGGTGATCTGCTGTCTCTTCTCCTGCCTAGGCCCCCAGATGCAGGTATTCTCCCTGCAGCTCTGCCACACCTGCCACCACCTGAGCCCTGAACCATACTGCACAACACATTCCCACCACAGGGAGCTCCATGGCCAGAGGCCATGTCCTGTGGATCCCTAGAGTCAGAGTGTCTGTCTGTAAGTGGTCCTGTAGGCCATGAGACCTAATTCCTGGGTGTGAAGTGATGTGACCACATGTGTGCCTGATTTCAGTAGCTGCTCACACATGTGGAAAGCTGAGACCCAGGGGTCTCTGCTCACTTAAGACTCAGTGAAGAGCCAGTCAGACCTCACAGGTGCCTCCGAACAGCTACCTGAAGCCAGCACTGTGACTAGATGGGCTCCGTCCCTAGAAGCACATCCCCAGGAGGAAAGCACCGGGGCAGGACCGAAGTCCACAGCCACGCAACAGTTTCCAGGCCTTCCGGGAGTGCAGCCGCAGCTGAGGTCAAAGTAGAGCGAGAGGCGTGGCCAGGGCTGGCTGGCCAGGGAGGTTCTCAGAGCTGTCCTGCTGCCTTGAGCCCAAGGGTCTTGTCTATCACATTTAGCTGCTCAGCACCAGCTGCTCAGCACCAGCTGCTCAGTCCGCACTGCTCAGTCCGCGCGGAGGAGGAGATGCACACTCCTCAGCGTGACACTCTCGGCTCTTAACTGAGGTGTGCTTCCACCCTCACAGCTCGAGCACACACCAGGCAGGGGTGTGCAGCCACTGCACAGGGACATGTGCACTGTGGAGCCAAGGGACAGGGACCTGTTCTCCAGGGCTACATACCCCCAGCAGCAAGGGCGTGGAAAAGTAGGTGCACTCAGTTTCCTGGGACTTCACGAAGGAGCACTCGACCACGCCTTCCTTGCCGTTCATCGCATCCACGAGGGAGAAGACAAAGCGGGCGCCAGCGTAGGCCATGGACAGGGTGGCAGAGCCTAGGGGAGCCAGTCGGGTTGGCCAGCTGGCACTGCAGCCCAGACCCAGGGAGCCTGCTCCATAGGACACCTGCAGCCGCCCCAGCTCACCAGCTGAGAATTCCCCCTTGGAATTCACTGTCTTCTGAATGACAAGAGTCAGTTCTCATCCCCACCGTCACCCCAGCCCACACGGCAAGCCAAGCTCCTCCTCTGCAGAGCCAAGCTTAGGCAAAGGCACATGGAAAACCCCACTCTGGCCTGAGCAGTCTTGCCCTCCAGCCCCATCTCTCAGGGCTCCCCTTCTGTCCCAGGGTTTCCTGAGGACCCTACCTGCTCCAGCTTTAGCCTTCACCACCTCTGTGCCGGCCTCCTGGATCCGTCCTGTGAGTGCTGTCAGCTGGTCTTGGGGGAAGTCCACCTTGGGAGTACACTGCAAGCCCAGCCGCAGGTCAGGAGAGCAGCTCCGGGCTCAGCCCAGGAGCAGACCCCCAGGCCCAACCCCAACCGCTACCCTTCCCCATAGTGGGCTCCCTCCTGTGACCACCTCAAGGGAAACTGGGATTGTTTCTGTATAAAGACCAAAAGAAACTTCATAGGGAGGCTTGGTAAGAGCCCCCCACCCCCTGCTTTTCTCCAGGCATTTGGTTTGCACCCAGGAGCACTTGCCACTGAACTGCAGTCCCAGCCCTTTTTATTTACTTATTTTTCATTTTGAGATTGTCTTTTGGCTAAGTTGCTGGGGATGGCTTTGAACTTACAATCCTCCTGCCTTAGCCTCCTGAGTAACAGATCACAGGCGTGTGACACCACACCTGGCCCACTACTCATTTTAAAAGAACCTTTTACATTTTATACTAATTTTAGAGGAAAGTTGAAAAGTTACCACATAGATGTCCTGTAGTTGGCTTTCCCCAATGTGGGCATTTTCTGTGACCACAGGGCAGCTGTGTGGCTGGGAGACTGTACATCAGAACCTGAGCTACAGACATTCCGATGCCCATTTCCCCACTGCTGTCCCTGTTCTGTTCTAGAGCCAGGTTCGGAATCCCAGCTTGCACTCAGTCTGTTCTGAGTCCCTCAGCTCTTCCTGATTTTTCTTTCTTGATCACTGCATTTGTAAATCAATCAATTTGGATGTGTCAGACATTTCCTCATGATTTTCTTGTAAGATCATGCATTTTGGGCAAAAACACCACAAATATTTGTCTGTCTTAGGCACTATATTCAGGGCCACGAGGTCAATCTGATGGGTCTCCTTCCTGGTGGTGCCAACCGTCTCTCTACGCCTCCTCCCCACCTTAAAGATAGGGTCTGGCTATGTTGCCCAGACTGGCCTTGAATTTGTGGGCTCTGTGCTCCTCCTACCTCAGCCTTCTAAGCAGTAGGGACTTCAGGCACCACTGTGTGGCAGCTTCTGCTCATTTTTAAACAGCACCTTTCCTGCCCTGATCTAGCTCAGGAATCATGATGCTTTCCAGTTTCCACGGTGTGCTGAAGCCCTCTGCCGTCCCTCTGACCCACGAGACCCCACAGGCCAGTTAGGAAGCCCCAGGCATCCTGTGGCTGCTGCTGAATCCTTTCGAAATACAGTGGATGCTTCCATTTTTTCCATCCTGAGGGCCTCAGGACAGCCTTGCAAGAACACTCACACACACCTGCGAGATCAGGGGGATGATGGTCTTCCCAGCATGGCCACCAATGACAGGAACACTGACCCGAGCTGGATCCAAACCCTGCTCATCAAAGTATGAAGCTTGGTTAGTCGGTGACAAGCACTCTGGGTATGAAGCACTCATATCCATCTACATCACCCACACTGGGAAAATCCACAGAACTCAGAACAAAGGAACCGGGGAAGAGATACTGTCTAACCCCAGCCAGGCTTAGCATCCTAGCCGAACCAATGGCCAGACATGATGAACAGATGTGTGTATGTGTGTGTGTGTGTAGGCTCAGAGCTGAGACCACCCACCTAGCTGAGGTCCTCCCAGTGGTCTGACATCCTCTCAGAGGCAGTGGCCCTCTTTCTCAGAGCAAATGTCATTCTCCCTGGAGAAGCCCACACCCAAGTCCCCATAGTCATAGAGAACCAGTCAAATGCTGTTTCCCTCATTTCTATTCTGGGAAACTCAGGGGTGAGAAGTGTGGCAACTCCAACTCATTGGGATGGAAAGAACAAAACTGAGTTGTACGAGATCAAAATATGGTTCAAGGTAGCAGGGCTTGCTGGAGAGGCGGACTCACTTTTAAACCGGAGGTATGATGCCTCCAAGGACCTGTGTCCCAAGTGTTTCTAAAAGCAGACAAAAAAGAACCTGGTGGGAGTGACTGTGGGGAGGTAAGCAGCGACCATAGTAATGCCACCTTCCCCAAGTGCTGAGGCCCAGGAGCCTGGCTCATGTCAGGAGATAGCCTGCCTAGGAAACTGAGGGCCGACCCCAGAAGGTGGCCAAGACCCATGGGGCACACGTGCCGAGCTCTGCATGTCCCTGGGACAGAGACACACCCCGTGTCTGCCCTTTCAATAAGGACAGGTGATGGTGCCAAGCTGTGCGACAAGATGGAAGAGAATTCCAGACCAAAGGATTGGCGTCAAAAAAGTCAGGAGCACAGAGGGCAGATGTGGCACCAGCAGAGTGTGAAATGCAAATGCCAGAAGATGTGAGAAGCCAGTGAAGGAGGGTGGTGCAAAGGGGACTCGAGACAGCCCAGAGGATGAGGGAAGAGCCAGCCCTGACGTTTAATTCACGAGCTTTCTGGATACCGGTTCACTTTGACGAGCTTGTCAATTACAGCTTTTTCTGGCAAGCACCAAGATCCCCTCTCCAACCTGTCTAGTTTCTAAGCTAAGTCAGCTTTGCCTATAGAACCCTCTGTAAGCACACAGGAATTACATGTGGCTATCACATGTGAAATGCGGCTGGTGTGACAGAGGACATACAGATTTATTTACATAGCCACATGTAGCCTAGGTCCTGTGGGAAATGGAGTATTCAGCCATGAGAGCTCATGGTACCACTGGAGCCCTCAAAGAACAAGTATGGCTGCTGCCTGGGCCCTGGGCCTGCCCTCCAGCTGGTCCACTTTCATCCGGGACACTGCCCATTCCTTCCCCATGGTCCTGCCACACTCCAAACACACCTGTGCTTGCTGAACCGATCACTCAAATTGTCTCTTGCCCCTCCACTACTCAAGGCCCAAAGCCCTGGGCCACATCTCACAGATCACTGCAACCCCAACATCTAGAACAGACCCTTATATATGCTATGACATGAATTAAAGTGGGGAGACCATCTGGAAGTTCAGAAGCAGATCTGTCTAGTGCACAAAGGGACTCCAGTTAAGGCCCATGGTCCTGTGTGTGCACTTGCCACCAAGCTTTGTGAAAGTCAATCTGCTCCCTGCTTCAGGAGGCCCCCACTTGCCTGCAAAGCCAGAGCAAAAGGGCTTGCGGCTCAAGGTGGGCACTTCTGGGGCCCAGAGGAGCTTCTGCTAAATACGCAGCTAAAATGATTTGCAAGCAGTTTGTGAAAGGCACTGGCGCCAAACCAAACCTACCTCAAGACAAGCCAGGGTGCAGTCCAACAGCCCAGGAGCAAGCAGCTAGCAGCACCAGAGCCCTCCAAGGTAAGCCACTACGGGCTCCCAAAGGAAAGAGAACTAGAGGCCCCAGATAACCCTGGTTTCTTAGGATTTCAGGAACTTTCTCAAATTCTTCCTAGTTGCTGATTTTATCACCCTTCATCTAAGAACTAGCAGGTTAACCCTGGCAATACTAGTTTCCAGGGGCAAGGAAAAAAGGGAAGACGGGGAGCACAACCCAAGTGTGGCCACCAAGAAACCCAGGAAAAGTCTGAAGCTGATGCACCTGGTTAGAGGTCAAAGGCAGAGGGAACCAAGCCAGACAGCAGCTGGCTACTCTGAACCTGCAGGACCTGCTGCATGAATTCCCCAAGAAAATGTGGGTACTGCTTTCCACTAAGGGTAAAAGCTATAAACACTAAACTCTCAGGTCAAAGCGCTTGTTGCTTCCTGTGCTGGTAAACAAGCAAGGTGGCTGGGGAAGTTCAGCAAAGCAACCCAAGGACAGTGGTACAGTCCTTACCTTCAGCTCTGCAACAAAAGTGTTGGCTCTGACAATGTCCAGGGTTGTCACACCAAAGATCTTATTGGGGTCGTACACTCCATGTTTCTTGAAAACTTCTGCTGTGATTGGGATGGTGGAGTTAACCTGTGAATGACAGACACAGTTGGCCCCAGACTCGGAGCACAGGGCCAAGAAGACCATCGACAAGGCCGCAGACACCAGGTTCAATTGCCCTAGTAATTGTTTACAGGCAAGCCACTCACAGGACAGGACAGTCACACTACTGAAAACAGAAACCCCTCTACTGCAGGGTGTGGCCATCAGTCATCAGATATGTGATGCTGCTATATGGGACACCTTCTGCTGACTGGAGCTTACTCAAAGCAGATGAACTAGGTCACATCCCAGTTCTGTCCTTCTGTGTTGTGACCTTGGGCAAGTCACCCAAACTCCTTAGGACCTGATCCCTTTATCTGTAAAATGGGGACCCCTAGGGAGGCTGCTGTGAAGACTAACGAATTCCTGGGGGGGGGCAGGCTTAAACCTTGCCCCCACACGGAGACACAGAATAGGACAGCAGCGAGGCCTACACCAGGCACCTGCCAGCCTTACATGAGTCTGTTCATTCTCCCTAACATAAGAACAAACTTCTGCTGCAACTGGGCCTTGGGCACAGTACCAGCACCGCCCTGCTTGCACTCACCGGATTGGAAATGATGCAGATCATGGCTTCGGGGCAATGCTGGGCACAGGCAGCAGCCAGGGTAGCCACAATTGTTGCATTGGTGTTGAACAGGTCATCCCGTGTCATGCCTGAAATGGCCCAGTACAAGACATTCATAAGAACACGGTGAATTTCCAAATAGGTGCCAAATGCTAGGTGTCAGCCGTTATAGGAAACTCAATAAGAACAGGACGGTGCTCCCATTTCAAGTATATCTATCCTGTAGGGCGAGCAATCTGGTGCAGCAAATGCCACAGTGAGGGTAGGGGTGGGGAGGGTGATGGCTGAGAAGGATCATCAGGGATTAGTCAGAACCCCAAGGTGGAGCTGGGTGGAAGAAGGCCATTTCAGGCACGAGCTGAATGGTGCCTCATTGAGGCAGGGGACAAACAGCAGATAATGGCTGACTTTATACACCAGGCCCACATGTGACATTTATCTCCCAGGCAATGGGGAGCCTATGGGTGTTCTGTTTTTCTTTTTCTTAATATTTTTTAGTTATAGGTGAACACAATATCTTTAGTTTATTTATTTTTATGTGGTGCTGAGGATCAAACCTAGTGCCTCAGCTGGCACTCTGCCACTGAGCCCCAGCCCCCCTATGGGTGTTTTCTTAGTGAAGAGATTGAATTTGTGTGTGTGTGTGTGTTTGTGTGTATGTGTGGTACTAGGGGTTGAACCCAGGGTACTTAACCACTGATCTACATCCTCAGCCTGTTTTAATTTTGAGACAGGGTCTTGTTAATTTGCTGAGGCTGGTTGAACCCAGGGCCTTGAGCATGCAAGGCAAGCACTCCACCACCAACTGAGCTATATCCCCAGCCCTTGAGGCTGGTTTTGAACTTGCAATCTTCCTGCCTCAGCCTCCCAAGTTGCTGGGATTATGAGTGTGCACACAACAATGCCTAGAAGATTCAATTAGTTTTTAAGGTAACACCCCCTTCTTAGAGACATATAGGGAGATGCTGGGCAAAGTTTCTGAACACAGACCTGGTTTTCTGGGGACTCCGGCTGGAATCACCACCACGTCGCAGCCTTTCAGACAGTCTGGCAGCTGGTCAGGTCCGAGGTAGCCTAGAAGAAACATCCCATGAGCAAGCCCACCTTTTTAACCCAGAAAGGGTTCCTGCAACCTTTCCTTGCCCAGGGCCCCACTGGTCCTTCAGGTCCCCACAAAAACAAACCCAGCCATCTGCTTGTCCTTGTCTGACTCACTAGCCCCTGCATGCCATGGTCAACTGCATTAGCTGCCTGACACTCCTCAGAGCAAAAGGTACCTGGTGAGAAGGCACTCCAGAGGCCAGGAGTGAGAAATGCCCTGGACTCCCAATAAGGACTCCCAATACCACTATCTACTTAGTCTACTCCTATCATCTGGGGACAACAGTTATGCTATTTAAGATTTCAGGGAAATTTGCTACAATGTCTAAAATCTGCTTTGATTTTGACTTTTTCCTATTGTAGGAGATCTCAAAAACTCAAATATATAGCTCAAAAGAAAATGGGCAAAGAAATTCAGGGGAACCATAGAAGGCTCATAAATACAAGCTGAGAGCTTCCTGAACCGAAGTACTACCAAATATGGTCTTCTTACCCACTGTCAACAGGCAATGGCATTTAGTACAACCTTCAGCAATTTGGTACTTTATGGCAAGAACTTTGAAATATTCACACCTACTGACTCACTCTACTTTTAGTATTCCAAGAAACAAGATGTAAAGATAAAGATATTTATTGCAACTTGAAGCCCAACAGCCAATAGTATTGGTAAGTAAATAAATGAGAAATTATGGGACAACTTTAAAAATGATTTTACCAAAAATTTGGTGACATGAAAAAATGGTGATGTACTGATGTACCTATGGAAGGGCTCAGCAGGAGGTGGAGGGAAGGCAGCCTGCACCTCAGGGAGTAGCACCTTCTCCTGCCCCCAGCAGCTTTCTGACACTTCCCCTTCCTTGTTCTCACACTACTTTTCAGGTTAGAAAGAGTAAAGAGTGGGAAGACTGCAAAACCTTGTTTTTCTAAGACAGAGCTATTTAAATATTTATTGACCCAACTCCTAAAGGGTATAATTGTTTGTAAAATTTTAATTCCCAATCAACACAGAACTTGCAAGTCTTTGAACATCTAGGTACATCTAAGATCTTATTGTTCTAGAATCAAGACCCCGGCCTATAGGGAGAAGATGGCAGGCTCTAAGGTGGGCGTGCCCAGTACCTTTCACTTTTGCTCTGGTCTCGATGTGGCTCAGATCTGCAGCCACCCCAGGTGTGTGAGCAATGTCATAGAGGGTCAGTCGACTCACAAGGGGGCTGTTCTTCAGGAGTAGTGAGAGGGGCTGCCCAATTCCTCCAGAGGCCCCAAGGACGGCTACTTTAGCATTGTTCTAAAAAGAGGTAGAGAAATAACTCTTAGGCCAGATTCAGCATTAAAAGGATCCACAACACTAGTCCTCTTTTATTGGTATCAAAGCAAGATATAGTTGTTGTATTTCCATCAACTTCATTCTGATAAAATTCTGGACCTTATTCCAAAGGTCAAGTTTCAATGGGGAGAACTTCTGCATAGAGATGCTGTGATATCCAGGTCACACCCCACACACCCCTTCAGAAGATAAAGAAACAGCTTCAGCCAGTCAGGCAGCAGAATTACCTTCCATCTGCAGTTTTAAAAAGTATAAACACACACAGGGTCCTACTGCATAGGGCTATAGGGCTGCAGGGCTGAAGACCCTTGCTGGTTGAGGGTACAAGTTAATCAGATGCATTAGGAGCAACAGGAAAAGGTCTAAAAGAGGGGCTGGGGATATAGCTCAGTTGGTAGAGTGCTTGCCTCACATGCACAAGGCCCTGGGTTCAATTCAATTCCCAGCACCCACCCCCCCACACACACACACAAAAAAAAAAAGTCTAAAAGAGAAGTAGTTTTAGGGACTCAAAATACAATGCAAATGTTATGTAAATAGTTGTGTAGAATGCACTCATAGGGAATGACAAGAAAAAGTTTAAACAAATTCAGTACATGTATAAACTTCAGTTCCTTTTAGAGCATTTTTGATCGAGACTGACCTTATCGGTGGATGTGGAGCTCGTGGACACAGGGGGCAACTATATTCTACAGTGGTGGATGATGCTAAAATAAAAGCTTCAGTTACTATCAAAAACTGAAACTAAAATCAAGCCAAAACAACTTTCACAATGTATTTCTGCTGGGCTGGGGATGTGGCTCAAGCGGTAGCGCGCTCGCCTGGCATGCGTGCGACCCGGGTTCGATCCTCAGCACCACATACCAACAAAGATGTTGTGTCCGCCGAGAACTAAAAAATAAATATTGAAAATTCCCCCCCCCCCTCTCTCTCTCTCCTCTCTCACTCTCTTTAAAAAAAAAAAATTAAAAAAAAATGTATTTCTGCTTAGGAATTAAGCTCTAAAAGCATATACAGCAATCAAGAGTTGAGTTTAAACAGGTTGAGGTTTTGTTTGTTTGTTTTTCTTGTACTTGGGACTGAACCCAGGGGTGCTCCATACACTGAGCTATAGCCCCAGCCCTTTTCATTGTTTTATTTTTTGAGACAGGATCTTCCTAAATTGTGGTTGTCTTGCCTCAGTCTCCAAAGTTGCTGGGATTACAGGTATATGCTAGTTTCTGTTATGGTTCTGAAAATGGACACTTAAAAACAAACTTTGGCCTTTTCCCCCTTCCCCTCCCCTCATGGGGTTGTCTTGTGCTCCCCACTTTGGAACCACTGCCCTGGTTGGCCTTGGAAGATTTAGTTACATCTGGTTTCTGTTTCTAAGTGGTATTCTGAAGGTAGATCCTTGACTTCCCAAAAAAACTAGCCAGACCAACCTAGACCCCAAGGTCTGGCAATCTCATCCACTCTGGATCTCCCGCTGTCACTCCCAAATTCCAACTCTTCAGTTTTGTTTATTTTTTCCTCCTCCCCTGAGATAGGGTCTTACTGTGTTGCCCAGGCTGGCCTTGAATGCCTGGGCTCAAGTGGTCCTCTGGCCTCAGCCTTCCCAGTAGCAGGGACCTCAGGTGAGTGCTGCCATGCCCCATCCCAGCTCTGCAGTTGCCAGGCATTCCAGTAGTCCAAAAAACCAATGTTGATTTATCCTCTCTAGCTCTTCTTGCTCCCAAGTGGCAAATCTGCACTCTGTCAAATTTAAACTTCTAAAATCATCTTCTGTCTCTTCTTTATCCCATGTCAGAGCCAAACAGGACATGAGACTTGGCATCTTGAAATGGCTCCAATCTCCCGCTGTCCATTCCCATTCCATCCTGGACTCCGCACACACACACCACCCTTCCCAATAACTGAAGCCTCCATCATTTCACTCCCTTGCTCAAAAATCTTTAGAAGCTTCCAAGGCCAACCTGGGCAGTGGTTCCAAAGTGGGGAGCACCAAGAGGGGAGGGAAAGGGGGAAAAGGCCAAAGTTTGTTTTTATTTTCATTTAACAAATAGAGAATTAAACGTTACTAAGGATCAGACTGATCTGGTGCCCTTGCCAGTGGTCCTTAAATGGATTAGCTCAGCGTGGGGGTAGAGGGAGGGAGGTCTTTGCTTTCACTATGCTGAGATGTTCCTCTTTGTACAATACGTCACCAACTTAGTATTTACAAAAGCACAGTTCTTAAGTAGTGGGATCTCCACAATGCAATGGAGGAAGACCTTCAGGATCACAGTGGTTACTTACCATTGTTTTTGTAACAATGTCTTCCACACCTGACTTTGCTGGGCATAGTGTCTATCAACAGCACCCTGATTAGCAATGGTCCTGAAAATTGATACAGGGGACCTCGGTCTTTACTTACACGACTCTGCTTTATACTGCAAGTCTGCCATGGTTTGTTTTTGAATTTCTACTATGTGTTTGTATTATAATGTATACATTAGTATGTCTATGTACAAATAGATACATTGACACTGTATGTTTGTTTATTTATTTATTTTTTTACTATTGAGGATATCAGATCCAAAGTCTGGAGACCAAGGTGCTGTGCCTTAGGTTCGAGCCCACCTTTCTGCTTTACTCAACTGCCTTTCTAGCATCTCCACCTATATGTCCAACTGGCATTTTTAACTCAATTTAAAACTGAGCTTCTCAATCTTTCCACACCCAAACCTGCTCTCTTCTAGAAGTCTTGTCCATCTCAGCAAATACCAACTCCAAGGACCCAAACTTAGGTGTCATCTGTGATTCCAGTTTCTCTTGAAGACCCCATCCAACCAACAATCAGCAAATCCCACTCAATCAGTCAAAAAAATATCCCAAACCTAGCAACCTTTTACCATCTCCACAGATGTTACCCAGAGCACAACTCTTAATCTGTCATTCTCCCTTGATCCGCTCTTAAAATGGGAGCAAGAACAAGTCATTGCTATGCTCAAAGATCCTCGGGTTGTGGTCCCATTTTCAAGAGAATGCAACATTTTTTAAGACCTGCTGTTCTCTTCATTGCCCTCCCTGGAATTACACTGGTTCCTCATATTCTCAAACATCTTAGGCACCCCACTCTCATCCCAGGGCTTCAGAATATTCTTTCTTCCTTCCTTCCTGTCACCACAACCCAGGGGTGCTCTCCCACTCTACCACTGAGCCACATCCCCAGCTGTTTTTTTATATTTTGGGACAGGGTTTCACTAAATTGCTCAGGCGCCCTCAAACTTGCAATCCTCCTGCCTCAGCCTCCTGAATAGCTAGAATTACAAGTGTGAACCACCATGCCTGGCCCTGGAATCTCTTTCTATATGTAATCTCTGATTCCTTTGAGGCTTTACTCAAATGTCACATTCTGGGTGACACTTACCCTGGCTGATCTAAAATCACAACCTTATTCCTTGACAATCCCTCCTCTCCCTGCTTTTTTCTTCTGTGCTCATCACCAAGATACTTTATAATGTGGGATATGACAAAAGTAAGTAAAATGTGTAGTAAAGTCCATGAGAACAGGTGTTTTGTTCTCTGCTCTTATTTCTAGTGCCTAGGCTCAATGCCATCAAAATTCAATCCTTTTGGGCTAGGTGTGTAGCTCACTGGTAAAGCGCTTACCTAACATGCACTGGGTTCAATCTCTAGCACCTGCAAAAGAAAAAAAAAAAAAAAAAAACCACCACTCTGCCCCCACTTAGGTTCTTCCTGCTTTACCTTTGCCCAGCTGTCCCTCCCCTACTCCTCAGCATCAATCTTCATTACCTCCACCTGTCATAAGTTAACTCATTGCTGGCTCATCTAGGTGCCACTTCTCACTCATCTTGTTAGGCCTTACAGGATCAGCATACTCAATATGCTTATTTGTGTCTTTATTTTTCTAATGAATTGACTGTATGGGAAACCAAAATACATAGCCTAAATAAGAAATGTAAAATCAACTCCCATTAGTAATCACCTTTTGGTTGTGATACTTAAGAGGAAACACAGGCATCTCCTGGATTCACAAATTTTGGCTGTATTAGATTCATTGGGGGCACTTGGTGAAGATAGAGGTTCACGGTTCTACCCTCCTTAATGAGCTACTTTCAGGTGATTCTGATCTCACCAGAGTATGAGAACCACCCTCCTAGAAGATGGCTAAAAATAGTTTAGGCTCAAGTGGTCCTAGGCCAAGTCAAGCGGCTGTCAAGACACCTGGGGGACAGGCACAGTCTCTCCAAAGCAGGGAGGACCCTTCAAAATGGTTCTTAGGAGCAGAGCAGAATGCTCAGACTGTTTGAGGGAAGGTCCACTGGCAGTCATTAGGAGCGCTGAGTAACCAACCTTGGCCCAGGTCGATATCCTTCTTGCCTCAGCCTGCTTACTATGGAGTCAGTACTACACGTTGTTTCTCTCCCTCACACTCAAGTCACACAGATCGTGCAAAGAGGAGGACATTACTTGTCAAAGCCATGGGAAGTTGCATAAAAACGTAAGTTACTTCCGGACCTTCTCAAAGCACACAGGCCAAGAGCGCACCCTCTGAGGACCTGGGGGGCAAGCTGGGGGAGCTCTGCGAAGCACACCCTCCTGAAGCCGGGTCACCTCGCCCGCTCCAGGACTTTCTCCCTGCACTTCCCGCTCGGCGTCAGCGCTGGCTCACTGCGCCACGGCTTCCAGCTGGTGCCGGGCGGCCCTGCTGGGGCCCGAGGTGGCCTGCAGGGTCGGAGACACGCACAAGCCCGTGACGCGCGAGGCCGGGCCGGGGTCACGGCCTGCAGGCCGCCTCTCTTCGGGTCTACCTGGGCCGAGGTGCTGAAGCTCCGGCGGAGAGCGGCGCCGGCGGGCCGGGTGAGGGCGGAGAGCATGGCTGGGGCGGGCGGAGCGCAGACCGGCAGGCACTGGAGCTGGCAGCGAGCAGATGACTCCAACGACCTCCACACTGCTCTGAGCCCGCAGCCCGGCTCCGTTCCTCCGGGCCTCGCGAGAGCGTCCGACTTCCGGTCACGCCCACCTCCGGGATCTCGCGATATCGCGACCATTTCCGGGCTGCGGGGAGGAAAGCTGGGGGACGAGCCTGGCTACTCTGGTGTTTGGCTGTGCCTGGCTGTACCTTGCTGTGCCTCAGGGCCCGCGTGGCCAGTGGGGGAGCCGCGGTTGGAGTGGGAGGGGGAGTCCGCTCCCGAGAGGTGGAAGAGGACAGGCTCACGCTGGGAGCGCCTTAGAGGAGCCGTTTTCCAGGTGGGGCTCCACACAGGCCCCGACAGCCAGCCTGGGCGCGGTGGCGCAGCAGGTCAGGCGGAGTGTGACCCGGACCCGAGTCCCCGACCTCCACCGATCTACCCCTCTTGACCCTGGAGCGAGACGGGAGGGGGCTCTGAGCGAGGCAAAGCCGGGAGGGGAGGGAAGGGGAGACCGAGAGTCCCGAGGCGGAGTGGGCATCAGTTCACCTCCGTGCACCTGCCCTCAGATTGCACAGGTTACCTTTTTTTTTTTGTTACCTTACGAGTAACAAAATTTCACGGACTCTGCTACGAATAGTAGCGAACCTTAGTACTGACCACAGTCCTGTGTTGCAGAGGAAATGGACACAGAGACTAGCACAGTCATCCAACCCGCAGTGTTTTCTTCTTTACAATTAAGCTACCCGAGCTTATGTGGATTTGCTGTTTACCCAAACAGAAAGCAGAACTAGGGTTCCTGCTCACAAGGAATTGTCATTTTAAAATTATAAGGTTCACCCACCCCCCCAACACATACAATCATTTCTATTTTCTGGGCATGCAGAGATGTCTCAGGCATGGTCTTGGCCCTCAAAAAGTTAGTCAAGTGGGGCAGGTACGTGTGCCACAGATTGCTGCCTTAATAGAGAAATGTAAAGTGGGCTAATGACTGAGTCTGCTTGGGGACAATGGTTGGGAATCAGAACATAGTAATACGAAGGAGTTCATGAGGGCTTCCTTACTCATTCCTTTCTCCGGTTATTTGGTGAACTATTTAGATGTGTGGACTTGGTGTTGGACATTCACCTAAGAACAAGATCCATAAGTTTTTCTGTCTTCAAGGGGTTCAAGAGTGGAAGAGATAGGTCAATCACAAGCAGCAATTTGGGCAATAGTAGGAGAATTTATGCAGTGCTGTGGGAACACTGAAGGTGCAGCTAACCCAGAATTGGGGTGGGGCTGTATAAGAGGACCTTCCAGAAGATAAGCCGACTAACATGAGACATGCCAGAAAAGGAGGCAGTACTCTATTGGAATGTTCAACCCCAGAGGAGGGAGAGTTCCCTTGACTGGGAATCAGTCTCAAAGAAGTGCTGGAGCTGGGCTTTTAACTATGGGAAGTGGATAGACAAGGAGGAGGAGGGAAAAAAGAGCCCAGTGGGAAAACTTAAAGAAGGAAAGCATGATCCTGTGTTCAGGGGGACAGACAGTTTCTGTTGGAGTGGAGACTTGAGAGCAGGCAGTATCTTTGATCTTATCACTGTGTTCTCTGGTAATTATTTACTCTCTATCTTGCCACTAGAAATGAGATCACTTTGGGGTTGGGAACTGTGTCTTTCATCTGTCTATTGAGCCAGGAGTGGTGGCATAGGCCTGTAATCCCACCTTCTTGAGCCTGGGGAAGAAGGATCATGAATTTGAGGCCAGCTTTGGCAACTCAGATCCTGTCTCAAAAAATAAAGAGGGCTGGGGATGTGGCTCAGGGGTTGAGCACTACTGGGTTAAATTCCCAGAACTACAAAAACAACAGAATCCCCCAAATCATTTGTCATTATTGTCCCAACACATGACTGGTCTGAGCGCAAGCCTCAGTTAACTTTGGGAGAAATGAATGGTTTTAGATGAATCATGTCTATCAAAAGCTTTTTTTTTTTTCCTTCCACCAGAACTGTGGGAGAGATTAGATTGCCCTCACATGCTAAGAATTCCAATGGAAAAAAAAGTGGAGGGGGGCTGGGGTTGTGGCTCAGCAGTAGAGCACTCACCTAACATGTACTTGGACATGGTTTCAATCCTCAGCACCATATAAAAATAAAGATATTGTGTCCAACTACAACTAAAAAAAATATATATTTTTTAAAAAGTGGAGGGCAGGAAGATTCTTTAGGATACTATCCTATGAGATGGTAAAGATATGAGTGATGGCAGTGGCCATAGAAATGGAGAGATGGGGCCATTGGGAGAGGTCTCGGGGCAGAGTGGATAAGAGTTTGTTCATCAGGTCAGGAATGAAAGGAATGTGGAGAATTGGGCTGAGAAGTATGTATGTTAGAGGGAAGTTGGGGGTTGGTGGAAGGAGCACTGGCTGGAAAAAGAATTTCATTGTAGATGGGCTGAAATCGGAGTGATGGTGAGTTGTCCATATAGAATTATCCATGGGTGGCATACACCTGTAGTCCTAGCACTTGGGAGGCTGAGGTAGGATCAGTTGAGCCACTGAGTCTGAGACTAGCCTGGTCATCTTAAAAAAAAAAATGAACAAATGGACTCCAAGAGGAAATATGGAGTTGAAACTCAAGAAACCAGGGTGAAGCCATCCCCTGTAGAGTTGAGGCCAAGAAGAAATGGAGCTCAGGTTCTCAGGCTCACTGCCACATCTGGGCTCAGTCTTCTCCACATTTTGTCATGTCAGCATCTCCACGAAGGAGGAACTTTCTACCTCGGAAATCCTCTACCTGGGCCATCTGAGACCACTGTTGAGAAACCCTCCAGTTCAGCTCCGGTCTGCCTCACTCTAAACCCCAAGATTATTATTCAGTCTTAACTCCTGCTGTAGTAACTGCTGACTTTATTGCAGACACTGTTCTTGGTGCTTTGCATTAGTAACTGACATTGAATGTGCAGAGTCATCTGCAGTCAAGAAGCAGAATGAGGCTGGGTGTGGAAGCACGTGCCTGTAATCCCAACGATTCAGGAGGCTGAGGCATGAGACCGTGAATTCAGAGCCAGCCTGAGCAACTTGACGAGGCCCTAAGCAACTCAGTGAGACCCTGTCTAAATAAAATACAAAATAGGGCTGGGGATGTGGCTCAGTGGTTGAGTGCACCTGAGTTCAATCCCCAGTACAGATTGTGATTAAAGGCAGTGTTATGTCTTCACCCCCACTCTTTAATTAAATCTTTGCTTGCATTACATCTAGCTACCAAGACAGATGTTTCAATAGCTTAATGTTCCATTCACATTAATAATCAAAACTGCGTTGAATTAAAAGTTAAAGATTGTCCCTTCCCTTCTCGAGCTTTCTGTAGGCTCCTATAGGGGAGGAGGGTTCTCAACTTCTGTTTCTTACTTCCTCACTCCTCCATTCCACCCCAGGCAGACGTGGCTTATGACACATCTAGTGTGGGCAGAGTGGTGTTGTAAGTGGAGGTGAAGCAAGAAAGTCCCCTTTGTCATTAATTCTTCTGAGGTTGATGGGAGTTCCGGGCTGCCTCCCATGCAGTGCTTTTGCGGGTCGGTCTTAACCTTCAGATCCCCTGACCTACGTGGTCATGTCTCAATCTTGTTGCTTTTAGTACCTCTCAGCCCTTGGTTTCTGGAATCCTCCACTGCTTGATATTGATCCATTGTCCCTTTAGGTGGTGCTTGTAGGCTAAGTCCCTGTAGGGTAGCTTCTTATTGGCCTTATCTCCTGCCTAACTCACATCTGGGATCCAGACCCTTTGCCTCAACAGCTTCTGGGGGTTCAGGCCACTTCTACTGCTGCTTATGCTTTGCTACCAGCTAGCCTGCCTCCAATTTTTCCAGCCATGGGGCCAATGTTGCCCTCTGTGCCTGTGCAAGCTTTAGTGGGCAAGGCTGGGCAAGCTTTAGTGGGCAAGCAATAGTGAGCTCTTCTGGGGCTTTCTTCTGGTTTCACAGATTGTTCCAAGAAAGCCAAAACTTGTAAGACAAGTTTTTGAAATCTGAGGAAGGTGTGAACAAGGCAAGAACTTTGAGATGCTGGAAAGAAAAAATGAGGGGGAGGTATTAGGTGGACAGGATGAGATAAGAGGATGCTTATCTCTGTGACTGGGAGAAAGCACAGAAGGGCACCCAGAAAGCAGTGGATAAGGGAGGGCAGTTCATACCCAGTGGCCTTAATCTTCCCAGGCAACAGCTGGAAAATGAGCCGGGTGAGGACTGAGCAAGACTAAGAAGGTTTGCACAACAGATGCAGCCGCTGGGGAAATGTTTGCATAGGAGGAAAGACCAGAAAGGGATTAGCTCTCTAGTGGTGGTGAGGGCCAAACTGAAGTTCTGCTGTGTGTGTGTGTGTGTGTGTGTGTGTGTGTGTGCGTGTGCGCGCGCACGCGCGCGTGCATGCATCATGCTGGTCCTCATGGACTTGCTCCAGACACCAAGGTCAAGAACATACACAGCCTTGCATCCACATATCTGCATGTTCATGTTCCAGAACATAAACACGTGCATCTACATGAGGAGCTCAGTTTTTATTGATGTTCAGTTTACATTCAATAAAGTATATACAGGTCTTAAATATTCTGCTTAGTTTTAACAATTTTTACCCTTGTAATGCCCCCCAAGCAAACAATAAACTGTATTTTCTGAAAATACATGCTCCTTTCTGAAAATACATGCTCCTCATGCTCCTTTCCACCAGTCTCCAAGATAGCTATTTCCTGGTTTCTATTACTATACATTCATTTTGCCTGTTCATTGTATGTAAAAATATACAAATACACTGGCATCCTCCTCACCCGACCCCGCACACCTGCATGTATTGACTGTTTAGTGGGCTAAGATCACAATCGTGTGTGAGATTTGGGGATTAGGTGCACACATATATGATCTTCAACCCAAGATCATTCCTTTCAGATCTCTAGAGCTAAAATGAAGAGTTAGAAAGCTGGTCATCATTCTATCTTTTACAGGAGTTTTATTTATTTTTCTCTACATGCTCTAGGATATTGGCAATTAGGGACATATTTTGAAACTTCAGCTTTAATGTTCACTTGGAACAAGAAGTAGTCCCGGGGTTTGGCTCTCCAGGCTCCGTTGTGGTAAGACAGCTAGGAGGTAGTGGACTAGCCACTGCAGAGATGGCAAGAAGCTGCCAGCAAGGAGCTCCCAGAGCTGAGTCACCAATGGAGACAGATCCGGGTCTGAAGTGGGGGAAGTGAGAGCAGAACTGATATCAGAGCCTGGTTAGGGTCAAGGACCTGTATCAAGTGGAAGGTGGGGCCTAAACTCAATCAAGGAGCAGAGGAGAAGCAGGCCCTGGAGTGAGAGGAGGAGGAGGAGGTAAGCCTAGACATGGTCTTTGGGAGATATGTTACATTATTTTTCATCCTCTTCCTCTGATAGAGGATCACTAAGTCACCTCTTGGTGGTATGGTAGGCATAGATTTGGGGAAATGATAGTGATCTGAAGCTCTGAGATGGGGTAGGGATATAGGTGACTGGGTTCAGGCCTCTATTCCATACCTGTTCCCTTCAAAATATAGACAGTGGCGATGACTAAGGCAAAGTCTTCCTAAGGCCTCATCCTGCTCCTCTCTCTCCCTTTCATCTATGCCAGTGGGATCTGGTGCCCCTCTGAACTGAGATACGGATTTCAGGGCCTCTTCCACAGCCACTGCAGTTTTGGGGGTGCTGTTGTGGGACTGTGCCATTTGTGTGTGTTTATGTGGTACTGGTCTTTAAAGCCAGGGGTACTCTACCACTGAGCTACATCCCCAACACTTTTCAAAATTTTGAGGCGTGAACCTCAGTTGCAGAGGCTGGCCTCAAACTTGCTGTTTTCCTGCTCAGCTTCCGAGTAGCAGGGATTAAAGACGTGTGCCACTATGCCTGGCTCATCCAGCAATTCTTGTGATGGTTCAGGCCACATAGAATGTGTCAGGCCACACCAGTTCCCTTAAGATCCTGACCCCCAGGCAGTACCCCAGGCTCCTCAGCTTATAGACTTGACCAACTCCTGCTTCAGTATTTGGCCTGAGAGTCTCTGGTGGACTTGTAGCTATCAGAGGCTCCTAGAGGAAGCTGAAAGGAGAAGGAAGGTAGGTGTCCAGGAACTTCTGCTTCCTGAGCCCCCGCTGTACATCAGGCCCAGTGTTGGCAGTGTGCGTCTGTTCTCCAGGGGGTTCCTCTACCTTGCCAGTGTGTTTCTGCCTCCATTTACAGGTTTGGGCATTGATGCCAGCACTGGGTATGAGACTTTGTCATCCTAGCACAGCTTGAGTTTTCCACGGGGTGTGGTCTGGCTTTTCCAGGAACATCAACATGCCTCTTCTCCACCAGAAGCAAACTCCCATCAATTGTGTCCATCTGGACTGTCTGGGGGCTTGGAGTTGCTTGGCAACTGAGTACCAGACCAAGTGCTCAGTGTCCTAGTCCTCTGTGAGAAGCCTATGGTCAGGTGTAACCTCTAACAGTCAGAATATCACCCCCTGAGCTTTGGGTAGACCCAGGGAGGCAGGGAAGGGTTCTATCTGGCTGGCTCTTAGTCCCAGTCTCAGGCTCTGGCAACCCCTAAGGAAATGTCCCTTCCTGGTTGGCTGTTTTCTTCAAATGCAGACGTGTGCTGTCACCTAAGGTGAGCTCACAACTGGCTGCTTCCAGTACTCTGGGCTGGCTGGAAGAGGGCCACACATAAGCCCCTAGTTTGAAGGTCAGGCTGGGTTATAATAAAGAGAGTGCTGGAACTTCCTACTGGATGATGTCCAAGTACAGGGACAAAGCTGACAATGGTACCCTCCATCCTGACAAAGAGTAAGTGGCTTTGCTGGTCATCCAGAGAGCTGTGTGTATTTCACACAGATGGGAATGAAGAGGTCCTTTAAGGAATCTATATGGGGAAAACATGGGGGCAAAGATGGGAAGATCCATCTTTCTTAGACCCATCAATGTGAATCACCAAAAGATGTTCCCTCTGACCATCCCCCATGCAAGGACAATCATGCTAAATGTCCTGCAAGTCTCTTATGAAGAGCTTTCTGAAAGAGCCTAGCATACTTGGATGCAGTGGTACACACCTGTGTGCCAGAGACTTGGGAGGTTGAGGCAGGAGGTAGAAGCCAGCCTCAGCAACTTAGTGAGACCCTGCCTCAAAAAGTAAGGGCTAGGAATGTACCTCAGTGGTAAAGTGCCCTGGGCTCAATTCCCAGTAACCCCCCATAAAAACGTCCAGAATTAAAGGGGACCTCTTAAACTTGTCATTTTGACCCACTGTTTTGGATAGGCCACCAAGAAAATGAGACTTGGTAGAAGTAATATCAATGAAACAGTGACTGGAGGCTCACGGAAAATTCAATTTGATATGATGAAAATTAAGGAAAAAATATTCATTGTAAGATTCACGTGGGAAATATTTGATCTTGGGGGAAAATAAGTTTGATTTATCAAAATTGAAAGTAGAAAAAAACTGGAATTGGTCAATTGTGAAATATGGAAAATCAATTTAAATTGGCTAGTGGCATCCACTAAGGAAAATGCTTTGGACAAAAGGCATATTGCTTGAACGTTTTAAATAAAAGCATGACATCAGGATATACTTTGGGCCCAAATGGTGGATCCAAGAACATCTAAACTCTGGAGTTTGGAGGAGTGCTGGAAGGGATGGTAGCACTCATTTCTCAACCCAGGGATCTGCCCCTGATCTCTGCCCCCAGGGTTGCTTATCCTTTCAGAAATGTGCTGTTAGGTTTGGGGACTGCTTCCATCTCCCCCGCAGCCTTGCCAGCTGCTAAAGGGCATTTATTTCTTCACCAGAGAGTGCCCCCTTTGAGAAGGAGAGGTGTTTGAAGGAAGAGATGCCACGAGGCTGGGGTTTTATCTGGATGCTCAGAAACTGCTCCTTGGCTACTCAGTAAGGAGATGGATTTTTCAAAGGGGCCAGCTTTTAGATTGGCTCAATGAGAATGGAGGTTTAGACCCCATCCCCTCTCTTCTGTACTTTCTATTCCCTAGGATGGCCCAGGGACAGGGCTTTCAGAGACAGAGGACCTGGGACCTGACTGGGGGTGGTGGGAGTGAAGAGGTCCTTTAAGGAATCTATATGGGGAAAACATGGGGGGCAGGACAAGCTGGCCCCATGTGTGTAATGTAAGTAGCAATGTCCATTCCACACATGCTTATTGAGCACTGCTTTGTGATAGATAAATCCTGGGCACTGAGGGAAGATACACCAATGGACAAGATGGGCAGGTCTCTGTTCTATGAAGCATGGGCTCAGAGCGCTCCTCATACAAATGAGCACTGTATCTTCAGATGTCTGCAGGTGAGGTGAAGACAAGGACTCTTGTAGTTTGAAAAGATGGCCCTGACTTCCATGTGAGGAGTAGACTAGGGAGAAAGCAGACATGGAGAGCCCAACTGGGCAGCCATGTGTCATCAGGATGACAGTACCTTGGACAAGGCTGGTCACCTGGCGATAGAGAGGAATAGGTGGCTTGGAATCCATGTGGGAGGGAGAGCTCAGAGAGAGGATGGAATGGGGAAGGGAAAGAGGGACTCGGCAGTTGGGCTGAAACGATTCAGAGCATGATGGTGATTTTCTTGAAGGCTAAGAGATGAGCAGGTATTGGAGGTATGGGCGTGTGTACATTATAAGTTCTATTTGGCCACATTATGTTTGAGATGCCTGTCAGGTATCCAGGTAGAGTCTGGAGTGAGGGGCTGAGAGAAGGTAAGATGTGGGAGTTGTTGTTATATAAGAGGTGTTGAAGGGACCAAATGAATCACTGAGACTTAGTCTTAGATTAATGGCTGTCAACTAGAAGTATTGCATCATCCTTCTAGGGTACACTTGGCAATGTCTGGGACTTTTTTTTTTGGTAGTGGGGATGAACCCAAAGGTGCTTAACCACTGAGCCTCATCCCCAGTACTTTTAAAAATTTTAAATTTTGAAACAGGGTCTTGCTGATTTGCTTAGGGCCTTGCTAAGTTGCAGAGGCTGGCTTTGAACTTGAGATCCTCCTGCCTCAGGCTGAGCCACTGTGCCTGTCTGGGACCTTTTTTGTTAAAAGTACCAACATCTTTGGACGTTGCTACTGGCCTCTACTGTGTGGAGGCCAGGGATGCTGCTAAACTACTGCAATGCTCAGGCCAGCCCTCCCCTCCACAGCAATTTATCCAGCCCAAATGTCAAGGATGCCAATGTTTAGAAACCATGACCTAGAATGAGAGTATAGATGGGGAAGAAAAAAGACGACCCTGCCCAGGGGCATCCTTACATGAAGAGGGAAACCCTTGACAAAGACTGAAAAGGAACAGTCTTAAGAGGAAGTAGAAAAGCTTAGAGAGTATGGTGTCCTGGGAGAAGGAAAAACACTGTTACATGGTGGGTTATTAAGGGCTTAGGCAAGAGGGACACTGTCAGTGACCTTGATGAGACCGGCTTCTGTGGTTTGGGGTTAGAAGCTCCAGGGGAGAAACCTGCGTCAACAGTCAGTGCTTACAGAACATTTTCTCCCTGCTCAGAATACCTTCCCTGGCTAGCTTCCTGAATCCACAGGCAGCAGACAGGGACTGTTGTGCTCGTTTTACAGAAGGGGAACACTCTTATTGCCCCCATTTTACAGAGGTGGAAACTGAGGCGCAGAGTAACTACTCCTCAAGGTCAGGCAGCTGATGGGAAGTGGCACAGCGAGGATTCCAACCTGAGACCTTGACATTCCTGGGGGTGAGGAAGTGAAGGAAAGGAGGGCAGAGATGAGAGAGGGACAAGAGGATGTTTGTGTGCAGATCCATGTGGAGGCTGAATTTGACCTGGAGGACTGAAGTCGCTGAGGAACGCAGCCCTGGCCACTCTGAAATGGAGTCTGTTTTGAACCAGGTTACCTCTGGACTCCACTCCCCCACCACCTCCCTCTGCTGCCTCCAGGGGTTCTACTCTACCTCCCTTTCTAAAAGGAAGCTTCCTACAAGAAGTTGCTGGAGAGGTCCAACCCTTCCAGAATTAGTTGTGCCCAGGAATCGGTGTCCCAAGAGCAGCCCCTGCCCTCAGGCACCAGAGCCCACCTCTATACCCATCAGCCTCTCCATCCAGCACTGTCATGACCC
Source organism: Spermophilus citellus (assembly GCF_964194105.1). NCBI lineage: Eukaryota > Metazoa > Chordata > Mammalia > Rodentia > Sciuridae > Spermophilus > Spermophilus citellus. Next base: position 28,708,087 of record NC_138187.1, on the reverse strand, counting down.
CTGACACAGCCTGCAGGGCTCCCCAGGTTATCCCCTACACTCTCCAGCTATAGCCAAACAGGCTCCTTTAACTTTCTCAGGTATTGAGCTCATTCCTGCTCCTAACAGAATATTTCTTCTTCACCTTCTCCACCTGGCCCAGTGTCCTGCCTCAGCTTAGCAGTCACATCCTTGTCTGGTTCCTGACTAGGTGAGAAACCCCATTGTGACAGTACATGCTTGTTCTCTTATGGTGCTCCTCCTTCTTGGGCTTAGGCCCTCTGCAAGGGTCAGTCTTGTTTATCCTGGTTGTTTCCAGTGCGTGGTCTGTGGTTGGCTAAGTGAACGGATGAACTGATTGGCGGCTGTTATGCAGCCGACCTGGTATCTTACAGCTCTATGGGGTTCCATATTTTAGTCTCCTCTGCTATATTTCACTTCCAATTTTCAAAGGCTTCCGGATGACTTATATTAAGTTTGAAGGGATGTTAAGAAAATTTAATTCAGTATCTTTATGGTCATTTTTCTTAAATAAAAAGATATTAAACTTGTGCATTATTGATTCTTCCCAATAGGATGGCTGATTTGGTTTTTTGTGAGCCAACAGAACTTTACAACATCTTGAATCAGGTTACAAAACTGTCCAGATTAACTGAACCCAACTATCTCTGTTTATTGGGTGAGTACATATACAACCCACAGACAACAGCAAATGTGAAGAATGGTGTCCCACATCAAAGACTTTGAAAAGTGGTTTGACTTATTGGCTCTGTGGGACTTGGAAATCATCCTAATTTGGATCTAGAGGTTTCCAGAAGACTTTTTCTAGTCCTCTTTTTGTTTTAGTGAAATATTTTAAACATAGCGAATGTAGTAGTACTAAGAAACACCCTTGTGCCCACCACTCAGATTTAATCTAGTAAACAAAACATGGTAGACACAGATGTGCCCCTCTTTGGTACCTCATCCCGACGACATTCATTTCCCTCACTAGCAATGACGGCTTCTGTATTTTCACAAAATAATGTGTGGTTTAAATGCTTAAGTATACTAAATATTGTAATATAATATAGGATATATAAATATAATTATGCCAGATATTTAAATATGCCATTATATATAATCATCTGCAACTTTTTTTTGGGGGGGGGCACTGAGGATTGACTACTGAGCCACATCCCCAGCCCTATTTTGTATTTTATTTAGAGACAGGGTCTCACTGGGTTGCTTAGCGCCTTGCTTTTTGCTGGCTTTGAATTTGTGATCCTCCTGCTTCAGCCTCCTATGCTGCTGGGATTACAGGCCTGCGCCACTGTGTCCAGCTGCAACCTTTTTTTTTTTAAAGTATGTATGCCAATACTCCTCAAATTATTCCATGAAACTGAAAGAGAAGATGTACTTTTAAACTCATTCTATGAAGCCCATATCACCCTCATACCAAAACTGGATAAAGATATTTCAAGGAAAGAAAACTGTAGACCATACATGCAAAAATCCTAAATAAAATATTAGCAAATTGAATTAAAATGTACATTAAAAAGATTATACACCATTATCAGGTTTATTGCATTCCATGGATACAATGATGGGTCAATATACACAAATCAATAAATGTAATACACCACATGAATAGAATCACATGATCATTTCAACAGATGCAGAAAAAGCTTTCAATGAAATTCAGCAATGCTTCACAATAAAAACCCGGGAAAAAAAGAACTAGGAATAGAAGTAACTTACCTCAATATCATAAAGACTATATATAGCAAGCCTAAAGCCAATATGGAGGGATTGCAATTTCAAGTACTACAAAGTCATAATAACTAAAATAGAACCACAATAGCAAAAAGCTGACATGTGAACCAGTGGAGCAGACTAGAAGATGCAGAGACAAACCCACACAGATATACTCATCTGAGTCTTGATAATGGTGCCAAAAAACATACCTTGGAGAAAAGACAGCCTCTTTAACAAGTGGTGTTAGGAACCCTGGATATCCCTATATAGAAATATGAAACTCAATTTCTCTCATTCTGTACAAAAGTAAACTCAAACTGGACCAAAGACCTAACTATAAGACCAGAAACTTTCCAACTGTTAGAAGAAAATGTAGGGGAAATACTCCAACATACAGGCACAGGCAAAAACTTCCTGAATTAAATCTCTATAATGTGAAATAAGAGAAAGAATAAATGAGCTGGCCTGTAATTTAAAACCTTCACAGCAAGTTAAATAATTTTAACAGAATGAAGAGACAACTGACAGAATGAGAGAAAATATTCTTTAGTTGCTATTCCAACAGAGGATATATAAAGAGTATATAAAGAATATATAAAGAGTTCCCAAAACTCAACATCTAAAAACCAAATAATCCAACCAATGAAAGGATATGTGAACTGAATAGATACTGCTCAGAAGAAGTAAAAATGGCCAACAAATATATGAAAAAAATCTTCAACATCATTGGCCATCAGGGAAATGCAAATCAAAACCAAATGAGATTCCATTTTTCTCCAGTTAGAATGCAGATCATGAAGAATCCAAATAACAATAAATGCTGGTGCAGATGCATGAAGAAAGGAACTCTTATATGTAGGAACATAAATCAGGAAAGCCACTATGGAAGTCAGTATTTAGGTTCCTCAAAAATCTAAAAATAAGGGGCTGGGGTTGTGGCTCAGTGGTAGAGTGCTTGCCTAGCATGTGTGAGGCACTGGGTTCAAATCTCAGCACCCCATACAAATAAATAAAATAAAAGTCCATTGACAACTAAAAAATATTTTAAAACATCTAAAAATAAATCTATCTCATGATCAACCTATACCTCTCCTTGGTATTTATCCAAAAGAATTAAAGTCAGCGTATTTTAAAGACTAAATAAATAAATAAAGTGTGTGTGTGTGTGTGTATAATTTTTTTTTTTTTGTGTGTGTGTGGTGCTGGGGATTGGCCTTGTGCATGGGAAGGAAGCACTCTACCAACTGAGCTATATCCCCAGCCCTAAAAGTATATTTTTAAGCCAGGCACAGTGGCACATACCTGTAATCCCAGTGACTCAGGAGGCTGAGGCAGGAGGATCGCAAGTTCGAGACCAACTTCAGCAACTTGAAATTCTGTAAACAACTTAGTGAGACTGTCTCAAAATAAAAACGGGCTGAGGATATGGCTCAGTGCATAAGCACCCCTGGGTTCAATCCCCAGTACCCCTCCCCCCAAAAAATATATTTTTGAGCATTTCTCCCATGTCTCTGGGAATACCCAGTTAACTAATTTTAACTGTCAGTTGAAATTTATTTCCATTCGCTGTCCACAGCAGTGTGTTGCTTGTGTGTCTTCCTATTAAAGGCATTTTGCAGTGGGCAAGCTTGTGTGTTTTTCCGTATTTCTGTGTAAGGTAGTTTCTTCAGGTATATACACAGGAAAGGAATCCCTAAGTTGGAAATTCAGCTCTACCACACTGTCAAATTGTCCTCCAAAGGGCTTGCATCAGTTTGCACTCCCATCTACAGCATAAGAAACATCATTCTCCACCTCTAGAGTGGGGATTGAACCCAGGGACACTCCACCAGTGAGCTACATCCCCGGTATTTTTCATTGATTTTGAGACACTCTTGTTAAGTTGCCTCAAACTTGCAATCCTCCTGTCTCAGTCTCTCTAGTTGTCAGGATTACAGGTGTGTTCCTCTGTGCTCAACCAGCCTTTAATATTTTTTTTGTAATCTGATAGATATAGGTTTTCCTTGTTTTAATTTCATTTTTCTAGTTGTTAACAAGATTGAATATTTTTGTTTATTGATCACTGTGACTTCCCCTTCTATGAAGTACCTATTCATATTTCTCCATTTTTCTATTGGGTCATTTTTTGTTTTTCATATTGATTTGTAGGAGTTCTTTATATACTCTTGTTGCTAGTCCTTTATTGGATGCTAGTTGTTTACACATGTTACAAATACCTTCTCCCAGTCTTTAGTGTTTCTTGGATTTTTTTCATTGTGAAATGTAACACATACAAGTATTATCATAAAAAATTTGAGTTTAATGATTTATCACAAAGCAAACACTCATGGAACAAAGGCTAGAGGATGGGCTCCAACAGGCCCACTGGACCCTCCCAACTGCTACTCTGTTTCCCTCCTCCAGAGGTAATCTGCCCAGAACTGCTTGTTTTTCTTTGTGATCTCACCTAAGCATAGACGCTTCTAAGTTTCTTCTGGCTTCTGGATTTTATGTGAATATTATCAGATAGCATCTTCTCCTTTGTGTTTGGCTGCTTGTGGTCATCATCATGTTTGAGATTCCTCTGGGTTGTGTGGGCCTTGACCCCAGGGCCTTATGCATGCTAGGCAAGCCCTCTACCACTGAGCTACACCCCAGCCCTGTTTTTGTATTTTGACTGTTGTAAATGATGTAGCAGTGGAAGTACAGGTGTCTCCCTGAAAAACAGATTAAATGACTTTTAGATATGTACTCAGAACGGGATTGCTGGATCATTTGTAGTTCTAATTTATTTGGGGAGATCAATGTCGAGAACTTTCTTCTAATTGTTCATGTTTCAGACCTAACATTTAAGTCTTCAATTTATTTTGAGTTGATTTTGTAATATATGGTATAAGAGTCTAATTTCATTATTTAGCATGTGGATATCCAGAAGAAACTGTATATTTTCTCCCTGTTGTGTATCTCTGGCACCATTGTCCAAGGTCAGCTGACTATAAACAAATGGATTTAGTTTGGGGCTTTCTGTTGTGTCCCATTGGTCCATATGTCTGATTTGAAAGCTAGTGTCATAATGTTTTGATTACTGTATTTCTGTAAAATATTTGAAATCAGGAAGTGTGAAGCCTGCAGCTTTACTCTTGTTCAAGATTGATTTTGGAGCTGGGTGCAGTGGTATACACCTGTAATCCCATAGGTTTAGGAGGCTGAAGCAGGAAGATCACAAGTTCAAAGCCTCAGCAACCAAGTAAGGCCCTAAGCAACTTAGCAAGCCCCAAAATAAAACATGAAAAAGGCTGTGGCTCAATGGTTAAGCACCCTGGGTTCAATCCCAGCACCCACTCCCCCCAAGAATTGATTTTTGGTATTTGGAATCTCTTGTGATTCATGTGAATTTTAGGATTTTTTTCCTTCTAAGAAATGCCATTGGGATTTTGATAAGGATTGCATTGAATTTACAAATCACTTTGGGTAGTGTAGACCTTTTAGTATTTGTCTGATTCATGAACATGAAATGTATATCTCCATTTATTTGTGATACCTTTAATTTCCTTCATCAATGTATTATAATTCTCAGTGTATAAGTCTTTCACCTCTGGTTAAGTTTGTTTGTATTATTTTTCTTGCTATTGTGAATGGATTATTTTTTTTCTTTGTGTTTTGGTGGTCCTCAGGATCAAACCCAGAGCCTTACTCAGGCTAGGCAAGTGCTCTACTATTGAGCTAGGCTCACCCAGCCTCTTGAAATGTTTGCTTAGTTTGCGTATTGAATACTTGTGTGCAGGGCTGGAGATATGGCTCAAGCGGTAGCGCACTTGCCTGGCATGCGTGCGGCCCGGGTTTAATCCTCAGCACCACATACAAAGAAAGATGTTGTGCCCGCCGAAAAAACTAAAAAATAAATGAAATTCTCTCTCTTTAAAAAAAAATGAATACTTGTGTGCAGAAAAACCACTGAACTTTTGTGTGTTGACTTTTGTATGGTGCAGCTTTAGTTTCTTTGTTATTGTTGAGTCTTTGTGATTTTCTACACATATAACCATGTCATCAACAAATAGAGATAATTTTACTGCTTTCTTTCTGATTTTTGATGTCTTTGATTTCTTTTTTTTTTTAGTTGATGGATTTTTATTTTATTAATTTATTTATATGCGGTGCTGAGAATCGAACCCAGTGCCTCACGCGTGCTACGCTAGTGCTCTACCACTGAGCCACGACCCAGCCCCGTCTTTGATTTCTTATCAAATTGCCTTGGCTAGAACTTCTAGTACTATGTTGAATAAAAATGGTGAGACTGGAATCCTTCCATTGTACAAAATGCAAGGATTTTGAGGAAAAGCTTTCCGTTTTCCCCCACTGATTGATATTAGCTATGGGCCTTTAATAGGTGGTTTTTATTCTATCAAGGTAAATGGTTTCCATACCTATCTTACTGAGTGTTTTTATCATTTGTGGATGTTAAATCTGGAGAAATGCTTTTTGTGCATTTGAGATATTCACATATGTGTGTTTCCAGTGGTGGAGATTAAAATTAGGGAGGGGTACTGTGCCACTGAGCTATATCCCCAGCCTTTTTTTTTTTTTTTTTTTTTTGGTACCAGGGATTGAACCCAGGGGCACTTAATCACAGAGCCACATCCCAGCCTTGTTTTCTTTTTAAAAAAATTTTTAATTTAGAGACAGTCTCTCGTTGAGTTGCTTAGGCCTCTAAATTACTGAGGCCCTAAGCAACTGGCTTTGAACTCACAGTCCTCCTGCCTCAGTCTCCTGAGCTGCTGGAATTACAGGCATGCAATACTATTTTTTTGTTTGTTCGTTTGTTTTGGAGACAGGGTCTGAATAAGTTGCCCAGACTAATCTTGAACTTGTGGTCCTCTTCCCTCAGCCTCCTGAATTGCTGGGAGTACAGGCGTGTGCTACCACAACTGGCTCTTTGGATTACTTTTACTCATTGTTCATGATGGCTTTTTTTGCATAGTTTTTAATTTTGGTGTGGTAATATTGATCAATATCTTCCTTCAGGATGTTATTATTTTCCTGTGTGGATGTTATTTAAGAATTCTTTATCATGGACTGGGAGTGTTGCTCAGTGGTAGAAGGCGTACATGAAGTCCTGGGTTCCATTCCTAGTAGCAGCACCACTAGCAAAAAGAACAAATTCATTATAAACCCTGATATTATAAAGCTGCTCCTCTATTTTCTTTTCCTTTTGTGTTGCCAGGGACCAAATCCAGGCCTTAGGCATACTAGGCAATTTCTCTACCACTGAGCTACATCCCTAGCCCTGTTTTTTCTTTTTTCCTTTTGAGAGAGAGAGAGAGAGAGAGAGAGAGAGAATTTTTTTAATATTTATTTTTTAGTTTTCAGCAGACACAACATCTTTGTTTGTATGTGTATGTGGTGCTTGTATGTGCTTTGTATGTGTTTGTATGTGGTGCTTTGTATGTGTTTGTATGTGGTGCTGAGGATCGAACCTGGGCGGCACGCATGCCAGGCGAGCGCGCTACCGCTTGAGCCACATCCCCAGCCCCTTTCCTTTTTTTCTTTTGAGAGTTTTGCTTTTCCAATTTAAGACATTAATCCATCTGGAATTTACTTTTGGGTATAGTTTTAGATGGGAATCTTCTATATACACATCCATTTGTGTTAATGCTATTTATTATTTTATAATGTTATTTTCTAATTGATGGTGTCCAAGAGCATAATTGATTGAGGGGGGAGCTTTTTCTGTAAGTACCTAACTGGTTATAGAAATACACTCATATTAGTTTGTTTTCATTAAGTATTATAATTATATATGGTAGCTGTAAAAAATGCATTCATAAAATTAAAACTAGTTGTTAGAAAGTTTGTACTTGATTTGTAACTTGTATAAAGACATAAATACTTGCAGCTTTATCTGCAGTTAACAATGATTGTCAGCACCTATAATTTGACGCCATTTATTTATTCTTGTCCATGCACACAAAACACACAGGATTATTAAACATGAGTGTGTTGCCACAGTCTCCTGCTTCTTGAAACCTTTGGCCTCCCAATAAATTCCAAGTTCAAACATCCAACTTCATTCTCAGATTCTTAATACATTTTCCACCCATACTTCATCAGTGCTTTTCCTGATCTTTCATGTTGTGCTGCCAAAATCCAAAACCTGACTCAAAAGAGGCCACTGGACAGAGGGAAATAAAGGGAACATAAAGTGTTCAGAGTAAACAGGGAGTTCAGAATTGTCCAAGATTCCCTCTTGGGATTATACTTTATTTTACCGCAATGAGTAACTGCTATCAGCAAGAATTGCCTAAGATTCTATGTCAGATCCTTTCAGATTCTTTGTCAACTGGACAAAGAATATACAGAGATGTTTGGGAGTACTCAACGCTTTGTCATACCAAGTACCCCGTAGAGTGCCAGGGTAGCTGCAGTGCCTTTGAAGACTGACTTGTAGAAACAGGCTATCTAGCAGCAGATTGTAGAGATCTCTTAGTGTGTTTTTAAGAATCTAGACTTGGGGGGCTGGGGTTGTGGCTCAATGGTAGAGTGCTCGCCTAGCATGTGTGAGGCTCTAGGTTCGATCCTCAGCACCACATAAAATAAATAAAAGTATTGTGTCCAACTACAACTAAAAAATAAATATTAAAAAAAAGAATCTGGACTGGGGGTGGGGGTGTATCTAAGTGGTACAGCGCTTGCCAAGCATGCCACAGGTCCTGGGTTCAATCCCTGTCACCCCCCATTCCAAATCTGAACTATACTTAGATTTTATCAACCTTTTTCATCCAATTCATGGGAAGTTGCAGCTAGTATGCCAGCTTGTCACTGAACACAGTGGATTTGCTCTTGAGGAGTGTAAACCCATATGCCCAACCAGGAGATGAAAGAATGAAGGAAGGTTTATTACTTGTACAAGTAAGGAGAGCACTGGGGATACCTAACAAAGCTTGCTTTTATTCCTTTTGCTTTTGTTATGGAAACGTATGCATGGTAATACTGGAGAGACTGTCCATGTATGTGAGCAGTCTTGAGCATCCTTAGTTGGAGATCATGCTTCTTTATATATTGCATGCTCAAAGAGGTGGACAAGATGGGCATGGTGGAGCATGCCTATAATCCCAAAAATTCGGGAGGCTGAGGCAGGAGGATTGCAAGTTTGAGGCCGGCCTCAGCAATTTAGTGAGTTCTGTCTCAAAATAAAAAGTGGTTGGGCTTGTAGCTCAGGGATAGCACTTACCTAGCATCTGCAAGGTCCTGGGTTCAATCTCTAGTATCACAAAAAGAAAAAAAGTTTAATGCAATCCCCTTCGACTCTTGCCCTCATTTCCCTTTCTAAAAACTCCAAAGTCATTGTCAGCCCCTGGAAGACAGAGCTAAGGACATGGGTTCCCATGTTTTCCCAGAGACGTTCTTTTCTGTTTTCCAAAAAAACAAAGATGATGAAAAGGAATGCACCCCAGCCAAGAATTTATTAGAAAATACTAGCTTCTGCTTAAGCCAGAACCAAGACAGCTCTAAGAGGGTCAGGGTGGCTCAAGCAAAGGACAGAAGTGTATAGTTTTTATGTCATCTACCTGATGGGCTGGAACTGCATCTCTCTCTCTCTCTCTCTCTCTCTCTCTCTCTCTCTCTCTCTCTCTGTGTGTGTTATTGATGGACCTTTATTTTATTTATTTATATGCGGTGCTGAGAATTGAACCTAGTGCCTCATACATGCTAGGCAAGCACTCTACCACTGAGCCACAACCCCAGCCCTGGAACTGGATCTCTTGATGTCATTATGTGTAGAGGTGGAACTCTAGTTGTGCCTGTGCTCTACCTCATACTCCATGTGTGGCATGTCTCATGACCACCTGAAGTCCCCACCTAGGGTAAGCATCTGACTGTGCTAAAAGGTCAAGATGAACTAGTGATGATTACGCATGCGTTGGCCTCTCACCACCTGGAGCTGCTCCTTCTCTGGTAAAGCCCCTGCTACTGTTTCCAGAACATGGTACCCTCTTGTCCTGCCTCAGTGGTTCTGATTTAGTGACCTCATCTATCCACCTCTGGCCATTTTGTTATTTCTGCAGACCACATAGTTTCAGAAGGTCAGCGGATTTCTCAACCTCCCAACTCCAAATGCATTATCTCAATTCCACGGCCTTGAAGATGGCTTCACTTTTTAACTCCTAAATTTCTGGTGTGTCTGCTAACTTCTTAAGGCTGAGAGCTAATTCGTTTGTCTCATTCCTTTCTGAAGTTTTATTTGCTTAATCTTATGGGATCCTATTCTTCATGGGGGTCCCTGACTGTTTAACAACCATTTATGGAAAAAGATTCTTCTGAAATATGATTTAACACAGTACATTTAGAAAATAGGTATGCCAGCAGGTGGTACATATCTGTAATTATAGCGACTCCGGAGGATGAAGCAGGAGAATCCCAAGTTCAAGGTCAGCCTGGGCAATTTAGTGAGACCCTGTCTCTACCAACCCCCAAAAAAGTTAAAAAGGACTGAGAATACAACTTAGTGGTAGGTCACCCCAGTTTCAGCTCCCAGCCTCCTCCCCAATATAGAAAATGGATACACCAAAATAGGCCCCCCACCCCAAAATTAGTATTAGTATTACTGAGGATTAGTATTTGAGATGAAAATCTACTCAATATAGAGGCTGTTTTATTTATTGGAAGATCAAAACAGAGCTATGAATTTTGCTACATCCATTCAAAGTAAATAACTTATGATATACTGATTCTGACAGATGTAAGAAATGAAAACCAGTGTATTGAACCTGTTATCTGTCATTTGTTCAAAAACTCACACACAGTAATTAAGTCTGCAAAAAAGACATTTGTAGGAAAGAAAAACTGCCCTTTCACAAGCCTAAAACATCCCTCTAAAAATAAAAATTCATATGTATCTGTCAAGTTTTAACTCTTGGACACAAACACCATTCTACAAAATACTGAACTGCATAGATTAAAAACACATAACATGGGCTGGGGACATAGCTCAGTTGGTAGAGTGCTTGCCTTGCATGCACTAAGGTCCTAGGTTCAATCCCCAGCACCACAAAGCAAAACAAACAAAAAAACCCATGATATGCAACATCTTAAGCAATTAAAGCACTCATTTTTAAAGAGCCCATTCAAATCACCACTTTCATGATGATTTTTTTTTGACAGTTGTGAAATTTTGTTTATTTTGAAACTTTTAATTAGCTGTACAATTAATTCATAACGAATTACGAGATTCATTTTACATTTCTTCAGGATTGGGGTTTTTCGATGGCTTCAAATTTGGGATCTTCAAATTTGAAGTTAGGGAATGTGTTCATGTCCGCTTTACCATACATTTGCTTAAGCTTAAAAAGTTCTCTCTCCAAATCTTGTTGATATTCTGGGCCAGTATCAACAGGTCCTCCAGATGCTTGTCTCTTTGCTTTGTATTCTCTAATCTTGTCCACGAAGAGTTTCTGTATGGGATCAAGATCCTTATTAAATGCTACTGCTGTAACACCAATGTTTCTCCTCAAATGGACAGAGACTGCAGACCGAATGACAGAGGAGAACTTGAAGAGCCTCTGAAGAACCATGGTGATTCTATGGTACTTGCACTCAGCCCGGAGCTGCCAGAGCCACCGACGCCGCCACAGTTCTACTTCCGGCCCTGGCTCCGCCTGCCCCCTTTCATGATGATTGACATACACAAATAAGAGATAGTGGTTCAAACTGAGGAAGTGATACCTGAATTTTATAAGACTTTTTCTTATATTTTTTCTTTAAGTTAAATGTCTCTTCTCATCTCTAAAATAATTTTTAAGTGCTAAAATTTTAAGGAAGGCAAACTCTTCAAGTAATTTGCCATTAAGTGTAGACTCAGTTGACAAATCTTAATAAGGAACTAAAAATTAACGTGAAACATGAATATAGCCACAGGAAAAGCTGGACAAAGCAGTGCTATTATGCTATCATGGCCTTTCAGTTAAAGACGTAAACTAGCAGCCTGAGATGTCTCTTGGTTTAGTATATTAACTTCCTAGGATTTTCTAAAATTTATGCTGCAGCACATCAGCCAGGTGTGGTGATGTGAATCAAAATAAAGCAAGAAGCTGCTAAGTGGTACATTCCTGTGATCCCCACTACGAGGTAGATGGAGGAAGGAGGATCACAAATTCCAGGCCAGCATCAGCAATTGAGTGAGACCCTGTCTCAACCTAAAAAAAATAAGAAGGGCTGAGTTTAAGCCCAATGGCAAAGCACTTCTGAGTTCAATCTCTATTACTTCCCCCTTAACTCCTGGCAATCATGCCCTTTTATAGTTTGATAGCCTCTTTCTTAGAGCTAAATAATATTCCATATTCAGAGTATATCACAGCTTATTCACTCACCTACTAAAGGACATTCTGGTAGTTTTCAAGTTTGTGCCATTGTGAATAAAGCTGCTATGAACGTTTGTGTGTAGACACAAGTTTTCAACCCATTTGGGCAAATACCAAGGAACACAATTGCTGCTAACAGCTTGTTTAATCTTGCTAGAAACTGCCAAATTTCTTTCAAAGTGGCTTTATAATTTTTGCATTCCCAACAGCAATGAGTGAGAATTCCTGTTCTACATCCTCACCAGCATTTGGTATTTGTCAGTGTTCTGGATTTGGGCCGTCCTAATAGGTGTAAGTGCTCCTATCATTTCAATTTGCAATTCCCTAATTAGGTTAGATGTTGAGCATATTTTCATATGCTTGCTTGCCATCTGTATGTTTTCTTTGGTGAGAAGTCTGTTCGTATCTTTTGTCCATTTTTAATTAGTTATTTTCTCACTGTTGAATTTTAATGGTTTGTGCATAAGAAAATAGTACTGTATCAGGTATGTATTTTGCAAATATGTCTTCCCAGACTGTGTCTTCTTTTCTTTCTCTTCCTTCTCCTCCTCATCATTCATCTTTCTCCACCTCCTCCTTCTCTTTTTCCTCCTCCTCCTCCTCTTTGCTCCTCCTTTTTCCTCCTCCTCCTCCATCTTCCTTCTTCTCTTCCTCCTCCTCCTCCTCCTCCTCCTTCCTCTTTCTTCACCTCCTCCTCCTCCTTTTTTTCCCCTGTAATGCAGGATTGGAACCCAGGGCCTTACCCATGCTGGGTAAGCACTCTGCCACTAAGCTGCATCTCCAGACCCTTCTCATTCTCTTGACAGTATCTTCTGCAGAACTTGAGTTTTAAATTTAAACAAAGTCCAGCTCATCAGCGATTTCTCTTGTGGATTGAGGCTTTGGTATTATATCCAAAAAGTCATCACCAGACCCCAGCGTATCTAGATATTCTGCTATGGTATCTCCTAGGAGTTTCACTGCTTTTCATTTTACACTTGGGTCTGTGATCTCTTCTGAGTTAGTTTTAGTGAAGAGTGTAAGGTCTGTATCTTGATTAATTTTTTTTTTTTTTGCTTATGAATGTCCAATCATTCCAGCATTATTTGTTGAAAATGCCATTGTCTCTGTTGTCTTGCCTTCATTCCTTCACAGGTTCTGTTGATCACTGTCTGGATTCTGTTCCGTTCCATGGATCTATTTTTCTGTTCTTTTCTAATACCATACTGCTTTGATCAATGTAGCTGTAAGTGCCTAGAGAGGTTGAATAATGTCAGTTCTCTGGCTTTGTTCTTTTCCCTCCATATTGAGTTGGCTTTCTAGGTTTTTCTTTCTCCATAACCATGTGTTTTTTAAAAAAAATTTGTTCATTCATCTTTCCATAGCAGTTGTGAAGGTGACCCCACAGAAAGGTTTTGTGATTGTTCCTGACCTTGAAATTTCAATGATCTTGAACCAGTTTTTTTTTTTTTTTTGAGGGGGTGGGGTTGGGATTGAACCTAGGGGTGCTTTACCACTGAGCTATATTCTCAGTCCTTTATTTTTATTTTCACACAGGGTCTTACTAAATTGCTTGGGGCCTTGCTAAATTGCTGAGGCTGGCTTTGAACTTGTGATCCTTCTGCTTCAGCCTCCTAAATCTTGAGATTACGGGCCTGCGCCACTGGGACCAGCTCATTCTTTTTTTTTTTTTTTTTTCTTTTTTTAGTTGTAGTTGGACACGATATCTTTATTTTATTTATTCATTTATTTTTTTATGTAGTGCTAAGGATCGAACGCAGCACCTCGAATGTGCTAGGCAAACGCTCTGCCGCTGAGCCCCAGCCCCAGCCCCGGGACCAGCTCATTCTAAACGTAAAGTCTCTCTCACAGTTAGACCCCAGGGATTACTTGCCTGAAACAAAATGGGCACATTTGCTATAGTTTCTGTGCACAAAACAGACCTGATTCAGTTTCTTGTAGACAGATATCTTTTAAGTCTTTAATGTAAAGCTCAATTCCTATTTCATGTTCCTCCCAACTATAAGGAAGATCAATACCTCCCCTTATATCCTAACATGGCATTATAAGGGCCTCAACTCATAGGTTCTAGCCTGAGTTGGGTCTAAACTCAGTGGGGCACTTAGTGTGAGCTCGCTTTCACTTTGATTTCTCCCCTACTGCTTCCCCCTACCTTTTTTTTTTTCCTTTGCCTTTCTGGGAATAGAACCCCAGGCCTCATGCATGCTAAGCAAGCTAAATTAAGCTACATCTCCTGCCCTTTTCATTTGGGCTGTTGTTTTGAAATTTTCCAAGTGCAGTAGCAAGTGCCTGTAATGATCCTGTCTCAAAGTTAAAAATAAAAAGGTCTGGGTTGTAGCTCAGTGGTGGAGTACACCTGGGTTAAATCTTGAGTACCACACAGATACACAAATTATTTTGAGACAGGGTCTCACCAAGTTTTCCAGGCCGATCTTGAACTTGTGTGCCTGGCTCCTATTCCCCCTTTTCTAGACCCAGAGAAAACTCCATCTAAATCAGAAATAGAAAGTCTTATTGTCCCATAAGGGGATGTGTGGGTGTGAGTGTAATAGGATTGGGGGTCACGAGGTGACAGCCCAGAGTAATGAAACTGTATACCTCAGATTTTAAACAGATAGTAACTATCACCTGACTTGCCAAAGTATGTTGATGACAAAGTAAGTCCTATGTTCCTCTGCAAATCCGGTTCTGAGTTAAAACCCTTTTCTTTCCAGATGTTCGTTCCAAAAGGGAGTACGATGAGAGTCATGTGATCACAGCCATTCGTGTGAAGAAGGTACGCACCTGAGTCAGCATCTGGGGCAGGCTGGTGACCTTGGTGAGGGTGGAAGGAATGAGAGGTTTCATCCTGTGTCCACTAGGGTCTCCTGTGGGACACTGGGCAGTAGGTACCTCAGAATATAAGACACCCTTGATTCAGTGTCCCGGCCCTCATGGAGTTTCTGTTCTACTCAGTGAGCAGATGATTAACAACAGTGGTGGGCTGGGGTTGTGGCTCAGCGGTGGCACACTTGCCTAGCATGTGTGAGGCATTGGGTTCGATTCTCACCATCACATATAAATAAATAAATGAATAAAGGTCCATCAATAACTAATTAAAAAAAAAACCTTAGGGGTATTACACTAACCGAAAAGTGTAAGCTCTTCCTTCCCTCCTTCCCTTCTTTTTCCTTCCCACATTCTCACAAGCAACTGAACCCTGCATACTGGCGCTGTGGTCCTCTCCTGCTTTGAGGCCTTCTCCACTCCCCTGCAGGTGTCCTCTCTCTTAAGTCGTGGCCATACCTGGAAGCCTTCAGTTGGGATCCTCTCCAGCCTCTGAGTCCTGGTCACAGCCTCTGCCCTTGACTTTGAAGTTCTCTCTCATTCCGGTTTCTTCTTTCCCTGGTTCAGCTATATCCTTTCCTTTTGCTGCCTGAAGGTATCTTCCTAGTCTCTTTTATGCCTGTCAGGATGCTTTCCTTCATTCAGGCTCACAGTTTCAACCCTCCATATCCAGTTAGGGTCCTGAGGAGTTTACTTCTAAAATTTTGTCTTGCAAAATTCCCTCCTGTCCTGCCCTACTGCCAGAGCGCCATATGCACTTCATCTCTGGCTCTTTTTCTACATATAGCTCAGCATGGAGCGTGGGCTCTGGCATGAGTATTTTTCCTGAATAAGCTTACTGTCTGCTGCCCTCCCTCTTCCCTATCCCTGTGCATCATTTTTTGCTTATTTTCTCCCTGGAGTTTCAGTTCTCTGGCTCTCTACGCCAGCAGCCTTTTTCAAGGCTTTCTCTGCTTTTTGTATAACCTATTCTGAGCCTCTCTGTCATGTATGGGTCTCATTTCCCAGCTCAGCACTCCTATCTGTGTTCCCTGGTCTCTGGCAACGTGCCAACTCTCTGCATCCCAGCCTCTGGGGGCTGCTCACATCTTTTCCCTTGCCAGGTTCTTCTGTCTCTAGAAGCCCACCCTCATCCTGAGTCTACATTTTCTCCTCTGAGTGCCATCTATTGGGCCCCTTCCTGAACATACTTCTGATTCCTTAGAGAAACAGGATTTCTCCTATTTGTGTTGTAGAGAAACCTATTAAATCCCTCCTTCAGGTCTTCTGCCAGTCGGGGGTTCTACCTCAGGCTAGGCTGCAGAGACCAGAGTCAGGTTCAGGGTGCCCTGAGTCACAGGGCTCATGGGATACTGTCAGCAAGTGAGGACCAGACTCAGCTCTTCTCCAGCTGTTCGAGAACTGGGCCTCCCAGGAAACAGTCTGCACCAAGACCCCCCTTCAATGCTGATTCCTGTCATCAAGTCAGAAAGATTTCAGACATGTTGCTCAGAGTAATAGACAATGAGTTTATTAGCAGGAATGGGAAGGGGAAAAGTTGATGCTCTCATGTAACAGAGTTCACTCCAGTTTTATTTGGGATCCCAGAGAAGTTTCCAGAGAGTCCCACCCAGGTCTACCTCTTGACTGGTAACTGACAGCAGGATAATATCAAACTTTCAAGTTCCCACTGACATGACCACTCTAGGTCTCTTTGGCCCATGCTGACTGGTTCTAATTGGAATCTGTTCTTACAGATTTTATGGTTAGGGGGAATTATCCTTATCTCCGTGAATTCCAGGATCTGGTCTCTGTAAGGGTCTCCTCCTCCAGGGAAACTTGGGTTCCTCTTATCAACATTATTTTGGACTCTCGTTTTCCTGCAGATAATAGGTAGTTTGCTGAGGAATGTAACATATCCTGTCTACGTAAGCCAGGCAGGGATGCAGGTGAATTGCTTCTTAGAAAAGAAAGTATGTGGCGGTCGGCACAGTGAGCTCTTCTACAGAATTATCCTCGTCATCTCATGTTCCTACTGCTCATGCCTGTCCCTGTCACAGGCAGGCCTCCTCAAACTCTGGAACATCTTGTAGGTTCTGAACCTTCTAGTGCTGTGAGATTACATCTCCTCCCTAGGTGACCTCATCCCCTCCTAGGTGACACTGTCTCCTCCCTAGGTGGCATCATCCTCTTAGCAGTCAGCATCTGCTGTTCCTTGCCCTGTGATCTGCATTACGATTATTCCACCATCGCTAACTCTTCTGGCTTCTGTTTGCCATCCATTAATTTAAGCACATTTATGGCTTACCAAGTACAGACACTATTGTAGACTCTCAGGACACCTAACAAGGACCCAGATCCCTGCTCCCCTAGAACTTACACCTGACCAGGCAGCCCTCCTTGTGGCATCCACTTGATCATGACTTCCACTATACTGACCTCCTGACTGCCATCTTAGGAGTGGTTTTGGATTGGGACCTACTGCCAACCACTCTCTGTACGAGAGAGAATGTCACTAATTCAGCTGGTCATGGTTACTCCAAATCCAGGACCTGATAGGCTGTAAGCCCTTCAATAGACCAGCCAGTCTTTAGTTGAGTACTTGCCTCTGGTCTAGCCCACTGAAGCTGGCCCTTCTTAGAAGGGGATGTGGGTATGGAAGATTCTTGGAAGTCAGCACATCTCCACTCCTCTTGAAACATGGGAGAAAGGCTTTACCACTAGTCATTCCACTAAAAACTAGAGAGACAGCTGGACACAGTGGTGCACAATTGTAAACCCAGCAACTCAGAGGCTGAGGCAGGAGGATTGCAAGTTGGAGGCTAGCCTGGGCCACTAAGCAAGACTGTTTCAAAAATTAAAAGGCCTGGGGAGTGTAGCTCTGTGGTAGAGTGTCCTAAGTTAAACCACCACTATAAACAAATACCACCACCTAGAAAGTCAGAGACTGGTTGTTTGGTGAAGAAAGTAGGTTTATTCAAAGTCAGTGAACCTTGAGGAAGATAGAAGAGAACTTTGTCTCAAATCTGCATCTTCACGCACAGGGTCAGGGAAATATTTATAAGGGAAGAGGAGGCACTTGGGACAAAGTCAGAAAATATACATCTGCAGATTTAGTAGCTAGTAGCTCTCAGCAGGAGGAAGTATAGGATGCAGAAAAGTAGTTATCAGGAAGTCACTTTTAATTTCAAAGTGTCTGTTTCCAGCAGGCGTAGGGGGTTGGGGTATAATCTTTGCTTCCAGCTCCTTCTGGGACTGCCATGTAGGAAATCCATGCTCAACCAAGCTGCTCACCACCTCACCTCTGTGTTTTCCTTAGAAGGATAAAGACTACCTCATCCCTGAGTCCGTGGACCTGGAGTGTGTGAGATACTGTGTGGTGTATGACAGCAACACCAGCACCCTGGAGATGACCCTAGTCTACAATGAAAACGAGGATGATAATGACTTTGACAATTCTGGCCCAGGTGGGTTTTTCCAGCAGTGGCAAAATGATAGGTAAGGAGCCTGGCGGGGACAGGCTATAATCCCAGCAGCTCAGGAGGATTGAGTTCAAACCAGCCTCAGCAACTCAGCGAGGCCCAGCAAGATCCTGTCTCTAAATAAAGTATAAAAAGGGGCTGGGGATGTGGCTCAGTGGCTAAGTGCCCCTGGGTTCAATTCCTAGTACCAGAAAAAAGTACTACTTACTATGTGCCAGGAGCCATGATGCAAGGTGCTTCACCTGGGCCAATTTGTGAAGTCTTCAGAGCCTCCTTGTGAGAATGGTAATGCTAAGAGCCATGAGGCGTGTGAGACTTTACCCTCCATACAAGATAAGTCACCTGCGGCAGTTGCATGTACACTAGCAGAGACCTGAGACTCCTGGGTCAGACACAGGACTGGGTTATTCAGAACAACACAAGGACCCAGAATGTCAGCATTGTCCTGTACTGGTTCTCTAAGCCCCAGTTTTGGAAGCAGCAAGTGCCCCAGTCCCCACAGGGTTAGGTGAAGAGGGCCAAGTGACACTTAGAGCTACAATGGGTTGCCTTATAGAAGAGTCCTAAGCTTAGGGGGCCTGAGGGAAGGAAGAATGTCCTGTCTTCCAAAGCTGTTACGCAAATGTCTCCTGAAGAGATAGCCCAGAACAAAAGCAGCCAATGTCCCTGTTCACAGGACACTGAATGGGAAACCATGGAGAACTGTCTCCTAGCAGGTACATCACTCCCATTTTACAGAGGGTTGAAACTGGCCCAGAAAGGTGAAGTAACTCACCCAAGATCCTGGTGAGTTAGGATCTATTGCTATGGAGCTCATTTCTCCAAACCGAGTCTCTGAAAACAGCAAACCTTAATTATCTTCCTCTTTCTGTGGGTCCAGAATTCAGGGACCACTCAGCTGGAAGGCACAGGGTTTCTCGTGGGCTGCTGTCCTTGGAAGGTTTGGGCCAGATGATTGGCATCCAAAATGACTCATTAGCCATGGCAGTAGCCAGCAGGCCTCAGCTTCTCGCCACAGAACCTTTCCTTGGGATTGCTTGAGTGGCTCGCAACATGGCAATGGGTTTCCCCCAGAGAAAGGGGTCTGAGAGTGGGGGTTGAAAGGGGTAACCATGTGCCTTTTATGACCTGGTCTCAGGACTCAGTCACCTCTGCCATGTTCCAGTCACTAGAAGTAGGTCATGAAGTCCAGCCTGCACTCAAGGGACAAGCAGGTAGTCTTGACCTTTTTATTTATTTCTTTTGACGTGTTTGTTATTGGTGTATTATAGTTGCCCATAATGGTGGGATTTGTTACATATTCATACATCTAATTTGGCCAGTGTCACTCCACAGTATTTCCCCTTTCTCTTCCCTCTTCCCTCCCTTTCTTCTATTCTATTGATCTTCCTTCAATTTTAATGAGACTCCCACACACCTCTTTTTCTTTTTCCTCCTTAGCTTCCACATATGAGAAACACATATGATCCTTATCTTTGAGTGTGGCTTGTTTCATTTAACAAAATACTCTCAAGTTCCATCCATTTTTCTGTAAATGACATAATTTCATTCTTTATGGCGAAATAAAACTGCCTTGTGTGTATTTACCACATTTTCCTCATTCATTGATGGACACCCAGGCTGGTTCCATAGTTTGGCTATTATAAATTGTGCTGCTATAAACATGGGTCTGCACGTATCACTACAGTATGATAATTTTAATTCTCTAGGATAAATATCGAGGAGTGGTATAGCTGAGTCATAGGATGGTCCATTCCTAGTCTTCTGAGGAGCCTCCATACTGATTTCCACAGTGCCAGTACTAACTTACAATCACATCACAGTGTGAAAGTGTTCCTTTTTCTCTGTATCCTCTCGGCATTTATCATTGTTTATATTCCTGGTGACTACCATTCTAATAGGCTTGACATTTTAAAGAGGTGTTTAAAAGACTCTGTGGACAGATTTCCAAACTATCATAGCTCCTAAGTGGTGGGGTCACAGTTCAAGCCTAGGCAGTTTGAGATTATCCTGTCTGCCAAGGCTTGGATGGTTGTGTTGGAGAAGAACATGGCTTAGGGCTGGAGGGTCAGTTCCAAGATTCTCAGTTGAAATTCTGAAGCTCCACTGTTCTCTTTTCAGCCCCTGGCCATCCGCTGGCACCAAGAGATCTGCTTCCTCTGACTCAATAGCTGATGTGGGTGGGTATAGTTCCAGGGCACTCCCACGGACTGCCACTGGGTGGAGCTAAGCTCCCACCTTCAGGAAAGCCAGCCTTTCAGGCTTTCTTTCCACGTGCTCTTTGGCCATGGTAGGTCCCTGCTTCCCCATGCCTGCCCCACTGGACTCTAGTGTACAGTTCTGGGAATTATGGGATTACAGGCTGGATCCTGAAGCCCTAGGAAATGGGCAGTAAAGATAACCCCGCTTCCACCCTGCAGCTGAGTGCACTGTGCCATGGGTTCCCATGCCCCTTGGTAGGAAGCCACAGCTGCATATACAACTCTCCCCTCACACAACTTTGCTCACTTAAAATGGCATCTTGCAGGTAAGTGCTAAGTCTTTTGGATATAAGGTCATTTAAGGGTTCCTCTCGCCACCCCACTTCTCTCTGTTGTTAAGTACCTGTCTCCTCAGTCCCCAAGGAAACCTGAGCACAGGGGCTCTTCCTCACACCCCAGCAGCGGGTATGTGAGGTCATGGTGCAGTCTTTTCCTGCTGGCCATGTGGGCCTGTGGCAATGGGGCTCTGTCCTCACTGTGCCCAGAGCTGTGATGCCCGTACCTGATGGACGTCTTGAGCAGCCTCTGTACCTGGCAGTATGCACCAGTTGCTCCTGGGGACCCCCACCTTGTGCCCTCTGCTCAGGCTCCCCACCCAGGCTGCAGATCCCCTGGGCCTTGCTGCATCTCTCCTTGGCCTTCAGTGTTGTTTCCACCACCCACCACCTCTGCTGGGGACCACCGAGTTCCCAGGGGGAAATGGGCCAAGCTGTTTCCAGCGCGAATGTGGGAGCCCTGCCTGTGGGTTTCCCCCCAGTCAGCGTCTTCTTAGAAACTGGTCTTGGCTTCTGCACTCGGAGGGCTTCCCCATCTTGGAGGAAAGATTTCTCTCATGTTGAATTGTCCTTCCTTGCAACAGTGGGGTTATAGATTGCGAGTGTGCTCCTTGACACAGGAAGAAAGCTTTGGGGCTTCCTTTACCTCTCTCAGCAAAGCCTGGCTTTCATGACTATTGGCTGGCTAAGGAACCCAAGGAATTCAACTCAAAGCTGCCCCTGTAATCAGGGACCTTTATCTGGGTATGTCCCTTCTCCTTTGGAAGCAGCGAGTGCTCCAGTTCAGAGAGAGAGAAACTAATGCCAATGGAGAATTCATGATCAATGGGAATAGAAATGAATGAAATTGACATTGCAGAAATATTAACTCCATCACCCCTTCTAGTGGAAACCTCCACTTCCCAGTGAATGGATTGAGGCTATTATGGAGGTACCCCCCACTTCTGAGCAAGTGGAGCCTGACCTTTTCTGGCTACTGGAAGGGTAGCCTAGGCTCTGTTAGCATCCCTGACTATCCCCTGGGAGCTGGCCTTCCTCTTGCTGATCCTGTTGTCCCTAACTGGATCTCGAGAAGCATCCTAAAGGTAAGAGTCGTGTGTCCTGAGAAACTCTACAGCTTCCTGGGGCCCTCTGACCCTCCACCATTTGTGGCTCAGGAGAGTCATGACGGGCATCACATGACCCATTGGTCGGACTCTGACTTCTGAATCAGACCCCATGGGAGGCTTTGGCCCATGTCTTGACAACTGCAGGTTATGTCCCAGCCTGGTTACAGACTCCAGACTTGTCCTCCAAATGTAGTTCCTCCAGACAGGTCCCAGGCCACTATGTCCTGAGCAGTCCCTGCTGGAAGTGTCTTTGTCTCCCAGATCTAAAGTTTAGCATAGAAGTCAGAGTTCATACCCGACTCCTTCTGGATGGCTGTCCCCAGCCTGGTAGCCAACATTACTCTTTCTGGGTCTGTTCCTGGATCCAAGTATTCTGGCTTAGCCTTAATTATGCAGAATTCCAGTCCCATATATCTGATTTGCATACAGTCTATCCTGCAGATCAGCAAAGGTGATTAAGGTTAAATTGATGTCAAAACCACTGTGAAATTTCATTTCATACACCAGAATGGCCATGTGACAAGAACGTGGAGAAAGGAGTCCTCAGGCATTGCCTGTCAGAGTGTGAGATGGTAAAGTTGCTTCAGAAAAAAAGTTGGATGTTTCCTCAAAGGGTTAAGATAGATACTCCAAAGACATGGCATCTGCATGAGAACTTGTGCATGAGCTCGCACAGCATCATTCACAGTAGCCCAAGGAGGGAATAACACATCCATCCTCAGATGAGAGGATAAAACCAATGTGGTAAATCCATGTGGTGCAATGAATGTTAGCCATTGAAAGGACTGAAGTATTGATACATCTGCAAGAGATGAATGCTGAAGAGACTATAGCAAGTGTAGAAAACAGACACACATCATGTGAATGACATGTTTCCGTTTATATGAAATGTCCAGAATACATGATCTGTGGAAAAATTAGATAAATAGAGCTTGGAGTAACCAAAGCTGCAAGTTTGGGGGTAACAAGAAAGTGACTGATACAGGGTTTCTTTTAGGGATGATGAAAATGTGCTAAAATTGATTGTGATAATAAAAACTGACTATACAAAAAATCACTGAATCATATGCTTTAAATGGGTGAATTGTTTGGTATACAACATGTGGCGCACATATGTTATGTGTATATGTATATACGCACACAGCTTACAGAAGATCCACCTGATGGAAAGTTGCCTTTAAAATTTTAATTGTCACATTCCTCTCATTTATCCTTTTCGGCTTCCTAAATAATTGCTTTTCAGAAGACAGAGTGGCTGTCTAGACAGATGGTGAGCACAACACAGGACAGTCACCTCTTTGGTGTCCATTCTTAGAACTGGCGCTCGGACCTGCCGTGGAGTGTGGCAAACGGCTGAGTAACTTCACCCGCAACCCTGTGCGTATCCTGAAAGGGGGCTACCAGCGCTTCTCAGGCCTGTACCACTTCTTTCGGACCCAGAAGATCATTTGGATGCCCCAGGTGAGGCAGAGGGCTGAACAGAGGCTAGCTTGGCCAGGAAGCATGGCTGGGGACTATGGGGTGGAAGGCAGGGGAGGAGGAAGAAGAGACAGGAACAGGGGATGGGAGGAGATGGAGGAGAACAGGCTGGGGAAATGAACTGGTGGCATCCAGGTCATGATCGTGACTTCATCGCTGTCCAGGAAAGGCAGAGGCCATTGGTGACAGCATGGAGTTCATCCTCTGTGTCTGGCAACTGGTGAATGGGCCCGTTCTCACTCTGATCCAGTCTGATTTTGGGTGCTGCTCATGGCCTCTGTTGCTGGGTTTCTTGGGGCCTCACACAGCCTTACCCTTGCCTCATCTGTTGCTGAGGATCTCCCAGCGAGCCAGCTGTGACCCTTTTACCCTCTGCCAGGGTTCCCTCTCAAATTCTCTTCCATCACTGAGCAGCCCTGATCCCCACCATGTCCATCTTCTTCCTCTAAATCCTGGCCTGATCCACAGGGGAGTGTGCTGGTGGGGAAAGGGGCCCTGCAGACCTTCCACAACCCTCCCTGCCCTGCTGCTCTGCTGCTCAGTGGGCTTGTGTGACAAGGCAGGACAGCAGGCTATGGTCAGACCTGTTTCCAAACCCAGGGTGTGTACACAAGCTTTCCCGATGTCCTCTCTCCTCCTCTGAGGTAACGGCACCTAGGATTTGGGCTCAGCAAGTGCCCACCAAGTGCGGCTCCCTGTTTCTGGGGGCCTTCCTCTGCTGACTTTTCAGGGTGTGGAGAGATTGGTGTCTTCTCTGAGCTTCTGCTGCTAATAACTTGCCCCACACACCTTACTGACAGCTCTAGTGAGGTGTAGCTGACATGCAATGAATGGCACGTTTAAAATGAAGTATGGTTGGTTTTAATACGTGTGTGCAGTGACTTTCCTAGATTTGGAGGGGAGGGGCTTGTGGAAGCTAGGGCTGGGTGGGCAAGTGGTAACCCTGCTTGGTTGTGGCTCTTCAGAATGGGGTTGCCTAGCATTTGCCTCTCCCTGTCATAGGACCTTTGCCACCAATTTAGGAACAAAGGTGAAGGTTCTACTTGCTACATGTTCTTTACCATAAGTGGGGGTGTCCCCATGCTCCCTTAGGAGCTGCTTCTCTGAGGGAAGGTGGTGGCCAAGTATTAGGGCTCTGAGATTGCCTTCCACTTTAGATGGAGCAGCTTATAGTGACTGCCCTGTGCTGGTAGGTGACCTTCCTTCAGTAAGAGCTCCCTCTGAGCAGAGGTGCTCAGGGACTGACAGATTTCAGCAGTCCATTGCTAGAGGCAGATGAGGGCCAGCCACTGAGCAGTGCCAACAGAAGGTTGGCATAGTCACATTATACTTTGGGAAGCTCACTGGGAAGCAGATCAGTGGGCCAGAGTAGATTTGGGGAGCCCTGATAAGAGGCAGGGGAGAAAGACAGTCTGAGGACATTTAGGAGGCAGCATTGCTCAACTAGAGAACATGAGGGAGTCTGGAGACAGGAGGAAGGCCCTGGTGTTACTGTGGGTGACAGGTGGGCCATGGTGTGGTTCATAGAAGTGGGGAGCCCCTGGGGGACAATTTGTGGGGCAGACAGCAGGCTCCATTCAGACTGCTCAATGGAGATATCTTTTCTGTTTTATTACCTGGTATTAATGTGCATGCTTTGAGAAGATGAAATGTTTCTATCTGTGCCACACCCTCTTCCCAGCTCAACTCAGGTAACCACAGAAAGGGAGGCTGGTTTGCAGGAAGCAGGAGAGTTATGAGGCATGTGGTGGGTACTGAGGCCGGTTGTTCTCTAGTGGGATTATAGGAATGTCACAGGGCTCCAGTGAGCCAGGTACCCTGGGTGGAGTCAGCAGGGCTCTGGGGCGTGGCTTGTAGTGGCTTCACCTGGGGTAGGAGGGACATGATATGCTGTGTTCCCAGGGCTCTGAGGGACTGGTGCTGAAAGGGAGGTAGCCTGAGGTTTTTTTGTTTGTTTGTTTGTTTGTTGTTGGGTTTTTTTTTTTTTTTTGAGAAAAAGGAAAAAGAAGGTTTATTGTTTTGCTAGCAAAGGAGAAACACAGGGGACTCCTGTCCCAAAGGCTGTGATTCTGCCCATCAGTAGGAACAGGGGGCTTTTAAAGAGGTGTTTCAGAGAAAATGAGTTTAGGGAGGAGAGATCAGGGAGAAGATAAGGAAGGAGAAAGTTAGGGAAAATAAGAACAGGAAGGGGTTGGGCTTGTGGCTCAGTGGCAGAGCACTTGCCTCCCACATGTGATGCACTGGCTTCAATCCTCAGCAGCACATAAAAATAAATAAACAAAATAAAGACATTGTGTCCATGTATAACTAAAAGCAAAAAACAACAACAACAAAAAAGATCAGGGAGGAGAAGGTCAGGAAGGAGAAGGTAGGAAAAAGAAAAAAATATGTAAATTTCAAAGCCACAAGGGATATGGTCACAGTATCAAGTGAACCCTTGTTACATTTCCCCACTGTCAATTTCTAGCTTCCATTTCTATGGAAAGCAGGTGACAACATCTCCAAGCTATCTACTGCTGAACAGGGGCAAAGTTGGGGGAAGTAACCCAAAGTCCTTATTCTCTGTCAGGTGTGGGGGGTGGACAGTTAGGGCATTCAGCATCAGAGCAGTCCAGAGGTCCACAGTGGTAGTTGGCAGGTAACTGGACAAGGTATACATAAGGCAGGGATCTTGCCAAGACAACAATAAAAAGCAAAGCATTCATTACATTTTTGTAAATAATTAGAACAAAAGCAATTAGTATTTCATCCAGTCTCTGAAAACCATGAGGACTGTAATTCATAAACTATCAGTGAAAAATGGATCAGTTCATCAACGGATGTTAGGAAGATTTGTAGGTTTTTGAAATCAGACTCAAATTAACTCAGGACAAATTTGGGACTCTTACGATCATTACTATTATTCACTCTCACACAAGAATCCTTCCTTTATAGCCTCCAGCTGTACTTACTTTTGGAAGGGTTGACACAAATATACATCTTATGTTACATTTTTAAAAATATATACTTATTTTTTCATTTTTTAGTTGTGGATGGATAATGCCTTTATTTATTTATCTTTATGTGGTGCTGAGGCTTGAACCCAGTGCCTCACACATGCAAGACAAGTGCTCTACCACTGAGCCACAACCCCAGCCCTTATATTACATTTTTAAAACCATTGTTTTTACGTTTAAGTGTCCAGGTAGGACTGTGCTTTTAGGCTATACTCTCCTGCTAGGTGTTTAAGACCAAGTTGGCCAAAACTGACCCTGTTCCTATCTACTCTTAAGAGTCAGCTGAGATTCCTCAGGGATCACTCCTGGGGACATGTGTGAAGGCTCTTGGCTCCATTAGCTTTCCTCTACCAGTGGTGCCACTTGCCAGGATGGGTTGGGGTCTGTCTGACCATATATGGCTTATCTTGGAAGCATCAGGGACATTTCTACCTCCAATGACCCTCTTCTTTGCCGAATGTGCACTGATTGGCTTCCTGTTCTATAGGGTCCTCTCTGTCTCCAGGTCACCGGAGTTACATGGACCAAAGAGGGGTCACATCATTCTCCAGGTCCTGGCTGACCTTAGAGGGCAAGGTCCAAAATATTGGCTACTTTTTCCTTGGCCCTTTTACTTCCTTGCCTTTGGTCTCCAAGGTTTTGTTTTTAAATATCCAGCAAGCCAGTTTTACCAGACTTAAAGAGGGAGTAACAGGTCATAACTTCAATATCTATAATTTTACAGGTACCCCTTTTATTTAATTTGGGTCAGTATTAGTACTGGAAGTCAGCATTATATAGTATCTGTCCTACGTAGCCCGAGGTATTTAAGTCGTTACTTCTGATTCTGATTTGGTACCAAAGGACTATGGAAGAGATTTTGACCACCAATCACACAGGTCAGGGTCTCCCTTGGAGGTATGGCGGCGAAGTGGTGCAAGTCAGAGCATGTGGGGAGCTTGGTGGCAGGGAGGGCAGGTTTCCTTGTGTAGGGCCTCTTCTAGTTGGCCATTGCTGGTGGACACCAAGTTTCCTAGAGCGGACCAGCAGGCGCAGCTGTGGGCACACTCGGTCCTTTGTACCCTTCCTTCATGATGCACTGTGAGGGACAGTGCTTCTTAGAACTCTCTTTGGGAAACATAGAAATAATCCTCTGTTTCTTAGTGATTCAAAGAAACCAAATTATTTTTTAAATTGTGTGTTTCTAGGGGCTAGGGATGTGGCTCAAGTGGTAGCACACTCGCCTGGCATGCGTGCGGCCCGGGTTCGATCCTCAGCACCACATACAAACAAAGATGTTGTGTCCGCCGAAAACTAAAAAAAAAAAAAAAATTGTGTGTTTCTAATTGATACATAAAATAAAAAAATCATACTAGGTGATATTTTGATATACAATGTATGCATTATATAATATTTAATTCAAATAAAACATATTTCTCCTTGAATATTTTTCATTTCTTGTGGCAAAAAACATCCAACTCCTCCTAGGTTTTTGAAATATACGGCACGTTATAGTTAGGTGGTCAACCACTGTACAGAGGCACCCTAGGACCCTTTGCTCCTGTTCAGCTGTAACTAGTGCACATGGATCAGTTTTGCCCACCTGCCCATCCCCTCCCCCACACCCCCATCCCCCACCAACCCCATAACTGCCATTTTACTCTGCACCTCTGAGATCAGCTTCTTCAGAGTCCACCTGGGAATGAGACCATGTGGACCTCACTGTTCTGTGCCTGGCTTATTTCACTTGTCCTCAGTTCTATTTATGTTGCTGCAGTTAAATTTTCTGTCACATTTATGGACCCTGAATTTAAGTGGTTGTCTTGTCCTCTCTGCCCCACTGATCATTCGCCTCCTTTATCAGAACACATTTTCTAATGGCAGATAGGCACAATGTGGAGAGTTTTATTGAGTGTGTCTTTAAGGTGTTTAAATTCTGATGTCCCCCATTGTAATAAAAGTTCTGTTCCTCCCCACCCCACCCCTAATTGGACACATTCTGGGTTGTGGAAGTTCTGCACCACAAGGTCCTCAACTCCAGCCTTTGTGCATGTGACCAGGTGCAAATGGTTGCCAGGGAGGGCAATGGAGTGGTGCTGAGAGCTAGTATGGCATCGTGATGCTGTAGCCAGTCCTGATGGGACAGCCCTCTCTCTCCTCATGTGAGCTGCTATTTGCCAGTCTTTATGAAAGTCCAGATCTCAGTATCATCCACTGTCTGCTGAAGAGATTTCAAGAGATGAAAAGCTCCCTTCCAGAGAGCCCATGCTCACAGCAGCCCTTCTCTTTCCCCACTCCAGGAATTAGATGCATTTCAGCCATATCCTGTTGAAATAATTCCTGGAAAGATCTTTCTGGGAAATTTCAGTCAAGCCTGTGACCCTCAAGTGCAGAAGGATTTGAAAATCAAAGCACATATCAATGTCTCCATGGAGATGGGACCCTTGTAAGTAAATGAGACACTTTTTTTAAGGGTATCATTTATTTATACACATTTCCTAGTGCCATGCATTTGTAGAGTTGAAAGGGCTCTTAGCCAACACAAACTGGAGCAGAGTTAGCATGGCCTTCGCCTGTGCCTCGCGTGGCTTTGGCATCCTTTGCCCCCTGACTCTTCACACTCGTCCTGTGAACCTCACCATGAGTGGTGCTTTCCAGGTCTTTAACATGGTGTTATGAAGCATCTTGGTCTACTCTGCTTGGCCTGTCTCAGGAACCTGTGAGAAATGCCTCTGTGCTTTGGCATTGCCTTGGTACCAGGACACACATGCCCATGCAGGCTTATCCTTGTTCACTGTGCAGGAAAGCCCTCACTAGCCCTGCTGGCCAGCCTCTTTTCTGACTGTGTCTGGTCCTGGTCACCAAGACCTAGAAATCTCTGCTTTCAGCTCCTGATCAAAATGGAAATAATACAAGAATTCAGCAAGGCATCTGATAACAAAAATGTCATATAAAGGGGCTAGGGTTGTGGCTCAGAGATAGAACACTCGCCTAACATGCGTGAGGCACTGGGTTCGATCCTCAGCTCCACATAAATATAAAATAAAGATATTGTGTCCACCTATAACTAAAAAATAAATATTTAAAAATGTCATATAAAATCAATCAATAAATTCAACTTATGAATGTAGAAACATCAATGAAAGATGAAAGATCCATCTTTACAATAAAAACTAAAAGTTATGGGGCTGGGGATGTGGCTCAAGTGGTAGTGCGCTCGCCTGGCATGTGTGCAGCCCGGGTTCGATCCTCAGAACCACATACAAACGTCCGCCGAAAACTAAAAAAAAATAAATATTAAAAAATTCTCTCTCTCTCTCTCTCTCTCTCTCTCTCTCTCTGAAAAAAACCCTAAAAGTTATAAGATTTGTAGGAATAAATTTAAGAAATATGCAGGGCCTATGTAAATAAGACAATTTTTTTTTGTGACACTGAGGGTTGAGCCCAGGGGCACTTGACTACTGAGCCACATCCCCAGCCCTATTTATAAACAGATAAAAGGCATTGTGTTGTGTCCATCTACACCTAAAAAATAAGTATTTTTTTAAAAAAGAATATTTTTTCTCTAGAATCTAGAGTCTAGATTAATTGACCACTTTCTCATAATGAAATGACTCCCCTCATTTCTGGTAGTATACTTTGCTGTGAAGTCTGACTTTTCTGATAATAATATAGCAACTAGAGGTTTTTAAAATTTGTCTCAGTCTAGAATATCTTGTTACATCGTTTTACTTTATATTTGAAGTACATTTTTTTAGGCAATCTATAATCTCTGCCTTTTGACTGGAATCTTTAGACTAAATGTGATTGTTGATATGAGTTTAAATCTATCATTTGATATTTGTTTTCTATGATCTTATCTCTTCTTTATTCCCATTTTTCTCTTTTTCTGTCTTCTTCTGGGTTATTATGATTCTATTTTTCCTTTATTATTTCATTCATTATATTTTTTATTTTTTGCAGTTGCTTTAGAGTTTATAGAACACATCGTTAACTGATTATTGAGGAGATTTTTAAACAAGAGGGAAAGTATCTTATATTTATCTACATAATTATCACTTCTGGTGGTCTTTGTTATTTTTATAGAGATTCAGATTTCCATCTGGTATCATTTTCTTTCTGCCCAAAAGATTTCCTTTAACTTTTTTGTAGTGCACGTTTGTTGATGATGAATTCATTCAGCTTTTGTATGCCTGAGAAAACTGTCCTGTGTTGTTAGTTAGCCATTGTCCAAAAAACCCTGTTCTATATGTTTTATTTCAGTTATTTAAGGTGGGGGAGTAAATTTGGTCCTTGTTACTTCATCTGGTCAGAAATGGAAAGTAGTCTCATTTATATTATAGATATCCAACTTTGAGTTGGCATTATAAAGATCTTAGCCAAAAAGCAAATTAGGAAATAACTTGCTTTTTGGCTCAGATCTTTTTGAATTTTTAGATGAATTCATAGGCACTTGACATCACCCATGACATTAGGTTTCTTATCTAACAGTCTTTCCCATCATTGATGCCCTCTTTTTTCTAAATCCTTTAGTTTCCTTAGCCAGGCATGGTGATGCATACCTGTGAACCTAGCAACAGCAGAGGCTGGGGATGTAGCTCAGTGGCAGAGTCCTCCTGGGTTCAATACCAAGTTAAAAAACTGAAAGAGATACAACAATCCACAATTATAATCAGAAATCTCAGCATATCAATAATTGCTACAACAAGTAAATGGAAGATAGGTTATAATTTCAAAGACTAGAAGAATGTAATTGTCCAACTTTACTTAATTGACAATTGTAAGATGTTCCACACAAAATTAGTAATGTTCTTCTAGTCTTTGAATATCTTTTTTTAATGCTAGAACCATTTTAATATAATTATACATAGCTGCCAAATCCAGGAAGAAAGGATTTATGCATATATAACTTCCAGTTAACATCTGCATGCATAAACAACAATGATCTCAGTTTAACAACTCATCAGGGTCAGAGCAATTTACCAATGTTTCTTTACTTCTAGGCTTACCAACAGTAAGATACAGATGAATTAATGTCCTTTTTTTTCTTCAGACATTTTGTTGTAAAGTTTTAGTACAGCTCACCTCCAGCCAAAAGTAATCTTTTTAAATCAGTACTCGGGGCTGGGGACGTGGCTCAAGCGGTAGCGCGCTCGCCTGGCATGCGTGCGGCCCGGGTTCGATCCTCAGCACCACATACCAACAAAGATGTTGTGTCCGCCGAGAACTAAAAAAAATAAATATTAAAAATTCTCTCTCTCTCTCTCCTCTCTCTCTCTCTTTAAAAAATAAAAATAAAAAATAAATCAGTACTCAATTACTTTAAATTTTGCTTATAATTATCACCTATTTAATCACTAAGAACTCCTGGAGAAGTGGAATTCAAGGCTGCATACAATAACAGGAGATCATAGTTTTGAAGTCTAGCACAGATTGAAAACCACAGATGTACCATTTATATAAGACACACACTGTTTGTTGAATATTTTGTTACTGTTGAATATCTTCTCAATAAGAACATGGAATATTTTTTGTCAGGGTACCCTGTTCTGGACCACAAAACAAACATTATTAAACCTAAAAGGATTAAAGTTTTAAAAATTATGTTCTATGACCCTAATGAAATTAAATTAGAAATCAATAACACAGATATCTGGGGAAAATCCCAAACACGTGGAAATGAAATAACACACTTTTAAGTAGCATATGTGTCAAAAGATATTAAGGTGAAAATTAGAAATTATTTTGAACCGAATGAAAATATAAACAACACATGTCAAAAATTATGCATGTTGGGCTGGGGATGTGGCTCAAGCGGTAGCCGCTTGCCTGGCATGCGTGCGGCCTGGGTTCGATCCTCAGCATCACATACAAACAAAGATGTTGTGTCTGCCGAAAACTAAAAAAAAAATGAATAAATATTTTTAAAAAATTGTGCATGCAGCCAAAGCAATGCTAGAGGAGAATTTACAGCCTAAATGCCTATGTTAGAAAAGAAGAACCTCAAATCAAGGAACTTCTACTTTAAAATTTTTAAAAAGTAAGCAGGGGGAATAAAATAATAAGGAATAGAAACAAATGAAAAAGAAAACAAAACAAATAGTAAAATCAATGAAGCCAAAAGTTGTTTCTCAAAAAAAAAAAAAAGTTCTCTGAAAAATCAATAGAATTGGTATATCCTATCAAACTGATTGGAGTAGACAGAAGACAAAAATAACATTATTGAGTTAAGAGAGACCATCATTTTAGATCCTACCAATATCAAAAAGTATTCTTAGGCGCTTATCCCAGAGAAAGGAAAACTTACATTTATACCAAAAGCTGTGCATCTATATTCACAACAATTGTCCAGCTAAGTAGTTTGAAAAGCTGTGGTGTGTACATACCATGGAAGACTCCTGCTGATACATGCCACAACTTGGATCTCCTGCTTAGATCTCTATGGAACTGATGCTGAACACAAAACAAAACACCAAATCTGAAAAGTTACTTACAATATTCTATTTATATAGCGTTTTTTAATAGAACAAAATTTTAGATATAGAGGATAGATTAGTGGTTGGCAGGACTTGGGAAAGGGCTCTAGCATGTTGGTTATCAGAGGGCAATAAAAGGGATCCTTGGTATTTCTTGACCTATGGGAGATTCAGGAACCTACATGAGCAATAACTCTATAAATAGAGTGAACTACAGACAGACATACACCTGCATGGATGCAAGTAAAACTGTAGAAAGCTGAATAAGATTGACAGGTTATATCAGCGTAGTATCCTGCTTGTGATATTATATTATAGTCTTGCAAAATGTTACTGCTGGGGAAACTAGGTGGAGTGTACAGGGCTCTCTATTATTTCTTAAGACTGCATATGAATCTACAATTATTTCAAAGTTTTTAATTAAAAATATTTAGAAGGACTGGGGTTGTGGCTCAGTGGTAGATTGCTTGCCTAGCATGCATGAAACACTGGGTTAGATCCTCGGCACCATATAAAAATAAAAAAGGCATTGTGTCTACCTACAACTAAAAATATAAAAAAATTTAGAAAATGAGCAACTTTATGCCAATAAATTTGAAAATATAGAGTAAATGAACAAATTCCTTGAAAGAGTCAAGCTCAGTTAGATAATAGATAATCAGGGCTGGGGATATAGCTCAGTTGGTAGAGTGCTTGCCTCATATGCACAAGGCCCTGGGTTCAATCCCCAGCACCATTAAAAAAAAAAAGAAAGAAATAGATAATCAGAATATCTCTCTATTAGAGAAATTGAATTCACAGTTAAAAACCTTTGTACAAAGAAAACATCTAGGCCCATATGCCTTTATTTGGTGAAATAATAATTTCACATAAACTCTTTAAGAAAATAAAGATGTGCTGGGTGTGGTGGTGCATGCCTGTAATCCCAGCAGCTTGGGAGGCTGAGGCAGGAGGATTGTGAGACTAAAGCCAGCCTCAGTAACTTAGGCAGGACCTAAGCAACTTAGGGAGACCCTGTCTTTAAAAAAATATTAAAAAGTGTGGGGGATGGAGCCATATGGTTAAGTCACATGGGTTCAATTCCCAATACCAAAAGGAAAAAAAAAAAAGAAAATAAAGATGAGAGAACTCATTTATGAGATACATCATTATTTGAAACTCAAACCTACAAAGACTTTACAAGAAGAGAAACTACAGACCAATATCCCTATGAATACAGGCACAACAATTCTTAACAAAATTTTAGTAAATTGGATTCTAAAATATCTAAAAATGATAATATCTCATGACCAATTGTGTTTGTTCCAGGAATGCAAGGTTGGTTTAACATTGAAAACCAAAGGTAATGCACCATATTAACAGACTGGAAAAGGAAACATCTTCAAGTGGAGAAAAGTTGCACTCTGTAGTTGCTGAATCCATATATATGTATAAGTGTGTATTTAAATATATATGTATAAAATATAAAAATCAGTAATATGTGGTTCATAAAATAATCAACAGTTTTCAGGAGATTAAAATTATATTAGCTTTCTTTCAACCACTGAGGGATTGAGATGGATGATTAATTTAAAAATGTAATTAGAAAATCCCTAGAAATCTATAAATAACTTTCTAAACAGCCAATGAAGCAAAGAACTCACAATGGAAATTAGGAAATATTTTCAAATACATGATAATGAAAATACTATGTATCAATTTGTGGAGTGTAGCTAAACTGCTTAGAGGAAAATGTACAGCTAGGAATGAATACACTTATTACAAAGGGAAAAAGCTAGAAATCAATGAGTTAAGCATTTATTTTAAGAGAGGAACAGGAAATTAGACCCAAATGACAAAGGGATAATAAAAGCAGATTATTGAAATAGCAACAATAAAAAGGATCAAGAAGGCCAAATTTTATTTTTTTTAATAAAATCAATAAACACTTGGCAAAGAGAGCAAAGGCACAAATAACCAGATGGCAAGAGAGAGCCCATGTCCTGTACCTACTCTAAAAGATCGTAAGAGGTGTTACGGAAACTTTATTATGGTAAACATAGATGAACAAATTTTAGAAACTCCCTGTCAAAACTGACATCAAACAAAATTTGAGTAGTATAAAGAACTGTGAACATTTCCACAGAGAGAACTCCATGTTTAAATAGTTTCAGTGATTTAATTTTACTTAATATTTAAGGAGGAAATTAGGTCAATATTAAGGGTTTTTTTTCCTTTTTAGAGAATAAAAAGAACAACTATCAACTTATTTTATGAGACCAGCATAATTTTAACTTCATAACCTAAGATGCTATAATGCAGGAAAATTATAGACTAATTTTCCTTGTGAATATAGATGTAAAAATTCTAAATAAAATATTAGCACACTGAATATGGTGAGATATGAAAGGATAATACATGGTGAGGAAGTTGGGTCTGTTCCAATGATATGAAGTTGCTTTAACTTCTGGAGAATTCATAGCTTACCAAATCATTAACATAGAGGAAAAAAACACAATTATTTCAATAGATACAGATAAAGCATTTGGTAAGATTCACAATACATTCCTTTTTTTAAAAAAAACTTTATTTTTATGTGGTGCTGAGGATCAAACTCAGTGCCTCACGCATGCTAGGCGAGCGTTCTACCTCTGAGCCATAAATCCAGCTCTCACTATATACTTAATTTTTCTTTTCAGTACTGGGAAATGAACCCAGGGGTGCTTTACCACTGAGGCACATCCCTAGTCCTTTTTAAGTTTTGAGATAGAGTCTTGCTAAGTTGCTCAGGGTCTTGCTAAATGGCCAAGTCTGACCTTGAATTTGTAATCCTCCTGCCTCAGCCTCTGGAGCCAAGCCACTGGGATTATAGACAAGTGCCACCGCACCCAGCTTCACTATGGATTTGTAATTTTTCTTTTCAGTATTGGGGATTGAACTCAGGGGCACTTTATCACTGAGCTACATTCCCAGGCCCTTTTAATTTCATTTTTTTTTTTAATTTTGAGAGAGGGTCTTGCTCAGTTGCTTTTAACTGCTGAGACTGGCCTTGAACCTGTGATACTTCAGAATGCTGAGCTTATAGGTGTTTACCACTGTGTCCCACTCATAATTAAAAAAAAAATTCTTGGAAAACTAGGAATAGAATGGAACTTTCTTGATCTAATTTTTAAAAAATATACAAAGTCTCTGCAGCAGGCCTGGGGTGCCAGTGTAGCCCAGTAGCAGAGCATTTGCCTAGTGTAGACAAAGCCCTGGATTTGATTCCAGCACTGGAAAAAAAAAAGATCTGTAAGTAACCATCACACTTACTGGTGAAATGTTGAAAGTTTTCTCTCAGCTTCTGAACAAGACAAATGATGCCACTATTTCCATTCCTACTTCCTGGCATCCTTCCCCTGTGGACCCGCTGCTGAAGATGAGGGGACACCACAGTGGGCTGTGTGCTGGTGACTTGTGTTCTATGTTTAGTTTTGCAGGTGACCCTGACAACCTTCTCCACATCCAGATAGAAGATACTCCAGACGTCAAGATTATTCCCTTTTTACGTCACCTCTGTCACTTCCTTGGTAAGAGCCTTCCCTAACCAGGGAGCAATTAGCCTGGGAGGCAGAGGGACTACAGTACCTCTTCCATATGCTTATCCCTGATCTCGACTCCTCATGCTGAGGACAGAGGAGGTAGGGGCCAGCACATGCCTGGCCAAATGTGGACAACTCAGGATGAGTCCAGCTTCTCAGGACTCCCGTTAAATGAGTGGGGGTGGTGTTTCCCTTGGGAGCAGTGGGCTCCAGTGGGAGTACCAGGTTGCAGGTTGAGCAGCCCTAGTGAGGCTGCCATAGCCCTTTGAGGCTATTTGAAAGTATGGGTGCTGGCCACCACATGTGATCGTGTCCGTGGAAGACCTAGAAGTGCATCTTCAGACCTGAGGGTGCTTCAGAAGCACCCTCAGGTCTGGCCAGCAGGATGTGGATGGAGGGAGGAACACTAGGAACCTCCCAGCCCTGATTGCTGCGTCGCTCCATGTGGGCTCCCTGCCACCTGTTGTCCTCCTGCCACACACAAAGCAACACCCACCAGCTGCTTAAATCATCCAGGGTGGATTGTGTGGTCGTTCCCAGGGCATAGGACTGTCTGAGGAAAGCAAGGTACCTGGAGAGCAAGGCTGGGTCAGGGCAGAGGCCCTCCCTGAAGTGCCTGCTGGCACCACACAGCCCCTAGCCTGAGCAATTGGGGCTGACAATGGAGCCCAAGTGCCCATTATTAGCCCAGCAGATTGCCACTTTCACTCAGCTAGGATCTGAGACTGAGACTTCCCGTGTATCCCACCATGAGGTGGCAGAGTCTGCAGCACAGAGACCCACCCTGCTGGGTGGCTCTGGGCCAGCCTGTCACTGATGCATGGCTCAGTCTTATGTATGTGAATAGGCAGTCGGCCTTCATCATCCCAAAGTTCTCCTCCAGCTCTGACAGCCTGTTTTTGCACGTGGTGTGCTCGTCTTTAGTTCTTGGGGTTCCCAGGCCAGCCTTCAATGACAGTTTAAACTCCCCCACTCCCTGGGCAGGACTCCCAGCTTTGGGGTTATGTGACTGTAGCTGGCTTTTCTATGCCAGGCAATGGGTCTCAGTCTCCCAGGTGGCTGGGATTGCAGGTGTGTGCCGCCACATCTCGTGCTCAGCATAGGGCAGAATAAAACCCCATTTTCCAGATAAGGAAACTGTGGCTCAGAGTAACTTGCCCAAGCCCCACAGAACAGTGAGTGACAGAGCCAGGATTCACACCCCCTGCATTGCCTCAGCTGGCACCTGAGTGTCCTTGGGGCATGGTCCTATCAGCATTAGGCCAACTGGCAACAGCTTCCTGGGCTAGAAACCTGGAGAGCCAGGAAAAGGTTTCACCTGGCACTGCCAGTTAGCTCTTGAATGGCCAGCTAGGTCTGAGGGCCCCCTGTTTGCTAGACAAGCTGTGTTGGGGAAGTCGTGAGACTTGCCCAGGCTTGATATACTGTTCCATACTCATGCTTGAACTATGGGCACAGCGAGGCCAGTCTCTGACAGCCACCCACGTTCCAGGTCCATGGGGAAGAGGGCTCTGCACAAGCCCACCTCTTCCTTCCTTCCTTCTACAGAAATCCACCTGGAGCTTGGCTCTGTCGTTCTGGTCTTTTCTACCCGGGGCATCAGTCGCAGTTGTGCGGTCATTGTGGCCTTCCTCATGCACTGGAGAGAGGAGACCTTGCAGGTATGTGTTCCTTGAGACGGACTTGGGCCACAACCACCCTAGGTGTAGAGTCAGGGCCAAACCTGGGAGAAATAGGGCCTGGCACTACTGTGGGGCCCCAATTGTGGGATGGGGAGGGGGAGAATTAGGAGGGGAACTCCAAATCAGGGTGTTTCCCAGCAGGTGGCACCCAAGGGTGGGTCCCCACGCTGCAGGCCAAAGCCTGTATACAGCACTAATAGGACACAGGCCAGGCTGAGAGGCAGCACCAGCTCTGTGGCTCCCCTGCTGCCCATCTGTCCCCGAGGTTGGTTTGGGTTTGTTCAAAGAAAAATGAGTGGAGTCACAGAATTGCAGCACTGGCCAGGCCTCAGTGGGCACCCATGTTAATCTTCCTCACCGGGGTGGGAAGGGAGGAGGGCACTGTTAAGGCAGACCCACGGAGATTTGGGCATCTGACTCCCAGGTAGGGCTCGCCTGGGGGCCTGCCCTGGGGAGGGGATCCTTGCCTGTCCATGGTCTCAGAGGGTTTGGGTGGGAGCTGAAAACTCCCCATGTGTGTTTGGGGGAAGGGCAGGGGTAAAGAATAACCATGGTTTTGAGTATTGACCCAACGTGCTCTTCAGGAAGTTGCAGCCTAGAATGCCTTGGCTATCCGGTAAGTCTACTTCAAGGCATGTACGTCAGAGAGCAGAAGACAGGGACTCAGATATGTGCACACCCACGTTCACAGCAGGACTGTTCACAATAGCTGAAAGGTGGAAATGACACAAATGTCTGTGGACAAATAAAAGGAAACACAAAATGAGACATCTCCATATAGGAAAGAGTCAGCCTTGCAAAGGAAGAGAATTCTGCTGCGTGCCACAGTATGGGTGGGCCTGGAGGACACTGCTCCATAAGGCAGGCCGGTCATTAAAGGACTAGTACCTAGGATTCCCCCTGGTGTGCGGTACCTAGAGTATCAAAATCAGACAGGTGAATAGCAGTTGACACGGATGTACCCAGGGAACAAGTGGGATGGGGAGTCGGTGTTTAATGGGGTCAGAGGATCAGTTTGGGAAAATGAAGATGTTCTAGAGATGGAGCAGGTGACAGTTACACAGTAATATGAACATACTCAGCGCCATGGAACTGTATAGCCCTAAAGGTAGTTTAAATGGTGAACTTTAAGTTCTGTATAATTTACCACAATTGAAAGGTGTCTTTTTAAAATAGTATTTTTAGTTGAAAAAAGACACAGTACCTTTATTTTATTCATTTTTATGTGGTACTGAGGATTGAACCAGTGTTGAGCACTTGCCTAGCATGTATGGGACACTGGGTTCTTTGTACAAGTTGTTTTTTTTTTAATTTGGGGAATTTTAAGATTTTTCTATTTCTACAAAATATGCCATTGGGATTTAATAAGGATTCTTATATCTGTGGGTTATTTAGGCAGTATGGACATCTGGACCATAGTAAGTTTTCTATAACATTGGATATGTTGCCATTTAATTGTATCATCTTCAATTTCCTTCTACAATGCTTTTTGTAGTTTTTGGTATGTCTCTCACCTCTTTGGTTAAATGTTTTAGTCTTTTTGATGCTATTGTAAATGGAATTGTTAATTTTTTTTTAATTGTTCATTGTTGGTTTGTAGAAATTTAACAAACTGATGTGCTAATTTTGTTATCCTGCAACTTTGCTGGATGCATTTGCTCTGGATGTGTAAGATTTTAGAAATTTCTACATGAGATTAATGTCATCTTCACATGGAGTGCCGCAGTCTGGCTGGGCACAAATAACCGAGATGCCACGAAGCACTTGTATGTTCAAAACAGCAACTCTTTATTGCGGAACTCTACCAGCACTCCACACACACTCCCCGGAACACTCTCACCCTCCACCAGGGTCAGCGTGCACTCTCCCTCGGAACCCCAAGAGAACTCCACGGGAACTCCAAAGTGCAGCAAGAGCCTCCCTATTGCCTGGACAGTAAAGGTCAAATATACAATTGAATACACAGCTTAACATAACCATCATTATCTCAATGGCTCGCTGGCTTACCTCTCAACCACTCCCTTCTGGCAATATGCATGCGTTATCCTGACTCAGCTGTGGCCCTCAACAATGGAGATAATCTTTTTTCTTTCCAATTTGGGTGTCTTTTCTTTCTTGCCTAATTGCTCTGACAGCTCCTTGCAGTTCTAACAGAAGGGGTGAAAGTGTCCCCGTGCCTTGTTCCTCTAAGTGCTCCTCTCGGGAAAACCTCTCCATCTTTCTCCATTGAGTGCGATGTTAGCAAGGGCGATTTTCATAAATGGTCTTTATTAGGTTTAAGCAGTCTTCTTCTTAGTTTCACCATTTCCCCCTTTGCTTTTCCCCTGTCCTCAATCCGGATGGATACCAGCTCCACGCCTTCTTTCTAACCCTGAAGGAAGGCAACTTTAATCTTCCTTCTTCAGAGAATTTGACCCCGTCCTCCTCCCCTTTCCAGGAACCCATCCAGTGACAATGCAAACCTTTGTTGAGCCTCTCTGCACCAGGCTTGGGTGTGTTGTGTTCACCCCACTTGGTGGAAGGTTCCCATGTGTTGTCCCAGCATTCACAGCAGCTATCTGAAAAAGGAATGATTTGTCCCTCTATTCAGAAGTGCCAAGAGGCTTGCCCAAGGTGCGGCCAGCTCCCTCCACTGCTTGCCCTATGGAGCCATCACAGGCTGCTGCGGTATCTAGCTCTTAAACCATGTTGTGTGCCCCTGGGCAAGTGCTTCCTATCTCTCCCAAGCTGGATCTGATCCAGGGCCCATGACCAGTCCTGATGTCTCCTTTCTCTCTGTTCACAGAGGTCCTGGGCCTATGTC
Source organism: Spermophilus citellus (assembly GCF_964194105.1). Classification (NCBI taxonomy): domain Eukaryota; kingdom Metazoa; phylum Chordata; class Mammalia; order Rodentia; family Sciuridae; genus Spermophilus; species Spermophilus citellus. The sequence continues at coordinate 28,667,130 of NC_138187.1, read as the reverse complement.
AAGAAGTGCAAAAATAACATGCGTCCAAATTGGGGATTGGTGACTCAGCTGTCGGAGTGGGAGAAGATTGTCCTTGGAGACACTGTCACAGACATCTTCAATCCACCATACTAATCTCTGAGGCCCAGAGATGGGCGCTGAAGAACCTTCCTTGGGACCTTTGTGGGCAGAGGGCAAGCATGTGTACCCAGGTTGGTGTGGAAAGAAAAGGCCTGTGCTGCCTGCAGCCTCACTCGGACTCCTGCACCGGTTCTTTCGGGCTCCTGTTCACTCACTGTGGAGGCGCATCTGCTCAGCTTAGGACAGCCCATATCCCTGGGTGCCTTGGAACACCCCGATGCCCTCCTAGAGTTTCCTCTGGCCACCTAAGGGGCTGCCATACACACCCTGTGACTTGGATCCTTCAGAGCTTTCCTGGGAGGTGCTCGGTGTTGGTCCACAGGGTGTCACAATAGCCAGCCACTGATGGGGATTTGGGCTGGGGTAGAGCTCAGCAGGTAGAGGGCTTGCCTCCCATGCACAAGGGCCTGGGTTCAACCCCCCAGCAACAACAATAACAAAAAAGAAAATAGGTGGGGATTCTCCCATCCCCAGAGATGCCAGGCCTAGCCTTGGCCCTTTGCCTCATGCCCAGGCCCAGTGCTATGACCCTCCCAACCGCTGTCTATCACTTGGCACTAATGGCCTTTCTCTGTTCCCACCCCCACTCATTGCTGTTCACAGGAAAGACTTCTACCCGCCCCCAGCCCCTGCACCTAAGTTCCTAGAAATTCCTCAGATCTTAAAGGGAGGTGTTTTCCCTGTGCACTTGCTGGAAGCAACCACAGAACGACCTGAGGATTAGGAGAGGGCACTACAGGGGACCAGGGGACGGGTGGGGCATTCAGGATGCCCATCAATGCAGGGGCTTCCCTAAGTTCATTCAGCAAACATGCCCAAGGCCTCCTAGGACTCTCCAGAGTGGGCTGGAGGTGACCGGATGTGGGAGGTGCCTTCAAGGAGGAGTGGGCTTTGCCAGAGGGGGAAGAGCTTTTCAGGCAGCACCCTCTGTCAGTCTCGGGTGGACTAAGCCTGGGATGGCTGTAAAGCTTGCTGAATGGCAAGGGACCTTGTGCTTTAGGAAGGGCAGCTAGTGGCTATGTGAAGGGCAGTGGAGGTGAGCCTGGAGGCAGAAAGGAGGTGACAAAAAATCCTAGCAAGACTCTGGGAATCCCTTCCACCAAGAGGCGCCGTTTCCCAAAGACGAAAAGTGTTTAAGGTCGGTGTCACCTCTCTGGGTCTGGGTTTGCTCCCAGCACCGCGGGCTGGGGCACTGCAGGAAGCACCACGGCATGCAGTTGGCACAGCAGGTGGAACCCCGGCCCCTAGCCACCAGGCTGGCCTAGAGTCGTGGGGCGAGACGCCCTTCCAGTGCGTGGCCCCGCCCCTTATCGTGATTGGCTGTTGGTGGGGGCGGGGCCAGCGCGCGGCCCGCGCCAGGTCTTTCTCCATTGGTGGCGGTGGCGGCGCGAGCCCGGAAGCGGACGGGGGCGGAGGCGGAGGCGCCTTGGGCTGGCCGGGGTTGCGGCGCAGTCCTCAACTCGCAGCTCCTGCGGCCAGCGGAGCGGCAGCCATGCAGCCCCCGCCCTCGGACCCGCTGGGCGACTGCCTGCGGGACTGGGAAGATCTGCAGCAGGACTTCCAGAGCATCCAGGTAGGCTCCACTCCCGCCACCCATTGACTCTGAGCCACGTCTCTCTGGCTGAGGTCAAGGGTCGGGCAGCACTGGGTCAGGCAGGCAGGAGATTGGGGTCGGGGGTCTGGAGCCTGGTGTTGCTCCCGAGGGTGGCGAGGCCTCGGGTCCCAGTCTCCCCAGATGGCCCCTCCCAAGTGTCCGGTTACAGTCCACTGTGCTTTGGCCGGGACCCCACTGTGCTAGGTGACTTCGACCTCCCGCGAGGGCATGGAAAGAGCCGCGACCCCAGATCCGTCCCCGCCCTTTGCATTTGGACCTGGATCCCATCCTCTCCCAGGAGAGCAGCTGCCCGAGTCCGAGCCAGCCGGCCCGTATTCTGGATCTGTCATTCCACAAACATCCCTTTGCATCTCCTGTCAGAGTGCCATGGGGGAGTGGTGTTTAGATGAAGTCCGTGGCCAGGGTGGGGGGGCTGTCCCAGGTGGGCCAGCATCTAATAGGGGAAGGGAGAGCAGGACTGACAGGCCCTGTGGGCCTGTGTGGCTGCTTGGGAAAGTGAGGGGAGCAGTGGGTGGGACCAGACCCTGCAGGGACCTCCTGGCTCTGGTGGGGATTGGAGTCTCTGAAGCCATTGGGAAGCTGCAGGAGCAGTTGTCTGGTTGGAGTTTGTATGTGGCCGGCTGTCCTGGGACCCAGGCAGCAGGAGGTTGCTGGCTTTGACCAGGAAAGAGAGGGTGGTGACTGTGCCTGGGCAGAGGTGACACATATCTGGGTCTGAGGGGGGTGTGGTGGCCCACAGACCTAGTTGGAGACTTGGTTAGACCTTTGCCTCTCCTGGCCTGATTCCTGCCTTTGCCCCGTCTCTATGGCTGCCCCCAGAGCAGCCCCGCCAGCTGCCACCAGTGTTCTCCCTGGAGTCCTGAGCAGATGTCTCCCAGCCTGGCTGCCTCCGCTGGCCTCAGCCACTTGCTGTCCCCACACTGCCTCTTGCCCAATCTCTAGACTGCGCCTTCTTGAGATTCACCCACCAGGGCAAAGTGCTAAGGGAAGCCTCAGGCCAAAGGTGCTGGGGTAGGGGAGGGGACTGGCCTCAGGGCAGGAGGTGCAAGGCTGAAGCCTGATGACCTTTAACCTGGGAGAAAGCATCCAAAATGCCCTAGCAGAAGGCACTGTGGATGCCTGACCACTGTCCCCCCCACCCCTGCCCAACACACACACACACTTCCCATCCTTGCAAGTTGGGAGGCAGGAGGGACTGAGAGGGCCTGAAGCTACCCACTTGGTCCAGAAGGTGGACCTGTGTGACCTGTGTGTCCTGACCCAGACTCAGGACAGAGCCTGTGGAGAGGTGGGGACCACAGGAAGATGTCCTGCGACCAGGAAAACCTTGAGGGGGGAGTGCCTTGGGAGAGCACAGGCGGGTCCCTGGCGGAGACAGTGAGCCCATGTGTCCCAGCCAGCCTGCACCTTGTCCCTTCGGCCCCAGGAGACTCACCGGCTGTACCGCCTGAAGCTGGAGGAGCTGACCAAGCTGCAGAACAACTGCACCAGCTCCATCGCCCGGCAGAAGAAGCGGCTACAGGAACTGGCCCTCGTCCTGAAGAGGTGGGCACCTGCCAGCGGGGCATGGGGCTGGTACTGCCCCCCAGGGGACAGCACAGTCTCTCCCCTCTCTGGGCCTCACTGCCCCTTCTGCCCCTCTGGGGTGGGCATGGCGCCTGCTTGCCCCTGATGACTCTGGCTCCACCTGCAGATGCAAACCCACCCTTCCGTCAGAGGCCGTGGGGGCCGCACAGGAGCTGGAGAACCAGATGAAGGAGCGCCAGGGCCTCTTCTTCGACATGGAGGCCTATTTGCCCAAGAAGAACGGGTGAGCCCAGGCCAGCCCCAATTGCCGCCACTCCTGGGAGGGAGGGGCTGAGGCCAGATGCCGCCTCTTCTTGGTCATTCAGTCAGCCATAGCCAGAGCAGTCAGCACAGTCCCCACACTGTGATGGGCCCTTTGTGGGGGAAGGACCTGGTGTAGGAGTATGGTAAGGGTCACCTAACCGGCCCATGCAGTCAGAGAAAGCTTCCGTGTCTGGGGGATGCTGAGCTGTCTTCAAGGATGAGAGGTAACAGTGGATGACTGCAGAGGACGGGAACAAAATGAAGTGGCCAGGGTTTGGGGTCTGGGTGAGAGGGTGGAGTCCAGGGGTGCCAGTGTAAGACTCTGAGCCAGATCTCCCTAGGAGACTGAAGGCTGAAGGCATGGGGGGAGGTTTCTGGAAGGCAGGGAAGCAGGTTAGTGGGCTGAGAAAGGGAGGGAGGGAAGTGCTTGGAGAGGACCTTGGAGAGCCAGCTGATGGCAGGGAGGGGTGGGAACTGATCTTGGAGCTGGTGGGAGAGCTGAAGGGGGAGCTGGCATGGCTGTGTGGAAGGAGAGAAGTCACTCGAAAGTATCAACTAAAAGTCAGGAGGGTGTCTGGGAGGCTTTGCCTTAGGCACACCTGTTACTCTCTAGGTCGGAAAGAGCTGGGCACGTCCACGGGCAGGGGCAGGTAGTGACAGAGGAGGCGCCTGGAGAGAGAAGGGTGCGTGTGGGCCTTGCTGGTGCAGGATGCAGAGGCACAGAGTCGTGCAGGTGGCCGGCAGTGGCTGGCCGTTTGCAAGAGGCTGGGAGCTGGTTGAGGGAGCAGCCGGGGCTGGAGGCTTTTTTCTGGTGTGGTCAGAGTCCCCCCAGTAAGCTCTTTTGCAGCCTCAGGCAAGTCCCTTCATGGGGAGGTCCACAGGGTCTGAGCGGGAGCAGGAGCCCTGTTAGGGCAGCTGCTCTGCTGTCCCGCCTGGGAGCTCCTCAGCAGAGGACAGATGAACCTCATTGGGAGGTGATGGAAATACAGGGAGGCTGTGGTTCAGGGGGGTGGCTGGGAAGTGGCTGCATGGTGAAGGAGGGCATGTGGACTCCTGGCCTGGACAAGGACTGACCAGAATGCGGGGCCCTCAGGGAGGGAGGGGTCCTTGTGGTGTAAGGAAACCAATGGGAATCAGAGCTTTGGGGGGACAGTACAAGCAGAGGCTGGAGTTTCTGAGGGAGGCTGTCGTGGGCTGGGAGGACAGGTATGGTCATGGTGAGGGCCTGAGTGGACTCAGAGCTGAGGTTCCTGGGGTCCAGATAGCAAGGAGCTTGTGGCAGTGACAAGAGTTGACTTCATACAGATCCACCACCCAGAACTGAGGAGTGATTGGGGATATGGGGTCTGGGTGGGAGAGCCAGGCTTCTTGAGGCCTCAAGGCTGGGAGGCCGTGGACAGGACGTGGCAGGCTGGGGACATTGGTGTACTCCAGGTCAGGATTCCGGAGCAGGCTGGGCTCCAAGTGGAGGTGGCCTACAGCACCCCAAGGGTAGGACTCTTAATGCAGGATTATGGAGAAGACAGCTGGGTGGAGGGGACCCAGGGCCAAGGCCTCTCAACCCCTCTCCTTCTCTCTAGGTTGTACCTGAGCCTGGTTCTGGGGAATGTCAACGTGACACTCTTGAGCAAGCAGGCCAAGTATGTGGCTAGTGGGCTGGTCTTGCCTGGGTTCCCTTGCCCTGACTGCCCTTGGCTCAGCCTCAGGATTCCAGGCTTCTCTGGTGCCTGCCTGTGCCCTCCCTGGGTCACAGCAAGGGGGACCCCATGAGCATGGGGGACCCCCACATGTGTGTGTCCCCAGGTTTGCCTACAAAGACGAGTACGAGAAGTTCAAGCTCTACCTCACCATCATCCTCATCCTCATCTCCTTCACCTGCCGTTTCCTGCTCAACTCCAGGTGGGTGTTCTGCCACCTGGGTGCAACCTCGCACCCTCCTGGGCTCTGACACCAACCCTCCTACCCTTCCCTTCCCTCTCCTCCCCAGGGTGACAGATGCGGCCTTCAACTTCCTGCTGGTCTGGTACTACTGCACGCTGACCATCCGTGAGAGCATCCTCATCAACAACGGCTCCCGGTGTGCAGGGGTGGGCCTGGTTCTCAAGGGCTGCCCTGGGGTGGGAGGCAGGGACAGGGACAGGAAAGACAGTGGCTCCCCCCTACAGGATCAAAGGCTGGTGGGTGATCCATCACTACGTGTCCACGTTTCTGTCGGGCGTCATGCTGACGTGGTGAGTGGCCTGGTTCTGGTGGGAGCTGGGACAGGGCCAGAGATGGCACCCTGGGCTCCCTCACTGCCCACCTTCTGCTTTCCCCTTAGGCCCGATGGTCTCATGTACCAGAAGTTCCGGAACCAGTTCCTGTCTTTCTCCATGTACCAGAGTGAGTGTCTCGGGGCTTCCCGAGCTCAGGAGGTGTGCATGCGCGGGAGGGGCAGGAAGACCCTGCCTGCCGCCCAGTTCTGAAGCCCGCTCTCCCCAGGCTTCGTGCAGTTCCTGCAGTATTACTACCAGAGCGGCTGCCTGTACCGCCTGCGGGCCCTGGGCGAGCGGCACACCATGGACCTCACCGTGGGTGAGTCGGCTAGGCCCTGCTCTGCAGCCCTGTGGGTACGGGGGTGGGGGAGGCAGGAATTTCCCCTTCCTTCTGCTCCTGGCCTGAATGGTGTCCCTGGTTCTTTTGCCCTGGCCCTTCTCCCTGCAGAGGGCTTCCAGTCCTGGATGTGGCGGGGCCTCACCTTCCTGCTGCCTTTTCTTTTCTTCGGACATGTAAGTGGCACGGGTGTCCCCAGCTGCCTGAGTCATCCCGCTCTGGCGGCCCTGGGTTTGCTGAGTCCAGCTAGCTTTTCCTCTCAGTTCTGGCAGCTTTTCAATGCGCTGACCTTGTTTAACCTGGCTCGAGACCCACAATGCAAGGAGTGGCAGGTGAGCAGGGTCCGGGGGACAGCTGGGAGGGCCCAGCCACGCGGGCTCTCGAGCTGACTCTGGCCCCCTGCAGGTGCTCATGTGCGGCCTCCCCTTCCTCCTCCTCTTCCTGGGCAATTTCTTCACCACCCTTCGGGTTGTGCACCAGAAGTTCCACAGCCAGCAGCGCAGGAGCAAGAAGGAGTGAGCAGGGCCTCCACCTGCTGGCCCCAGAGGGGCCTCTGACCCGTGTGTGGCAGAAGGGTGGGAGGCACCCCTGTGTGTGTGTGGTGCCTTCTGCTCTCCTGGGCTTCGTGGGCTCTGTGGGCCCTGAGGACGACCTGGGCCCCGGCTGCGGGAGCTGGGCGCCAGGGCCTCAATAAAGGGAGCGAGGCAGAGGCGGCCTGATGGATGTATTCTCCCATAGGGAGGCTGGGCTCCTGCTGTATCTGGGGTCTCTGTGTAGGCCCAGGGGACACCCCAGGGCTGCTCAAGCAATATCAGGCAAATACAGAAAACAGAACTTTATTCCAAGGGCCAGAAGTTATTTAAAATTATTTACACTCATTCAAAATCATGTGGGGGCCACCAGCTGAGAGAAGGGCCCCTTCTGTACAGCTGCCGAGGGCCTGGGGTGTCACCAAGTGTGGGACCCCGTCCCCCTTGCCATGTGCCCTGGGGTTGGGCTACCTCACAGGCCTGGCCTGCCCCTGTCCGTGGACCTGCCTCCAGTGGCAAGGCCAGGCAGAGACCACCAGGCGGCTGGCAGAGGGAGTGAGGAACATGATCATGGGGACAGTCTGTGGGTGTGAGGGGCAGGGACTGCCTAGCTCCACACGTCCAGGGAATAGCGACCCTTGGTCATCAGCTTTTTGATGTAGTCCACAGCCTGGGCATGCTCCATGGCCCCGAGCTCAGCCACAATGTCACAGAAGGTATTCTGTACGTCCCTGGCCATGTTCCGAGCGTCCCTGGGAGGAAGGAGGTGGCAGTGAAGGCTGGGCAGGCACCACCTGGGAATGGACAGGGCCTCAGCTCCCCTCCCCTACTCACCCACAGACATAGATGTGGGCGCCCCCGTTGTGGATCAGCTCCCACAGGTGCTCCGCGTCCCTCTTCAGCAAGTGCTGCACGTAGACCTGCAGGCAGGTGGGTGGCTTGTGAGGGCCAGGGTGCCCCAGCCACCTCCTCGTTGGGTGGCCGTGCCCTGCCCAGCTCCCACCAATACTGCCCACCCCTCACCTTGTGGGCCTGCTCCCGGGAGAAGGCCACATTGAGCTGGGTGAGGGTGCCATCCTTGTGGAACTGGGCCAGCTCCTCGCGGTACAGGTAGTCTTCATCCGCCCGGCGGCAGCCGTAGTATAGCAGTGTCTCCCCCACTTCCTTGCCTGGGCAGAGGTGGCCAGGGTGAGGGGGCTCCCTGCAGCTCCTTGTTCCACCCCATCCCATCCGTCTGCTTACCTTGCTGCCGCAGCCAGGCACGCTCCTGGATGAAGCCGATGAAGGGGGCAACCCCGGTGCCAGGGCCCACCATGATGACAGGCGTGGTGGGCTTGAAGGGCAGGCGGAACTGGGACTTGCGCACGAACATGGGCACCAGGGCCCGGCGGCCATTCTCCCCAGCAGGCTCTTTGGCCCGAAGCCAGCTGGTGGCCACACCTTTGTTGACACGGCCGGACTTGGTCTCATACTCCACAGCCACGGCACAGATGTGCACAGAATTGGGGTGGACCTGGAGGGAGGGCTGGTGTGAGTGGCAGCAACGTGGAGGCCCCCTGTCCTGGCACCAAGCCTTGTCCCACCCCTCTAGCCCATGCCCCCTCAGGGTCTCCTTGCCAGCAGCTCTCCTGGCCCTGAGGGTCAGGCTGGGGAGAGGCAGGCAGTCCCAGGCTCCAGCCCACCTCACCTTGGAGGACGAGGCGATGGAATAGTAGCGGGCCTGGAGCCGAGGCAGCAGCTCACACAGGTGGTCGATGGGGGGCCGCAGGGATGGGTAGTCTTGCAGGATGGCCAGGATGTGCCTCCGGGCCTCTACCACCCAGCTCAGGTACAGCTCCTGCCCAAGACCAAGGAACGGTAGGAGTGGGTCAGTGCGGGTAGAAGCTGGGGCCAAGGGGAAGTGGGCTGGGAGGTGCAGCCCTGGGCAGAGGCGGCATGATGCAGGCTCACCTTGCCCTCGCCTGAGGAGGAGGCCATCCTGCGTAGCTGTTCCTGCTCGGCGGGCTCCGAGGCATACTGTGCCAGCTCATACAGCACGTTGGTGCGTGGAGGGTTGGTGATGTCCAGGTAGTAGGTGAGGGCCGTGCGGTAGGAGGTAGGGCAGGGGAAGGGGTGCTTTTTGTTGGACTCCTCTGTAGGGAAAGGGAAGGCAGAATGTGGGGTGAATGGTCACCCATGGTGGAGGGCGGAAGCTTCAGACCTGCTTTGCAGGAAGCAGGTGCCCAGCTGGCAGTCCAAGCAAGGCTGGCCCTCTCCAGGCCTTCTAGGCCCTAAAGCCAAGCCTCAGGCTGGACTGTAAATCCCTGTTGGAGGGGTCTGGCCAGGGGAAGTGATGCCCCAGGGGAAGCAGAGTTCCTGCTTCTGCGAGGTTTGCCAGAAACCAGCCCCTCCTCCTCCTGCTCTGCTGAGGGCTGGTTCTGGAACCAGGGAGCATGGACAGCCTCAGCATGGACCACAGGACAGGACCAAGCAGGGCTACGCCTGAGGTTGGTGTGTGTTCACAGTAAGTCTTGGGCTATACAGCTCCATGGGACCCTGGGGAAACCACCATGGCTAGTGCTTGGCACCCTGAGCTCCACTGAAGGGACCTGGAAGGGTGTCCAGGGGTGCTGACTGCAGCCCCTGCAGTGACCAGTAAGGAGTACAGCCCAGGCTCACCCTGAGGCCAGGGTTCAGCCTTGCAGACTCTGCCCCACCCAACATGGTGGCTGGGTAGTGTTCCTGCTGCCACCAGGCCTGAGACACACCACCCTCTCTCCGGTGACAGTGACGAGCCTAAGGGAGAGAGCCAGGCCCTACAGCACACGGTCTCTCCTCCCTGCAGAATGGGGCAGGGGGTGTGCAGAACCTATAATGGTGGAGGCTTGGGTGAAGGGCCTTAGGCCCCTGGCATGCAGGGCCAAGCAGAAGCCCAGCCCAAGGGCTTGGCCTAGGAGGCCCTGATTCCAGAACTCACCATCCAGGTTGTTCAAGGACATGACAACGTCCAGGTCTGCACCCAGGATCTCCCCAAGTTGGTTGACAAGAGTGCAGTCGTTGGCTGGGTAAACAGCCACGTGGTCCCCAGACTCATACCTTAAGGGAGACATGAGGCTCAGGAGGCAGTGGAGGCCACTCTGTGCCCGGGTCAGGAAACCCAGAGTGAAGGGTCAGGAAGGGGTGAAGGCAGCAGAGACCTGATTTTGGAGTCGGAAATGTCCAATTCTAGGTGCATGAGGTGTCGCTCAGTGCCTTGGTTCAGTTTCCGGTTGGTGGTGACAGCAGCCAAGAATGGGTTCTTCGCATCAAAGGGGCTGGGTGGGGAGAAGAGAAGCTCATCGATTGGCTGTGTCTGTGATCTGAATCTTTCTGTCCCCAAAAGACCCTCTGGGCCTCCAAGGGCATGAGGACACCTTGCCAACTGTCAAGGTTTCCCCCATTCCCAGTCAGCGCAGTACTCTTAACCCCGCGAGGTGGCAGAGCTATGCGATCAGGGTCCCCATTTTTGGATATGGAAACTGAGGCTGGCCCCTAAAATATCGAGGCCCTTCATGCTTTATCCCCTTGGGCAGACTGAGTGTGGATTTGAGCCAGCTCTGGGAGACGGAACCCCAGGCGGAATCCCCCATCCTCAGCCCCCTCACCCCCATGCCTGGACCCTAATACTGGCAGGGGAATCACTGGGATGTGGAGTTTGCTCTGACAGGGCTGCATCCAGCAGAGCCACTCTTCCGACTTAGTGGTACCTGGGCACCTGGGGGCTCCAGCAGGGATTTGGGCACCACCAGGGGTACTTGAAGTGGCTTATAGGGAAGTGAGCCTTTTTGCCAAAGTCCAACCTGGACATGGCACAGACCTTGCTGCCTTTAAGGACTGTTGGGGACCAGGGTATCTACATAGTAAGATTTCAAAGCAAATTGAGGACAAACTGGGTAAGCACCTCTCTCCCAAGGTCTGCCCTGAATGACAGCACCAGCAAGGAGCAGGCCCTGGCTCCTGGACATCCCATCTCTGCTCTGGGCCTCCTGCCCTCTCACCGTGGATGTGAAAACATACGAGGATACACAGCCACCTGATGCTGGTGTTCCAAGGCCATCAGTCCCACCCACCTCCCTCGACTTACGGCTTCTGGTTCTCGTAGCTCTTCAGACGGCCCATCTCACCCACGTACACCTTGGCCATGTCCATGTCCGTGTGGACCACGAGTTCATACTGGCGGATGCTGGAGAGGAGATCCAGGGGCAGAGTCAGGGGCTGCTGGGCAGGAGCCAGGGGATCCATCCAGACAGGAGGGTCTGGACTGGTATGGGGTGAGTGACCCACACAGGACCGGGTGGGCAAGCAGAGGGGGCTGGCACAGAGCTGCTGAAGTCAAATCCCAGGCCCTGTGAGGGCTGACCCGGCCCTACTCCTGTCACCCTCCAGGGAAGCACAAGCTCCTCTAGCCTGTGACTGACCTGCCAACCCCTCCTTGCTGTGTCCCCAAGGCCCCATCTGAGGCCACCATGCTCACCTGGACTCCTCGCCAGTGGCTTCCACCCCAAAGAACTCGCACACAGCCGGCCAGAACTGTTCCCGCCACGTGATGAAGTCCTCCTCCAGGCTGGGGAGAGGACAGGATGAGCCAGGGTCCAGAAGGAGGCGACCCGCTTGGCCCTGTCCTCCAGTGTGGCCCCGCATCTCGAGGACTCATGTTACCTGGCCGCCCAGTGACGTCAACCCCAGGCCCAGCACATCCGTGCCCACCGGGGCTTGTGTCTGAGCTGGGCCAGGAGCAGGGCATGGGGCACAGTGACAACGCCCCTAGCAGGGAGGCAAGTCCTGAGTTCCCGCTGATGGGGGCTTGTGCTGCCCCTGGAGGCCCGTGGGCTGCTCCTGCCCTGGGCTCCTGGTCCACAGCGCCCAGGGAGGGTGGCCTAGTGTACACGGGGGCCCTGAGTGCAGGGGGGCCGGGGTGGACACTCACTTCCCGTCGTCATCACCAAGGCCCAGCTCAAAGATGCGCTGGGCTCCAAGCTGCTCCAGTCGCTGGTCGACGTATTTGCCCATGGCGTTGAAGTGCTCATAGGTCTTGTTCCCAAGGCCAAACACCTGTGCAGACGGGAGGCTTTGAGGCCTGGCCCCTGGCCTGCCCAGGGGCACCTCACGTGGGGTGGGGGCATCCTTGCGGCCCTGACCAAGCCACCAGGCAGGCCCTGTGGGCCTCTGTACCTGCCAGACACCCGGCACCATGAGGAGTACTGGGCAGCCTCTGGCCTGCAGCCCCCGGGGCCCTCTCCACAGCCAGCCTTGAAGGCTCCACTCCAAGTGGCCAGAAAGGAGCAGTGTGCCCTGCCCACCTAGCTGGTGGCCATGGTTTTCCCTGTCCAGCCAAATCCTGATCATTTTGTTACACTTTCCTGGTCTTTAGTGTCCAGGAACTAATGTCCCCTGGGGCTGGCTGGGAGATGGGAGGAGAAGCTCTCCAGGTGCAGAGGGTCCGTTCCTGGGCAGCCTGCTCCGTTGGTCTCTTCTGGGAGCTAGAACGGGGAGGGGTGGAGACTTCCTTGTCTATGCCGACATGGGTCTAGGGCTCTGTGGACTCACCGCGTACTTGACACCAGAGAGGTCCACATCTGCCTCCTGCAGCCAGTCATAGAAGTCCTGGGCGTTGTCAGTGGGGTCCCCCTCGCCATAGGTGGCCATGCAGAAAACCACCAGGGAGTTGTGGATCTCCGGCAGACTGCTCAGGTCGGCCTGCAGAGACAGGGCCACCACGCCGTGACCAGCCTACTCGGGTCAGGCCCAGGCCTTTGGTGAGGGGGCAGCAGCGGCTCCCAGCCAGGACGTGGGGACTATGGGATGGGGGAGGTACAACCAGGGCCACTGCGGGTGAGCAGGACAGTGATGGCAACCTGGTGGGAGAAGGTGCAGTTCTAAAAAGGGGACAGCAGGCATGAGGGGTGAGGACAGTGGCAGGGGACAGGCTGGCTGCTGGGCCCCTCGAGGGCTCCCAGAACCCAGTTCCCTGTGCACTAGGCACCAGATTCCCCAGGGAGAGCCCACCACCCTGAAGGCCCAGGACGGAGCCTGGAGGGGTCTTGCTGGTTTCTGATCAACATGAAAGGGGGCCTGGAGCCGGGTGTCACCAAGACCCCAAAGGCAGGGGAGTGGAGGGCAACGGTGCAGGCACATCCCCTCAGTAATCATGGCCACAACTCCGTGTGTGACAGCAGTGAGGCAACCCGGGTGGACTTCCTCCAGCCTCCCCGTCCTGCGGGTCAGCTGCCCTTTCTGCCCACTGCCTCATCCTGGGCTGGTGGCTGGCTGGCACGGGCTCTCCCAAAGCAACAGGCAAACAAATGGGTGGGGCCCCCACGCTGTACAGAGCCCTGGTGGTGACAGCCAGGAAGAGGATGAGCAGATGAGCCTGGGAGTAGTGCGGCCAGAAGCAGGGAGCAGCCAATGGCAGGGGACAGGCTGGCTGCTGGGCCCCTCGAGGGCTCCCAGAACCCAGTCCTAAGGGGAGCCCTGTGGAGGCCCCACTGTCCCAAACCACATCCTCTCCCCAAGCCCCCAGGCTCTCCTGGCCCCTCCTGCATGTGGTACCCTGTCCTTGCCTTGGCCTATGCCCTCACTCCTGGTGATAACAGCCGAAGCACAAGGACAGCCAGAGGTGCTTGTGGATGACCCTGTGCCCTGACCAAGACACGAGGAAGCTGCCTGGGGGCGGGAGCCGAGCTGCTGGTCCCCCAGCTTCCCACATCCGCACTCTTGGGCGGAGGTGGGTGGGGCAGAGGTCTCCTGAATTCTGAGACCCTTTAATTTTTTAAGCCATACCCAATTCACTGGGGATTGAGTCCCTTCTGGGGACCAGACCAGCACCTGTGAAGCCCACACTGGCGCCCCCGGCAGCTGAGCACCAACAGCTCTGGGCTGTTCCAACAGCCTGATCCTGTCTGTCCCTCCAGCTAACCCGGCCCTTTCAGCCTCTGCATGATCCAGACGCCACTCCTGAGACCCGTGGGGACCCACACTCACCAGGTCATACTCCTCGGGGTCTGCGGCCATGCCCCGCATCCCGTAGCGGTGGGCATCCTTGGATAAGCGGTTGGCAAACTCCTCGGCCGTCCCCGTCTGGGAGCCGTAGAACACGATGATGTTCCGCCCCTAGGAAGGCCAGATGCTGGTCAGTGAGGGCCCGGAGCCAGACCCCCCACGCTCCAGGCCACATGACCGTGTGGGCATCCTCCTTCCCACCAGGCTTCTAGTCCTGTCACTCTGGGAATGGACCCTACTGTCACGGCCACTGTGATGGAGGAGGGCAAAAGTCACCAGTTTAATATGCCAGACCATCTCAGTGATAACACACTGCACTGCTTTCTAATGCTGTAAAATGTTTAAAAAGCAACCAAAGAAGGTACCATGTACGTGTGTGCGTTTCTCGGTACCTGCAGGGGTGGGTTCCAGGACCCCACCTGCCGAATACCCAAATCCACAGCTGCTCAAATCCCTTTCGCACGACAGTGGATTTGCACAGAACCTACGCACCTGCCCATCAACTTGAAATCACCTCTAGGTCACCTCAGCTACCATGAGGTGGATGCTACACAGCCCACACTGATCGTTTAGGGATAATAAAGTGTGTGCAGGTTCAGAATTCTTTTTCCAAATATTTTTAATCTATGGTTTATTGAAACCACAGCTGTGGGACCTGAGGACACAGAGGGCTGACCGTAGTGACACAGCTGGGGCGTGGCTCCGTGGCAGAGCACTGCCCAGTGTGTAGAGGGTGCTGGGTTCAGTCCCAAGCAGAAAAAGCCGGTGACATGCAGCACAAAACTTCAGTCACAGGATGTGAATGCGACAGCTCGACCAGGGCCTCAACAGGGAAATACGGAAACAAACCCAAACACATGGAATTCAGCGTAGGAAAAAGGTGGCATTTCAATTGGAGTGGGGCGGGGGAGAGGGACTCTGCCACCCAGTTACATGACAAAGTAGCCTGGGCCCACCCTCCTTGTCTCACACTGGACCAGTCCCCAGTGTCAAACTGAAAAACCACCACTACAGCCCTGGAAGCAGCAGAGCTCCCCTCTCCAGGGCAGGGAAGGCTTCTCACGTCACACAGAAGTCACCAAAAGCACAAAGGAGACTGTGTCACTTCAGCATGGCAGGCCAAACCCCCAACCTGCTCCCAACCCCGTCTCACAGGCCGGGTCATCTTCCTGACCCTGGTAAGAAGTTCCCAGAAAAGAGCCCATAGGAAAGATGGGTGAGACAGACATCTATTAAAAGAAAAGGAAAAAAGGCTGCGGGGAGGAAGGGGGGTACCACCGAATTAGAAGAAAAAAGCCTCATCATAAGAACAATGTCAGCCAGAGCGACACCGAGACCCGACCTTCGAACACGAGGAGGACCCACTTCTACACAAGAAGCACCAGTCAGAAAAACAGAGCAGACCACCCCAGCGGGAGCAGGTGGCCTCAGGCTCTGGGTCCGGGAAGACACGCAGGCTGCACCTGGCACCTGCCCCGCTGGCCAGGCCCTCTGTGCAGACAGGTGGCCCTCAGCCAGGCTCTCCATTGCCACGCCCCCAGGGCCAGACTCGGACTCACCGTTTTCTTCATCTTCTCCACGAAGCTGCTCTCCTTGACGGATGTGGTCCTGAAACACAAAGTGCAAGAGTATGGGACGTGAGTGACATGGGACATGCATCTGTGCCCTCTGCCACTTTCCAGGGACCAGGCCAGCACATGGCCCTGGTCCAGCATTAGGGCTGGAGGAGGCAGGCCCAGGGACCCCACTATCCATCTACAGCCTCCTGTGACACCAATACCTTGTTCAAAACTCTGCCCCCAGACAGATGCGAACCTGTTTCCCTAAAATGAAGAGACTTGTGTCCCTCTTCCTCCCCATCTCAGCCAAAGGTTCCCCTGGCCTTACCTCACCTCCAATTCCCCATCCTGCCTCACACAGCCACTGGAGTTTCCTAAAAGCAATTCTGAACTCACCCCTGCCCTGCCTCACTCTAAAACCTTCAGTGGCTCCCAGGACCCACAGAACAGGGTACACAGCTTCACCCACTATGGCTCCACCAATTCTGCCCGATGTCCTGACTTGCATGCTCTACCCACGTGACAGTCTGAGCTATTATCTCCGCACTGCTGGCTCCACCTCCGTACCCAGCAGAACACTGGTCTACCTGTCAGGCCCTGCTCCTGGATCAGATCCCATTCACACCCCTGGAGCTGGGGCTGAGTTTAACTGGACCCTTCTGTTCCTGGCACTTCAAGGCCTGACTTAGATGGGTCCCCTTCAGGGCTGACCCCAGCATGTCAGGCCCAGCACAGGTCTGAGACTGCTCTGGCCGTTTCTCCACTCTCCATTCCTCAGTGTCTGGCCCCTTCCCCTTCCTTTCTCCATTTTCTGTCCTTCTCTTCCCTCACTAAGTTGCTAAGCCTGGCTTTGAACTTGCGATCCTCTTGCCTCAGCCTCCAAAGCCCAGCTGCATCCATTAAAGACGACACCACGAAGGGCCCGGAAGGCAACTTGGCCCAGAGAAGTGACTACAAGAGACGTGCATCTGACAAAGACAGGGACGGGGACGCCAGATGCCTATAGGTCAGCCAGGCCAAGACCCACGACTCCAATAGGTCCATTCTCCACGCAGCAGAATACATGAGTGCGTGTTCAATGTCAGGCTGGGGGGTGAGGAAGAGTGCGGCGACTACACACCGACGGCAGCCAGGACCAAGCTGGCCCAGCCCCAGCAGGTGAGGCAGGCAGCATGTGGGAGCCCAGCCCTGCCAGCAGGAGGGACAGGGGCGGATGCCCTGGGGTGCACTGCTACCAGGGATGTGAGCTCACCCTGCAGCCCAGCATCGCTCTTGGCGGACCCCTGTGCGGGGATGTCCACAGGGGCATGTGACGTTAGGAGACACCCTCAGGCCCACAGCAGAAGAATGAGCCATCCATGGTAGAGCCACACGGTGGAAGGTTCTAGTCCTCTGCGGCACAGAGAACGAGAAGCTGCCATGACTCACCAACATGAACAAATCTCACGGACAAGATGTTGACCAAGGCCCGCTACAGAGTCCATAACGTGATTCTAAGATGTGAAGTTCAAAAACAGATAAACCAGGAGGGCGTCTTGGCACACGCATGTAATCCTAGCGCTCAGGAAGCTGAGGCAGGAGGATCAAGAGTTCAAAGCTAGCTTCAGCAACTTAACGAGCCCCTAAGCAACTCAGCAAGACCCCGTCTCTAATAAAATACAGAAAAGGGCTGGGGATGGGCTCAGGGGTTAAGTGCCCCTGGGTTCAATCCCTGGTACCAAAAAAAAAAAACCAAAAAAAACCAGACCAACCAACTTATGTAGGGACATTAGATAGGATGGCTGTTGTGCTTAGGGGCGAGGCGCTGATCACCATGGGTGGGCTGATTGGGTGGTGATGGCTACCACCTGTTCACACGACAGAACTGTCAATCTGCCACTTGGGAAGCAGACGCACCTTTCTGTAGCTGTACCTCACTAAACTGTATAGACATGAGCTGCACACTCCTGTGTCATTTGCTCCCAACACCCTCACCCCACTACCAAGGCCCCCAGACAGGCAGGAGGTGACGGGCAAGGTGGCGGCTCTGGGGTTTGACGTGCGCCTGGGTAAACTTGACCCAGAATCACTGTTCCTCGACCAGTGAGAGGGAGCAGTACATCCTCCCTCCAGGGGTTTTTGCAAGGATCAGGTAAGAAGCAGGACTTGGAGGATCCATCCAGCACGCGGGCAAGTGGCAGGCTCAGCCTCCCTGGTCACTATCACGCTAGACAAGGAGCTGCAGCCACAGGCTGGCCCGGCCACTTGCAGGACACTGTTGTCCGGAGGGAAGCCGCCAGGCCCTCGCAGAGCACAGCGACCACAGCGTATGTGCCAGGTGCCCGTGGTCCCCCCGGGCTCACAGGTCACCTAGTGGCTGGCTGCTTCTGTGCTCAGTGGCCACTGTGACCCCAATTTCTCCTTCAGACAAGCCAGCCCAACGGGCTGCACTTTCCACGAACAGGGGAGGCCAGGAATAGATGGGGCAGGGTGGAAGAGAGGCGAGCTGGGCTGCCTGGGTGGCTGGGGACGGCAGTGGGACAGGGCTAGTCTGAGGGGGAGGGGATGGGTTGGGAGGTCTCCCTCTATCCCTGTGTCCCTTGTCGAGGCTCTCTAGGGCCATCCAGAGTGCCTCCCTGCACACGGTGGCCAGTCCACAGGGTGCAGATGCACAACCCTGGGTGAAACGTGAGCAGGGCTGTGAAGGCTTCCCCGGTGTCAGCCAGGCCCTGAACACACCTCCTCCCCAGCGCTCACCGGCCCAGGGTGACATGTGCACCCACCCAGAGGGAAGTAAGAACGGTGCCCTGCTACATGGAAAAGCAGATTAGCGGGCAGCACAGAGGGGGCGGGGCCGGGCCAGGTGGCAGAGCTCTGGCCTGGTGTGCACAGGCCCGGGTTCCACTCCAGCACCGCAGTAAATCCACTATGAGGAAAAGCAACACAGTGACACCACTGAGCTCAGAAGTCCAGGGGAGCCACACCAAGGAGCTGAGGGTTCTCTCCTGGGCTGGGGGAGTCGCTTTTCTTTGGTGGCATTAGGGATGGAACCCAGGGTCTCATACTTGCTAGGCAGGTGCTCTACCACCCTTTCTATTTTGGGAGACACAGGCTCTCACTAGGTTGTCCAGGCTGGCCTCAGCTGGAGATCGTCCTGCACAGCAGGGAAGACAGTGGGGGCTGTCTCTTCTGTGTTTGAGTTGAGTTCCTATCTGCAGCTCCCCTGTCCCTTTTCTCTTGTAAGGAACATGCAGCGCCTAAGAAGGTAGAAATGACCACCAAGTGCGGGGACAGACTCATGGGTTGACTTGAAGGTCCTCATGGCCCTCAGGTGAGGGAAACTGGAACAGTGAGGCCCTGAGCAGAGGCAGCGTCGGGACGTTCTGGACGGAGGCTGCCCACTCTGCAGTCTCCAGGAGGCCTGTCCCACTGCCTGCCTCTCCCGACTGGCTGCTACCCAATCACCACTACCCATGTGAATGGACACGGCATGCTGCAGCCTGAGCTCCACCTGCCCTTCCTGTAATCCGTCGTCAATGCCTACTGTCCTCTCCAGGCCCCCCTGTCCCAATGGCATGGTTACTTGCCACCGTCTTCCACACAGAGCTTTCCACCACAGCTTCTGACTGCTGCATCCAGGTTGGTGACTCTGGGGAGGTGTGGTGTGTCTTTCGCCAATGGCCACAGCACCTGGCACCCAGCAGTGATGTTTTACAGCCTTTCTGATGGTCAGTCCTGAGTCCTCTGCCCAGCATCTAGGGGGCAGAGGTGGGCAAATGCCCTGAAGCCCTTCTCTCTGCTTGCCCCCTTCCAGAGATAAGCCACCTCCCACGTCCTCTCAGAGGGCAGATGTCCTCAGAGTCACATCTCTAACAAGGTGGACCTACGGCCTCATCAAGGAAAGGAGCCCTGCTACGCAGAGGCCCTAGTTCTTCCTCCTTAGATAGGTAGTGAGAGGCTGAGACTAGTGCGTGTCACCTCTGCCCAGGGCCGTCCTCTGGCTCCAGGAGAGGGGCTCCTGGAGACTGGCAGCAGGAGGGAGGGCCACAAGCGGGGCACTGAACTGCCTGTGATTGTGGTCCAGCCAAGAGCAGGCACATCAGCAAGTCCGCCCGCGGAGGCCGCCCTCTGAACATGCACTTGGACTTGGTGCCCCTCCGCGCACCTGGGATTCATTAACACCCAGGGACCACAGTGTCCTTGGGAGGCAGGTGGCCGTCCGCGTCAGTCTGTGATTTCAAAAGCAGTGGGCAGCACCAGGTGGCATGGCTGTGTGGTGGGTGGGATGGCTCGTGCCCCAGCTGTGGAGGAGCAGGTGCTCAAGGCCAGAGAAGGAGGAAAAGCCTCTGGGGACAGCTGGACCTATTCTCAGGGACAGAAAATGGCTCCCAGGACAGAAAGCCATGGACGGGGACCATACACTGGCAGGAGCGCAGCTCAGCTCTGGCAGGCCTCCTTCACAGAAGAGCCGGCTACACTCCAGGCTGCACGCTCTGGCTGGCCAGCGGCGGCTGCAGGCGTCAGAGGGTGAACGAGGTGTGCGAACCCGCCCCGTCCAGAGTAAAGTGCTCCCAAGAAGCAGAGGCCAGCGCCTGTGCCCTCAGTGCTCCACCCTCTCCCCTCCAGACTGGCCTCCTGAGGTCCTGCGGCAGCGGTGCTGAAGTACAGGCAGCGGACGCTGTGCCAGGGCACCCCTGGGTCCCAGGTGGTGAGCCAGTCCTGCCTGAGGAGCAGCTCCAGGACTCCCTGCCCACTCCAAGACCTACTCGGGGGCTCAGAAAAGCAGCCACCTGCGGAGGCCGAGGGCCACACCCCGGGCTGCTCCCACTTGGCTCCTCACCAGTCCCAGGTGAGGGGAGGTGAACAGCTTCCTGCCAAGTCCCCACTGCACGACCACAGGAACTGCAGGGCCTGGGCCAGCCACCCCTAGACTCTGGGAAGACAGCCGCCGGGAATGGCCGAAGCCGCCGTCTGTCTCCAGAGCCTCTGCCTCCAGGGGTCCCTTCCCGGAAGCACGTTTCCTCACTCGGATGGAAGGATGCCAGGTGCCCCCTGCTAAGGGGCGTCCATGCAGCCTGCACTGGAGCTGGGACTGACCTTCTCAGGGTGGGCTCGTCTGGCGGAGATGAGTACGTGCACCCCATGGCCTCTGGTTCTCAACTCCAGCACTTAAGGAAAAGGGAAGGTCCCAGCTCTCTGCTGGAAACTGGCAGGAAGCCAGCAGGCAGGAAGTTTGGCTGTGTCCATTATCAGTGTGGTGGGGCAGGCTGCCTGCTCTGGGGCCTCTGCAAGTGCCGCTGGACCCTTGGAATCTCCCGGCACCCCTGTCGGCCTCCGTCCCCAGGAGCCCGGGAATTGCAACATCTGGCAGTTCCAGCAGGGAGGGGTCAGGACTGGAGACCAAAGCCTCCCGTGATCCCCTGCGGCTGGGGCGACCCCCCTTCTGTATGGACCAAGGGAAGGAGAGAACCTTTCCAACCCCGACTGAGTCTCCTTGGTAACTGTTTATACCACAGCCCTTCTCCCTGCACCCTCCCCCTTCCCACTTACAAAAAAAAAAAAAAAAAAAAAAAAAAAAGGAAGTCCTGTCTTCTTCGGAACAAAGCTCCAGCCTCCAGCCAGCCAGGCCTGCAGGTTGCTATGGCAGGGCTGCTGCTCCTGAGGAAGCTGCCCCAGCCCTGCCAGGGCGTCTCGGGCCCCATTACATGAGCTCTGGGTCCATCTTCCACCAAGAGAGAGCCATGGAGCCTGAGACACTAGGTATGTGCCACCTGGGAGTGTCCTATGTGCTGGAGGACCAATACCTTACCATGTGCAGAGGGGCCTGCAGGTAGGCATCCATCTGTCTTACGGAGGCCCCTCCCCAGGTACCTAGCACAGACGGCTGGAGAGGCAGCAGCTGGGCAAGGCCCGAGCCCAGACACCACGTGGCTCCAGAACAGAGCACGCAAGGTTCCAATTAAGCTTTTCCACCCCTAAATTGGGAGCAGAAGGCTCTGGTTCAGGCCTCAGCAGTTAGCTGCAGTCCACCCAGCGGGCAAGAGGAGGAAACACAGGGTCACCCGGATGAAAGAAGACACCAGGTGTGCCCATCCCAGGCCACATGGAGCCTCACTCTGAAGACTGCAATTCAAATTTAATTTTCTGCCTGGCAGGACTGATTCCTTCTGGGCCTCCCCTCCTGGGCAGCCCGTGGAGACTGCGTCCCTGCACAGCCTGGTGCCTGGCAACCAAGCTCCGCAGGGTAAGAGACGCCCAAAGTGCAAGAGGAAGGACGAGAGAGAGGCCAGGAACACGATGGCAGCAGAGGTGGGTGGCCAGCCTCGGCGAACCACAGAAGATAGTCCAGGAAGGTCCCAGGCCTCCACCATAGGGACCAGCAGAGCTCCAAGGGACTCTGGGGAGGCAGACCCCAGGAAAGACCCACCTTTGGTGAGGGCAGACAAGGCAGCTTTCCGAGGACACGGGCCTCTGCATCAGGAGGGCTCTGGCCTTGGCAGGTGAAAGGTCGCAGCCGTGTGGGAGATCTCAGGTCAAAGACAGAGGGACCTGGAGCCACTCCACAGCACCTGGTACAGGCTGGCGTCCAAGGACCTCCCTGTTTCACTTCATCCTTATCACCCCAGGCAGCGGGAGGGCTTCTGTCCCCAAGTGACTCAGCCCCAGGCCTGGGAACATCCACAGCCACTGTGGCCAGCACCAGGCTGGGTCAGCTTCTGCACACCCCCACCAGCTGGGCCCCAGAACTGCTGCCAGGGTCCAGGGGCCCTGGGCATGTTCCAGGAGCACATCTCATGTCCTTCCTGGGTCCCTAGGCCTTGTCATTCAGGGTGCTCCTGGGCCTCTGCCGTGTCCCTTCAGCATGTATTGATAAGCACACAGACGAGAACAAGACTCACGGCCCAAGAAACCGGCCACCAGCCCAGGTAGCCTGGTCTGCTGCATAGCAGTCCCCGGACACTCCAGAGACCTGAGGCCCATTTGGCAGGTGTCAGATACAAGGGAAGGGAAGCCAGGCATGGTGGTACACACCTGTAATCCCAGCGGCTAGGCAAGACCCTATCTCTAAATAAAATATAAAAAGGGCTGGGGGTGGGGCTCAGTGGCTAAGGGCCCCTGGGCTCAATCCCTGGTACCAAAACAAAAGCAGGGGAGGGAGGTGGGAGAGGCCAAGACTGAGGAGCAGGACACAAGGGGAGGGGTGCCTGGGGCCAGCGCCTGCTCCAGGGCTGCTGACCTGACTCCCTCAGGACTTGTCCTGGATTCCTGCCGGTCCTGCCCTTCCCCTGCTGCCTCCTGTCTCCCAGCCTTCTTCTGGGAGCCCCTCATCCTGACAGCCCAGCGGGTGTACCCTGAGACCCCACCGACCCAAGCTGTTAGAGCACTTGTCACTCTGCACCACCAACTGCATGTGGCCCTGAGGACACTCTGCCTCAGTCCCTGTGCCGTGTGCTTGACACACAGAGACGGGACCACCAGCAGCACCAAGTACCCTGAGGACTCCCAGGAGGTCAGGAGGGCACCTCTGCTTGCTCTGCTTGCTGTTTCCAGACAGGCGTGTCTGCAAGTTCAGCTACCAGCAGGAGTGCCCCCAGCTCATCAGGACCCAGGAAAGGCCGGGAATGCTCCCTCAGGTGGCAGCAGAAGAGCCAGATGTGCCTTTCCAGCTTCTTCCCCAGGGGTAGAGATCCAGGCTCCCCGGAGCGTGTCTCTGTGTGGATCTCACCCACGTCCCTTTCCATGTGCCGAGGCGCAGCGACCTCTACAGAAGACTGACCCTGAGCTGCCCTGGCAAGACCTCCAGCTCCCTCTCCACCTGCCAGGTTCAAAGACAACAGCAGACGCACACGATCCTGCACCCTTGATTCCCAGCTCTCCTGGGCTGTCTGTCAAGAGCAAGCCCCAAGATAAAGGTCACTCAGAGAGATGAGGTCTTCTGTGGCTTTTCAAATGACCCCCAGTGGGATGCCATCTGCAAAACCCAGACTGTGGGAAACTATGAAATAACTGAGCTGCGAGGAAGGGGGCCCGTGAGGCTGCGGGGACCTGCCACAGTGTTAGGAAAAGCTGCCACACAGGCTGAAGCCACAGAGTGCCGCGAACGTGACATTCTGGAAGAGGCTCAAGTACAGGAACTTAGGAAGGAGATCAATGGTTGTCAGAGGCTGGGTGGGGACTGACTGCCAGAGGACTCTGGGGAAGCCTTGGGGGGACGAGTACCCTCAGGTCAGACTGTACCTTATAAGGGAGGATTTTTACCAGCTACAGATTAGAGCTTAGGACACCCAACCCCCCAGACAGAGAGACACTTACAGGACTCCCTAATCAGCTGCAGTCCATAGGTCTGGATTAGATTCTGAATTTAAAAAAAAAAAACTATCAGAAAGCCAAACCCAAACAATAATCAGCCAGGAGGCCACTGGGGATCAGATGATGGAAGAAATTACTGTGACCTTTAGGTGTGAGAGGACAGACCGCACTGTTTAAAAGGGAGTCCTTGAATTTTAGAGGAAAATATTTTCAGATAAAATATGATTTCTGGGGATTGCTTTAAACTAATCTGGGGGGGGTGCGCAAGACAGGCCTGGGGAGCTGTAAGACTGGGTGATGGGGTCACATGGGCTTGTTCTCCTGGGTTCCGTATCTGGGTATTTTTGGGAAATATTCCAAAATAAAAAGCATTATTTCTCTTTAAAGCACCCTCTGGTGCTAGGGGAGGGCATAGAGGTGGGGGCCCTGCAGAGGATCTAAGGGCCAGGGCCACAGAGAGGGTCCCAGCAGCCTGGGCTGGCTAGGGACAGGCACGTGTGACCCCAGAGTGCAGGCCCTTCTAGACAGGGCCGCGGCTGGGCCCAGGTGGCCAGGTCTTCTGATGATTTTTCCCTCTGGTTTTTATGTGCCAGACTTTGTAATGTTCTAATTAAAAATTAATAAACAATACTGGGTAACCAAACCCAGCCAGCAGGCCAGGCTTGCCCTGGAGGCAGACTTACGCACAGGTTTAGCATCGTGAATTCTACAGCCATTCCCTGGGTAGCTCCACTTCAGCAGGCGGCCCTGTGCTAGGCTGGGGACCCAGATAGGAAGTGGATGTCACTCTGAACAAATGCCCATCTTCTAAGAGGGGCGCTCCAACAGGGCAGGCTCAGGGTGGGCGTGGGGCTGCTATGGGAACCAACACCCCTGCTTGTCCTCAGGTTCTCTCCAGAGGAGCCAGCTGAGCCCTGTGGCTGGGCAGGGAGCAGGTATGAGAGCCAGGACCCTTACAGGACCTGTGCTCCCGGCTGGTCCTCTTTTACAAGCCTTTAACTGCTACTATAAACAGTTCAGAGTGAGCTGGGGGCGGGATCAACCTGGACTCCTGAAAGAGACACTGACTGCCGAGAATTAGTTGATACCTTCAATCTGATCCTGGCTAAATCCCAGCAGTTTTTTAATTTGATTTTGGTCGACATTGACAAATTGATTCTAAAATTTATGCAGCAATAGCGGGGGGAGCCAATAGGGTAGGATGCAGGAAGACTTGCCTAGCAGAGCTCAAGATAAGACACTGAACAAATCACAGAAAACAGCAGGTGTGGGGCTGGTAGAGGACAGCCCGCAGATCAGGGGAACACAGTGGAGTCCAGAACCCACCCGTCCACAGCCACCTGCTTTGTGTGGAGGGTGACGCTGACACCTAGTGGGGAGAGAAGGGCCATGCCCCCATCCTGTACTGGGACAGTACACAGAGCCACACCCCTCTAGGTACACAGCTCTCAGCTGGATCGCGCAAGTGAGTGTAAAAGCTGGGGCCCAGCACTTGCCTAGTGTTGAGACCAGGGTCCTACCCCAAGCCCTGCAAAAACAAAAGCAAAAAAAAAAAAAAAAAGAAAAAACTAACATAACTAATCTTCTTCTAAAATAAAACACAAAGAACATTTCATGGCTTCTACATAAGACTCCTCCTCCTCTTGCAGTACTGGGATCAAACAGGGCCGCACACGGGCTGGACTCCCTCTACCCCAGCCCTGTAAGCTTTTTTACACTCCATATATAAGCATTAACCATAAGGTTAAGGGGCCACCAAAAGGCTGACAAATTAATTTCAGCAGCTTTTTTAAAAAGTTCTGTGGATTTTGGTGGGCACTCATAAGCTGACTCTAAAACTCACACTGAAAGTCAAGGGGAAAAGAATAAGAACCTGTGATCACCAAAGGCTGCAAAGAGACTAACAGGGCAAGAAGTGTGGGGAGAAGACACCTCAGTGCACGCATCTGGCAAAGAATGTGCACCTAGAACATGGGGAACTCGGTGCTGGAGCACTTTCTGGCACCCACAAGGCCCTGGATTCCATCCCCAGCACCAAAAAGAAGAAAAAAGTGAGGAACTCTGACAACTCGACAAGAAGGCCAAGAACCCAACAGAAAAACGGTCAAGACTCCGGAACCAAACCGCACCAAAGGAGAGTCCAAACGGTGACAAACTCAGACAGGGGGACACCACAAATGCAAAGTAACACTGGTTACCTCCTCGGGCCCCTGAGATTGGCTAATTAATGCTAATAGAAGGGTGAGCGAGGATGTGGTACACGGAGCTCCATGTGGCGGCCAAGGCCAGGGAGCTGGACAGTCACGCTGGAGGACTGGTAGTTCCCAACAGCTGGACAGGAGCCACACGGGAGCCACAGGGAGGACCGTCTGAGAGCTCCAGGTGGGGACACACCTAGCAGAAACTCCAATATGTGGGAACCCAACGTGCCCTGTGTGCGCAGCTGCACAGGGTGGATGGCAGTGGCTGGCGGGGCTTCTGAGGTGCCAGGGGAGCCGCTCTTGGCCTGGATGCTGGAGACAGGAGCCTGGGCCTGCCACCTATAGCTCTCCCAGACTTTCTGTTTTCTTCATTTGATGCCACTGTTTCTCTGCCAACAGCCCTCATCCTTCTTCTCTGCTCTTTAGAAGGTGTCTCTCCTTGACCTGGGTTTGGCTCCATCCCTGGCTCCATCCATCACTCTCTCCCAGGGCTGAGATCTTCCCATTCTTCCCAAACCTGCCCAGCCTGCCCTTCCAGCTCCAGCAGCCCACCGGCACCCAGACCCCTGTCCTTTCCCCCCCGGGGACCCTCTCCTGGGCCTTAATGCCTCTCATGCGACCACTTCCTGGAATGGCTCCTGACCTGCCTCCCTACAGCATGAGCGGGCCACTATGCTGGTCACTGAAACCACACAGGTCATTCTGCTGTTCTATGGAACTCTGTCCTCACCCCAGGAGTGGCCCAGCCCTCTGCAGTCAGCTCCACGTGTCCCTCCAACTGCCCTTCTCCCACTTCCCAGCCCCTGCCATCCTGACCATGAACCCCTCCAGATGAGCCACCCCGAGCCTCCCAACTGTGCCTAGGATACACTGTAGGTACCGAAACCCTACTCCCTATCCAAGGCTCAGCTCCCACATTGCCGCCTCTCCAGAGCCTTCCCTGTCCACAGTCAAAATCCATCTCCAGGGCTTGGGACATAGCTTAGCTGGTAGAGCACTTGCCTCGAATGCACAAGGCCTTGGGTTCAACCCCCAGCACCACAAAAAAACAAAACAGAAAAACCCATCCCCACCGCCTGGGTCACCTGACCCTGCACCTCTGATCCCAGCATACTCCAGATGATCTGCTCATGGAACTGCCCTCCCACAGCACTGGAAGTCAGGGACCATCCTGTCACAAGGCTCTGACACAAAGGATGTACATGTCTGTCTGACCAGATGAGTCCCAGCTTCCTCGCCCTCTCTCTCTTGACCAGAGGCAGGGGAGTGACGCCATCGGCGCTCCACTCAGCTGCTCAGCTGCACAGGATGACTCAGGGCAGGACCTCTGCCCAAGAGGAGTGTCAAGGGCAAAGGCTACTCTCCCAGCCCACTGAGGGCAAACCCCAAGTGGCCTCCTGAAGTGGTGCTGGCCTGGGACAGGAGAGCAGGTGCTCCTGGCTCCAGGATGCTGCTCCAGAGGTTCACAGGTGGACCTTCCTCAGCCACAGTGGTCAGTGGCAACAGAGAGGGCATCTGGGCTCCTAAGGTTCCAAAGGCCACATCTAGGCAGGTGGGGAGGGCCAAGGAGGCCAGCACACTGGGGAGAGTCACCGGAGACCCAGAGGCTCCACCTGAATCCCTAGAGTCTAGGGCTCAATGTGGCAACAGGGGAGATGAGAGACATGTCCTCTTCCTCGATGTCCTCAAAAGTGCTTGCTGCTGAGACTCCACGTTTGTTTGGTTTTTAAATATCCAAATCTAAAGGTCTCACATGGTCACACAGAGCCTCCCAGGTGTCAAAGGAATTAAAAAAAAACCTTTTCAGAAGCACCAGAAATCCCAGGGAGAATTCCTGACACAGGCCAGGGCCACACACATGCCCCGCACGAAGCCCCACCAGTCCCCAGGCTGGGCTGGGGCAAAAGTGTCTGTGGCTCAAGGAAGCGCAAGTAGCCAGGGACACTGATGTAGGAGGCCCAGGGCGTCGGCTAAGTGACCTCCTGATCTCAGTGTTCTCGTCTCTGAACTAGGCAGATGAAGGGTAGCTTCAGAGACCGAAGGTGGCACAGCACAGAAGTAGGGAAGGGGCCGTGGGGTTTGCAGATCTTGGTTCAAAGGCCAAATCTGCTCCTTCCAAGTTACGTGCCCTAGGGGAAACTCCTCCATCACTAACACCTCGTTTCCTCATTTGTAAAATGGGGTGCTGATGTGTTCCGTGAATGCTCTCGTAAGGTTGGGGGTGATACTAATAGGGATGAAAACTGAGAGTGTACCACAGGCCAGGAACCAGGCCAAGGGCTCGAGGAGGCACTTGCCCACTTGATTTTCATAACCCTAAGGCACATGACCCCAGATTACAGCATGCGAAGACACAGACTGAGAAAGACCAAGTCACCTGGGCAAGGTCACATGGCTACCATGATACAGTCTGGATTTGAACCTTAGTGGCCCACCATTAGGGCCCAGAACTTGACCTGGGACCATAAATGACTCCCTGGCAGGTCCCCGACACAAGGAGGGATGAGAACCTGCAGGACAGCACAGGGCGAGAATCTCACCAGAGCAGGGAAACACAGAGTCAGCATCCAACAGAGAGAAGCAATCACATACCAAGAGCGCCCAGGGAGGTGATACTGGGGACCGAGTCAGGCAGCCCCATCCTTAGAACGCAGCAGCATGTCTCTCCAGCTATGGACAATGGAATGAGGGCCAGGTGGGAAGCTGGGGCCTGGACACTGGTCCCCCTGTCCCAAGGACACCCACACTTTCTCACCACAAACACTGTCTCTTTCCCACATCAGGACTGCATCCTGACCCAACCCCAGCTGGAGAGGCTGGATTCCAGCCCATCTGCCCTTTATGCCTCTGACCTCTGCTGACAGTGTCCTCACAGCCTCTGGGTGCCATGCCACCATCCTGCAGGATGTGATCCTTATCCCTTACCCAGAAGGGATTCCTTTCTTCTAGGCCCTCCCAGAATCTGGTCTCTAGGCCTGGGTCTGCCAGCTCCCCAGATACCCAGCCCTGGGCATGTCAGGAGCAGGGTTACAGGCCGCACTCAGTGGTGAGGAAACGGAAGCTGAATAGGGTGAGCGTCTTGCCCAGAGTTTGCTCAGCAGGACAGCATAAGCTTGACAGGACAGGACTGGCCTACTTCATTTCATGGCTGCAGCCACGAACCTCGTGAGGGTCTGGGACACCGTGGGCAGGGCCTCAGTAGATACTGATCTGCTTAGTGAATCACTGAGGAAGGGAAGACCGTTTTACAAACGTAAAGCAAACGCCCCATCAGTGGCAGCAGAGTTGATCTACAGACACATCTGCAGTGGTCCATGCCTAACTTGTCTGGGCAGGAAGCCTGCACCCCGGGATGGGGTGCAGCGTAGCGCATTGGCGGAGCACGTGCCCAGCCTGCATGGGGCCCTGGGTCCCACCCCAGCACCATCAAAAGAAAACAGCTACTGCCTGAATTGAAAGAGGGACCTAGCCCTGGATGGGCCTGCACACCTCACCCTGCCCACACACCTCACCCCCCACACACACACCTCACCGGCCCGCACACCTCATCCTGCCCACCCTGGGCAGGTCAGCCAAGGGACCTTGAGATGCTGCACTGAGACCTGCCCCTTGCCAAACCCGGGGACCCAGGCAAGGCTGTGTCCCTGGGTGTGCTCAGCACAGACCTGGCCTGTCAGCTCCCCACTCAAACCCGGCTCAGGCCTCAGAGGCTGGGACTGGGTTCAACACAGCCAGGGGGACATGCAAGACGATGCTGCAGCGCCCGGAAGTCAGGGCTGCTCCAGTGTGGCCTGCGGAAAGCAGCCCTGGAGGCCAGTGCAGGCAGCACTCCCCGCACCACCCTGCTCACGTCTACACACTGTCCTATCATCTCCTTACTATTTTTCTTCAACTAATCCATTTTTTACTTATTCTGGAAAAGTTGTTTTGTTGAGGGTTAAAAAAAAAAAAAAACAATAAAATATAAACAAAACCACATTTGTCAAGTTGGCTTGACACTGTCACTCCCCGGCCTCTAGGCTTAAGCCTGCCTCCGTCATTAAAAAGGGAAATCTGTCGGAGCGAACAGTGTGGGCCTAGGGCCCCAAATACTCGGGAGGAGGCTGAGCCAGCCTGGGCCCCAAGTGCAGGGTGATGCTTTGGAGGTTGAGAGGCGCTGGAGAATGCCAGGAAGCAGGAGTGAGAAAGGGGACGCTGAGTGGCGTCACTTACGTTGTTGAAATTTTGTTGAACTCGGGGACTTCTTCCTTTTTCTTTCTGAAGAGGAACCAGTAGGTAAGCAGACCCACGATGAGAGAAAACAGAATCATGTCCGTCACACTGAAGAGAGACACTTCTGCGGCCATGGCCTCAGGCGCAGCGGTGACGGTGTCAGCGGAGTCCCCCATGTTGATCACAAAACTGTCAGGAGAGAGAAAGGGTGACATCAGCAGAGAGGAGCAGGTGCGCCTGAGGCCCCCCAAGTGCCCACCTGGCTGCCGTGGCCTGGGCCTTGGCCTGGACTCACACCCATGGCACAGGGGGCTGCTCAGCAAGGCTCCATGAAGGCTGCAGCATGGACCCTCTGCCTGAGTTCAGGCTAAGGCTGGGACCGCAACTGGGCCCGCTGCACACAGGACAGAAGCCACAGACTCCCAGAGCCACCAGCATCCTCTAACCACACAAGGACACAGCCCTGAGGCTGGTTTCACCCAAAAGAAAAAGTGGCCACTTCATGGTAATGCCTCTCCAGCTGCTGAGCGCCCCAAACTCCGCATGCAGGCCTTCACCACTGGCCCTTGAAGGACTTCTGGGAAATAACCGAGGCCCAGAACCTCCTGCCTGTTGACAGCATCTCTGCGTGCCCAGGACCCTGGCCTTACACTCAGTTCACGCTGGTCCCTGGCCCTGCTCGCCTGGAGACTTAAAGTCACTGCATCAGTCTGACTCTTAAGTGCTGGACACTCCTAAGCTTCCGGGTGTGGGTCCTATGTGTTCACAGGACTGACTCCCAGCAACACCCTGGGCTCCTAGGCTCTGGGAGCAGCCCTGGCTGGCAATGCAGACGACCCTGTCCTAAGAAGACCATTGTGAACTGAGAGGACTGGTGAGTCAGAGGTGTGTCTGGTACACCTCACCTGCCTCGCCCCTCAGACAGGCGGGACACCTGCGTCACTAACACAAGCCTACTTTATTCCAGTAGCTCATGTGATTTATTTTCTGTGCTGAAAGTGAGAAAGGGAATGCTGCATGAGTACACCTTCTCCCCTCGTGAACTTGGGCCCACAGCCCATCGAACATGCTGTCACACACTGCACCAGGAGAACCAAGTGCTGTCCCCTGTGACCCCACTGGGAGAAGCCAACTGGAAACCCAGGCCTGCCTTCTCCTGACACCACCCTCCGTGCCCTTCCTTGGTGACTTTAGTCTCAACCTTCTGCTGTAATAAACCTCAATCCTGAGCAGAGGGCTTCTGAGTTCTGCGAGTCCTGGTGAGTTGGATGACCTCAGCTGAATCTGAGGTGGTCTCGGGGACCCTCAACTCACCAACCTAGCTCCAGACAGATGCACAGACAGTTGGCAGGTAGCTGGATCTGAAGGAGTCAACCCAGGCCAGCATGAGATGTCCCACCCCTCGGCAGCCGCGTCTGTCCCTTCCAGTTAGGGGTCGCAGCTCTGGAATCTGTGTCCTTCCATTCTGCCATCGCCCATGGCCACGTGGCTGCTTCGCCACAACTCAATCTGAAATGCCTGGGCCGTACCTCAGCAGCGCAGGCGACGGAGCTGGCTTCCACCCTCACGCCACAGCAGCCCTGGCCTGCAGGAAACCATAGGCGGCCGAGCCACGAGAGCACGGAGGGTTCTGGGCATGGGCTCTGCCCTCCTCGCCTGTCAGGAACTAGCTCCCGGCCCAGGTCCTTGCCTCTCATCAACAGAGGTGCCCCCCCTGGCTGCAGTCCATTCCAACGTACCCTTTTGCTTTCTGTGCAGTGCTGGGGATGGAACCCAGAGCCTCATGCATGCTGGGCAAGCGCTCAATCAGCCTTATCCTTGGTGATGTCTGACGTACAGGGACAAATTTAACTCAGAGCATCCCCAGAGCATCCTGTTTATATCTTAGCATCATAAACAGCTGATACTTACTCAGTGCTAGTCGAGTCTGTCTAGCAGCCCTGTCTGCTGCTCAGTTAAGCCCACGAGCCTTCTGTCAAACTTTAAAAAGCCAGACTGAGAGGCCTCAGGACCAAACGATCAGGAAGCACCAGACATTCAGAGCCTGACCAGAGGCTGGCACAAGAAAGCCCCCAGCTGGCATCCCCCAAAAGGCAGCAGCGAGTAAGGGCCAGCTCCCTCCGTGCTGCTGCTGCCTTCCAACTCCCCCGTGGCCCAGGCCACTTATTTTTCAAGAGCAGAGACAAGCACCCTCAGAGCCGACCCACTGTCTCCCCACAGGAGCACACTGACTGCAGGACCCAGAGAGGAAGCGCAGTCTGCAGGCGGTCTCTAAGTTGAGGAGGTGCTGGGGAGTAAGGATGACGGCACACCTACACCCCCATAATTACCCAGGCCACTCCCCACACAGCAGCCAGAGGCATCCTTCAAAGAGGAAGTCAGAAAGACAGGCCCCGTGGCACACACCTGTCATCCCAGAGACTCAGGAGGCTGAGGCAGGAAGATCACAAGTTTGAGGCCAGCCTCATCATCTTAGTGAGACCCTGTTTCAAAATGAAACAACAAGAGGTAGACCACCCCAGCATTCGATCCCTAGTACAACTGATTAATTCATATGAATTAATCACACCATCTCACCGACAGGCAACTTCAAAGGGCTTCTCATCATGCCTAGTAAAAATCGAAATTCCTGCTGCCTATAATCCCAGAAACTCAGGAGGCTAAGGCAGGAGGATAGCAACTTCAAGACCAGCCTCAATCACTTAGCGAGACCCTGTCTCAAAATAAAAAATATAAAGAATTGGGGATGTGGCTAAATGTAAGCGCCCCGGGTTAATTTAGGAAAAAAAGAAATCTAACTCGTTCCGTGGCTACAAAGCCCATCTGCGCTCACCTTTAGGCCACTCCCACCCCCCACACTCCCCCTTCCTCAAAAGCCAACTGCCCCTTCCACCTCAGGGCCTCTGGTAAGTGGAAGTAGCCCAAACCCTTCCTCTCGCTGTCCACAGGGTCTGCTCTGACACCCTTCAGGCCTCTGTTCGGGCGGCCACCTCAGAGACAATGCCTGCCTACAGCCTTTGAAACAGCCCTCAGGACCCCCACCCTGCCCACCACTGTGCGTTCCCAGCCTGGCTATCTCCTGACTGGGGCATCAGGTCCACAGAGGCAGGGACTTTGCTATGTTTGCAGAATGGCATTCAGTGAGCACCCAAGGTCAACTTGTTGAGCAAATGACTCCCAAACAAAGGCTAGGGTCCCTCCGACACTTCTGCTCTGCAGCTGCCCCTTGAGCCCAGAGTTGGGAGCACAGATTCTCACCCTACTGAGGAAATTGTGAGCAACCCAGGGGAGAGTGACAGGCGCTGCCCACTGTCCACAGACTGACTCCCTGCAGCTGCCAAGGCTGGAGCTGGAGTCCCAAGGCCCCCGCCAGTGCTGCTCAGAGTCTCCAGGGAATACAGAACTTTCCCAGCAGCCGAGGCCCTGAACAACTCTGCACAGATAAGAGCCACAGGAGGTGGCAAGGCCCTGGAGACAGATGGGGAATGGGAGGCTCCCAGGGGGTCAGCACTTCCCTAAGCTGCAAACTAGGAGCCCCAGCTTCCAGCAGAGGGCTGTGTCCACTGCCGGTCAACCCAGGCGATGTGTCTGGATACCGTCTCTCCCTGCCGCAAGAGCTTCCTGAAGGAAGAGGGGCATCTCGCATCCTGCCTGGCACAGGGAAGGCAGGAGGCACTGGCAGGAAGGCAAGCAAGCTAGAGGAGTGTCCTCAACCCCGTACCTATCACTAAGCACACATGCGGCCAATGTGCCAGGGAGCCGAGGCCACGAACACACTCTCAGGTCAGGTCACGCATGCCACATTCTCCCACTAAAGCACCAACGCCCCCCAGTACCCTGGCCTCGCGCTGACCTTGCGCTGGCTGTGACTCACTCTGCAGAGCTCGGCTGCACTGGCCATCCCCAGCACCCGCTCTTCCTGCACAGAACCTGCGGCTCAGGAAGTGCCGAATGAAGGGAACAAGGAACACATTAGGACACACAGAACAGGGATCCCCGTGAACCAGGAACGTGAGACATGGAGGTGTAGGAGCCACACTAGGCTCTACCGTGCCCACCTGCAGGACTCCCTTGGTCATGAGCCGCAGGTATCAGCAGTTTCCATGGCAACCCCTAAGCCAAGGGAAGTGGGCGGCAGTGAGGTCCACACCACTACTGAAGAGCCGGCCA
Organism: Spermophilus citellus; assembly: GCF_964194105.1. Classification (NCBI taxonomy): domain Eukaryota; kingdom Metazoa; phylum Chordata; class Mammalia; order Rodentia; family Sciuridae; genus Spermophilus; species Spermophilus citellus. Next base: position 28,632,995 of record NC_138187.1, on the reverse strand, counting down.
GACGTTCAGTCATGACAGGATGACAGCATGATCCTGCGCTGACCCACAGCCCCACCCAGCTGCTACTGCACGGGGAGGCCCACAGGGCAGACCCACTGTACTGGAAAACTGGATACCTCCAAGTTTGCTCTGGTGCCCAGGGGGCGCCAGTTTGAGAACCACCTCCATGGTGTGAAATTTTTTATTTTTATTTTTTGCAGTGCTGGGGATTGAATGCAGGACCTCATAGGATTAGGCAAGTGCTTTACCACTAAGCCACATCCCCACTCCCCCAGTATGAAATGTTTTGATAGAAAAATTCTGGTTGTCATGACTGATGACCGTCTTCCAAGGGTAATCACGAGACAGTCAGTCTGAGGTCCCCACAGGAGCTCCAAGGAGACTCGGAACCCTGCCTGTGCCATCCTCTGCCCTGATATGGTCTTTGGTCTGACTCACTGCTTTCCACCCTCAACAGAAAGGAAAACAGGGCTCCCGACCTAACACAGCCCTGTCAGCAACAGCAAAAACAGAAAGAAAGGTAAAAATAAGGTTAGAGTAACTTTCTGACTGGACCAGACTCTGGCCACAGCACTGCCACCAGCTGCTGGGACCTGGACAAATCCCTTCCCTACAGCAGGTCCCATGTTCTTATCTGTGAATCTGGGCACAGAAAAAGGCGTAAGGCAAAGACCAGTCACGCAGGCCTCCCCCGCCCAGAACACTGACGTCTGCTGTGATCTTGTAAGTTGGCACGCCACCCAAAAGTTTGCATTTTATCAAAAAACAACAAGCAGACGGAGAAGGGCAAAAACTATACAGCTGTCCTTTGGTATTCAAGGGGAATGGCTTCCAGGATCCCCTGTGGGATCCTCTAGATGCTCCAGTCTCTTATATAAAATGGTGTAGTATTTGCCTTCTCACATCCTCCTTTAAAGTGTACTTTAAAGTCATTTCAGGGGCTGGGGATGTGGCTCAAGTGGTAGCGCGCTCGCCTGGCATGCGTGCGGCCCGGGTTCGATCCTCAGCACCATGTACAAACAAAGATGTTGTGTCTGCCGAGAACTAAAAAATAAATATTAAAAATTCTCTCTCTCTCTCTCTCTCTCTCTCTCTCTCTCTCTCTCTCTCTCTCTCTCTCTCCTCTCTTAAAAAAAAAAAAAAAAAAAAAGTCATTTCAGAATGTTTGTAATACCGGTGTAGCTGCTATACAAATGTACAAGATAAATGCTACACACAGTCGTTACTTACACTATGTGTTTTGTCTGAACTGTTTTTGTCAAATTGTTACTTTTTCCCTGAACACTTCTCATTTGTAGGAGGCTGAATCGTGGTCTCAGACCCTGGGGGCATTGCACATGCCCACTTGACCACTCTTCCTCCAATCTCGAAAGCTGGCCAGTTTGCACCAACCTAGCAAAGGGCAGCAACTCAGTCAAGTACACTGTAGAGCATGGTGGCCAGAAAAATCACTGACCGCTCCAGCAAGAGAAACTGGCAGGAGCTTTTCCAGTTTCTAAAAGGACCCACGTGGCCAGAGCGGGAGGGAGCAGAGGTCCCCTCTGGGAGCACCAGCCCGGCACCAACTCACGATGAGTCAGTCACCAAGCAAAGCAGCGAGGGAGGAAAGGGGGAAGGAAAGAGAAAGCAAGCAACCGAGTGGCCCAGCAGAGGTCCTGGTGGACTCCCAGCTGCCTGGCCTCCACCTCCCCACTGCAGGGGAACAGGGCTGTCCAGGCTCACAGACCCCTGCCAGGGTTTTAAGCTGCAAGACTCAGAAACCCTCCAGGAAACTAACCCCGCGGATGCCCAGTAGCTCCACCTCCAGAGAGCAACGCCAGGGGAAGACCCTTCCCAGGCAGACTGCAGCCGAGGCACCCAAAAGGGAGCACAGGGTTCCCCTGGGGCGCGACTGTCTCTACGTTTATCACCCAAACTGAGAGGCTGAGGTGGGGTCCATGAAGCTTCCTGATTCTCAGTTTCCACCCTGCCAAATCAGGGGACCTTCTCAGCCGGCCCTCTCTCTCCTCTCCTCGGGGACGGTGGCATGAAGGTTGGACATCTTGTCCCTGGTCCCACAAGACCTGAGCTCTCTCCCCGCCTCCCACCCACTCTGGTTTGTCCCTGTGGAGCCGACTGAGTACTTTCTTCTGCCAGATCTTAGAGTTCCCAAGATGCCAACCCTTCCCTGTCTTCCCCGTCCTGCCAGGGTGCCTTCCAGAGAGTTCCATCTTGCCTGTTATGTTCCTCAGTCCCAGCATCTGTTTGGTTCTTCATGCTGCCTGTGGCCTCTTGACGCAGGCGTCCTTCAAGTGGAGGTTTTCCTGTTTCGTGGCACAGTGGGTGATTTTTAAAAATTGCATCCTGGATGTTTTGAACATGGTGGACGGTGGACCTTAATTCCTTTAGCAGGCCTCTGGTGCCCTGCTAGTGGGCAAGGAGGGCGGCAACTCGCTGCTGTCAGACGGAACTTCAGTGTCCTTGGGGCCTCAGCTGACAGGCCCTGGCCTGAAGGGTTACTGCCCGCACTTGGCTTCTGCTGGCCCCTCGAGGTGGGTACCCTGCTGGGTGGCGGCCAAGGGCTGGCTTCCACCACATTCCTGTGACAGCTCTCCTAAAGACAGCAAGCGTCACCATTCCTTGGCTCTTAAAGACTCTAAAGACACTGCCAGTACTGCTCGGTTCTCTAAGAATCACACCGAGGTGGCACGACTAAGGAATCCACGTTAACAGCTGCAAGCAAAACACTGTCAAAGGAGTGGTGAAAACACTAGTTCAGCACAACTGGGGTGGACTATGATGTTTCCTAACTGATGGTAAAAAGATGTGTGGGGTAGAAAAGGCTGTGGGACAAGCCCATGGAAACTAAGGCCTATGTTTACCCACTACCCACTGGTCTGCAGGGCTGTGCAGAAAGCACTTGAATCTGTTAGCTACTGAGCCAAAAGCACCAATAGTCCATCTCCTTTACTCTCACGGTCAGTTCCATGAATTTCTTTCAGAAATGGAGGCTGAATATCCAACCTGTCCTACTATAGGCAGCCATGTAGTGTGCCACCGCACCAGAGAAGACAATTCTTGTTCAAAAAAGTTCAGTATAGATCTAGAATAGTTATACCAGACTTTACCATGATCACACACACATCTGTAATCCCAGGGACTTGGGAGGCTGAGGCAGGAGGATCACAAGTTGGAAGTCAACCTCAGCAACTTGGTAAGACCCTGTCTCGAAATAAAAAATAATAAGGCCTGGGAATGCAGCTCAATGGTATTGTCCCTGGATTCAATCTCCTGTACCAAAAATACACAGGAATTGTCTTCAATCACTGTTACTGAACAAGAATGGTTTAGGGAATGAGTTTTTGCTAGAGTTGAGGTTTCTTTCTTTTTTTTTTTAATTATATATTTTTTTTCATTTTCGGCGGACCCAACATCTTTTATGTGGTGCTGAGGATCCAACCCCGGGCCGCACGCATGCCAGGCGAGCGCGCTACCGCTTGAGCCACATCCCCAGCCCCAAGTTGAGGTTTCTTAATGAGGCTTACCTAGATTCTAAGGCAAAACAGCTTTTACATGTGAGATTTACACTGTGGTAGTCATTTCAGGGAAATGAACAGTATCTAAACCTTGAGTCAAGATGCTTTATACAACCCCTGAACTGTTGGGTAAAACAAGAAGTGAGATTTCCATTCCCACAAAAATCTGCATTTTTTTTGAGCTCAACCCACAGTTGCCGCAGTGTTCTTCAGCTTACTGCAATTTCAAAGAGAATTCCCACATTAAAAAATCCATTTAACTATAAAATTGAGAAGCATTCCCCTAAACTTCAGCTAGAAGCAACTGATCTGCAATGTAATAAATCTCCAAAGAGCAAATATCAAGGACGATCTTAGTGGAATTCTCCAGCACTGCACTTCAGTGATTAGCGTGCTCCATTCAAGTGATCTGCTGTAAAAATACATTCTACTGCCATGTACAACTAAAAAATTTAAAAAAAAGAAAAGAAAAAAAAAGAAATTATCTGCCCGTGGGCTGACACACTCATTTGGCGGCAGCCTCAGTGTGAAAGACATTCTCTAAGACAAAACATGTAAAATTCCCCTGCAGATCATGCCAAGGGAGTATTTGCAGATGATTCTGATGGCAGGGAAAACTAACTTTGGAGCCCAAATCAGCAAAATGTCATCCCTATACAAGTAATTCCACTCTTCTTATTAGGAGACCTACATTAAAAAATCGTGCTCAATGTTATGATTTGAATTTTGTTAACAAAAATATCATGGAATTTGCTTTCTCTTGTGATATAAGTAAAATATAAATCCTAGATTTCACCCTGGCCTGTAAATCCTAAATGCTTATTACCTGGCCTCTGACATGAAGCCAGACGCCTTGCTGCAAGTAACAGAAGACGCCTGGTGAAAAAGAGCCAGGTGTGGAAGCAGCCCATCGGCCCCTGCTGCCCCTGCTGCCCCTGCTGTGCAGTGCAGGCTTCAGTCCCACTGGGCCTAGGTGTGCCACTGACAGTGCGAGGTGGGCATGATCACCAAGGGCCACCGCCAGCTCTGGAACTCTAACGGCTACAGTAAGCTACTCCCCTTGGACACAGCCTTGTAGACTCCCGAGGGGACGCCCTTCCTAGATCTCCACTGAGCCTCCCTCTGCAGCATGCTCAGCGCCCAACCAGGGCGGGAACGCGGGGCACCCCAGGCGTGGGCTTTTGGACTCCGACATCTTTTGGGGTTGGCCCTTTCCTGTGGTGGGATGGCTCTCATCATCGTGAGAACCCTACAATCTTCTGCCTTGAATGTGCGACATGGGGACATCAGCTCCTCCTGTCGGTCAGACTGTACCCAGAACAAGAGTGGCAGCTCCGAGTAGGGTCAGAGGGGCCAGGGGTGGCCTCCTGACCCTCAGGCGTGCAGAGCTGGGCCTCAAAGCCTCATAAACTGTGGCCCTGTGTGCCCAAGGCCACCCAGCACTTCTGGAGCACGGGCTGCAGCTCCCCTATCGGCCACTTTGTCACTTGCCCTTGAGTCCCAGAGCACTGAAGATCCCAGGAGCGCAAGGCAGTTGAGGCTCCTGTTCTCAGAGCACATGGTCTGGAGGGCTCTTGAAAGGTTCCAGGGCAAAACACCCTGGGGAAGAGCTGCCTCCAGTGCCCAGATGCGGACAGGAGAGCCTGCCACCCACCCCAGGCACTCCCCACCCCTCAGGCCTGGCAGGGAGAGCAGAGCTCTGAGGAGGAGGCACCAGGGCTGGCCTGGGGGCTGGGTCCTGAGGAACAGCCAGGTCCACCATCAGGTGGAGAAGCAGCCCACAGTGCAGCACCTACGGGATCGGGTGACTCTAGCGGGGAGCGGGGAGGATCGTCCATGGGACGGAGTGAGCTTTAAAATGGGACCACAAGCAGGCCAGGAGCCCCAAACACCAACCTGAGGTCCTCAGGCCCTGAGCAGCTGGGGACAACAGGGGTGGGGAGGTGGCATGAGTAGAAGGCTCCACAGGAAGGGGACGCTGTAGATGGTGCTGGCACCTGAACACCAGGACAGCCACGGAGGCTTACCAAGGTGGCCTCGAGGGCTCCCAGCCTTGGTCCATCCCCAGCCCTGTGCTTCCTGCGGATGGCCTTTCCCCCACATAACAGGGCTTAATTTGGAAACACATGACGGGCCTGTGTCTGACGCAACACAGTGGAGTGGGAAGGTATGGAGGGGGAAGGCAGCCATGGAGGGCTGAGAAGGCATGACTCGGCAGAAGCAGCCCCAGGCGCCACACCAGCTGACTGAGCCCCGAGGGGCTGACCCTGCACTTCTGGGACCTTGAGCTCCAGGGGTTCAACCCCCAGCTCCCCAGGCCTCAGCCACAGGCTCCAGGCTTGTCATAGGCGTGATTCAGTGACACCAGGCAGAGGCGGCTCAGGCAATTTATGACACAAAACACTTCACAGGGGCCGCAGGAGTTCCTGCTCTGAGGCACCTCCATGAATGCTGCGGGGCACACACCTGACTGTGTCCCACACAAGCCAAGGGACTTGGAGGCTGGGTGGGGAGGGGGAGGCTCTGCTCTGGGTGGAAGGAGGGGGCCTCCCGGGTCCCCTACAAGCCCTTCCTGATAAAGGCATCTGAAAACAGAAGGAGCCGTGGCAAGGAGATGCGACAGGGCTAGGTGACAGAGCCACAGCCCGGGTCCTGGGGTGCAGGGTGCTGTGGGTGCTCACCTACTCAAGAGGCTCAGGGGGACAATGCAAAGGAAGACCCCAAGTCTTAAAAGACTCAAACGCCAACTCCTGGATGTCCTTTGAAAGGCACAGACAGGGGGGGCCAGACCAGCCCCAAAAAGACTGTGGGAAGAGTGACTTTCAGCTCAAAAACTGGTCCCCAAACAGGCTGCATTCCACGTGGAGCTGGGCTGGCTCTCACGGGGAGCCCCAGGGGTGAGTGAGCATAGCCCACGCCTGCTCCCCAGAACCCACCACCCCTTGCCAGCAGATGCTCCCTCGGCCTGATGCCCGCACCCACCTCAGGGCAGAAAGGAGTGCGGCCTCCTGGCCCTTGCCACTGAGGAGGGTCCAGCACCCCACGCCCTACACCCCAGGGAGCTCACCAGGCCAAGCTTCACTCTGCCTCTCTGTCATAGGTTAGAGGACAAAAATTTGGACCAGGGGCTGGGGATGTGGCTCAAGCGGTAGCGCGCTCGCCTGGCATGCGTGCGGCCCGGGTTCGATCCTCAGCACCACATACCAACAAAGATGTTGCGTCCGCCGAGAACTAAAAAATAAATATTAAAAAAAAAAAATTTTTGGACCAGAATCTCATTCTCCTGGGGCTATTTTCCCCTGGGAATTCTCCATTTCCCTCCCATACATAAGTACTGGACACAGACACACACGCGAATCACAAAAGCGGATAAAAATATTCTGTTTTTTAAAATCTTGTTCCATGTTGCTAAATGACCCTTTATAATGAAATCTTCTTTGGCTACACAGGTGGTCTACTGGCTTATGTGCCATTATTTGCTTCATTATTTTCTTTTTTTTTTTTTTAAAGAGTGAGAGAGGAGAAAGAGAGAGAGAGAGAGAGGGGGAGAATTTTTTTTTTAATATTTATTTTTTAGTTCTCGGCGGACACAACATCTTTGTTGGTATGTGGTGCTGAGGATCGAACCCGGGCCGCACGCATGCCAGGCGAGCGCGCTACCACTTGAGCCACATCCCCAGCCCCTGCTTCATTATTTTCTTATCCTTCTTCTATTAAACCATTTTTTGGCGGGGAGCGGGTACCGGAGATTGAACTAAGGGGTACTTGACCACTGAGCCACATCCCAGCCCTATTTTGTATTTTATTTGGAGACAGTTCACTGAGTTGCTTAGGGCCTCGCCAAGGCTGAGGCTGGCTTTGAATTTGTGATCCTCCCATCTCAGCCTCTTGTGCCCCTGGGATTACAGGTGTGTGCCATAGTGCCCAGCTATTAAACCATTTTTGATCAACTAAATGCAGGCTAGGCTTGGTTTGAGGTGGAGGGTGCCGTGTAGACACAGTGTGGCCGACGGGACGCTGGCACTGCCGTCAGATGGAAGAAAGGCTGTAACGTAACTGCTCACCAAGCACTGTGGGCACGGAAGGAAGCAGAGAGGAGCCTTCCCTAGGGACGGGGCATCTGCACAGTGGGCCGTCTCCTGGGAGATGGAAGAGATGAAATCAAAGCTCAGAGGGCTTATGCAGCTAAGTTGCAAGGCTGAGTGATGCCAGTCTGATTCTGAAGCCCCTCTGGCCTCCCCCCACCAAATAGCATGAAGAAAAACATCTCTAGATGCTGTTTTTCTTTTTAGAAAGATCTTTAAATTCTCAACAAGATTTCAATCTTAGTAATTCTTGGCATGTAATTAGCCTTCAGACAGGATTAGCTATTGGACTGGTCAGGAGAAAAGAACAACAGCAAATTCTCACCACAGGGAGTGGAAGAGGGATGGCTTTGGATTCTACAGACATCAAAGGGCTGGTATGAGAAATTACTTCATGCGAACACTTGCTGACTTAGGTGAAATGGACACATTTTTTAATAGACACTAATAACCAGAGCCTGCCCGTGCAATAAATAACCTGAATAGTTCTCCATCAAAGAATCTGAGTTAGGAGTTAAAATCTTCAACCAAAAGTGAAGATGGAAGCTTTTAATGTTGGCAAATCTGAGCCAACATTTAAGAAAGAAATAACACCCCAATCTATAGTGTCCCCAAAAAGAGAAGGCCTCCAACTCCTTTTCTCTCTCTCTCTTTTTTTTTTTTTTTTTTGGTGTGTGTAGTACTGGGAATTGAACCAGGAGTGCTCTGCCACTGAGCTACACCCCCGGACCTTTATATTTTTTATCTTCAGACAGAATCTCGCCAAGTTGCCCAGGCGATCCTCCTGCCTCAGACTCCTGAGTAGCGGGATCACACGCGTGTGCTTCCACGCCCAGCCCAACTCATTTGTATGGGACCTGGACACCCAAACCAGAGAACTTCAGACCAACGTGCCCAGGCGCGTACATGCAGAAGTGCGGTCGAACATGAGCCAAGTGAGCCCCGCATGGATGTGAAGGGACCCCGCACCACCAGCCGTGGTGTTCACCCAGGAGCACAGGGCTGCTCCAGCACTCAGCAATCGGGAACTCGCCACATCGACACACAGGAGAGGCACCCGACAAACCCAACCTGCACTCACGCAGGAACGCTCGGTGACCAGGAGAGAGGAGGTCACAACACTGTGAACACAGCCACGGCCTCCAGCGCCTCGGGGTGCCGTGGGGACTAATAAATTAAAGAACCCGAGGTGCTCACAACGGTGCCTGGCACAGGGCAAATGCAAACAGACTATTGACAAAGTGAGAAGGAGGCTGTGACCACAGCAAACATGACACACTTAGTAATAAACGAACTTACTTAATATAAGAAAGAAATAGCTGCAGTGAGTGCAGCTGGGACTGCCCCCGAAAATCCTGAGATGAGAAGCAAAGAAAAGCGCAGTTCAGTACCCAGCCAGGAAAAGGGACGGCCAGCTGCCACGCTGTGACAACGAGGGTGGCACTCAGAGTGTGTGTGGGACGTGAGGAGCCAAACAGCAGGGCCTGATGTCTGAGTCCACTTCGGGGAAGCCTCAAGGCCAGGCTGAGTGTCAGTGTGTGAGGTCAGAGGAGGCCCGGGGCAGACAGGGACCAGGACAAGGAGGCAGCACAGGGAGGGCTGGCAGGTGGGAGGGCGGTACGGGGCCTGGGGGTCCAAGCAGGTGGAACCCAACGAGGCCAGACAGTCAACGACCATCCACTCCAGTGTCCGTAAGCGACTCTGCAAAGCAAGCGAACATCCACATGCAACAGTGTAGATGGCATGGCCTGCACTGGGAGGTGCTCATGGACACCACAGTCCTAACAAAGACCACAGGAGTGCGACTACGGGAGCGACACTTTAACCCCTCAGACTACCTGACTATTCATGTTTGATTTGCCTTTAAAAAAAGTGTGTTATTTACCTAATCATAAAAATATGTTTAAAGCTCTTTCCTTATGAAAAACAAAATGCCCGGGTCTTTAGAACTACTAATCCTTTTTTCGGAACGTGCCCCTCGCTTGGCCTAGTGGCATATCTTTGCCGTAGCATTGTTAGTCACAGACTCAAACTGCATGTTAATGTTTGCGGGCCCAAACAATGGAATACTATGCAACAATTAAAAATAACTACATCAAACTATAGTTCCTTCGTGGAAAGATGGCAAGCACGATAAATTAAAAAGAAAGTTACATTTTCACTAAGAAACCACGAAAGAAAAATTAGATATTTCTTCAGAAAAACTATCTCAGAGGGTATGTCCAACCTAACAGACTTCCTCTAGATGATTTGGTATCCAAAGGTACTTTATGTGCTCTTTCCAAAATCAACAACAAATAAGTGGGAGCTGGATCTCTCACTGTTGGAGGAAGAAGTTACAAATGTGGAAAGAGAATAAGACACGAGGGCTGGGGATGTGGCTCAAGCGGTAGCACGCTTGCCTGGCATGCGTGTGGCCTGGGTTTGATCCTCAACACCACATACCAACAAAGATGTTGTGTCCGCCGAAAAACTAAAAAAAAATTTAAAAATAAAAATATAAAAAAAAAAAAGAGAATAAGACATGAATGTTGTGGGGTTGGATGGGACTGGAGGCATCCAGTAGGGCGCTCCTATGATCACAGCTACTTGAGGCTGAGGCAAGAGGGTGGCAAGTTCAAGGCCAGCCTCAGCAACTTAGCGAGACCCTATCTCAAAATTAAAAATACTAACAATAAAAAACAAATAAAAAGGTTGGGGATGCAGCTCAGAGGCAGAAATTCCCTGGGCTCAATCCTCAGTACAGGGAGAAAAAAAATCAAAAGTGACAGCACACACAATGGCTCTAATATACAAAGACAGGAAACCCTGGCTCCTCCCATTGGAGAATGTTATTTAGAAACTAAGGTGGGGTGAGTGACACTGATTTTTCTTTTTTTCTTTTGGCGGGGGCAGGGGGCACCAGGATTGAACTCAGGGGCACTCAACCACTGAGCCACATCCCCAGCCCTATTTTGTATTTTATTTAGAGACAGGATTCTCACTGAGTTGCTTAGCGCCTCACTTTTGCTGAGGCTGGCTTTGAACTCGTGATCCTCGTGATCCTCCTGCCTCAGCCTCCCCAGCAGCTGGATGACCGGTGTGTGCCACTGCACCTGGCTGACACTGCTTATTTTTCATCTGCTTCTGCCCTGAGAAAAGCAGGGAGGGAGGAGGAATCCCATGGCCTCGGAGCACCTACTGTGTGTCATAGCCACATGTCACAGCACCTCCCAGCAACCCCTGGCAGTTATGGGTAATGGCCTGCCCCTCTGTAGATAGGAAGTGGCTGCAGGAAGGTGACACCAGCCAGAAGCCACAGGGAGCAATGTTTGAGTTCCTTTTCTTTTCAAGGCCATGACCCATTTTCCGGCAGGCCTGTGTCCGCTTACCCCCACCTCTCTCTCCATCGCTGGCTCTCTGTGCCCTTCCATC